>NC_134842.1:91714448-92947112 GCF_965363235.1 Mytilus galloprovincialis | reverse complement strand
AATTACGTTATACACCAGGTAAATCATGTTATACTATTAATTTGAGATGGTATGTAGTTGCTATTATAGACATTTTTTTTCGTGACTTCATTGAATAAAAATCATAAAAGTCAACAAATTTTTGTTTGCATCTGTCCTAATTCAGGAACCTGTTTTTCAGTGGTTGTCGTTTGTTAATATGGTTCATAAGTGTTTCACGTTTAATATATATATACAGATTTGACTGTTGATTTTCCTGTTTGAATGGTTTTACACTAGTCATTTTTGGTGCATTTTATAGCTTGCTGTTCGGTGTGAGCCAAGGTCCCGTGTTGAAGTCCGTACTTATTGGGGTTTTTTTTTTTTTTTTACAAATTATGGCTCGGATGTAGAGTTGTCTCATTGGCACTCGTACCACACCTACTTATATCTTTATATATACTTTTTTAGGTGATGGCATCAACAATTGTTAAGTTTTTTGCTTAAGTTAGTTTGATAGGAACTGCTTGTGATAGATCGTTGATATATGATATAAAGTTCCTATCAGTACATATCAGTTGAAGACTATTTTAAGACCTTGTCCCCAAGGACATGGGCCAGTGACTAAATTAATTAGCAACTTTAAATGTTAGAGTTCTGTCTAAATTAGTTTGGTAGAATCAAATTGTGATAGATCAAAGATATTTTGTATAAAGTTGCATTACTATCAGTTTTGTTGACCATTATCAGGCCCTGATTAGCAATAAGCAATGTTGCTGTTTATCACATTGTTTTTTTTTCTGAATTTTATGCCGATAGGCAAGACATATCTCTGTGTCAACAGTTCATTGTTAAATATTTTTGGCATGTAGCGATGCAATTTAATACATACTGACTTCCTAACAAGTTTACAGAGGTACATGATTACATCCATCGATCTTTGAGGAACTTCTTTCCCCTTAAACAAGCAGTCATAATCAAGTTCAAAGAATGAAAGCTGTCTCTCAGCAACTATATCAAAATGAAAGGTCTTTTCACTCAAATTAACTAAAGATAAGAAAATTTTAATAAAAAACAATATGTCCAGGGTTAAAATGATAATTTATCAAGCACTGATTTTGAAGATACAATGTTTGAAGAACTTTTTCGATAAGTAGACGTCAGCGTGTGTTAATTTAGAACCAAGTTATTGCAGAACCGGAAGTAATTCTAGAACCAATTCATGTCTTAATACCATACATATAGATACGGCTACTAAGAACCAAATTGTAGACAACAGGTATAAAACGTTGTTATTGGTTTGGTCGAGAAAGCGTGTTTGTATGTAAATATAATCATTGGTCTAGTCGGTATATCACTTTAGATGACTTACGAAAACAAAATTATATATTATAAAAAAACAATTAATGATTTTGAAGAAATGTAAACAAAATACGCTTGGTGTATATTTGTATAAAAGTGTTATCTCCCTTTCACTGTTACTTTTTCCATCAATTAAGAATGATAATAAGCCACTTCCGGTTAAATCAAATTTACTTCCGGTGTCAAATTATAGCTTACTTTACTCTGATTCCCAAAATATATAGTTTCTATGTACTTTTTCTTTAAATGAGGAAGATAAATTGCTACTTCCGGTTTGAAAAAGAATACTTCTGGTTGACATTTTCAAGGTTATATGTCTACTAAATACAAAAGATCTCAAGGCTTGTATCATGTATAAATTTTAATCTACAGCAAATGTTAAAATCTAGAATGTCAATTTTACATTTGACTTTGAACTATATTTCAAGGTCTTTAACCAAGGACATCAATCAAAAGACCAAAGTTCTTTATTATTATATGGTTAATAAGTTATATTAAGATACGCATAATTCTAAATATATATTAAAACTCCCACTTAATGTCTACGCACCCTTTCAACCAAATTTAACACTTTTGTTAAAATTATTTGTCGATATCTTGTACGGTTGTGTGAAGATAAGCCAAAATCAAAATTTAGAACATGACCTTGACCTTAGTTTTATATTTTTGGAACATTGACTTCAAATCAAAAGACCCTAGGTCTCTATCACTTATGGTTTACCAGTTACAAGTATCTAATGCATAAGGGGACGTAACTCTCATATAGAGTCTCCGGAAGTCTTGGGTCAAATTATATTTCAAATTCTGAGGATATAACAAGCAAATTGGTGAAATGATTTTGTTGTAATCTTTTACAGTTGCGAAGGAGATGCGCACACATGACAAACAGTGTTTGGGGAATTAACTATTACAATAAAAAGTGTGCGCTTAAACAGGGTCAGTCTTAAAAGTGCAATTACTTTTTGATATCATATAAAAAATATCTAAGCAACATTTATCGCAAGAACAAATTTTGGCGGAAGAAAAAAAAGAATTTCCACCAAAAACAATGTATTTTAATATCAAAGTTGTAAAATTAAGTTTAAAATGTCATTTCAAACGTCAAATGCTAGCTTATTGTACGCTGATTCCAAAAATATATGGTTTCTACACAATATATTTGAAATAAGGGAGATAATTTGTTACTTCCTGTTTAAAAAATGTTACTTCTGATAATATTTGAATATTTACTTGACATTGATTCCAAAAATATCTGGTTCTATATACTTTTATATATTTTTTTTTTCAATGTTAAATGGTTTGATACCTTTTGCCAAAAGTTTCATGGCTTTAGGGAGCTACCATTTGATTTTTATGGGGGGGGGGGGCTAGGATGAAAATTTTCGTCCTGCATTTTTTTTTAGTTGTAATCTCTGTCCTGCCTTTTTATTTTTCACTCTATTCGGTCCTGCTTTTTTTTTTTTTTTTAGTTTATCCTGACTTTTTTTTACATAAATTGTCATCCTGACTTTTTTTTTTTGCAAGTGTCTCATCCTGCCTTTTTTTTTTACTCAAAACTCCTGTCCTGCCTATTTTTTTCAAATTTCATCCTAGCCCCCCCCCCCCCCCCCCCCCCTAAAAATCAAATGGTAGCTCCCTTATGTATACATATGAGGTAAATCTAGAACGTCAAATTAAGCTATGACCTTGAGATCAATTTCAAAGTCATAAACCAAGATCCTCAAATCAAAAGACCATAGGTCTTAATTATATTTGGTTAATGAGTTATATCACCATATGCGTATTTTTAAATACAAGAGGGGAGAAAACTCCCTTTTACGTTCAATGTACCCTTGCAATCAAAATTTACGTTTTATGACATGTGACAACTAACAATTTAGTCAAAATAATTTGTTGATATCTTATAAAGTTTTTTAGGAATAAGTGAAAATAAGCCAAATTCAAAAATTAGAATTTGACCTTGACCTAATTTTCATTTTTTTTTTGGACCAAGGACTTCAAATCAAAAGATCCTAGGTCTCTATCACTTATGGTTTACAAGACAGAAATGCATATAACTCATATCAAATGAATAAGGGGAAATAACTCTCATATGGAGCGTTCATATTGCTTCAGTCATGCTAATGAACTTGGTGATGAGTTTCATTACTTATTCAAATGTACCTTTTTCAACAATGTAAGAGCTAAATTTATACCTTTAAATATATGTAAAAACCCAAATGTTTTAAAATTTAAAGAATTGATGAATGCATGAGATTTATTTACACTTACTGGAATAGCAAAATTTTGCAAAAGTGTTATTAAAACATTTTAATACATGTGCTTAATCATGTTACTATAATTTGTACTTCCTGTCAAATATCTGTATTAATTAAGATCTTTCCTATCCGCGAGGAAAGACCTTATTGTTTTTATAATTATATCTATAATACTAAAATTACGAGGTCCAATTTGTCAGCCGTCATCACGTAAAAACGACGAATCACAGAATTCAACTTTATATATAACTAATATAGTACAAAGGTGTAGATTAAAAATTACACCACTCCAGGCCCTTTTGTTTTCCACGTGATTAATATTGCCAATAATTAAGAAGTTCCGGGTCGAGTCCGCTACCGATACCAATAGTATAATTACCTGTTACCTATTACCTTATCTGTACGTTCCGCATCTGACAGGCGCACCACCAAACGTTATATTCAGGATTAATATGCTATATACACGGGTCATAACCACAGGGTTGACACTACTAAATTGTCAAATTGTTACCTATTGTAGTATTTTAATCAGTAAGACTTTCTAAGATAACAATACGAATACTAAAAATCTGGACTAAAAATAAGGCGTATAGGTACAGCTTTCAATTTGTTAGTGGGCATGACGTAAAACAGCGAAGCAAAGAATTCAACTTTATTTATAACTTATATAGGACAATGCTGTTGATTAAAAAATACTCCATTCCAGGACCTTTTGTTTTCCAAATAATTAATATTATTGTTTCAGTTCGACGGGTTCAAACAAAAAGACTTGAAAGCAGAGAAAAACTGTGTATCTTATAATCGGCATGACTTTATCAGATGACAATACTAATACTAAAATAAGGCTTGCGCATAGTTATATACTTTAATTCAGTCACGGACCCGTGATATCACGGGTGTTCTAGTATATACTATTATTGCACCTTGAGGTCAAACTGTGTTGTGCACGAATCTATAAAATATTTTGGGATGCTATGAATAACAAAGAAGCTAAATTCATTCAAGTATAGACATCACAATATGGCAACTAATTACATAACAATTTATGATGTAATAATTATGTCACAATGAAACTATCACAATTTGAAAGATTGGTCCTTCTTCTTTCTTTTGGTACCTCATTTATAATATTTAAAGAAAGATGAGTGGAATTACACCAGTTTAAAGATGTCTGATTGGGGATGAAAAATCTTTGTATTGTGCTACCTTAACCATGTTGTTCTAATGTAAATATGTTCACACTTTTATTGTTTGTTAAAAAATGTTGTACTAACACACCCCATGTGGGGGCTTTAGTGAAATAAAATGTCTTATGTCTCATGTCTTATGTCAAAATAGGACAAATCATGCAAAGGATATAAAGAGCAATTTTATAAAACAAATTTGTTGTAATCTTTTACGGTTGCGAAGGAGTAGTGGACACAAGGAAAACAGTGTTTGGGGAGATAACTCCTACAAAGAAAATTATTCAGTTACGCAGGGTAAATTTTAAAAGCGCATAAACTGTTCGATATACCAAATACCTAAGCGACATATTGCGAAACAAATATTTACCGCAAGAACAAAATTAGGCTGAAGAAAAAAAAAAATTGAAGGTCTTTCACAACAAAGTTATTGAAAAAAATCTAGTTCTGGTTTACTAAATGTCAAAATTGGCATCCAATCATGAGTTTCCTTATACTGATAGGATAAATAAATAGGATAGGATAGGATAAATAAATGGTTTCTATATATTTTTGAATGCTTCTTCCGGTGAAGTAAATGTCACTTGCGATCTCATATGATAGCTTCTTTCAAACTGATTCCAAAAAAATATAGTTTCTATATACTTTTGTGTGTAGAACGGGAGATAATTGGCAACTTACGGTTTATTGAAAGTCATTTCTAGTCTTGAGTGATAAGTTTATGAATCTATATTACAAAATATAGGGATTCCGAGTACTTTTTTATGGATAAAGTGAAAAAATAGGTACTTCCGGTTTTCTCAAGGTTACTTCCGGTTCCCATTTTTCAAGGTCATATGTCACCTTACCTTTTATAAACGGTCAAATGACTTTATAATTAATAAAGTTGAAGTTATATTCAAATATCCTTATATAAAGATATGTTAGGGGCACTAACTCCTATAAGAAGCCATTAAATTGTATCACACCAAAGGTAACATATCTTCATTACAATAAAGCAAACATTTTGAACTTGTTCTTTTATATGTATCTTTCAAAGTGTCGGAAAAAAATGCAAAAGTCACAATTTAGAACTTGACCTTGACCTCATTTTCTAAGTTAGGACCAAGGGACCTCAAATAAAAAAAATCCAGGGTTATACGGTTAACGATTTATGAGTTAAAAAAACATAATGACAAATTTATTTGGTAAGGGAAGATAACTCATATAAAGTTTCATCGAATTGCTTCGATCCAAATTATTCAAAAATTCCTGAGGATGTATCGAACAATTTTTTAAAATAATTCTGTCGCTATCTTTTTTTGTTACAAAGGAGATGCACACATTTAATAAACAGTGACTAGGGAGATAACTCTTACAAAGAAAATTGTTCGTCTTAGGTTGAAATTTAAAAGCCCATAAACTGTACAATACAATCTAAAAAATATCTAAGCGACATATTACGAAACAAAAATTTTAGAATTTGGCGGGAAAAACAATTAATGATAATCAGAAGAAATACAATTCCACAGAAAAGTGGAATTACCTAATAATAATCAGAACAAATACAATAGGTCTTCTAACAGAAAAGTGGAAAAACCTAATTGCCAATTTTCCAGGATGAACATTCATCAGAACTCTAAAAACCAAAAGTTTAGAAAGCCAAAGATTAATACATGATAACAGAATAATACGAAAAGACCAAAAGACGAGTCATCTTCTTTGCTCGAAGCATTTGAAACTTCTTTTCAGCCAAAATGTGTATAGAATGAGTATCTTATTTCTATGAAATAGTTAAAAGGTGTGTAAAAGAAAAGAAAAATTATTAAGATATGATAGATAAACACTTGTTACGTTTGGACAGACACTTAGTCATATGGGCTTCATCAGTTATTGACACTCCATTATGTATCCACTAACTTTTCCCAATTCATATAGAATCCTAGTCTAATTGTGGTGTTTTCGTCAGGGTATCTCCGCCTTCTAATAATTCTACATACTTTTTTCTCTGGCTAAACTCTATTGAAAGTGATGGCCATGTGATTGAAGGGACATTAGCATCCCATAATCCTGTATTCCTTATTATACCCTACGCAACAAAGTTGCGAAAGGTATAATGTTTTTGATTGTCCGTCAGTCCTGTTTCTTGTCATCACAACTCCTCTCAAACCACACAACAGAATTTCACGAAACCTTTTAATTGAAAAGGACATATTATGTAGTTGTGCATATCGACAGGAAATTACGATTCAATTTTTTTTCTAGGAGTCACGCCCCTTTGAACTTATTTGCTTCAATGAACTACTGCAACAGTTTGTCATGGCAACTCCTCTGAAACAACACAACAGAATTTCATGAAACCTTTTTAGATAATAAGGACATACTATGTAGATGTGGATATCGACAAGAAATTACGATTCAATTTTTTTCTAGGAGTTACACCTCTGAACTTATTTGCTTAAGGTACTACTTCAACAGTTTGCCTTCTCAGCTCATCTGAAACCACACAACAAAATTTCCTGAAACTTTGTAGATAATAAGGACATGCTATATAGATGTGCATATTGACAGGAAATTACGATTCATTTTTTTCTAGGAGTTAGGACCCTTTGAACTTATTTGCTTCAATTTACTTCTGCAACAGTTTGTCATCTCAACTCCTCTGAAACCACACAACATTTGTAGATAATAAGGACATACGATGTAGATGTGCATTTTGACGGGAAATTGTTAGTCTTTATTTTTCTTATACAATTTTTTTTTCTTACAATTATTTAATTTCTCCAATGACAATGTGGGGACGTGGGGTATGTGGGCGTGCTCACTAAGGTTCTTTAATTTTAAATGACTTTTTCTAATGTTCTTTATGCTTCTTGCTCATTATTCTATATGCGGTAAACCGCATCCAGATCCTCATAAATAGTTCAAGCTAAAAAAAACATTCCCAAATCTATTCACACAATAAGATATCATGCATTTTGGATTGACTTGTATGATTTATTGAGACTAATCTTTACACACCATGAGTAAAAGGCTATTGAATTTTATTGATACACTATTTAATATCTGTACATGAAGAGTATTGGTACAATTAAAGGTGCATCAATCCTATGAAGATCATCTGATTGTTCAGGTAAAGAATATATAACGAATCGACAGAGCAACTATCATATTGTATAGCCGACTATGCGCGTATGGGCTTTGCTCATTGCTGAAGACCATACAGTGACATATAGTTGGTAATTTCTGTGTCATTTGGTCTCTGGTGGAGATTTGTCTCTGACAATCATGCCACATCTTTTTTTTATATATTTTCCAAATTGAAACAAAACGATTGAATTATCTTCTTTTCGTTCATTTATTAATCTTTCAACGTTTTAAGTGCGTTTGGTTTTCAAATGTTTTGCACTTTAACAATAATGAAGACATTAATTATTAAATTGAACATCTGGTGCAGTACAATTCGTACTGTTTAACATGTGTTTTCACTTATTTTGTCATTTCTTTTTAGTCCCCTACCGACTTTAGGTTTGCAATCCGTCCGTCTGTCCGTCTGTCTGTCTGTCCATCTGTCTGTCAGTCAGTCAGTCCAGCAAATCAGTTTTCCACACTATTTTTAGACATAGAGCGGACACAATTTCTTACGGACGGACGGACATGGGGTTGTCAACTGAAACCAAAGTTTTTTACCTTGACTTTTGACCTAGGAAGCTGTACATGTCAAGTATAAAGTATGAACTTATAACGGTATTGTAGATATAGAGCAGAAACAATTTGTTACTGACAGATTGACAGACCTGAAAGCAAAGTTTTTCTACCTTGAACTTTGACCTAGGAAGTTGTACAAACATCATTACACACCCGTTGGTGTTGGTTAATATACATGTCACGTATAAAGTATGAAATAATAACGGTTCTCTAGATATAGATCGGACACAATATCTTACGGACGGACGGGCATGTGGCTATCAACTGAAACCAAAGTTTTTGACCTTGACCTTTCACCTAGAAAGCTGTACAAACAATATAACACACCCTCTGATGTTGGTTAATATACACGTATCGTACAAAGTATGAAATTATAAACGGATCTCTTGATATAGAGGACACAATTTCTTACGGACGGATGGGCATGCAGTTGTCAACTGAAACCAGAGTTTTTGACTTTGACCTTTGACCTAGGAAGTTGTACATACATTATGAAACGCTCTCTGGTGTTGGTTAATATATATATCAAGTATAAACTTTGAAATCATAATGGTTCTCAAGATATAGAGCGGACACGATCTTTACCAAGGGACAAGGGGTTTCCAACTAAAACAAAAGTGTTTGACCTTGAACTTTGACCTAGGAAGTTGTACAAACAGTATGCCACCCCCTCTCGTGTTGGTTAATATACATGTCAAGTATAAAGTATGAAATTATAATAGTTCTCTAGAGGCCAATTAAAATTAATTGATAGATTTTCAACCTAATGGCCTATATTGCACTCTATGACATATAACTAAAAAGATGGAATGCCTCGAACTCAGGTACCTTAAAACTGCCATTGGTTACCTCTGGTCACCCTACACAGAAACTAATAGTGCTTACAGTTACACTTATTATTTTATACAAATACATAGTTACTTTATTAACCTTACTCCCTTTGCAGATAAATTTACAGTGGTTCTTCTAATTACCTGACACAAATATAGATATTGAATGGCCTCCTACACAGATATTAAATTTCGTTACATCTTGTCACCTTTTACATAATTAATTGTGGTGACCTCTGGTTACCCTACACATATATTGAATTTGATAACCTCTTATCACCCTTCAGATATATTGAATTTACCTACAAATTATAAGATACTGAATTTGGTAACTTCTGGTCAACCTTGCCACCCTAAACAGATATTGAATTTTGTTACATCCTGTCACGTTTTACATAATTAACTGTGGTGACCTCTGGTCACCCTACACATATATTGAAATTGGTTACCTGTTGTCACCCATCACATGTATGGAATTCCCCTTAACATTATAAGATATTGAATTTGGTTACCTCTGGTCACCCAATATTGAATTCCCCTAAAAATTATATATAAGATATTGAGTTTGGTTACCTCTGGTTACCCTGGTAAGCCTTCACAGATATTGAATTTCGTTACATCTTGTCACCTTTTACATAATTAATTGTGGTGACCTCTGGTCACCCTACACATATATTGAACTTAGTAACCTCTGGTCACCCTTCACATATATTGAATTTACCTACAAATTATAAGATACTGAATTTGGTAACCTCTGGTCAACCTTGCCACCCTAAACAAATATTGAATTTTGTTACATCCTGTCATGTTTTACATAATTAACTGTGGTGACCTCTGGTCACCCTACACATATATTGAAATTGGTTACCTGTTGTCACCCAACACATGTATTGAATTCCCCTAAAAATTATAAGATATTAAATTTGGTTACCTCTGGTCACCCAACACATGTATTGAATTCCCCTAAAAATTATAAGATATTGAATTTAGTTACCTTTTATAACCCTAATTAGATGTTTAATTTGGTAATCTATGGTCAACCAACCAAGATGTTGAATATGGTTAACCCTGGTCACCCTACAATGATGTTGAATATGGTTACCTCTGGTCACCCTACAAAGATATTGAATATGGTGACCTCTGGTCACCCTACCAACATTTTGAATATGGTTACTTCTGGTCACCCTACACAGATATTGAATAAGGTTACCTTTAGTCATCCTACAAAGATATTGCATATGGTTACCTCTGGTCACCCTACACATATATTGTATATGGAATCCTCTGGTCACCCTACATAGATTTTTGAATTAGTTATAAACTTGCCATCCTACACAGATAATGATCTCGGTTATATCTGGACACCTTTCACATACTTTTAATTGAGTTACGTTCGGTAAAAAAACGTAAATACTGGCTTTTACTACCTCTTTTCACATTAGATAGGTCTTGATGTTGGTAATCTCTGGTCACCCTACTAAGACAAAAACAGTCAAAACCAAGGAGTAAACAGATATACCAAAAGACATTTACAACAACATTAAAAAAGTAAGGAAAAACAGAAATCTTCTTAATCATGTGAGTGAGGTTAGATGTTTTGAACGCTCCCATCGTGTGAGTTCTTTCGTAAGTCCGGTAATAATGAAAGTGTTCTGATGACTGTGGAAGAGTTTTTATATAATTAATTATACATGTATTACTAAAATATTGAATTTAGTGACGCTCACCCATTACATATATGAACTTTAAATACCTCAAGTGACCCTACACAAATACTGAATGGGGTTACCTCTGGTCACCCTTCACATATTTTGAATGTGGTTACCTCTAATCATACACAGATATAAAATTTGGTTACCTCTAGTCACCGTGCATAAATATTGAATTTGGTTACCTATATTAAGCCTACTTAAATATTTAATTTTGTAAACTTCGGTCACCCTACTCATACATTGAACGTGGTAACCTCTGATCAACCTACACAAATATTGAAAAAGGTAACCTCTGGTAAACCATTACATATATCGAATGTGCTTACCTCTGGTCACCCACACAGATATTGGCTATGGTTACTTCTGGTCATCCTACACAGATATTGAAACACCTTTAGTCACCCTACAATAAATTGGCTTATGTTACCTGTGGTCATCCTACACAGATATTGACTATGGTTACCTCTGGTCACCCTACACGGATTTTGAACATGGTTACCTCTGGTCACCCACACAGATATTGGCTATGGTAACTTCTGGTCGCTGTACACATATATTGAATTATGTTGCCATTGTCAACAAATATATATAGCAATTGCCTTTTTTGAATGTGGTTACCTCGGTTCACCATACACAGATATAAAATTATTTATCTTTAGACACCATGCATAAATATTGAATGTAGGTACCTTTATTAAACCTACTTAGATGTTTATTTTTGTAATCTCTGGTCATACTACTAAGATGTTGAATGTGGTTACCTCTGGTAACCCTCCAAAGATATTGAATATGGTTACCTCTGGTCACCCTACAAAGATAGGAATATGGTTACCTCTGGTCACCCAACCAAAGATATAAAATTATTTATCTTTAGACACCATGCATAAATATTGAATTAAGGTACCTTTATTAACCCTACTTAGATGTTTAATTTGGTATTCTCTGGTCACACTACCAAGATGTTGAATGTGATACCTCTGGTCATCCTATAAAGATATTAAATATGGTTACCTCTGGTCACCCTACAAAGATATTGAAGATGGTTACCTCTGGTCACCCTACCAACATTTCGAATATGGTTACCTCTGGACACCCTACACAGATATTGAATAAGGTTACCTCTGGTTACCTTACACAGATATTGCATAAGGTTATCTTTGGTCACCTAAAATGATATTGAATGTGGTTACTCTGGTCACCAACACAGATATTGGCTATGGTTACCTCTGGTCATCCTACAGAGATATTGAAAATGGTTACCTCTGGTCAACCTACAATAAATTGGCTTATGTTACCTATGGTTACAATTCATAAAAAATGAATTTGGTTAGCATCGGTTATCTCGGTTCACACTTTTTGCGCTACTTTTATAATTAATATAGCAACTTCTGGTCGCTGTCCACATATATTGAATTATGTTGCCATTGTCAACAAATATATATATACAGCAATTGGCTCGTTTTGAATGTGGTAACCTCGAGTCACCATACACAGATATGAAATTATTTATCTTAAGACACCATGTAAAATATCGTAGATTATTTTCTTTCGGCGCATTTTTTCATAATTTGCAAAGATTATAATTAATGAATAGGTTAGAAATAAATCAAGAATAAAATGATTAGGATAAAATTGGCTTGCCAGAGAGTCATTTAATGCATCTACATAAATATCGGACGCTTGTATGAAATATTTTAATAATAAAAAAAACAAGTTTGAAGCTGAATAACATTGATGATAAAATATTCCAGAAGACATATTGATACAACGACATATTTTGTGCTGATTTGAAAAAATCCTTAAGCTCAAAAAGATTTTTATTAAATTTGAAATTAATTGTAATTGAGACGAATTTAATTTCTATTTCTTTATCAATAGGGGAAAAACCAATGGAAATATTGTGCAAAGCATGGAAATGGGCTAGAGATCAAAGGCATTTTGATGTGCACGATAGAAGATACTATCTGACACCAGTTGACATTAAGAATATATGTCAATGTTACAAAATGGATAAAAGGTATCAAAACATAATCAAAAGATTTACTTAAAATATGTACTTACTACTTTGTTCTTGTCAAAGATCCAAAGAAACAGGCTTTGTCTCTACGTATCCAGTCATCGAAAAATAACCATTATCCGGACTTAAGTTACCTCTGATTACTTGAACCAAATCTTTATATTGAACGTACACAGACAAAGACTTTGGTAAAACTTAACATATAATGATTTTGGTAACCTCTGGTTAACTAACACAGATATGGACCTTGGTCGCCACTTGTACCCTTAAATGTTTGCAGAATTTGATAATCACTTTTCACCATTTTGTTAACTCTGTTCACCTTAAACATATATATAATGATACACAGATATTGACTAGGGCTACCTTAAACATACTTGTGTTTCCTATGTCTATTTTAGATATGTATATAATCTATATTCCTTTTGAAACCGTACACATACCGCAACTTTGGTCACATCTGGACAATTTAAAAATATTGATAGCTTCACACAAAGTATATCCTTGGTTCTGTCTTGTTACATCTACATACTTTGGTAAAGTTAAATGTAAAGAGCATTTTGTATTTAGTACCTTACACTGGAATTGACGTTGGTTACCTCTATCACATTCATAGATACAGACTTTGGTTTGTGGTCATTTAAACTGATGCACTGTATGCAAACCCAATGGTTCGTCTGTTTAAATCTTTACTTTATATAGATATTTAGACCTTTATTCACCATTTAATATTTTTACCAATCTGATTGTAATTATGAACTTTACACAGTAAATGAACTTTGGTGTTTTCTGGTCAAATTATACAGATGTACTGTTGACATTGGTTCTGTACATGTCAGTACTGGTATTGATCTATGATATTTCTACAAAAGTTGGTTAAATTTCATATTTCCTCATTTGTTTTAGAATTCACCAGAATGATGCTGTAGCTGTACACGAGCTATGCACACAAATACTGAAGGAAGAGATAATTTTCTACCAAGAATTGAAAGAGTAATTATTCTTATATAATAATGTACTTTTGTAAATTTTAATGACTGATATAAGCATAATGCTGATAAAGAGTAATTCAGAAATTACTGATTGATACCCTGTTTTGTTCTTTAGACATGACTGGATTGCCTTATGTTCAAATGACATTTTTTTTATAGTACTCGTCTGTCCAATTTCGTATATGATTTTGTCTGTAAAATGTTTCAATGAGAGCTGTACAGATGAGTTTTCTGTAGACTGAACGTATATCTGACTTCTTATAATAGATGCTTTGTATTTTTGGTTTTTATCCTTTTTGAGTGTTTTTAGTGCTACACTTGTTCACAAGTCATATATTTTGTCAATAGTTTTTACATTTTTGTCTTTTCAGTTTTAATTGAGGTTATTTAATATGAGTACAATGTAGCTAGTTTATTGTCTTCTCTTCCATTAAATGAACATGATTTCAACATAAAATATATGATTCATACTCATACTTCTGGACATTAAATATGTAACATTTACATTGAAGGGGAGTACAGCCATTAGAAATCATTCACCAGAATGAAGCACAAAGAAAGAGAATGATGAAACTAGCAGAAAATGTGGTGTTTTTAGATGCTACATATAAAGGTATATACTTATATATATTCATGGAAATTTCAATTTACAATATTGAAACATGTAAAAAAAAAAATAAACTGTGTAACAATAAACTTACAGCATATTTTTTGTTTGTTTAAGGATTAACTGCCTATGGTTATTCATTCTATGCTCTTGTTGCAAGAGATGAACAGCAAGGCCGGGGCACTCCTCTTTCGTACTGTATCTCGTCAGATGATACTGGTGAAGTTGTCAAAATATTTCTGAGATCTCTGAAGACTACGGCTGAAAATCATGGATTTTATTTCTGTCCAAGGTTTGTGGGTATCAAAGTTGACAATATTTCGAATTCAATATCATTGCTTATTAACACTTTTCATTTTCGTCTTATTATTTGTTTACAATAAGTTACATTATTCGGAGTCAACACCAAATCTGATATGGATATAAAAGATAAATAAAGGCCATTCAATTATATCTTTTAATTAATTTGTCTGTAAAAAATACAGGTCAAACTATGACATTATTCACATATTCTTGCAGTGATAGTTATTTGACAATTGACCAATAGACAATGCTATGTAAGATTCATCTAAAGAAACATTTTTTCCTGCATATAAAAAATTAATACAATTAAGGTCAACAACAATTTCAGTTGAATTTTGGCAAAGAATATTAGATAAATAATTTTGCATAATAATATTTATCTCATGGACTAATGAAACTTACAAAAACATCAATTTCCTTTAAAACTTTTGAGAGTGATCTATGGAAGGCCATAAAACCAAAGCATGTAAGATTAATTCATAGTCAGGTTTACATATAACATAATAATTAAAGCTTTGTTGGGCTTGTTTGCAACTTTTCAATCACAAATTGAGAATCTAATTGATATAAAAAAAATAAGAATTTACATAATTATTTACAAGATAACAAATAGTATTATAGAATAAAACCAATATGAGATAAAGATACAAATTGTTTATACTGCAGTGTTACATTTTGTTTACTAGATCTTTTATGGTAGACAGAGATACCAAAGAAATCAGCGCAATAAATGAAGTATTCCCAAACAGCTCCGTTTTACTTTGCTGGTTTCATGTTTTACAGGTATTATATCATTCAATATATGTATCATACATTTTACTTTATTCTTTATGGGGAAACAAATCAGTTATTAAATGAGAGTTATTCTGTGAAATTTCACTCTATTGAATCAATAGGTATTAATTGCATTGGATTTAACATTTTATATCTTGTTTTTGTTTATATTTTGATTTAATAAATCAACTCTTTCGCATTAATACTTTCATAGATCAAATATTATCTTGTTGAAAAATAATTAGTCATGATATATTCAAGACAATATTAAATTATTATTATCAAGACATGAACTAAATATAAATGATTTGGTGTACATGCTGTGTACAGATTTTTGAATAAAAAAAGAATCTGGTGTATCAGGACCCATGCACGCACAAACCAGAAAAAAAAGTTATTGACTATATCAGAGCTATGAAAATATGTACAAATAACTTAGTTGAAAGGTTAATAATACATTTTATTACTATACACCTTATATATTACAAGATCGAAATTTTAAGCATCATCTAATTATTATCTGTTTGATAATAGTAACTAAGTATATTTTATTTTGGGGATACATTTTCTGAACTGTCTCTGTTTTTATGACCTGAAGTATAAAAAGTGTTACACTTTGTCTAAATCCTACTTCTTCGTGGGTAACCAAAGACTTAAAATGATATAAACTATACAATTTTTAACTATACGGAGATATTATTGCCGTTCTTTCATGATAGGGTTATGCAAATTTAATACAAATATCATGGTCATCAATGCAAGTCGATAATTACATAAAAGCAGACAAAATGAAAAATGTAGTCTAGCAAAACCTGATGTGTATGAGAACATTAAAAGAAAAAATATAATGCTACTTATAACATTCAAATGTATGCACATCAAAATTTTATGTACTTTCTATTTGTACATTCAAACATAAATCATAAATTCAAAGTCATTAACATTTTGTCATTTTCAGGTTTTTCCTGGGCATGAAATACCATTTTCTTGGTGGGTATGCCAATTGCAGAGTAGAGGACTTACTAATCCTACTCCATGGAAATGTAACTATGTTTTATGAGTAAGTAAGTTTAAATTTGTCACAATCCTGTTCTTATCGTTCACTTGAATCGTCTGAAATTAGAAAGATCATTTTAAGAAATAATTTATTAATAGATTTTTGAATTATGTTTTCATAATCAAAAATAAATAAAAAAACATCGTAATTTTAGCTATCAAGATGAACCCGAAAAGATTGGTCGCCTGAAAAATATGGGAGGACAAAGGGAAGACAAAAGTAAATTGACAGCAGAGAATATGCTCAAGGCAGGACTCGACCAAACTGTGCAATGGACTTCTTCCACAGAATGCACTGTTCCATGACAGACAGCATTTGGGACGATTTATAATGTGGACATTGTCAATGTAGTGTGCAACTGTCCAGCTGCAACAGCAAGAGGTAAGTTATTTTTTATTATCTTAAAGTCAGTTCAACAATGTTTAAAGTACACCATCAAGTATGAATTGTTGAAATCAAGATAATTAATTTCGGGTGCCGTAAATGGTCCCGGAAATGCTTACCCTTCTGGAGCACCTAATTCTACTTCAGGTTTATAGTGGAGTTCGTGTTGTTTATTTTTGTTTTTTTTACTGTTGTTGTAAATGTGTTTTGGTTTCATGAGTCTCCTCGGTTTTGATTGTTTTTGTCTTCTAACAAGGCGTTATCAACCGTCATCAGGCTATACAAGTGCAAATAATCATTTGCCTCATCAACTTGTCTAAAACAATGCGATCCAATTTAAGTAAATCTTTACTGAATGTTCATTGGTGGTTTTGTTTAAAGTTTGTACAATTGAAAGTAAACCATAAGGGTACAATGCATTTATTTATGTTCCATTCTCTACTATTTTTCAGGAATGTGTAAGCATGTTCATTAAGCTGAATTTATTGTTTCTAAAAGGAACATCGACCTCACTGTAGAGCGCCGATCAGAAGCAATGAATGTATTTAATGCAGAACAATATTTTTGTGACAGAGAAAACAACCAGGTAGAGGTTTTGTCCAGATTGGGAAATGTATCAGTTGTTAATTTGACCTCATTCAAATGTACATGTTTTGCCAATAGCCATAGTATACATTGTGTTTGTGTGATGGTAGCAAAAATGGTTGTTCCATCACCTGACATAGAGTCTACTTCAATTGATGAAACAAGACAACAATTAAAGAAAGACAAAGAAACAACCGACCAGGCAATTAAAAGAAAAATTGAGGAAATCAATATATATGCAAACAATAAAAAAATTTCAGACAATTGACGTGAAAATAAAAGAAAACTATTTTACAAGCACTCACAACGGCATTACATATTTGTAGGACAACCAACTTTTCCAAAACAACAAGAAAGCGAAAGCAACAACCGCTGTTTCCAAGCAAAAAATCCAAAAGTTCAAAAACTGATCATGACTATTCAGTAAGCCGAAAGTGTGTTCTGAAAAAAACGGGGGCGTACAGTTAATGATGATGGCAGTTTCAAATCTACTCACAGAAAGTAAGGATCCATTCGTAAACCATTTCAATGAAAACAATAATGAAATATTATACTGATTGAAAAACTGCTTTTTCTTGATATTCATTCAAAAAAAATATGTTACATTGTTGCCTAAAGGCTTAAAAAGTAGGACATATACAGTTTGCTCTTGAAATTTTTTGCAAAGATACTGATGTTACCAAATGTATATAATTTGATACAACAAATACCTATTCCTAATGAAGATTTTGTCAAGCAGATACATTGGCTAATTATTACATTGGTCTAGGTCTGTTTGCTGTCTCAAGTAGGTTATTTTTTTTAAGCAAATGATCAATATGTTTCAAGTTATGATAATACGTGTGATGTGTCTAATAAATCATTGCCTGGCAGCATTGTCTCTATTGTCTTCCAAAAGGCCCCAAAAACTTTCCCATGCATTGCCTTGTTAACATTTGTTTATTTAGTCCGCCTATAACATGGCCAATAATTTCTCTGCAAATATAAGTTAAGACAGCAATTTTATTATTACAGGACATTTCTTTGCTTACATAATTTTATATAATGACACCATTTTAATTCTTCTAGTTTTAATAAGAATCATTTAATGTAAACAAAGAAAAGACTTTACAAGAATGCATTTTATTTTATTGACTTAAATATTCTTTTTAAAATGTTTTAATATGTTGGTACTATAATGCTTAATTTATTTCATTAATAACTAAAATTGTATTCAATAATTTCAAATGTTTCCTAGCTACAATAAAATAGAGCATGTTAAACCGTTGAAAAAAAATGAGAAAAGCAATGTTATACATATCAACAATAAAACATAGGACAAAGCCGAATTGTAAGGCCAAATTAAATAGTAATTTGTACATCAATAATTATAAGTCAATTGTTCTACCTAGCTTTCCGATAAAAATGTAGTTGTGGATTGTTTCAAGTTTATGACCAGTAAGAAGTAGATTGTATATGATTTTATAGTTAGTATTCCAACGATAATAATTTTAAAATGATTGATTGCATGTCAGTTTGCTTTGATAAGTTTATTATTTAGTACACAGAGAAATATGAAACTTGCACAACGTTGAGTTGTTTTTTACGTTTTGGTTGTTGTCTCTTTGACATATTCCCCGTGTCCATATAGTTATATTCAAACAAAATCTATTTTGAACAGCTGGTAGTATGTTTGTAATTGAATCATGTTTTTTTTCAATTACTTATTATGTGTCATTTCTCTGTATATTAGAATGATAACTACACATTTCCATTCGCAGTTAACACACTTTTCTATATATACTTTTGTAGACCTCGAGTGCAAAAAGATAGATTGCATTATAGACTTGATTATGAATTTATGATCTGAATTTTGTTACAAATTTAGTCTAGAATACTTATTGAAACAGATAAGCAATTAATTGAATAGATGAGAATACTCAGTTTATAATTGATTGTGTAGAAGATGAATACATAATGATCATGGTATTTGGAAAATGTATGTTTTACATATTTCATGTTAATCTAGATGTTTTCATTTTCTATTGTGTATTTTATTCCATACTCTTAGTATGTAATAAAGATGTCAAGAAGACGATTGCTTTTGTAGCCATTATAGATCCAATGTTCGTAAAATCTGAATAATTGAATTCCCCTCAAACACTTACTTAGTTTTTTCAATGTCACCCTTTTTTTGGGCAGATGTCCCTTTCATTTTTCGGCATACTGCCTTTTTGGTTGCTTCTTTATCGACAAGAGCCTCGGTTAAAGCATTTAAGGATTGTACTTGATAGTCAACATCACCTGAAAATGAAGTGAGATACAGGTGTGATCTTTTCCTGCAGTTAAGCTAATAAATATATGTAATAAGACATCTTAAGCACCGTTATGAAAGTTCTTACAACTTAAAAAAATGTCTTACAGATTGGCAAAGCGACATGTATATGATTCACAGTAGACATATGATTTCTAATGATACAGTAATATACCAAGGGATCCTAAACTTAAGCATGAACAATATTATGGGCACCTCATAATGCGCTGGATCTGCTAACCATTCTAGATAACCTGAGACCACCCTGGTTTTTGGGGGTTTATGTTGCTCAGTTGTTTTTTTCTATATTGAATTATAATGATTGCAGTTTTGACTTTCCATCTTTTTTTTCCCTGATTGTTCCTTTCGACCCATTCACCATTCCTTACCTACTACTCTATGAATGCTTAAAAAAAACCACGAGATCATCAATGTATGTGTTTTAACCAGCATAAACTGTTTTCTTTGCGAATCAAGTGTATTCACTAATATACAATAACATTCTATAGTCTTACTGAACCAGTAATGCATATCAGACCTGTTCTTGTCCTTTTTTTCCTTCTCTTCGATTGTCTTACATTTCCTACAAATGATGTTTTGATGACCAGAGGTAACAAAATTCGAAATCTACATAAGGTGACCTGAGGTAACCAAATCCAATATTAACATAAAGTGACCAGAGGTAACCAAATCCAATATCTGCATAAGGTGACCAGATATAACCAAATCCAATATCTGCATAAGGTGACCAGAAGTAACCAAATTTAATATCTTCATAAGGTGACCAGAGGTCCTCAAATCCAATATATGCATAAAGTGACAAGATATTTAACAAATTCAATTTCTTCATAGGCTGACCAGAGGTCCCAACATCCAATATCTACATAAGGTGACCTGAGGTAACCAAATCCAATATTAACATAAAGTGACCAGAGGTAACCAAATCCAATATCTGCATAAGGTGACCAGATATAACCAAATCCAATATCTGCATAAGGTGACCAGAAGTAACCAAATTTAATATCTTCATAAGGTGACCAGAGGTCCTCAAATCCAATATATGCATAAAGTGACAAGATATTTAACAAATTCAATTTCTTCATAGGCTGACCAGAGGTCCCAACATCCAATATCTGCATAAGGTGACCAGAGGTCCTCAAATCCAATATCTGCATAAGGTGACCAGAGGTCCCCAAATCCAATATCTGCATAAGGTTACCAGAGGTCCCCAAATTCAATATCTGCATAAGGTGACCAGAGGTCCCCAAATTCAATATCTGCATAAGGTGACCAAATATAACCAAATCCAATATCTGCATAAGGTGACCAGAGGTAACCAAATTTAATATCTTCATAAGGTAACCTGAGGTCCTCAAATCCAGTATCTGCATAAGGTGACAAGATATATAACAAATCCAATTTCTTCATAGGGTCACCAAAGGTCCCCAAATCGAATATCTGCAGAAGGTGACCAGAGGTCCCCAAATCCAATATCTGCATAAGGTGACCAGAGGTCCCCAAATCCAATATCTGCATAAAGTGACCAGAGGTCCCAAAATCCAATATCTGCATAAGGTGACCAGATTTAACAAAAACCAATATCTTCATAAGGTGACCAGAGGTCCCCAACTCCAATATCTGCATAAGGTGACCAGAGATAACCAAATTTAATATCTTCAAAAGGTGACCAGAGGTCCTCAAATCTAATATCTGCATAAGGTGACCAGATAAAGAACAAGAATGTGTCCCCAGTACACGAATGCCCCACTCGCACTATCATTTTCTATGTTCAGTGGACCGTGAAATTGGGGGTAAACCCTCTAATTTGGCATTAAAATTAAAAAGATCATATCATAGGGAACATGTATACTAAGTTTGAAGTCGATTGTACTTCAACTTCATCAAAAACTACCTTGACCAAAAAACTTTAACCTGAAGCGGGACAGACAGACGAACGAACAAACGGACGGACGGACGAACGGACGCACAGACCAGAAAACATAATGTCCCTCTACTATCGAAGATGGGGCATAAAAAGATTTTTTTTCAATCAAACCTAAGTAGCGATTTTAAAGCTATCGATAACAAGTTTTAAGTTTAAATAGAAATTTAGTTTCAGTATCATCTGAGACTACTATAACACATGTTATAGTAGTCTCAGGTATCATATAGACTTAATGAACCTATCCATCATACTTAAAAAAAATGATAAAATGAATACATAACACTTTCATCTACATTTTCTGTTGACTTCTGAAAAAAGAAGTTAAATATTAAATAATCGTATAGGAAATCAACTGATTTATCCTAATGAAGATACGTATAAATTGACTTAAAGGGAAACTTCGCAAAAAAATCAAAAATTGATATTATGTTCATTCAGTATAAAAATGCTCAAATTCATAGTTATTAAAGTTTTATTCCGCTAGATAAGCGATCACCATCGATTTTAAATTTAGAGTATCATTTCTCTGCGTTCGGCCATTTTGTCTTCTTTCCCGATTAATAACAACGATATGTCTATAAACCATAAAGGAACAAAACTACAGTAACCGACGTAGTCGTAATTGCGTGTCGATATCTTGTCAATCGTACGGTTGTTTTATCCGACTAACTAACTTGATACGGAAAATATTCTTATTTTTTTAAATTACCATGGTCTGTTGTTTTTAAACTGTTGATATTGGAATTAGGTAAAAAGTCAAAGTTGAAATCATAAATAAGTGTTCCGTGAAAATTGTTTTCGAAAATCTAATTTGTTCATAATTCTTTAAAGTAATAAACTATTTTTCAAATAAATTCTGATCTTCCCTCATCTGATTACCAGCATGGCTAAAGGTATTACTTCCAAAGGTATTGTGAGGGGTGTGAGGTGACACGTCCAGGTATTCAAGCGATTTCCTGTCGGGCTTGCAAGTTCATGCATCGTTTCACCTCTGCAGGTATTGATCAGTGTACACGGCGGATAACTTATAACTTTCCATTTTGAACTATCAGATGTATAATATACAACTCTGTCTTGTTTATAAATAATATTTCTGGTGTAAAGAATATTATTCTTAAAAATATAAATAATACCCAAAAAATAAGATTTGATGAAATTAAAATCTATTTAAATATTTTTTCCAAGGGTGAATTTGGGAAAATGTAATATATACTCATTGTCAATAGTGAAGGACAGATTGGAACATACCAGAAATATTGATTTAAAAAATGTACGCACTTGTCGACGATTCGTTTATACGACTGGGTAGAAAGTTACGAAACTATAGTGCAATTTAAAATATATACATGCATACATTGAACATAAGAAAAAAACATATATTTTGAATAAATTGGGGTAAAAGTTTTGTAAATAGACTAGTCCACGTATGCCAACAGTATGTAATCATCGAATGTGACTGTCGATAGACTATTGTATACCAAAAGAAGAAGAAGAAGAAGAAGAAGAAGAGAACCAAATTGATTTAAATACAGGTCGATGTATAATTTGCTTTGGTTCATCGAAGTTGTGGACATAGTAAAATCACAGATTTATATTTCAATAAGATTGTTCTCGAACATCGTTAAAAAGATGTGTGTCTAAGGTGGACGCCACAAGAACCCTGTAATACTAGTACGAGAGTCCGATATGCATGTAATATTTGCCACATGACGCCCATAGTTCTTTCTACCATCATTCATCTTATTCTTTGATATTGCTGTAAACATCGATGGTTCACACCCAAACAAAATGGGAGTAATGTACCTTCAGAGCTTCTCCGTGGTATACACTTGTGAAAATTAATATATAGACGAAATTTCTGTATTGAAATGAATCTACATCTTCAAATAACGATTTTGAGTAATCACCTTACAAACCAATATAAACGTATGGCAAGATATAACCATGAAGGAATTTAGTTTTTGTCAGACGCAAGAACTCATCACTATCATAAACGTATACGTATATATGCATGCAGTTTCAAATATCAAGAACAAGCGGTCAATGTCGATAGTCCGTTTTCTAACTGTTCAGAGTTAGACATGTCACTTGTTCATTCTTGGAAGCCTTCATATTCCCCGTCCAACGATGGGAACTCTTTCTGGTTGTGTTGACTATAAATGCTTGTATGGTAATTCTGTCGTTTATCTGTACAAGTGGTTGCATTTCCTCTCCTTTCCCAACAAACAAACTAACGAAACGCTACTAGTCTGCTTTCTCTAGAGCTCGTCCTTAATGGCGCTTATACGTCAGGAAACTTACATGTATACTAATAATGATTGTTTCAAGAACAACGATGTATGGACGAACTATTCTAAATTCGTCAATATCAGTTATGCATGACTAAAATATAAGTTTTATTACAACTACCGTATTACTAATTTGGATTAATGACGGCTATCATGTTCAACATTGCACAAATATTATCATAGAATTTTTTAACAAAAATCCTCAAAAAAAATAATGCCTTAGCTTAGATCATTGGTATTCTTTTCACAAATAGTTCGTGTAAATGATTGTCAAATGAATTCCCCATTTCCATTCTCAATTTTATTAATTATGTAAGAATGAAATGTTAAAAAGAAACTAAAAAAAATCATGCATGTTGTGTGTTGTATTTTTTTTCAATTAAAAACTTTAAAATTGCGATAGTTTTATGAGCATTAAACACAGCCAGATTTGAATACAAGTTAAGAAATTCCGGTAAAGTCAATGATATCAAACAGATGTGCAATGGTATATCAAATTGGGAAATATTTCATTTAGTTTTTATTAAAGATTTAAACTACTATTTTTTACTTCATATTTGAATCTTTACGCCAATTGCCGCTAAGAAAGTAATCCAAAATTGTTTCCTTTTCTTTTTATACACTTTCGGAATTATGAATCTGAATTTTATTTTCAATTAATTTACACAATTTAATTATTGTATCTTTATTCTCATCGTGTATTAAATCTTAGTGTATTAAATACAGCATAATCTTTCTAATCCTTTCTGTTTATCCTTTCCAAATAACAACATTCATACCTGTGTACGCTTGAATTCACACCTACGGCTAAATAGCTACAAGGTAAACGAATTGACCTCAAGCCGAGAAATATACAGTGACCTTTACAAAATAATATACACACTCTGCTCACACATTAGTTGCATTGAAATGATTATCAAAACAATAACGGTAAATAGAACTGAAATATTTTCAGTTCAATATCAGTAAAAATGTTCAATAAATATTTTATGAAAAAAATCTCAACAATAATTAATGAAATTTATTCGAAAACATTAACTAGAGATAATTTTATAGGAGTTTAATTCAATCAATACAAAACGGTATATGCATATTCATTTTCGTTCATTCTTATATTGTGGTTAATAACTACGACCATTTGTCAGCTGTGCGCTTTTAATTACGTATATTGTCGATAAACTATAAGAGTTAAACAGATTTTATTCAACAAATCGGGCTAATACGTCACGACCCACTCGAGAATTCTTTTGATATAATAATGTACCTTGTACAAAAAAAGTTACAAATACTTGATTTTCTCCGTTATTAGAAGGAATATAAATTTAAAACTTTGCAAATGTGTTTTTTATGTTCAGATGAACATAATTAGATGATAAGTAAAAAATCGCGGAATTTCCCTTTAATTATCGATTGTAAATGCTCTTGACAACGTAAGCAATTTCAATTATTTTCTTAATAAGACTTATTTTTAAATGCTCATGGAAGATAATGTTCATTCTTTATGTTCAGTGTCACTAATATAGTAAATGTAATGTTATAGTATTCTATATTTTTGCTGAACCAATGATATATACAAACCTGTTCTTCTTTTTTCACTCTCTTCAAATTTCTAACATTTTCTACAAATAATAAAAAAAACTCAACATTTAAAAAAGAAATTGTGGTGTAATTGACAATGAGAAAACTAACGGCCTTATTGGTGTCCATATAAATGAACGAAAAACAAATATGTAATACAGCAGCAAACGACAACCATTGAATTGCAGGATCCTGACTTTGGACAGGCACATACATACATAATGTGTCAGGTTAAACATGTTAGTGGGACCCCAACCCTCCCCTAACCTGGGACAGTGGTGTAATAGTACAACATAAGAACGATCTATAAAAATCAGTTGGAAAGGGTTTAACTCAACAGATGGATACAACAGGGACCTATATTAACAGTTAATATAGGTCCCTGGATGCAAATAGAAAAACATCTAACAAAAAAGAGTGAAAGTGGCTCGGCACTTATACATCCCAACAACAAAAAGACCATTTGTACAGATCTGAGAGTACTCACTAGTTCAAAACCAACAACAACTAATAAAACAATCATACATCTAAGACTGCATATGACCAATTTTTGTAAATTTTAATGACCAGTGAATAACAAAATCCGAAATCTACAAAAGGTGCCACGAGAATTCAATTAACAACAGAAAATGACCAAAGATAACTAAATACAATATCTGCTTTAGGTAACCAAGTCTATTATCTGCATTAGGTCATCAGTGGTAACACAATTCTATATCATTTTAAGATTACTTAGGGTACTCAAATACCATATCTGGTAAAGTTGACCACATGAAGCCAATTAAATATACCAAAAAAAAATGAACTTTTCAATCAAACCGAAGTAGCCATTTTACAGCGATCGATAACAAGTTTTAAGTTCAAATAGAATAATAGTTTCAGTATCATACACACGTAATGTACTTATCCATCATATATAAGAATTATATAACAAATTAAATGCATACATACCACTTTCATCTACATTTTCTGAGTACTTCTGAAAAAAGAAGATAAACATATGATATTTGTATTAGTAAATTCAATTTTATTTATCCAAAACTATCTTATTGGATAAATAAAAATTGTCTAAATTATCAACTGTCAATGCTCTTGGCAATGTTTGCAAGATTTGTTTTTTTTAAAGATCAGGATAGACAATGTTCATTCTGTTGAGTGTTATTAATATTTTAAATGTAATATGCAATAAAATTCGATAGTCTTGCTGAACCAGTAATGCATATCAAACCTGTTCTTGTTCTTTTTCCCTCTCTTCGAATTGTTTTACATTTCCTACATATGATAAAAAACATAATATGACTTATGTTTTGATGCCCAGAGGTAACCAAATCTGAAATCAGCATAAGGTAACCAATGGTAACCAATTCCAATAGTAACATAAGGTGACCAGAGGTCACCATATCTAATATTAACATAAGGTAACCAGAGGTCACCAAATCCAATATTTACATAAGGTGACCAGAGGTCATCAAATCCATATATGAATAAGCTGACCTGAAGTTACCCCATTCTAGCATGTTAAGGCCACCAGAGGTTAACAAATCCCATTTCTGATTAAGATGACCACATGTAATCAAATTAAATATTAATGTAAGGTAATCAAGAAACAAAAAATGATTTGTTCAATCAAGCCTAAGTGGCCATTTTACCAGAAACGATTGCAAGATTTAAGTTCAAAAAGAAAAATAGTTGCAGCATTATATAAACATAGTGTATGTTTCCATACCACTCTCATCTACATTTTCTGAGGACTTCTGAAAAAAGAAGATAAACATATGATTATTGTATTAGTAAATTCAATTTTATTTATCCAAAAGTATCTGATGAGGATAAGTAGAAATATTGACTAAATTATCAACTGTCCATGCTCTTGGTAATATTTGAAAGATCAAGGATTTTTCTTAGATTTGTTTGTAGATGATCGTGAAAGATAATGTTCATTGTGTAAATTTTTATCGATATATTAAACTTAATGTAATAATATTCTATATTCTTGTTGAACCCATAATATATATCAAACCTGTTATTCTTCTTTTTTCTCTTTCTTTCATTGTCTCAAACTTTCTACAAATGATATAAAAACATCAACTAGTTGTATGTGAATGTTAATTACCAGAGATGATCAAATCTGAAATCTGCATAAGGTGACCAGAGGTAACCAAATCCAATATTAACATAAGGTGACCAGAGGTCACCAAATCTAATATTAACATTAGGTGACAAGAGGTCACCAAATCCAATATTTACATAAGGTGACCAGAGGTTATCAAATCCAATATATGAATAAGGTGACCAGAAGTTACCCCATTCTAGCATATAAAGTCCAACAGAGGTTAACATTCCCATTTCTGATTAAGATGACAACATGTAATCAAATTCAATATTTGTGTAAGGTAATCAAGAAACAAAAAATGATTTGTTCAATCAAGCCTAAGTGGCCATTTTACCAGAAACGATTGTAGGATTTAAGTTCAAAAAGAATAATAGTTGCAACATTATATAAACATAGTGTATGTTTCCATCATATTAAAGGTTTGACACAATAAATTAAATGCATACATACCACTCTCATCTACATTTTCTGGGGACTTCTGCAAAAAGAAGATTTCCTTCTAGTCTGTGATTCGAACATTTAAAAAAACGTGTCATCACAAATGACAAATCATGCAAAATTGATGAAACGAATATTTTGCTTTAAGTGACTTAATTAAACTTAAGTTTGTGTTATTCGTTGTATTCAATTGCTCGGTATGTTAATTTTACTTAGAGATAATACAGACGGTGACAGGCTCTAGATATATGGTGTATTGCTAAATAGAAAGAAGAATTGTCTATTTTTAGTTTTCTATTTTTAGAACTACAATATTACTACATAGAAGAGTACTATTTATAGGGTGACCAGTGGGCACCGTTCAGCGTAACTATTATCCTTGTGCGTTTCAAATTTCGGTATTACTTCGGTTTCGTATTACTTAGAGTAATTAAAAAAGATTCTTTAACTCTATGATGACAAAATCGTCTACCGAGAATAGAGATTGATTTCAAGAAGGGCATGAAATAATCGGGTTACAAGTAATACGCTGTGTCCAAGATGGCAAATCGCGGCATGACACAAATTTCTGTGATTTAGAAAACCGTTGATTTTTTTATTGATAAAATGACTTTGTGTCAGGAATTTTTGACTGTGAATTATACCCAAAGAGCACGAATCGTGGAACACATTCGTTCAAAACCATAACTGTATAAATAAAATGACGCAAGTACGGGGCGCCGAATGGGACTCTTGTGGTTTTGTACAAAATTCAATTCTGTCATAACAAAATCATTTTTGTCTTACAAAACTATGTGCTACAGACTTGTTTTGTGAGAACTTCAATTTTGTGATGACAAAATTCATTTGTGTAGACAAAATTAATTTTTGTCATGACAAAATTCATTTTTGTAGACAAAATTCATATTTGTCATGACAAAAGTCAATTTTGTCTAAAAGGTATGCAAATATAAACATATTTGCATACAAAATTGACTTTTGTTACCTGATATGGAAATTAAATCACAAAAGTCAATTGTGTGAGGTAAGATTCAATTTTGTGAGACAAAATTGACTTTTGTGAGACAAAATTGACTTTTGTGAGACAAAATTGACTTTTGTGAGACAAAATTGATTTTTGTGAGACAAAATTGATTTTTGTGAGACAAAATTGATTTTTGTGAGACAAAATTGATTTTTGTGAGACAAAATTCAATTTTGTCAATTTTGTTGAGACAAAAGTCAATTTTGTTAATTTTGTTGAGACAAAAGTCCATTCTGTCAATTTTGTTGAGACAAAAATCAATTTTGTTGAGACAAAAGTCAATTTTGTTAATTTTGTTGAGACAAAAGTCAATTTTGTTAATTTTGTTGAGACAAAAGTCAATTTTGTTAATTTTGTTGAGACAAAAGTCAATTTTGTTGAGACAAAAGTCAATTTTGTGACGACAAAATTCATTTTTGTGACGACAAAATTCAATTTTGTAACAACAAAATTGACTTTTATGAGACAAAATTGACTTTCGTGAGACAAAATTGACTTTTGTGAGACAAAAATCAATTTTGTTGAGACAAAATTCAATTTTGTCAATTTTGTTGAGACAAAAGTCAATTTTGTCAATTTTGTTGAGACAAAAGTCAATTTTGTCTCACAAAAGTCAATTTTGTCAATTTTGTTGAGACAAAAGTCAATTTTGTCAATTTTGTTGAGACAAAAGTCAATTTTGTCAATTTTGTTGAGACAAAATTCAATTTTGTCAATTTTGTTGAGACAAAAGTCAATTTTGTCAATTTTGTTGAGACAAAATTCATTTTTGTCAATTTTGTGTAACAAAAGTCGATTTTGTATGCAAATTAGTTCACAGAAACCAAACTAAACTAATTTGAATACAAAATTGACTTTTGTCGCCCAATTTTCAAATTAGGTAACAAAATTCAAGTCTGTGTAACAAAAATGAATTTTGTCATGACAAAAGTGACTTTTGTCCGCTGATAGATAATTTTGTATGACAAAATTTTAAATTTGTAGTATGATACAAATTTTGTTAAACTGAACTTATTTTTGTTGAACAAAAGTCACTTTTGTCCGTACAAAATTGAATTTTGAGTACAAAACCACAAGAGTCCCATTCGGCGCCCCGTAGCAAGCATGAACTTGTTAGATTTATGACAGTATAATTGAGTTCCAAAAGTCGGCAAACAAACACTTAGATTTACCCATGGCTTTTTTTGTTGACAATTATACTACAGCCGTTTGAAATTAGAAGTTATTCATGTAATTGGGGAAAAGAAAGTGCTTGAACTCTTTGGAAACCATGAATCTATATTGCTTCTGATTTTGGACTGCTCAAACTTTAGGCAACAACCATTTTCTTATCGGGGGGGGGGGGGGGGGGGGGCTGGGATTTTTTTGAAAAAAATATTTTGATGGCCTAGCTGACCGAAAATAAAATTATATTTTGCACTGAAGCTGAAAAAAAATTTATGCTGTCACCTGCTTGAATATTTTTTTTTGCACTGCTGAATTTGAGAATGGTGAAACTAACAACAGACGAGACAGTGAAACAGCAGATTATAAACATCTGTCCAGTCTACAGATTAAGCTAAGATTTCTATTTATAGATCTTTATACCTTATCACTTTTTGTATGTTCCTATAATAGTGTTTGATCCAGAAATATTTATAAGAATTCCAAATCTCCCGCATATATATGTTACTAGTGTAAGACCATACTTAAAACTGCAACTATTATAAACATGAAATGGTCATTTTATAACGGGAATAGATAAGGTATCATTATAAGCAGTCTTTTAAGATAGCCCTGATTGTGTATGACACAGACTTGTATACTGGTAGTATTTTCCGTTTGTATCATTCTTTATACCACTTTTTTCAATGGAATATCATAGTTGGAAACAGTGGATTTTATAAGTTGGAGCTACTCACTATTTGCCATTACATATGGCAATGGTGGCCACTTCAATTGCAGTATTAAAATTTAAGGATACCTGTATGACGGACTCCGAGAATATCATAATGTAGAAAGTGGACTAAAAAAACAACTGAGATAACAACCAATGCCAGGATATAGACAGAGCCATGCACTTTACATTTTACATCAATTAAAAAATTAAAATGATTTTTATGTTAATTTTATGGTTTTGTGAAAAAAAAATGTATTTCTGTTCCACATTATAGGGAAAAAAAATTTGCTTTCCTTTTCATAAGAAAAAAAATATTTTGTCGGAGGAAGGTTCTGAAAAAAACCATTATGAACACAATAAAAAGTGATTTTACATAATCACTGAACATTTTAATAATTATTCTACAAATTCCCTAATATGATTTCAGGGATTATGAATAATTTAATGATCCTTTGTTTGATAAAAAAAAATAATATAGACAAATTATATTTTTTTCTTTCCTTGCCAGATGAAATAATTTTGCTTTTAAACACAGAGGATGATCTAAAAGATATAACCAACACAGGGTTTCGAGATAAAGTTGAAGACTTCAAAATTAATAATATCAACATCCCCTTTATAGCAATAGCTTTACATGTATTGTTTGTTTATTAAAAGCCAGCGTCAAATGAATATTCAGGTAAAAAAGAAGATGTGTTGTTATTGCCAATGAGACAACTGTCAACAAGAGACCAAAATGACACAGAAATTAACATCTATAGGTCACCGTACGGCCTTCAACAATGAACAAAGCCCATACCGCATAGTCAGCTATAAAAAGCCCCGAAATGACAATGTTAAAAATTCAAATGAGAAAACTAACGGCCTTATTTATGTTCTATTTTTAAATCCACAAAGCATGCTTTTTGTGATACATGTAAAGCAAATTGTGAAAGGGAAACCCGAAAAATATAAAATAATGACAATTGTTTAAAAAAAAGTCTGAAAAAGGATATCGCCTGACTACAAAACATGGTATCTTTCTTGCTCGAACCGGTTCAAGGTTGCAAATTCCCATCTTTTGTTGGGGGGTACCTTCAGATTTTTTACTGAACACTTTATTTCACTTAGGCGTGTCGTTAAAATCTGATTTCGATATGTGCAGGAAAAGGTTTTCTAAAATGTTGATATTGTGGTAATAACAGATGTGAAGCATATTATTTTGATATATTGTGTTTCACATTTTCATGTAGTGTGCCTAACATTTTAAAAAATTTGGGTTATCATTTTGATATATTGTGCTTAACATTTTACAATTTATGTTACTTTATAATGATGTTTTTATGTGATTTTATAGAATAAATAATTTCAATTTTATTCATTTTCTTTATAAATAAAACTATTTCTTCATTTCAGTTATTATGTAGAATCCCTGACGTTTTTTCTAGTGATTATACATAATCCCTGAAAATTTTAGTGATTATATATAATCCCTAAACTAGCCAGTGATTCTACATAATCCCTGAAAATTTCAGGGATTCTACATAATCACTGATTATACAAATTCACTGTAACATATACATAATATAAGCTTATTATTACACTTGCATATTTGAAGAACACGTCACAAGAGGGTTTCATAAGAAATAAAAATTAAATAAAAAATAAAATCCTCCCACCCACCCCATTTTTTCCAAAAATTTGGATGAAAATCTACTAATTAATTTTAGTTGGCCAGATATAAAGCTTACACAATTTGTTACGAACGCAAGGACAGATCTGAAACGGTAGATTTTGACCTTAAACTGTCAACTATGAAGTTGTACAAACATTATGACACACACTCTGGTGTTGGTTAATATACATGTAACGAATAAGGTATGAATTATAATGGTTCTCTAGATATAGAGCGGACACAATTTGTTACCGGCGGACAGACTGACAGACCTGAAAGCAAAGTTTTCTTCCTTGAACTTTGACCTAGGAAGTTGTACAAACATTATGACACATTCGTTCGTGTTGGTTAATATACATGTCAAGAATGAAGTATGCAATTATAACGGTTCTCTGGATAAAGAGCTGACACAATTTCCTTCGGACGGACGTACATGGGGTTGTCAACTGAAATTTAAAGTGTTTGACCTTGATCTCTGGTGTTGGTTAATATACATGTCAAGTATAAAGTATGAAATTATAATAGTTCTCTAGATATAAAGCTTACACAATTTGTTACGAACGCAAGGACAGATCTGAAACGGTAGATTTTGACCTTAAACTGTCAACTAGGAAGTTTTACAAACATTATGACACGCACTCTGGTGTTGGTTAATATACATGTAACGAATAAAGTATAAAATTATAACGGTACTGTAGATATAGCGCGGAACAATTTGTTACCGACGGACAGACGGACAGACCTGAAAGCAAAGTTTTTCTTCTTTGAACTTTGACCTAGGAAACTCTATGGACAATATAATATACCTTCTGATGTAGGGTAATATACATGTCAAATATAAAGTATGAAAATATAACGGTAGTGTAGATATAGCGGACACCACAATTTCTTACGGACGGACAGACATGGCGTTGTCACCTGAAACCAAAGTTTTTCTTCCTTGAACTTTGACCTAGGAAGTTGTACAAACATAATAACAGATTCTCTGGTGTTGGTTAATATACATATCAAGTATAAAGTATGATATCATAACGGTATTCTAGATATAGAGCGGACACAATTTCTTACGGACGGACAGACATGGGGTTGTCAACTGAAACAAAAGTTTTTGACCTTGATCTTTGACCTAGGAAGCTGTACAAACAATATGACACACCCTCTTATGTTGGTTAATATACATGTCAAGTATAAAGTATGAAATTATAACGGTATTGTAGATATAGAGCGGACACAATTTGTTACGGACAGACCTGAAAGCAAAGTTTTTCTACCTTGAACTTTGACCTAGGAACTTGTACAAACAATATGACACACCCAATGGTTTGGTTAATATAAATGTCAAGTATAAAGTATGAAGTTATAACGGTTCTCTAGATATAATCGGACACAATTTGTTACGGACGGACGGACCGAATTTGAAACCAAAGTTTTTCTACCTTGAACTTTGACCTAGGAACTTGTACAAACATTATGACACACCCGATGGTGTTGGTTAATATACATGTTAAGTATCAAGTATGAAATTATAATAGTTCTCTAGATATAGAGCAGACACAATTTCTTACGGACGGACGGGGACGGGCATGTGGCTGTCAACTGAAACTAAAGTTTTTGACCTTGACCTTTCACCTAGGAAGCTGTACAAACAATATAACACACCATCTGATGTTGGTTAATATACACATCAAGTATAAAGTATGGAACTATTAACGGTTCTCTTCATCACCATGTATCATCGTACAGCGGATATAGGTACTAACCAAGCGGACGTGAGCGATTTTGATCTTACACGGTAACGAAAAGTCTTCGTTTTGTTCACATAATATCAATGTTTACTTCAATATAAACATAATTGCTGTTTTAAGAAATGATTTGGTCGTAGGTTGATGATTAGAGATGTCTCATTATTTTCCCAAAACAAGAGGGATTACTAAAAGCATGTGCAAATACTTGTAAAAAAGTTGGCTCTCGTCTCATCCAATATAATTCTATATTCATTGCAACTCTTTTTCTGATAGAAAGTCAGTGTGTTTGTGTAATAAGTATAGCTGTTTCAATAATTGGCATTGAAATCTTTCAATATTTTCCCCTAAAGAAGCGTTGTGTACGGTGTTTAGCTGACCACATAAATCCTTATGTACGGTGCATAGTTAAGTTGTTGTACACCGTACACAAAAACTTTATTTTCATACTCGTTTATTACCCAAACAGTTTCAAGGAATGAGTAATCACAGGTAGGTTTATGATTGGTAACTATTACTGTTGCCCTGTATTATGTTTCTTTCAGATAAAACATGTAAATGTCTCAACAACTGTATCGAAATTGAAAGTGGGTGTTGACATTCACAACTATTTTCGCATGAACAAGTTAATTGTTCTTATTTGAATATCAAATTTGTTTTATGAATAGGAAAACATCGATGCAAAAATTATTTGGGAGCAGGAATTTCAAATATTGAGAAATGTACATTGAATATTGATAGAGCAAAACAAAGATCTTCGTTACCTTGTAAGGTTAAACTCGATCATGCCCGCTTGGTTAGTACCTATATCCGGTGTACTGATGATACACGGTGTTCATATAGAAGACACAATTTCTTACAGACGGAGGGACATGGAGTTGTAAACTGAAACCAACGTTGGTTTTTTTTACCTTAACCTTTGACCTAGGAAGCTGTTCATACATTATGGAACACTCTCTGGTGTTGGTTAATATATATATCAAGTATTATTTTTGAAATCGTAACAGTTCTCAAGATATACAGCAGACACGATCTTTACCATTAGATAAGGTGTTTCCAACTGAAACAACAGTTTTTGACCTTGAACTTTGACCTCGGAAGTTGTACAAACATTATACCACACCCTTTCGTATTGGTTAATATACATGTCAAGTATAAAGTATGAAAATTTTATTCCTCTAGATAAAGAGCGGACACAGTTTGTTACGAACGGACAGACAGACCTGAAACCAAAGTGTTTGACCTTGAACTTTGACCTAGGAAGTTGTACCAACATTATACCACACCCTCTCGTATTGGTTGACATACATGTCAAGTATAAAGTATGAAATTTTAATAGTTCTCTAGATAAATAGCGGACACAGTTTGTTACGAACGGACAGACAGAGCTGAAACCAAAGTTTTTGATCTTGAACTGTGACCGCGGAAGTTGCACAAACATTATGACACAACCTCTCGTGTTGGTTAATAGAATTGTTAAGTATAAAGTATGAAATTAAAACGGTTCTCTAGACATAGAGCGGACACAATTTCTTACGGACGGACAGACATGGGGTTGTCAACTGAAACCACAGTTTTTGACCTTGACCTTTGACAATGTTCAAACAATATAGCACACCCTCTGATGTTGGTTAATATACACGTCAAGTATAAAGTATGAAATTATAACGGTATTATAGATATGGAGCGGACACAATTTGTTACGAACGGACAGACAGACCTGAAACGAAAATATTTGATCTTGAACTGTGACCTAGGAAGTTGTACTAACATTATGCAAACCCTATGATGTTGGTTAATATACATGTCAAGTATTAAGTATGAAATTATAACGGTATTGTAGATATAGAGCGGACACAAATTGTTACGGATAGACGTACAGACCTGAAAGCAAAGTTTTTCTTCCTTCAACTTTTACCTAGGAAGTTGTACAAACATTATGACACAATCCATGGTGTTGGTTACTATACATGTCAAGTATAAAGTACGAAATTATAACGGTTCTCTAGATATAGAGCGGACACAATTTCTTACGGACGGACGGGCATGTGGCTGTTAACGGAAACCAAAGTTTTTGACCTTCACCTTTGACCTAGGAAGCTGTAGAAACAATATAACACACCCTCGTGTGTTGGTTAACATACACGTCAAGTATTAAGTATGACATTATAACGGTTATCTTGATATAGAGGATGCATTTTCTTACGGACGGACGGACAAGGGGTAGTCTACTGAAACCAAAATTTTGACATTGACCTTTGACCTAGAAAGCTGTACAAACAATATAGCACACCCTCTGATGTTGGTTTATATACATGTCAAAAGTAAAGTTTGAAATTATAACGGTTCTCTAGATATAGAGCGATCACAATTTGTTACCGACGGACGGACATATCTGAAAAGAAAGTTTTTAAAGTTGGACTTCGACTTACGAAATTGTACCAACATAATGACACACCTTCTTGTGTTGGTTAATATACATGTTAAGTATAAAGTATAAAGTATGAAATTATACCGGTTCTGTAGATATAGAGCTTACACAATTTGTTACTGACGGACACAGACATACCTGAAAAGAAAGTTTTTAAACTTGGACTTCGACTTACGAAATTCTACAAACATAATGACACACCCTCTGGTGTTGGTTAATATACATGTTAAGTATAAAGTATAAAATTATAACGGTTCTGTAGATATAGAGTGAACACAATTTGTTACGGACGGACTGGCAGACCTGAAACCAAAGTGTTTCTACCTTGAACTTTGATCTAGGAAGTTGTACAAAAATTATGACACACCCTCTGGTGTTGGTTAATATACATGTCAAGTATAAATTATGAAATTAAAACGGTTCTCTAGACATAGAGCGGACACAATTTCTTACGGACGGACGGACTGACATGGGGTTGTCAACTGAAACCAAGTTTTTGACCTTGACCTTTGACCTAGGAAGCTGTAGAATACTGAAACCAAAATTTATTACCTTGACCTTTGACCTAGGCAGTTGTTCAAACATTACGCCACACCCTCTGGTGTTGGTTAATATACATGTCAAGTATAAACATGATAAAGTATGAAATTATAACGGTTCTCTAGATATAGAGCGGACTCAATTTCTCACGGACGGACGGACATGGGGTTGTACACTGAAACCAAGTTTTTGACCTTGACCTTTGACCTAGGAAGCTGTACAAACAATATAACACACCATCTGATGTTGGTTTATATATATGTGAAGTATAAAGTATGAGGTTATAACAGGCTGTAAACATAGAGCGAACACAATTTGATAAAGACGGACGGACACACCTGAAAGCAAAGTTTTTTTACCTCGAACTTTGACCTAGGAAGTTGTACAAACATTATGACTTACCCTGTGGTTTTGGTTAATATACATGTCAAGTGCAAGGATCCGGAAATTTTTTCACCTAATTTCGGTCATTTTGAGATATCTTAAGTTGGAGCCTTTTTTCAAAATAAACAGCTGCGCCATGAGCGCATGATACGCCCGACGTCTTGTGTGGAAGTTTTATGCAATAATCATAAATAGTTTCTGAGGAAGTTTTAAGCAATAACCATTTATTGTTTTTGAGACACGGCGGGACATGTGAAACCCCCCCCCCCCCACCACCCCCCCTGTTTTTTTTTTTACAAATATCACTAAAATAAAATTTTGAATCAAACCAAAAAGTATACAGATCTTTAAATTAGTATAACAAAGAAGTGTGTACAGTTTCAAGCAATAATCATAAATTGTTTTTGAGATACGGTGCGACATGTAAAAAAAAACCTCCCCTTTTTTACAAAATACTCAATAACTCAAAAATAAAATTTTGAGTCATCACCAAAAAGTATACAGATCTTAAGATTAATATAACAAAGAAGTGTGTAAAGTTTTAAGCAATAATCATAAATCGTTTTTGAGATACAGAACGACATGTAAAAAACCCCTCCCCCTTTTTTACAAAATACTCAATAACTCAAAAATGAAATTTTGAATCATCACCAAAAAGTATACAGATCTTTAGATTAATATAACAAAGAAGTGTGTAAAGTTTTAAGCAATAATCATAAATCGTTTTTGAGATACGGCGCGACATGTAAAAAAACCCTCCCCCTTTTTTATAAAATACTCAAAAACTCAAAAATGAAATTTTGAATCATCACCAAAAAGTATACAGATATTAAGATTAATATAACTAAGAAGTGTGTAAAGTTTTAAGCAATAATCAAGAAACGTTTTTGAGATACGGAGCGACATGTGAAAAAAAACACACCCCTGTTTTAGTTACAAAGTGCCGTAACTCAAAATGTTTAAATCTTATTTTCACCAAAAAGTATACAGATCATTTGACCATCATAAGAAACAACTATTTTAAGTTTCATGAGATTTGGATAAGTCGTTCTCAAGTTACGGTGCGACATGTTTACGCCGGACAGACGGACAGACGGACAGACGGACGGACGGACACCGGACATTTGTATACCATAATACGTCCTGTCAAAATTTTGACGGGCGTATAAAAAGATTGTCAAAATCACATTACTGTAATACTGAGTATGCTCATACTCGTAGCCTCAACGAACTTGTTTTAGGCGGTCAACTGTCCTGTCACTATCCGGGCAATCGTCCCGTCATTAGTGCAATCCAAATATGTGTTTTGTGGTAATTAGCATTGTTTATAAGTTTCATAACTATTTAGTTGGGACAAACTTGTTAGAAAACGAAAACTTCAGCATTTTTTTCATTTGTAAAGGGGCATAACTCTTGAATGTTAAAAATGACACCACCAACATTTAAGCTTGATCTGTGTGTAGTGGTAATAAGGATTGTGTATAAGTTTCATAACATTTGGTTGAGGCAAACTAATGTTAGAGAACAGAAACGAAAAAATAAGCAATTTTTCTATTTGTAAAGGAGCATAACTCTAGAACGGATAAAGAGACATCACCCAAATTCAAGCTTGGTCTGTGTTTAGTGCTATTAAGCATTGTGTATAAGTTTTATAACATTTGGTTCAGGCAAACTAAAGTTAGAGAAAGGAAACCAATTTTGGGACGTACAGGCAGATAAGGGTAAAACTTAATGCCCCCTCCGCTACGGTGGGGCATAAAAATCTGGCAATAGTTGTGCTCGTGAGAGTGCTTATAAGACCAGACAGATGGACGGATGGACGCACACCTGGTTTTTCCTTGTTCCATACAAGGCGTTACACTGTGGATAAACAAAAACACCACTAAAACTTTTTTGGAATCTACAAACATATACAAATGCATTACAAAGCTACAAAAACATATGTTGTAATGTTGTTTTTCATTGAGCGTTCTGAAATTTACCTATTGTTTTCATCATCATCCTTTGGTGTCTTGTGGATAATTGTCTTAATGGCAATTATACAACATATCTTGATTCTGATAATACAATAATTATTGAAAAGTGCATCATTTGTTAAAAAAAATCATTAGGGTTCAGCGGAACCCATAGTCTCGCCTACTTTTGCTGTTAGTTGCAGGCTCATCAAAAATGGGGAAAAATTAATAAAAAATTTCCTCTAGATACTATCTTATGATTTTAAAAAGTTTCTGTCCAAGTTTGGTAACAAGAGGCTCTCAAGAGCCTTAATCGCTCACCTATAATTTTTTGCTTAAATCTTTCATCAATTATTTTCACTTTTCAATATATATTAATGAATGGCTTAAAAATTCCATTTAAATGTTATTTGTATCTGTCATATTTTTTTCAAAAGCAAAAAATGCATTTTAGCCATAGTGGCCTTGTTTCTTGAAGTACAAGGAAATAAAATACAAAATTTATACTACTAAGATACTCTGAAACTCATTCAGCCCAAGTTTGGGTGAAATTGATTCAGCAGTTTCAAAGGAGAAAATTTTTTAAAGTAAGAAAACTAGATAAACAAATTGTGAAAAAAATGTCTTTAAAGGGCAATGACTGCTTCAGGGGTCAATTGACAATTTTGGTCACACAAACTTATTTGTAGATCTTACTTTGTTGAACATTTTTGATGTTGACAGTTTATCTTTATCATTAATAATATTCATAATAACCAAAAACTGCAAAATTTCCTTAAAATTACCAATTGAGTGGCAGCAACCTAACAATGGGTTGTTAGATTCATCTGAAAATTTCATGGCTGATAGAACTTGACCTAATGAACATTTTCACCTCACATTAGATTTGCTCTAAATGCTTTAGTATTTGAGATAAAACCAGATGCTCCGCAGGGCGCAGCTTTATACAACAGCACAAGTCGAACCCTGAACGGTTGGGGCAAGTATGGACACAATATTCAAGCTGGATACAGCTCTGAATTTGGATTGTGATTAAAGAGTTGACACATTATAGGTTTCTGACACAGAATGAATGTGGTCTAATGAACTTACAAGTTTTATTTTGCTTTTGAGCAATTTACTATGATGTTGAATATTAATCCTCTAAAAGAAAAATATTTGAAGAAATTTTCTTTTTAAATTCTGAAATCTGAAATGAGAAAAAAAAAATTGACCCCCACCCCTATTTTTTTTTCTCTTCCCCTTTTCCCTTATTCCAAAAATGATCTCAATTCAAATTTCTAATGGAGTTTGCAACAATAACTACTCATTTAAATACATCATAAAATATTGAAATATAAAATGTCATACAGTCATGGTTAAAATTAATATTGATTAATAGTAACTTCTAAAAAAATAAATGGGGACTGTGTCCAAAAGGACACAGATGATGCCCCCACTAGCATATAACATTATAAAGGGACATAACTCAAGAACTGTAAAAGTGAAGCTGCCAAAAATTGAACTTAAACTTAGGTTAGAGGTAATAAGCACTTACTTAAGACAAACTTTAGTTAAGAGAAACTAAAAAATTCTTCAATGTCTTCAATTTTTCCACTTGTAAAGGGGCATAACTCTAGAATGGTAATTAAAGAGCTTGTTATCACTGAATGGTAAAGATTGTTTTAATTTATCAGTTGGTAGTAAAGTAAATATTGCATTGTATATTGTATATATAGCATTGATTTAAGTTGATTCAACTTCTATTCTGGACAAAGAAAGATAACTCCAATTTTCAAAGAAGATTATATAAAGCAGTGGTTTAAGGTGATTCAACAACCATCCTGGAGAAAAATAAGGTAACTCCAATGCATTGGCTTGAAACTACAAAAATGCTTGTTTTTGGTCTCTTTTTGGCCCTTTATTCCAAGACTGTTTGTCCCATAAGCCTTAAAATATATCTCAACCTTCTACTTATGGTAGTAAACATGGTGGTACAATTTCAGAACAATTGAAATACTTATACACAACTTATTGTTCTGACACTAGAAAAATGCTATTTTGGGGCCCTTAATTACTAAACTTTAGGGACCATAACCCCCAAAATCAATTACAAGATTCCTTTTGTGGTTATAAACATTGTGTAAAAATTTTATTGATTTCTGTTTACTTATACTAAAGTTATTATCCAGAAACCATCCGTCTTCGGACGACGCTGACGACGACGAGGAAGACGACAACGACGGGATACCAATATACGACCTCCAAATTTTTTTGCGGTCGTATAAAAAAAATGCCAAAAACTTCATTTACCCCTATGTTCTATTTTTAGCCATGGCGGCTATGATTTTTGGCGAAACAGAAAATATAACACAAAATTTATTCAAGATACTCTAAGGATCATTTAGCTTAAGTTTGGTAGGAATTGGTTTAGTGGTTTCAGAGAAGGAGTTGTTTGAAATAGTTTACATCAGACAGACACCGACTGACGACAACGGTGAGCTAAAAATCAAGGATGGTTTATGAATCTACTAAATGTTTTAAAATCTTTAAACTGCAGAATGTCATATCCAAAATTTATAAAAAAAAATCTAAATAAAGTTATCTTTACAAATATAAATCAGTCACTAAAGTTTAATGAAAATTGCTCAACGCACTTTGAGGATATTGTCCGAAAACTGGAAAATCCCCTTTTTGTAATGAATAAAACCCCAAAACTCAGAAACGTCAAATCTAAAATTTATAAAAAAACGAGAGGGAGCTCACGTCAATAGATAAAAACATTTCATCAAAGTTTCATGCAAATTGGTTAAAGCGTTGTTAATATCTGACATATTGATGACAGACGTACAGACAGACGGATAAAGAGACAACTGTATACCATAATACGTTAAAACAGACGTATAAAAACTAAGTCCATTTATAAGTAGTATGCAGGAAAACAAGAAATAATTTTTTACAAAATTTCCTTCTAGATACTAGCTTTTCATCATAAACAAGCTTCGTATAAGAAAGGTTTTATTAAAATTTCCAAGACTTTAACCAGAGTGAATGAAATGTTAACAGGCAGAAAATCTAAGTGCATTTAAAAGTAAAATACGGATAAACAGGATTTTTTTTTACAAAATTCTTATTTCTGGATACTTTCTTAAAATGATCATAAACAAGCTTCCTCTCCAAGTGTGGTAGACTATAAGTTCATTTATAAGTAAAATACGGATAAACAAGATTTTTATTTTTACAAAATTTTCTTCTTGATACTTTCTTATGATCATAAATAAGCTTCTCTCCAAGTTTGGTACAAATCAAGCTTATCAAAATTTCAAGAACATACAAAAACTTTAACCACAGGGTGAATATTTGTGGAAGCCGCCGCTGCCGACGGAATGTAGAATCGCTTTGTATCGCTTTTGCGACAAAAGTCGCAGGCTCGACAATAAATGGGGAATGTGTCCATGGGACACAGATGATGCCCCCCCTTTGCATATCATATAAAGTTATAAAGGGACATAACTGAAGAACGGTAAAAGTCTTGTGTACAAGTTTTATAACATTTGGTTTAGGCTAACTAAAATTAAAGAACGAAAACAAAAAATTCCGCAATTTTTCCATTTGTAAAGGGGCATAAAATATAATAACTCTAGAACGGTTGAAGTGACGCCACCAAAATTCAAACTTGATCTGTGTTTTGTGGTAGTTAGCATTGTTTGTAAGTTTCATGACATTTGGTTGAGGCAAACTAACATAAGAGAACGGAAACAAACTTTGGGACGTACTGACGGACAATGGTAAAACTTAATGCCCCCTCCCCTACGGGGAACATACAAATACATTTCAACTACACTTGTTATATTCAGGAAATAATGGATGCAAATAATCAATTGCCAGTCCAGGTTATGGATTATTCTCACTTTTTGAAACATAATAAAATTTCATACAAAAAAGGTTTACACCAATGACATTTGTTGCAAGACAAAAAGAATCTATGCATGCTTTGGTAAATTCAATTAGAAATATCAAAACTGACCAAAAATAACTTACACCAAATTGAAAGTCCAACTGTCTAATGAGCTATTAGACTGAATTTTATATCAAAATCGAAAACTAAGCAACTTGGTTTAATTACATAGAATGTTTTTAACAATGCATAACAAAAGTATTTTGATATTTTTTTTACATTAAGTTATGTTTATGGTCAATAAGTTAATTGTGCTGTGAAATCATAATGCAGTTTAATATACACATCACAGTTTTTATCTATTTAGTCTCTTTAACAAACAACAACATTGGTATGATTTTCTCTTCTTATATTTAACATATTTAATGATTGCAGGTTTATTTTGTTTATAATTAATAAGCAGAATAGTTCTATTGATCTATTTTATCATGTTCGCCGAACTTCTAATGTATATTATTTCTATTTTTTTTAACAAATGTACAATATTGGTATGATTTTCTCTGCTTGCAATATCTAGTGGTGTTAGTCCTCTACATTTAATGTTACAATCTGCTTCATGTTTTAGTAACAATTTAACAATCTCTATATAACCTTTATAACAAGCTACAAATATGGGGGATGCACCTGTTCTCATACACTTATTAATGTCAGCCTTATTGTTTATTACCATCTGTACTACTTCAGTATGTCCTTCATGACAAGCAATGTACAGAGGTGATGCTCCATTATCTCTACACTTATTAATGTCAGCCTTATTGTTTATTACCATCTGTACTACTTCAGTATGTCCTTCATGACAAGCAATGTACAGAGGTGATGCTCCATTATCTCTACACTTATTAATGTCAGCCTTATTGTTTATTAACATCTGTACTACTTCAGTATGTCCTTCCTGACAAGCCATGAACAGAGGTGATATTCCATCATTATCTCTACACTTATTAATGTCAGCCTTATTGTTTATTAACATCTGTACTACTTCAGTATGTCCATTCTGACAAGCAATGAACAGAGGTGATACTCCATCATTATCTGTACACTTATTAATGTCAGCCTTATTGTTTATTAACATCTGTACTACTTCAGTATGTCCATTCTGACAAGCAAAGAACAGAGGTGATACTCCATCATTACCTGTACACTTATTAATGTCTGCCTTATTGTTTATTACCATCTGTACTACTTCAGTGTGTCCATTCTGACAAGCAATGTACAGAGGTGATGCTCCATTATTATCACACTTATTAATGTCAGCCTTATTGTTTATTACCATCTGTACTACTTCAGTATGTCCTTCATGACAAGCAATGTACAGAGGTGATGCTCCATTATCTCTACACTTATTAATGTCAGCCTTATTGTTTATTACCATCTGTACTACTTCAGTGTGTCCATTCTGACAAGCAATGAACAGAGGTGATGCTCCATTATTATCACACTTATTAATGTCAGCCTTATTGTTTATTAACATATGTACTACTTCAGTTTGTCCTTTCCCACAAGCAATGAACAGAGGTGATATTCCATCATTATCTCTACACTTATTAATGTCAGCCTTATTGTTTATTAACATCTGTACTACTTCAGTGTGTCCATTCTGACAAGCAATGTACAGAGGTGATACTCCATCATTATCACACTTATTAATGTCTGCCTTGTTGTTAATTAACATCTGTACTACTTCAGTATGTCCATTCTGACAAGCAATGAACAGAGGTGATACTCCATCATTATCACACTTATTAATGTCTGCCTTGTTGTTAATTAACATCTGTACTACTTCAGTATGTTCTTTATGACAAGCAAGGAACAGAGGTAATACTCCATCATTACTACACTTATTAATGTCAGCCTTATTTTTTATTAACATATGTACTACTTCAGTGTGTCCATTCTCAAAAGCAATGTACAGAGGTGATACTCCATCATTACCACACTTATTAATGTCTGCCTTATTGTTAATTAGCATCTGTACTACTTCAGTATGTCTTTTCTGACAAGCAAAGAACAGAGGTGATATTCCATCTTTACGACAATGGTTTACATTATTGGTACAATGATGTAAGCACCATGTAACCAGCTCAATATCTCCTTTATAACAACTCTGTATTAATGGAGTGTCTTGATATTGTGTGTCATATAGACTTGCCAATTGTTTCTGTTTTGATATTTCTAAACCTTTTAAATGTACAAGGATTCTTTGTCTGAAGATTTGATCATCCATATTGATGTTACAGAAGACATCTACTATCTTTCCTCTAAACCAGTCATCTACCAATCTATCTATATAAATTTGCTGATATCTTTCTGATACATCTATTAAAAATTCATCTCTTTTGTCTTTATTTTCAAAAACAAACCTTTCACGAATAAAATGACTTGAAGCATTATTAATTAAACAATAAATCATAACACTGCCAAAGTAAAAAGCAAGAAAGTCAAACAGCTTGTCATGAATAGTTCTGTATAAATCACCATCCTTTCTGATAAATGTATGAGTTAGTGAATCCAGCTCATCACGAAGTACCAATCGAGATGTTCCTTTGACTACTTTACAAGCTTCATATGTGTTCTTTATAATTGTTTTGATATCTTTATCAACATCTTCTGTGAGCCATTCTTCTTTAAAACGATTGTTAAACATGACACAAAGAGCAAGTGCACAGTATTTGACATGTGCTCCCTCTGTTTGTAATTTATCTATCTCTTCTTTGTAAACTGTAAATGGATTCTTAAAGAAATCTTCCATTATCAGATTTTTGTTTTTGCTGTACAATTGACATAAAAGAGGAAAACAGTCAAACATGTCATAATATTCCTTGATCTTAGACGCGTTTGATTTCAAGTAAAGTTCAGCAATAGATTGTTTTTCTGTTTCTGATAAGTAATTATCTTCTGACAAAAGATTACATTCACAGGACTGATTAAAAGATAAAGATTTCATTTTTTCATCCTTAAAAACCTGAAGTCTACAAGACATGATTAATTTGACTGGTTTTTTTTCTATTAATGTTTTGATTTTTTCCATCTGATTTTTCCAGCTTTCTAACTTCATAGGATTTATGGTATATGTTCCACAAAAGTCATCAACAACAAACAGGATTTTCTTACTTGGATTGTACCACTTGATAATTTTTTCAGGGTTTGTTACCGGTAAAATAACATAGCCTTCTTCTTGCATTCGTAGAGCAACATGACGCATCAATGATGATTTTCCTGTTCCCGAACTTCCGGTGACAACAACACAGCCATTTTCTTTAATACATTTTAATACACTCTTTGCTCCATTTGTTTCTATAAACATTTTGTCATCTTCTGTCCAAGTTTTTAATTCCTCTTTAATTTGACCTAAAAAGAAAGAATTTGATATTTCTTTAAAATTTACAATTATTTTGAGACTGACTTCTGTGATTTTGTCATACTGATATGTACTCATATACCTTATAAAATTTATAAAACTTTAGGACTTGAGCTTACATGATCAAAGTTATTCCTCAATAAAAGATATAATGGTTTTTATATCCAAACAATATCTTTTTATAGAACATGCAAGCTCTTTGTGAGTATTGCATGGCAAGATATAGTCCACTGCCGGTTAAAAATTTATTGTATTGAAACAAAATTCTAACTTGATCTATAACTTGTCATGGTGTAAACTTTATTACAAATATCAAGTCAATATCTTCAAGAATGACCAAAAAAAAACGTGCGGAAAACTGATTATTTTAGTGAATTTTAAAGTCCAAGGACCATTACTCTGCACAAAATCATCAGGCCGGAACAAAATTCAAATTTGAACTGTAACTTGTCATGACAAGAGTGCACACACTGAAATGTCTCCCCTTCTTTTCTAATCATTGATATTATGTTGATAGTCCTAAATATAAAGCATTACTACAACTACCACATGAACTTAACTTGATCCAATAAAATGAGGTCAAGGTCATATAAACCAGACAAGAAATACATGTACACATTACAATCATTCTATACACTAAGTATAGTTGACCTATTGCTTATAGTTTCTTAGAAACAGACTTAACCAAGAAAACTAAACATTGACTAATGAACCATGAAATTAAGGTCAAGGTCAGATGAACCATGCCAGGCAGACATGTACAGCTTACAACTCTTCCATACAACAAATATAGTTAACCTACATGTATTGCTTATAGTATAAGAAAAACAGACCAAAACACAATAAAATGCTCTGCTGGGTGCAGCTTGATACGACCACAGAGTTCGAACCCTGAACAGTTTGGGCAAGTATGGACACAACATTCAAGCTTGATACAGCTCTGAATTTGAATTGTGATTAAATATTTGACACAGCATAATTTCTGTCACAGAATGAATGTGGTCTAAGAACTTAAAACATATTAGATTAACCTATTATGGTCCAATATCCAAAATCAAAATACATGGTTAGATTCAGCATATCAAAGAACCCCAAGAAATAAATTTTTGATGATATCTACCAAAGTTTAATTTTGGACCCTTTTGACCTCAATGTTGACCAATTTGATAACCGGGCCAAAATATCAAAAATCTAAATTCATGGTTAGACAGCATATGGAAGAACCCCATATATTCAATTTTTGTTGAAATCAAACAAAGTTTAATTTTGGACCTCGAATTGGACCAACTTGAAAACTGAGCCAATATTCAAAAATCTAAGTACATGTTAAGATTCAGCATATCAAAAAACCCAAAGAATTCAATTTTTGTTAAAATCAAATGAAGTTTAATTTTGGACCCTTTGGACCTTAATGTAGACCAATTTGAAAACAGGACCAAAAATTAAGAATCTAAATACACGGTTAGATTCTGCATATCAAAGAACCCTAATAATTCAATTTTTGATGAAATCAAACTAAGTTTAATTTTGGACCCTTTGGGCCCCTTATTCCTAAACTGTTGGGACCAAAACTCCCAAAATCTGTCCCAATATTTTTTTTGCGGTCATAACCCATGTATTTAAATTTCATAGATTTCTATTTACTAATACTAAAGTTATTGTGCAAAAACCAAGAAAAATGCTTATTTAGGCCTTTTTTGGCCCCTAATTCCTAAACTGTTGGGACCAAAACTCCCAAAATCATTCCATACCTTCCTTTAATGGTCATAAATCTTGTCTTAAAATTTCATAGATTTCTATTTTCTTATACCAAAGTTATTGTGCGAAAACCAAGAAAAATGCTTATTTGGGCCCTTTTTTGGCCCATTATTCCTAAGCTATTGGGACCAAAACTCCAAAAATCAATCCCTACCTTGCTTTTGTGGTCATAAACCTTGTGTTTAAATTTTATAGAGATCCATTCACTTAAACTTAAGTTATAGTGCGAAAATCAATGTGTCTTCTGACAACGACGACGACGCCAATGTCATACCAATATTCGACCACAAAATATTTTTTGCGGTCATATATAAACTTAACACTAAGCAATGAACCGTGAAAATGAGGTCAAGGTCAAATAAAACCTGGCAGACTGACATGCACATCAAAAAATATTTCCATACACCAAATATAGTTGACCTATTGCATATAGTGTTTGAAAAACAGACCAAAACACAAAAACTTAACTTTAACCACTGAACCATGAAAATGAGGTCAAGGTCAGATGACACCTGCCAGTTGGACATGTGCACCTGACAATCATTCCATACACTTAATATAGTAGGACTATTGCATACAGTATTAGAAAAACAGTACAAAACACAAAAACTTAACTATAACCACTGAACCATGAAAATGAGGTCAAGGTCAGATGACACCTGCCAGATGGACACCTGACAATCATTCCATACACCAAATGTAGCAGACCTATTGCTTATAGTATCTGAGAAATGGACTTGACCACGAAAACTTAACCTTGTTCACTGATCCATGAAATGAGGTCCAGGTCAAGTGAAAACTGTCGGACGGGCATGAGGACCTTGCAAGGTACGAACATACCAAATATAGTTATCCTATTACTCATAATAAGAGAGAAATTAAGAATACTAAAAATCCTATTTTTTTTTTCAAGTAGTCACTGAACCATGAAAAAGAGGTCAACAACAATGTACATATGACAGACGGAAACTTCGTAACATAAGGCATCTATATACAAAGTAGGAAGGGTCCAGGTCTTCTACCTACTGAAATATTAAGCTTTCAAGAAGTTAGCTAACGCCCCCGCTGCCACTGGATCACTATCACTATGTCCAGCTTTCTGCGACAGAAATCATAGGCTCGACAAAAATCAACAATTCAGGATTGGGAAAGTAAATTATAAATAGGACAGATTTTTCTAAAATATTCAGGGTAGATAGAGTTTGATATGCTAACCATATTTCCCCTTTCAGTTTATCTCAACTGGCTCTTGTTTTCCAGATACTAGTCAAAACTGTAGTGTTCCCCCTATGTTATATTTTTATAGCCATAGTGGCCATGTTGATTGCTCAGACTGGAGGAAATTTCAAACTATATAGTTGACATCCTTTACACATGATACATGAACAGACAAACTTTGGTTTCAATCAATTGAACAGTTTAACAGAAGGAGAAGAAAAGTTTAGAGACAACAGACTTTAAGATAAAACAAAACTTACATCTATGACAAACTAGCCCAGTTGTTAATTTTAGAGTAGAATGTTTTACACTTTACCTGACAACAGACAACAACAACTGACACCAAGTGACAACAATAGCTCCTTTGATGCTTTAGGTCAGGGGAGATAAAAACCCAAAATACAAGAAATATAGTAAATATTGAAGGTAAATTCCCTTGTTTCACATCCTTAGCTATATAACTCTACAACCTTTTCTATATGAGTATAATGTACCTCTGATGTTCCACGGTATTGGGTATTTCAAAAGTTCTGTGACTTCCGTGTGTTCAGTCTGTAAAGTAATGTGGGAAACTTGTAACTTCCTAAGATTTTCCGTCACTTCTGAGTGCTCTGTCCCTAATATATCCACTGTTTGTCTAAGTTCTTTTATCTTTTCCTGTGATTGTTTGATTTCCAGCATAATTTCCTGATTTGACTGATCTAAGATTTTCACCTTTAACTCTTGGCACTCTTGATTCATTGGCTGACCACCCAATCTACTTACTGCCTACAAAAATATATGGAAAAAATGGAGAATGTGTCCCCATGGACACAAGAGATGCCCCCACTTGCATACAACATTATTTAATCAAAGTGCTTGAAAGCACTGAACAGTAAAGATTGCTTCAATTTATCAGTGGGAAGTAATATTAAATATGGCATTGGTTGTAGTTAATTTGACAGATATTCTAGACAAAGGAAGATAACTCCAATTTAACAATGACATAATTTATATTTTAAGATAAGATACTGTAAATTCAGAAATTATTGCGTGCATTTATTATTGCGATTTTGTTATTTTACACTAAAATGTGATTTTAATTTTTTCGATATTGAGTAAAAATCTGTTTTATTCATATGAAAAATTTCAAAATGTGAGTTTAAATTATTGCGATTATAACCATGTCGCAATTTTCGCAATAATAAAAATATCGCATTTTGAATTTACAGTATTAGATTCCTGCATCTTGTTATGTAATTTTCTTGACAAGCACTGAACAGTAAAGATTGCTTCAATTTATCAGTGGGAAGTAATATTAAATATGGCATTGGTTGTAGTTAATTTGACAGATATTCTAGACAAAGGAAGACAACTCCAATTTAACAATGACATAATTTATATTTTTAGATTAGATATTAGATTCCTGCACCTTGCAAAAGTTATGTAATTTTCTTGACAAGTCTAACATAATTTTGTGCCTTGAATATCTGAGCATATATTACATTGATAAATTTCTTGAAATTTTATGGATAGGATGTATATATAGAATGTTATGATCAATGCACTATATTTTGTGTATCAAAAAAGGTAGTGATAAGCCTTGGAACATTTATATATCAAGTCAGTCTCATAAGGCTTTACCTAAAAACAATGCTTTTACAATTCTTAACTTACTTTGAAACAAGCTATTGGCTTATGGATATTGGTTTGCAGAAAAACCTAAATAAACCTCCACTTTAGATTACTTAAACATGTTAAAAGAAATTGAATTACCTCCATTTGTATTTAAGAGATAACTGTATTGTATTTGAAGCTTTAAGGACGTCCATCGGTAGTTTTACTGTCACAAATTTAGTTTACCTGGCGACGCGGAGCGGAGACAGGTAAACGGGTATTTGCGACAGTAAAACTACCGATGGACGTCCGCAAAGCTTCAAATACAATACAGTTATCTCTATTCTAATGCAAAACAAGTTCATAATTAAATTTTAATCATTATTTCAGTATATAATCTTCATTAAAGAAAATTCCGCGAAAAGATGTTATCTTCTTTGGTCCCTACACTAGGTGACGTCATAGGTATGCTTCCGGCGTCAAACATAAACACCGGTCGTTTTCTGGCTTCTGTGCCGCTTCAGAATGTAATAAAATTTCATAAAAAGAAGATTTTTAGGCGCAACAAGTGAGTTTTTTGTTTATTATTGTAGAAATAACATGTCAATACATTCCGAAATTCAAAATGTCGGCTTCCTTAGTTACAGACAAGGAGATAGAGAATTTTACGCTTGCTGTCATCCAATCAGAACAATTGTTACAAAATAATTGCATTAGAAATAGCATTTGAAAAAGTGTAGGAATCAATACACAGCTAGTACTGTATTAAATTCTATCAAATTACTTCTTCATGCAGAAGATGCTATATTCACTATAAATTATCTATCAGTGGAAGGCAAAATTAAACATTGCATTGTATAAAGCATTGATTGTAGTTGATTAAACTATAATCATGGACAAAGGAAATTAACTCCAATTTTAACCAGGTGCTCCGCAGGAGGCAGCTTTATACGACTGCAGAAGTCAAACCCTGAACAGTTGGGGCAAGTATGGACACAATATTATAGCTTGATACAGCTCTGAAATTGAGTTGATCAAATTTTTGACATAATTTGAGTTTATGACACAAAACAAATGTCAAGATCTTACAAATCTATTGCACAATATTGTGCAATTAAAGATTTCTTCTTTTAACTTTTCAAAAATTTGGAATTTGAGAAATTTGAAGAAGAAAAATTGAACCACCCCCACTTTTTTTTTCAAGCAGACCAAAACCTGACATTTCTTTATACAAAATATACAAGTAGTGTAAGGGAGGTAAATCCGAACATACGAAACATTGTATGTTCAATGTTTTAAAATTACCTCCCTTACACTGCTTTTAAATTGTCTAAATCGTCCATTGACCAGAAATTACAAGTTTTTTCCCATTTTTGCCCCTAATTCCGAAACACTTTGAGCCATAAACCCCCAAAATCAATACTAACCATCCCTTCATGGTATGGAAACTTGTGGTTCATTTTCAGAATGAATCATACACTTAAACATAAGTTATTGTTTGAAAACTACAAAAATGCTTATTTTGGGGTCCATTTTTTGCCCCTATTTCCTAAACTATTGACACTATAACCCCCAAAATCAATCCCAATCTTCCTTAAGTGGTATTGAACCTTCTTGTAAAAATTTATAGAGATCCATATGCTTAAAACATAAGTTATTGTCTGTAAACTAGAAAAATTGTTGTTTTTTGTCACTTTTTGGCCCTTAGTTCCTCAACTGTTTGCCTAATAACCCCTTAAAATCAATCCAAACCTTCTACTTTTGGTATTAAACATTGTGGTACAATTTCAGAACAATTGAAATGCTAATACACAACTTTTTGTCTTGAAACTAGATAAATGCTGTTTTTTGCCCCTTTGGGCCCCTAATTCCTAAACCTTTGGGATCATAACCCCCAAAATCAATTCCAATCTTCCTTTTGTGGTTACAAACATTGTGCTAAAATTTTAATGATTTCTTTTCACTTATTCAAAAGTTAGTATCCAGAAAATCCGTCTTCGGACGACACTGACGACGATGATTGATACTTTTAGAAAAAAAAAATGAAAAATTTAGCAATTTTTCCATTTGTAAAGAGCATATCTCTAGAACAGTAAAAGTGACAGCACCAAAATTCAAATTTTATCTGTTTTTAACGGTAATAAGCATTGTGTATAAGTTTAATAACATTTGGTTGAAGCAAACTAAAGTTAGAGAATGGAAACCAACTTTGGGACGTACGTACCGTTCAGATAGACAAGGGTTAAACTTAATGCCCCCTCCGCTTGTAAAGGAGCATAACATAACAACGGTAAATGTGACACCACCAAAATTCAAACTTGATCTGTGTTTTGTGGTAATAAGCATTTTGTACAAGTTTCATAACATTTGGTTGGGGCAAACTAAAGTTTATAGAGAACAGAAACCAACTTTGGGACGTACGGATTGACGGACATGCAGACGTACAGACAGACAAGGGTTAAACTTAATGACCCCTCCGCTACGGCAGTGGCATAAAAAAAATAGTATTCAATCAAACCTCCATATAATTTCATTGCTCATTGAAATTGTGAGGAAAAACAAATACATGTTGGATCAAGGATTTTACAAGAAGGCACACATTAACATTTTCACTTGTAACAGATCCCCTGTCCCCTCATAACCTGTCAATGCTATGTATAAAATCACTGATACTTATGTAACACTTACATCCGATATATTACTCCATGCTGTATTGAAATCAGCAGTGGCCATTTTGTTACTATCGTGATGAGCTAATATATTTCTATACCATTTAATCCTTGCTAAATCAGCTTCTGGGGTTGTTTCCACTGATGGTGGTAGTCTGTCAAATCCATTGATTGGCTGAGTAACAGATGTCAGGTTTCTAATCAAGCAAATCATCAATGTTACATCAAATGTTGTGGAAACGGGTACACCTATAACATCGAAAGAATTATAATTAATAACATCTATAACATCAAAAGTAATAAAATCGGGTACACTGATAACATCAAAAATATTAGAATTAAGTTCACCTGTAACATCAGAAGTAATAGAATCAGGTACACCTATAACATAAAAAACATTGAAATTAAAAAGTAAAATCACAAAATTACTAACCTCATATTGGAAAATCCCTAATCACATGGCAAAATCAAATGACAAAACACATCAAAAACGAATGGACAACAACTGTCGTATTCCTGACTTGGTACAGGCATTTTCAAATGTAGAAAATGGTGGATTATTTTCGTCATGTTCCTTGCACTAAATAATTAATTTGTTCAAACTGACATAACATTTTTAAATATACCATATATACAACAGTATGTTACCATAGGATGTCAATGGTTTATTGTACAACCAAAGGAAAGAAGCAATATCAATTCTGAGGTGTATTCAATCACACATATACTCTCTATATTAACAAAATTAACATAAACTCATCATTGATACCAGGACTAAATTTTATATATACGCCAGACACGCGTTTCGTCTACAAAAGACTCGTGATCACTCATCAGTGACACTTGAATCCATGTTAACATGTTAAACTTAATTCATTACATTGGGGTTTTCTTAGCCATATAACATGTATAAACATACCATTTGTTGGAAACAACAGATTCCACTGAGCCTGGTTCAAAACTCTCTTTAATTTCAAGTCATCAAGAGTGTTGTAATTTGTGTTCAGTGTTGAAGGGAGATAAGTAGGTGGAAATTCTCTGTCAAAGTAGGAACGGACTGCTCTTGGTGCCACTCCTTTCAATAACAAAGCTAAGCGTACATAATTCTCTTCTTCTTCCAAGAGGGGTGCCATCATTCTAAAAGTTCTTCTATTTACAATTTAAACCTATACCATTCTTATTTAATGGTTCATGCGGTCCTGAAAAATAAAAAAAAATCTACAAATGATATTTCAAAATAGCAAAACCTTAATCATCAACAGAGCAATAAGCTACATTTCCTTATTTAGAATATTGATAAAAGGGTTTTCGCTAATGCTGTGTAAATGTATAAGGAACAATGTGGTAATCTATAATACTTAAAAAACGAGGTCCAATTTGTTGCATGACGCAACCAGATGCTCCGCAAGGCGCAGCGTTATACGACCAAAGAGGTTGACCCCTGAACGGTTGGGGCAAGTATTGACACAACATTCAAGCTGGATTCAGCTCTAAATTTTGATTGTGATTAAATAGTTGACATAGCGTAGGTTTCGGACACAGAATGAATGTGGTCTAATGAACTTGAAATATTTTTTTTGCCTTTGAGCAATTCACTATGCTGTTGAATATTAATCCTCTCAAAAAAATGTTTGAAAAAATTTTCTTTTTATTTATGAAATCTGAAATGAGAAAAATTTAACTCCCTCCCCCCATTTTTTTTCACATCCCCCTTTCCCTTTTTCCAAAACTGATCTCAATTCAAATTTCTAATGGAGTTTGCAACAATAACTACTCATTTAAATACATCATAAAATATTAAAATGTAACAAAAGGTGCTTGTTATCACTGAATGGTAAAGATTGTTTTAATTTATCAGTTGGTAGTAAAAGTGAATATACATTGTATATTGTATAAAACAATGATTTAAGTTGATTCAACTACTATTCTGGACAAAGAAAGATAACTCCAATCAATTGAAAATTTCTTGCTATTGCACAATACATGTATTGTGCAATTAGATATTTCTTGCTATTGCGCAATACTGTGCAATTGAAAATATTTGCTATTGCTGAATACTGTGCAATTGAAAATTTCTTGCTATTGCACAATACTTAATATAATAATTTTGGATCCTGATTTGAACCTGGAGCTGTCTCTTTGACTGATTCATTCCTCATTTCCATTCTCAATTTTATTTTAAAACTGTTCACCTTATAAACAGCATGACTTTATCAGATGACAATACAAATACTATAACTCCTGACTAAACATCAGCTATAGTCGTTACGGTATGTACTTTAATTCAGTCATATCACAGGTGTGTTCTAGTATTATCACCAAGGAAAAATGAGGTATTTTTCCTTGGCAATATTTTTGAATAGTTTTGTATAAATAAATCTTTATTTTCTTTATTTCTTTAAGGATGAATTAAAGTGTTAGAATGTCAACATGTCAAAACTGAGTAAGGGCTTATTGCAAATATTTCACATCTTAAAGAGAATATAATTAGACTGTCTTTCTTAATTCTGGATTAGGGATTAAGGTAAACTTGAGGTAAAGCTATTAGCACCTTCAAAATATTACAATAAGACTGTAATTAGCTATTTCCTATTTAAGATAAAATACAATAGAAGTGTTATATTTTAGTTACATAATTTTATACTTTAACTATAGATTATAATTGATAAAAAGGTATCTAAGGGGTACCATCTAAGGGACCATATGTTCAATAATAAGGTTTAATATAATTACCCTCCCCTTTTCGGGAGTTATGTATTTTGATTGGTCAAGTAACTTTGATATACATAAAATGATTATTGAGATTTAGAGAGATGCGTTTTAGAAAGGGACTTGGATATATTAACTTTATGTAATTTAGAGGATTGGATAATTTTAGGCTTTGTCACATCATGGTGACTTAGTCCCATATTCGTATACATGTATGACTTGTGTTGTAAATACAAATGCTTATCTATTCGAGAATAATTAATATACAATCATCGAACTTAGTGCTTTATTGACTTCTTGTGCGTTATACAAAGAAAACCAGACAATGCGTTACCTATGCTCTACCATCATTATTCAGAGTTAGTTCCCCTACAAAATAATACTAAAGTTATTGTGCAAAAACCAAGAATAATGCTTATTTGGGCCCTTTTTTGGCCCCTAATTCCTAAACTTTTTGAACTAAAACTCCAAAAATCAATCCCAAGCTTTCTTTTGTGGTCATAAACTTTGTGTCAATATTTCATAGATTTCTATTTACTTAAACTAAAGTTATAGTGCGAAAAACAAGAAAATGCTTATTTGGGCCCTTTTTGGCCCCCAAATTCCTAAAATGTTGGGACCATACTCCCAAAATCAATCCAAGCCTTCCTTTTGTGGTCATAAATCTTGTGTTAAAATTTCATAGATTTCTATTCACTTTTACTAAAGTTATGGAGCGAAAACAAAGAATAATGCTTATTTGGACCCTTTTTTGGCCCTTAATTCCTGAACTGTTGGAGCCAAAACTCCCAAAATCAATCCCAACCTTCCTTTTGTGGTCATTCCTAAAGTTAGAGTGCTAAATATAAAAGTATTCGGACGATGACGACGACGATGACGTGATACCAATATACGACCAAGAAAATTTTCAATTTTTGCGGTCGTATAAAAATGAAGAATCCAAAGAAGTCAACTTCATATATAACTAATACAGGACAATACTGTTGATTAAAAATGACACCATTCCAGGCCCTTTTGTTTTCCAAATAATTAGTATTACCGATAGTTAACAAGTTATGGGTCAAATCCATACGAAACAAATAGACCACTTTCGAGTTCATCCGTCACTGGAAAAAAATCGTCAATTATGCGCGCCTTTATGACGTCATTTACCAGATAGAGGGGATCGCCTGTATCCCTGCACTGTTAACGTTCATCAAGTGTCTAAGTGATCATCATTGTGCAGGATAAACTAGAAATAATGTTTGTTTTGTAAGTACCTAATCACAATTCCCTAATGATAGCAGTGCTGATTTTCAATTATGAGAATTTAATTTGCCGAATAATTCGTGCAATTATAGTATTTTAGTATTCCAACCACTTGCTCAACATTGGAACAAAAGTGGTGATGCACCTATAAATGCACGAATGATGTTCACTAAAACCAGAGTTTTTGAAGGAAATGCATGGAACTCGAAAGTTGTCTATAGCCATGTGTCACATGTACATGTAGTTTCAGGTTGTATGTACATGATGTATGTATGTTCCGTATATTCCTCCTCTATTGGGAGCAATAGCAAGGGTTATGATGTAAAGGCGGACATTAAGCATGTACACTGTACGGTACAGATTTAATGTGAGCATTTGCCTTCCCAGTTGTAGTAAGAAAATTAGGATGGGCCCAAACAGATAGATCTTGAAACAGAGAAAAATGCACTTTTTGGGGATGTTGTCTCTTTGACTGATTCATTCCTCATTTCCATTCTCAATTTTATTTTAAAACTGTTCACCTTATAAACAGCATGACTTTATCAGATGACAATACAAATACTATAACTCCTGACTAAACATCAGCTATAGTCGTTACGGTATGTACTTTAATTCAGTCATATCACAGGTGTGTTCTAGTATTATCACCAAGGAAAAATGAGGTATTTTTCCTTGGCAATATTTTTGAATAGTTTTGTATAAATAAATCTATATTTTCTTTATTTCTTTAAGGATGAATTAAAGTGTTAGAATGTCAACATGTCAAAACTGAGTAAGGGCTTATTGCAAATATTTCACATCTTAAAGAGAATATAATTAGACTGTCTTTCTTAATTCTGGATTAGGGATTAAGGTAAACTTGAGGTAAAGCTATTAGCACCTTCAAAATATTACAATAAGACTGTAATTAGCTATTTCCTATTTAAGATAAAATACAATAGAAGTGTTATATTTTAGTTACATAATTTTATACTTTAACTATAGATTATAATTGATAAAAAGGTATCTAAGGGGTACCATCTAAGGGACCATATGTTCAATAATAAGGTTTAATATAATTACCCTCCCCTTTTCGGGAGTTATGTATTTTGATTGGTCAAGTAACTTTGATATACATAAAATGATTATTGAGATTTAGAGAGATGCGTTTTAGAAAGGGACTTGGATATATTAACTTTATGTAATTTAGAGGATTGGATAATTTTAGGCTTTGTCACATCATGGTGACTTAGTCCCATATTCGTATACATGTATGACTTGTGTTGTAAATACAAATGCTTATCTATTCGAGAATAATTAATATACAATCATCGAACTTAGTGTTTTATTGACTTCTTGTGCGTTATACAAAGAAAACCAGACAATGCGTTACCTATGCTCTACCATCATTATTCAGAGTTAGTTCCCCTACAAAATAATATGATCAGAACTGGGTCGCAGAATGTCAGCTAGCTCCCCCACTTATTGACATGCGATCCAGTCCGGTCATAGAGTGGTTCGAGGACCCGGCTTCGTTTACCGTGAAGAAGATGTTTTCTGAACTTTAAGGACTAGTGCCATAATATAGAAGACCTCCAGGACAGGAAACCGTAAAGGAATTTAGCTATTTACTTATTCCTTGGTAACTGCAGAGGGTGAGTACAGCCTACTATTTAAATCACCCGTGACACTTTTATATATAATAATTATTTATTTTATTCAAAATATAATTAGGTCAAATAAGTGATAAGGCTTATATTTCTCATCCCTCCTGAAGTCTTATATAATATTATATTATTAAAATGGCAAAGTCTTTTGAGTTCAAAAACAACTTCATGGCTAATGTAGAAACAGCCATTGTAAATAGTAATAAAATAAGGGTTAAGTTAGGTAATATTTATATTAATGCTCTTGTAGACTCTGGTGCTACAATTTCTGTTATTAATGAGCAACTGCTTAGAAGGGCATTTTATAAGAAAGAATTACCAGTCATAAGTAATACAGATTTACATGAAATTCGTGGAGTATGCAATACTGTACATAATGTTCAAGGGAAAATTGATTTGGACATAGATGTCAATGAATTAGTTATGCCCTTTTCTTTTTATATTTTAAGAGATGTTGGATTTCACTTAATCCTCGGTCAAGATTTTTTGACTACTCATAAGGCAAACATTAATTTTTCAAATGGTTGTGTATCATTTCATAATGATTTTACTATTGCTGCCTTAGAGTCTGGAAAGAATTTAGAAAGATATTTCATAGCAAACACAAACAAAACGCTTACTTTAAAAGCATATACAGAGAATGATATACAACTTTCTATCAATAAATTCCCAACAAATACAACGGTGCTGTTAGAGCCACACGATAATTTGATAAACAGACAAATATTAGGTTCAAATTGTCTCAGTGTAGTTAAAAATGCAAAAGTTTACTACAGAGTGCTAAATCCAACAAACGAAGACATCGTTATAAAGGCAAATTCACCAATTTCAAAAGTTTGGAAATCACCCACAAAACCAATCTGTGCCTTAGATAACAATTCAAAATCTGATGTTCAATTTCAAGACCCCATTAAAGAGGCATTAAATCTTAATGTTACAATTGATTCTGATAACATTACAAAAGAACAACACCAAACACTTCTGATGTTAATAGGAACAAATAGGAATGTTTTCGCAAAAGATGCATCTGAATTAGGCAAAACAGACTTGCATTATCACAATATTGAAACGACAAATGAAGCACCAGTAAGGTCTAAACGGTTTCAATATTCACCGAAAATGCAAGAAGTTATGGAGACACAAATCAAAAATCTCAAAGAAAATGACATCATAGAAGAATCAATGTCTCCTTACCATAGTAGTGTAATCTTAGTGAAAAAACCAAACAATACATACAGATTCGTTTTAGACTTTCGAAAATTGAATGAGGTCACTAAAAAAGTTTCTTTCTCAATTCCTAAAATAGAAGAGGTTGTTGATACAGTTGGCTATTCAAGAGCTAAAATTTTCAGTTCGCTTGATCTTGCTAGTGGATTTCATCAGGTGCCACTTGATGAACAGTCAAAACATAAAACAGCTTTTATGACACCACAAGGTCAATACCAATTTAAAAGATTGTGTTTTGGTTTAACAAATGCACCTGCAACATTTCAAATGTTAATGACTAAAGTCTTACAAGAACTAAATTGGAAGGTTGCACTTATATACATAGATGACATATTAGTTTTTTCCAAAAACTTTGATGAACATCTTGAACATTTAAATCTGGTATTTCAAAAATTAAAACAAGCAAAATTAACTTTACAACCCTCCAAATGTCATTTTGCGGCAAAACAAGTAAAATATTTAGGACACATTATCTCTGAACATGGCATACAGGTTGACAAATCTAAAACAGTTGCAGTTTCTGAATATCCAATACCAAAATCAGTCAAACAATTACGTAGCTTTCTGGGTATGTGCAACTATTACAGAAAATTTATTCAAAACTACAGTAAAATTTGTTCCTCACTTACAACACTATTAAAGAAAGATGTAAAATTTGATTGGACAACAAAACAAGATGATGCATTCAATACATTAAAACAAAAACTGACAACTGCACCAATTCTTGCATTTCCTGACTTTGAAAAAGAGTTTTTCCTGTCAATAGATGCGTCAGATTCAGCAATTGGTTATGTATTAGGTCAAAAAGATCATGAAGGACTAGAAAAAGTTATTGCATATGGAGGTAGAGGTTTAAGGGATCAGGAAAAACGTTGGCATATCAATCACAAAGAAGGGTTAGCTCTGATTGAGGCTATAAAAACTTTCAAATCGTATATAGCAAACAATCAGTTTACAGTTTACACTGATAGTATAACCGTGCGATGGCTAAATAATTCAAAAGACGCTACTGGACGACTTGGGAGGTAGTCATTGTTTCTACAGCAGTACACTTTTGACATTGTTCATAGACCAGGTACCCAGAACCAAAATGCTGATGCATTGTCACGAAGAGATTATCCGGTAGATAGCCAAGACAAGGAATATCAATCTGATGATGACCTTCCAGAGATTGGTTCATTACATGCTGAAAGAAAGGAACATATAGCAGTCACCTTTGAATTTGGCTGGGAAAACAGCATCCGGATTCCTGAAGTTCTAGCTATTGATGAGGCCCAAGTAAGAGATCCTGATGAGATGTTACCAACACGCCAAACCTTGTACCAGCTGCAAAGAAACTGTCAAGACTTCAAACCAATTTTTGACTACAAACTTAAAGGACTTGTTCCGGATGAGGTTCAGAAGGCAAGATCTCTTGTTGCAAAGGCATATCATTATGAGATTATTGATGGCATTTTGTACCATATGGTTTCTGAGAATTCAAGAAAACTTCCTCCAGGCCACAATTTCGTAAAACAACTTTGTGTTCCAGCTGTCCTGCGTCGTGATGTGATGTTATGTTACCATGATAGTAAAATGGCAGCTCATCCAGGTGTTGAAAGAAACCATGCATCCTTACGGTTAAAGTACTATTGGCCAAATATGTATTCCGACATAGACAAGTACGTAAGAACATGTGAACAGTGCCAGAAATCAAAGAACTCTAAACATCAGAGACCAGTACCCCTTACTCCTTTGCCAATTGAAAATGTGTTTGAAAGAATGCACATAGATTTCTTAGAACTATCAACTACACCTGACAAACACAGATACTTGCTACTAGTGGTTGACAGTTACTCGAAATGGTGTGAGGCGTTTCCTTTAAAATCAATGGAAGCTAAGGTGGTTGCTAAAGTATTATTCAATGAGATAATATGCCGCTGGGGAAGTCCTCGTTGTATCATATCTGACCGTGGTGCCAATTTCATGTCCAAGCTTGTTCAAGCTCTTTGCGAGCTATGTGATGTTACTAGACATTATACCAGTAGTTACCATCCGCAAACCAATGCTGCATGTGAAAGAATGATTCTTATATCATTCAATCCCTTCGTTCATATTGTAACAAAGAACAGACAGATTGGCCAGATTTTATACCTCCAATCATGATGGCTTACAGGTCCACACCTGCAACACAGTCAACTCAATTCTCACCATTTGAAATACTGTTTGGACAACCAATGAGGCTGCCTATTGATGTGTCTTTAATACCAAAACAAACCATGACAAGGGAAACTAAACAACATGTAAATGAATTGGTAAACAGATTAAAACTCTACCGTGAAGTTGCAGCTAAAAACCAGAAAGAAAAACAGGACAAATATACCTTTCAACACGACAAAAAAGCAGTTCAACCAACTTTCGTTGCTGGGGCAAAAGTTTGGCTATATTGTAGCAGAACACCAAAAGGCAAGAATCACAAATTAGTTCAAAGATGGACAGGTCCTTATCGAATTCTGTACAAAGGGCCAAATAATACCTTTAAGATTAAAAATACTGAAACACAAAAAGAGGTTAAGGCATTAGTACATGCTAAGAGACTGAAAGACTATCATAATCCGCTAGACCGGCCAAATTATTTGCTGCCTGAATATGAAGACATTTTACTTGATGCAGAGGAGCAAGATGATGACGAAGCCACACATGTTGAGCGTGATATTGACCTGACTGATTCACAAAACATGCAAAATGAAAACGATAATCAGACACAAAATGAAGTTCAGACTCAAAGTTCAGTTCAAAATGATACAAGTATTCCTGACAAACATAATTCACAGGTCAAAATTTCACAAAAATCAAACCAAGGGACATCACAAAATCAAACAAGATTACAAAACCCTCAAAATATTGCATTTCAGTCCAATGATATTGAAAAACTTGTTGAGTATAGTCTTTATCAGGGTAAACCTATATACAAAGTCAAATTCACTGGTAAGCCAGGAACTAGTTGGCAAGATGGTTCACGTATTCCAGAAAATTTAAAACAAGATTACCATAGACAATACAATGCAAAAGGACGAAAACGAAAACGCCCAGGGAAACACAAGTTTTTTGAGTCAGCTAAAAGTCATTCAGTTCATGTCATACAATCTAATAAGGCATTTCAAAAAACAAAACCAAGTTCATTTCAAAACAAGAGAAATTGTCAACAATTCAGTCAAGTACCTAATCAAAGAATTGTAAGCGTTTTATTAGACAAAAACCAAAAAGAGTCCAGATATTTAGTAAAGTTTTCAAACGGTAATGTCTGTCGAGGTCCTAAAAGTACTTTATTTATGAGTGATGATTTAAGGCCTGATGTGTTCAGGCAGTTTTTAAAAGTGCTTAAACAAGAAGAAAATATATGTGCAAAATCTCAAAATCCAGTACAACCAAATGATTTTGTTCCAGTATCACAGTTTGATATTGAAACAATGAAATTTATGCATCACTTTACACCTACAACACGAAGAGCAATACCCACACAATATTCATCTTGTCATGGCATTAACAGGTTCAGATTAAAATTAATTGAACATTATGCAAGGGTTAATGGCAGTGATCCAAGTCTGTACTAGTCCCTTACCAAAACTGGGTAGGTTATAGGTTCTGCTTTAATCGAGCTTTTGTTCTGGAAAGACATGCTCGTATAAGTTTTTAAGAATCTATTTACTTATCTCAGCATTCTTCATGCTCTTGTCCTAGACAAAGACCATGAAATTCATTTTTTTTTTCAACAGTATTGCAAATTTTTTGTTGTTGTTGTTTATATCATTCAACACTAAAATACAAGTAATAAGAGATAAATTAGAAATAACAATGATTGTTAGAAGTGATAACAAATATTTAGGAACAGTTATATACTGTAGAGTAAGGGTTGGTCTCGTCAACCAAACCTTACTTTTTACAGGCAGTTCAGTATGGAAGTGACGACTCCATGCTGAATTCATATCAAATTCAGAAAATTCATTTTCATTTGATTTTTTTTTAATATTATGATACATCATTGTTATTTTTGGTTTTGAAGTACTATTATAAATATCTTCTCAGGCAGTTATTGAAGTTGAAAAATTATTTTTACCCTCTATTACTTAAGTAAGGTGTTAGTTACCCTCAAGGGTTTGTACTTTATAGTGTTCAATTTATTCAAGTCTCAACTCAAGAACAATATTAATGCTATGTACATGCAGATACTAAACGTTACTCCATTAATGAACACTCTGTTCATTGCTTTTCAAAGGGCTAAGAATATAAATAATAGTTCCAGTTAAGATATTAATATTTCAAGTATTAAGGCCAAAATATATTGTCACAAGGTGATTTAAGTAAGCTGTGTCTCATAATACTCAGTAGTATGGAAGAAGATTCAATAACATTTGTGAACTAATACAGTTTAGACTATTTCAGAGGATTCTAGTGCAGAAAAGAACCAGAATATACAAGACATTTTCAAAGTTAATTGCAGTTCAGCAATCAAGTTTCTGTGCTTTGCTCGTGGGAAAAAGAGGTTATATTGAAACTCATTCTAGTGTCGGTTCATCATGCTTGTCAAAAATTATATAAAAGAAAAATCCATTAGGTTATGGATTTCATGTTACATTTCGAATATGTAAGCAATCATTGTGTGTCTTTTTGAAACTTCCATGTGGATATGGAGTTCAAAGTTTTACATTCGTTGATGTAAAACATCAGTGGGTCAGGTGAATCTCCATGTGGATATGGAATTCACAGTTTACGTCCGTCATATGAAAATTCATTAGTTTCATGCGGATTGAAACTTTAAAGGTCAGGAAAACCTTTTATCAGCTATGAATCGCCATGCAAATATGGGATTCACAATTTACATAGATCTAGCATATGTAAATTCAGAAGTTTCATGAGGATTGAAACTTCAAACCAGGCGACTGGTTGGTATGGAGCAAAATTTGTTGGGTAGGAATCGCCATACAGAAATGGGATTCAGAATTTACATCCAACATGTAAATTCAGACTTCAAACCAGGCGACTGGTTTATTCTGATAAAACATCCTTCAGGTACCACTCTCTTCTGAGAGGAAGGTTTGTTTGTTTCCAGAAGATTTTTCGTGTTTCGCGCATCAGAATAGATATATGTTCCAGAAGAAATCAAACCAATAGACAATTATCAAAAGATTCATATCAAAAGATTCATATCAAAAGAAGCAAATCATAAGACTGTGTTAAAATAACTATTCATTTCGTTAATAATGAGATTTATGTCAAAGGATTCATATCAATAGAAGCCAAAACCAAAAGATTTGTATCAATAGAAGCCAAAACCAAAAGACTGTGTTCGGATTACTATACATTTTTTGTACAATGACGTTAATAATGATATTCATGTGCATAATTCAGAATGTGTTACTTTCAATTATAATATATTTTCAACTATTGTAGAACAATTTGCTTTGCCATGCAATGATATAATTTTAAGTTAAATAATGTGTGTTGTCATGTAGTCTATATATTATGTACATATATATATGAAAAGATTTTTTTTTTATTGTTATTTCTTCTTTCTTTAAGAAAAAAAAAATCTTTTTTGGAAGAAGGGAGAGTATATCACCAAGGAAAAATGAGGTATTTTTCCTTGGCAATATTTTTGAATAGTTTTGTATAAATAAATCTATATTTTCTTTATTTCTTTAAGGATGAATTAAAGTGTTAGAATGTCAACATGTCAAAACTGAGTAAGGGCTTATTGCAAATATTTCACATCTTAAAGAGAATATAATTAGACTGTCTTTCTTAATTCTGGATTAGGGATTAAGGTAAACTTGAGGTAAAGCTATTAGCACCTTCAAAATATTACAATAAGACTGTAATTAGCTATTTCCTATTTAAGATAAAATACAATAGAAGTGTTATATTTTAGTTACATAATTTTATACTTTAACTATAGATTATAATTGATAAAAAGGTATCTAAGGGGTACCATCTAAGGGACCATATGTTCAATAATAAGGTTTAATATAATTACCCTCCCCTTTTCGGGAGTTATGTATTTTGATTGGTCAAGTAACTTTGATATACATAAAATGATTATTGAGATTTAGAGAGATGCGTTTTAGAAAGGGACTTGGATATATTAACTTTATGTAATTTAGAGGATTGGATAATTTTAGGCTTTGTCACATCATGGTGACTTAGTCCCATATTCGTATACATGTATGACTTGTGTTGTAAATACAAATGCTTATCTATTCGAGAATAATTAATATACAATCATCGAACTTAGTGTTTTATTGACTTCTTGTGCGTTATACAAAGAAAACCAGACAATGCGTTACCTATGCTCTACCATCATTATTCAGAGTTAGTTCCCCTACAAAATAATATGATCAGAACTGGGTCGCAGAATGTCAGCTAGTTCCCCCACTTATTGACATGCGATCCAGTCCGGTCATAGAGTCATACATTTTACATTCCTGCTTGGATTTAAGACAACAGACTACTGAATTTTCTTAACCATAGATCAACTGATACTGTATGAACAAAATCAAAACAGTGTTGTCAGTTAAGAGATAAAATAGTCCCAAACATGACAAAACAATTCAAACTAAAGAACAATCTACTATATATCACACATTGCCCTAGCTAGCAGATAACACTTTTTTCCATCTTACCACTTTTCCTTTACATGCTGAAGAAGTGAACGAAAACCCAATATATAATGTTTCAAATCAGCACGGAAGTAAAATATGTTGATTCAAGAAGAAAATTGGATTGTCAACTCTTATTTCTGTTCATATTCTGACTAAAAGAAACATGATATAAGTACCAAATCATGAAAAAGAGGGTACAATTTATTTTTAAATATTTTGACAATACATGGACTAGAATATATCTACTTTGACACATTCCCCATTTCCATTCTCAATTTTATATAGTACTAGAACACACCACTGATATTGCGGGTGCGTGACTGAATTAAAGTATATAACTATACATGTCAGGCCTGGGGCCATTACATGGCAATGTAATGCATTACATTACAATTACTTTGTGATTCTTCCATTACAATTACAATTACAATTACATTTTTTCTCACATGTAATGCATTACATTACAATTACTTTGCCTATGTAATGCATTACATTACACATTACTTTTTCAATATAAAAACTAAAAACATTTCAAAAATGATAAATATTACAGGGGTATATGTAGATATATATACAGTGTTAGTGACATAGACTTCAAATACTGGTTGATCAATATGTCCATTGAACTTTATCATCATATGAGGTTCAAAAGTGGTGTCATTAAGAGAACAGCGATCAGTTCTGTACACCTTTCTGGGAATACTAAAAAGCCTTTCTACAGCAGCTGATGTGTGTGAAATGGCTAACTACTTGATAGCTGTATTAGCCAAAGAAGAAAGGCACACTGAATTTGACTTCCATCATTCCAGTGCATTGATTGAAATGTCTTTACATGGCTCAGACATGTACTGCACCATACCTGTGTCTATACTCTTTGATGGAGTAGTAGGAGGCATGAAACTGGAAAAGTCACTTTTAAGTTTCTTAGGTGGTGGTAAAAAATAATAAAATTATCATATAATTTTGTTTCTTACATTGATCACTTAATCATTAAGACATCATTAAGGGATTTCAAAGGAATATAATAAATGTGTCATTAAAGGATTATCTTTTGAAATGCCCAAGGGCTCTGTGAGGACAAACATAAGTTGAGAAGATTTGATTGCAATAAAAACATTTTGATATTAATTAGGTGAAATAACAACACAGACAGGACCCAAACCACAGTTTGGTTTAAAAATGTTGTTTGACATATTCAATCTTTCACTGAAATACATGTAAGGTGTGTATAGAATTATGAAAATTTCATCTTCATATATTTTCCATTCATCTATATAGTTTTGTTTGATAAATTTTGATAAGATTTTTCATTGAACACCAAACCACCAAACACCAAAATATTCCTAATATCATTTTAAACAAATATCAGAAACCAAGATCAAGACTTGATAATTTTTACCATTTTATGTTTATTACCTTAATGTGTATTTTAAAGATTGATGTAATGTATTTAATACAGTAATTAACTGTGACAAAAAATTTATTCCATACTTTCTTTTGTTTTTGTTAATATTTTATTTTTATTATACAATATTCTTCAATTTTATGTATTTTACCAATTTGTAATGAAAAGTAATGTACTGTAATGGAGGTATCTAATCAATCTGACATACAACATTGTACAATGGTAATGACATTCTTTGTCCCAAAAAATTATCTCATGTATGTAAAGAAACCCCTAATGCTAACTCTATTTCTGCAAAATATTGGGGCTCATTGAATAAGTAAAGACCCCTAACCACTTACTTCTCCACAACCAGATGCTCCGCAGGGCGCACCTTTATACGACCGCAGAGGTTGAACCCTGAACGGTTGGGGCAAGTGTGGACACAACATTCAAGCTGGATTCAGCTCTAAATTTGGACTGTGATCAGGCCTGGGGTAATGGTAATTTGTAATTGTAATGCATTGTAATATTACATTTTTTGGATGTAATGCAAAGTAATTTGTAATGCACATTTTCTGCATTACAATTACATGTAATGTAATGATTACTTAAGTTAAAAATTGATGTAATGCCTCCATTACCGTACATTACTTTTCATTACAAATTGGTAAAATACATAAAATTGAAGAATATTGTATAATAAAAATAAAATATTAACAAAAACAAAAGAAAGTATGGAATAAATTTTTTGTCACAGTTAATTACTGTATAAAAATACATTACATCAATCTTTAAAATACACATTAAGGTAATAAACATAAAATGGTAAAAATTATCAAGTCTTGATCTTGGTTTCTGATATTTGTTTAAAATGATATTAGGAATATTTTGGTGTTTGGTGGTTTGGTGTTCAATGAAAAATCTTATCAAAATTTATCAAACAAAACTATATAGATGAATGGAAAATATATGAAGATGAAATTTTCATAATTCTATACACACCTTACATGTATTTCAGTGAAAGATTGAATATGTCAAACAACATTTTTAAACCAAACTGTGGTTTGGGTCCTGTCTGTGTTGTTATTTCACCTAATTAATATCAAAATGTTTTTATTGCAATCAAATCTTCTCAACTTATGTTTGTCCTCACAGAGCCCTTGGGCATTTCAAAAGATAATCCTTTAATGACACATTTATTATATTCCTTTGAAATCCCTTAATGATGTCTTAATGATTAAGTGATCAATGTAAGAAACAAAATTATATGATAATTTAATTATTTTTTACCACCACCTAAGAAACTTAAAAGTGACTTTTCCAGTTTCATGCCTCCTACTACTCCATCAAAGAGTATAGACACAGGTATGGTGCAGTACATGTCTGAGCCATGTAAAGACATTTCAATCAATGCACTGGAATGATGGAAGTCAAATTCAGTGTGCCTTTCTTCTTTGGCTAATACAGCTATCAAGTAGTTAGCCATTTCACACACATCAGCTGCTGTAGAAAGGCTTTTTAGTATTCCCAGAAAGGTGTACAGAACTGATCGCTGTTCTCTTAATGACACCACTTTTGAACCTCATATGATGATAAAGTTCAATGGACATATTGATCAACCAGTATTTGAAGTCTATGTCACTAACACTGTATATATATCTACATATACCCCTGTAATATTTATCATTTTTGAAATGTTTTTAGTTTTTATATTGAAAAAGTAATGTGTAATGTAATGCATTACATAGGCAAAGTAATTGTAATGTAATGCATTACATGTGAGAAAAACTGTAATTGTAATTGTAATTGTAATGGAAGAATCACAAAGTAATTGTAATGTAATGCATTACATTGCCATGTAATGGCCCCAGGCCTGACTGTGATTAAATAGTTGACACAGCATAGGTTTCTGACACAGAATGAATGTGGTCTAATGAACTTAAAATTTGTGTTTTGCCTTTGAGCAATTCACTATGCTGTTGAATATTAATCCTCTCAAAAAAATTGAATCAATTTTCTTTTTATTGATGAAATCTGAAATGAGAAAAACTTACCCCCCCCAAATTTTTTTTTCACATCCCCCTTTCCCTTATTCCAAAACTGATCTCAATTCAAATTTCTAATGGCCCCTAGCAATAACTACTCATTTAAATACATCATAAAATATTAAAATGTAAAAAAAGTGCTTGTTATCACTGAATGGTAAAGATTGTTTAAATTTATCAGTTGGTAGTAAAAGTGAATATACATTGTATATTGTATAAAACAATGATTTAAGTTGATTCAACTACTATTCTGGACAAAGAAAGATAACTCAAATTGAAATTTTTTTGCTATTGCACAATATTGTGCAATTAGATATTTCTTGCTATTGCGCAATACTGTGCAATTGAAAATACTTGCCATTGCGCAATACTGTGCAATTGAAGATTTCTTGCTATTGTGCAATACTGTGCAATTGAAAATTTCTTGCTATTGCACAATACTGTGCAATTGAAGATTTCTTGCTATTGCTGAATACTGTGCAATTGAAAATTTCTTGCTATTGCACAATACTTAATATATATATAATAATTTTGGATCCTGATTTGGACCAACTTGAAAACTGGGCCCATAATCAAAAATCTAAGTACATATTTAGATTCAGCATATCAAAGAAGCCCAAGAATTCAATTTTTGTTAAAACCAAGCTAAGTTTAATTTTGGACCCTTTGGACCTTTATGTAGACCAATTTGAAAACGGGACCAAAAATTAAGAATCTGCATACACAGTTAGAATCGGCATATCAAAGAACCCCAATTATTCAATTTTTGATGAAATCAAACAAAGTTTAATTTTGGACCCCGATTTGGACCAACTTGAAAACTGGGCCAATAATCTAAGTACATTTTTAGATTCAGCATATCAAAGAACCCCAAGGATTCAATTTTTGTTAAAATCAAACTAAGTTTAATTTTGGACCCTTTGGACCTTAATGTAGACCAATTTTAAAACGTGACAAAAAATTAAGAATCTACATACACAGTTAGATTCGACATACTAAAGAACCCCAATTATTCAATTTTTTATGAAATCAAACAAAGTTTAATTTTGGACCCTTTGAGCCCCTTTTTCCTAAACTGTTGGGACCAAAACTCTCAAAATCAATCCCAACCTTCCTTTTGGGGTCATAAACCTTGTGTTTAAATTTCATAGATTTCTATTTACTTATACATGTTATACTAAAGTTATGGTGCGAAAACCAAGAATAATGCTTATTTGGGCCCCTTTTTGGCCCCTAATTCCTAAACTGTTGGGACCTCAACTCCCAAAATCGATCCAAACCTTCCTTTTGTGGTCATAAACCTTGTGATTAAATTTCATAGATTTCTATTTACTTTAACTAAAGTTATAGTGCGAAAACCAAGAAAATGCTTATTTGGACCCTTTTTGGCCCCTAATTCCTAAAATGTTGGGACCAAAACTCCCAAAACCAATCCCAACCTTCCTTTTGTGGTCATAAACCTTGTGTTAAAATTTTTATAGATTTTTTTTCACTTTTATTAAAGTTAGAGTGTGAAAACTAAAAGTATTGGGACGACGACGACAACGACTCAGACGACGACGCCAACGTGATACCAATATACGACCAAAAAATTTTTAATTTTTGCGGCCATATAAAAAGCTCATTCTGATGTAATGTTACCAAAGAACTTCAAATTAAACCCAAAGAAATCTAATATAGCTGTACTTGTGTGAAGAAAAACTAGAGGCTCTTAAGAGCCTGTGTCACTCACCTTAGTCTATGTGCATACATGTATAAAACAAAAGACACAGATGGATTCATGACAAAATTGTGTTTTGATGATGGTGATGTGTTTGTAGATCTTACTTTACTGAACATTCTTGCTACTTACAATTTTCTCTATCCTGCTATCTATAATGAACTTGGCCCTTTAGTTACAGAGGAAAATATTTTGTAAAAATTTACAAAAATTTACCATGTTTACCTAAGTAATGAAAAATTAAAAATGACTATAAAGGGCAATTACTCCTTAAGGGGTCAACTGACCATGTTGGTCAGTGTGACTTATTTGTAGATCTTACTTTGCTGAACATTATTGCTGTTTACAATTTATCTCTATCTATAATAGTATTCAAGATAATAACCAAAAATAGCAAAATTTCTTTAAAAATTACCAATTGGGGGCAGCAACCCAACAACTGTTTTTCCAATTCATCTGAAAATTTTAGGGCAGATAGATATTGACTTGATAAACAATTTAACCCTGTCAGATTTGCTCTAAATGTTTTGGTTTCAGAGTTATAAGCCAAAATCTACATTTTACCCCTACATTGTATGTTCTATTTTTAGCCATGGCACCTATCTTGGTTGGTTGGCTGGGTCACCCCACACATTTTTTAAACAAGATACCCTAATCATGATTGTGGCCAAGTTTGGTGAAATTTGGCCCATTAGTTTCAGAGGAGAAGACTTTGTAAAAGATTAAAAAAATTACAAAAAATAGGTAAAAAATGACTATAAAGGGCAATAACTCCTTAAGGGGTCAACTGACCATTTTGGCCATGTTGACCTATTTGTAAATCTTACTTTGCTGAACATTATTGGCTTGTGGATTTTTATTTTAAGGATTCATAATCCTGAGTGTAGGGTAATAAGGGTGCCATCAAATAAATAGGTGAGAATGACAATTTAAGTCATTGAAACATTCAAAATTCAATTGAGTGTATAAAAGTCTGATTCTTTTTCAATTTATGCTATAGAATTTTTTTTAAGTGACTGAATTTATTGCAAGAATATTTATTGAAAGCGTAAATTTTTATTATTAATTTTGACAACAAATTTGTGAAGAGATATTTTGTATTGTTCTTGTGTGCGTTGAGGCCATATATTTTGTTGACAGTAAAAATATGCATGCGAGTTAAAAACGAGATGTGTTAATCAAAGAGCTGAAAGCTCTGAGGAAAAATGACACCACTGCCTCTAATATTGGGATATTTTTATGCAGGCTTGATTTTCACATACTGTAATAAGTTTAACATTGCAACATATTCGTATATGCGTGTGTGAAGTGAAGATGACAACTGACTGGTTTTTTAATACAAATGAACAGATCAAGAGTCAAGACTACCTGAATAATCTACAGTTTCCAATGACTACTGGCTGGTTTTTTTTTGTACAAATAAATAGGTCAAGACTACCTGAATGATCTACAGTATCCAATGACTACTGGCTGGGTTTTTTGGTACAAATAAATAGGTGATCAAGAATACTGGAATGATCTACAATATCCAATGATTACTAGCTGTTCTTTTGTACTAATAAAAAGGTCAAGACTATTTAAATGATCTACAATATCAAATGGCTACTGGCTGTTCTTTTGTACATACTAAACAAAGACTACCTGAATGATCTAAAGTACTCTAAGTAATGTGTAATTTTTTTCTTGCAATTACATTTTTCTAAATCAAGAATACAGACTACTATAAAAAAAAAAAGAAGATGTGGTATCATTGCTAATGAGACAACTATCCACAAAAGACCAAAATGCCACAGACATTAGTAACTGTAGGTCATCATACGGCCTTCAACTATGAGCAAAGCCTATACCGCATAGTCAGCTATAAAAGGCCCCCATAAGACAATGTAAAACAATTCAAACGAGAAAACTAACGGCCTTATTTATGTAAAAAAATGAACGAAAAACAAATATGTATAACACATAAACAAACGACAACCACTGAATTACAGGCTCCTGACTTAGGACAGGCACATACATAAATAATGTGGCGGGGTTAACATGTTAGCGGGATCCCAACCCTCCCCCTAGCCTGGGACAGTGGTATAACAGTACAACATAAGAACAAACTATAAAAATCAGTTGAAAAAGGCTTAACTCATCAGACGGACAAAAATACAAGTGGATTAGTATCCTTTCAACCCAAATGATTATGAAGAGCCTGTTGTAACAAGCTCTTATACCCCACTAGTCCTATAACATATGACTTCGCATTCTTATTAAATTTTTAACGTTTTTATACTGATATTTTCATTATTTTTTTTAATTTTGAATGCGAAGTGTGACACATTGATAGTAAAAAAAAAATATCAGAACAGTAAATAGAAATAGTAAATAATGCTCCCGAGCTAGGTCATATGTTATAGGACTAATTACCCACATACTCATTTAATAAGTTACTAGTGACATAGTTATTTCTGTTACTTGAAGCAAATTCTATTTCTGTAGATTTATACAATAGCATATAATATTGTTATACTTGTCTTATTTCACCTTGAAGATTAGACAAATAGGGATACTCCTTTGATTTTTTATTTCATGTCAGTCAAGTCCCTTTATATGAAACTTGAAACCACTTATCTGCCATATTGATATTTTATAACAACTCTGCTCAATTTGATATTCATTCTTTAACCATATCATAGTAAGCTAATTTTTAATTTACACTAATCCACAATCTTTCATGTCAAATTTCTGTCTCCATTTAAGTTTATGCTTTTGAACCATCATGGTATTAAATACAATTCCAAGTAATTATGCTGTTATAGTGGGTCATCATATATTCAACTTGGGTGGCATTCCAGTTATTGAAATTTGTGTCAGATTGGATAATGAACTAGACCTTTAGGAATTGATCTCATTATTTAATATGGAACGATAGTATGGGAACCATACCCGGTAACAAAATAAAACATGTCAAGCGGCAAAATTTATCACCAGAGATTACAAGTCAAGAGAGGATGGATAGTCTCCAAAATGCTTGCCAAACTGGAAATTCAACAAGATCTCCAGACAAGGACGAACAAGGAGTTGAAGCCAAAGTTAGTATTTATGTAAAAAGTAGTTGAGGGGCTGATTTAGGCTATTGAACCAGACAAATTCCTCAAAAAAGCATGTCCAAAGAGAACCATAACTGCAGAGAAATTCAAAGAATACCACGCAACAATTATTGTGGAAAACAATCGAAAAGCAAGTAAAGAATAACTCTTACTGTGAGTTTATTGACATTCCACTAAGTAAAACACCGTACATTATGCAAACTCATCCTTTGTAAGACAGTGATCGCACCGAATCAGCTATGACGACACTGTTGTGCACGTATCAAACGTAGAGAGCTTCAAATCTGTTCTCCTGCCCCGCCAATAAATCGGCGGCGCTCTCTGAAACCGTTGTATTAAAGCATCTATATCGACAATTTATTCACATGTCATACAGATACAGTCTGTTACAGACTCTACAGGTGTAAGTTTGTAAACAAAGATGGATTTCCGGTACTTCGATCTGTCTTATAACTAGTAGAAAGTGGACCAACACGGACATATTATATTTTCTGATAAAAAAGGCAGTTTTTTGTAAAACGAAAAGACTATCAAGTATTCCCCGATTAATTATATATCTTTAATGTTTAAACAATGTTTCAGTTTTACTTCACATAATCAATAAAGTTATAAAAATAGATTTATGAGTATCTTAACTACATTGGTTGGTACACTTCGATCTTTTTGATAATAGGTCCGGAGGTATGTACATTTGTAAACTGGTTCCCGGTTGATTATATTACTACACATGATAATACAAGCAGATTCCAGTTTGTATGTAAAATAGTAAATACGAAAACCAAGCGCGGTAAGCGGAGAAATGTAATGGGGAAGAAAATATACGAAACCAAGCGCGGAAGGCAGAGAAATGTAATGGAAGTTCAGGTCAGCAGTGTTGGAACAAGACGCTGAAAGCTTCATTTTCCAAAAAAATAAACATATTTCACTTATAGCCATAAACGAAAAGGGTTGGGGTCATGTATGTAGCAGGAGCAATTCTGCTGGGGATGCGGACCACAGCTTGTTCTAGTTTGTGAATTGATATATAAGAACAAGATGGATGCTTAATATAAAAGCGCTATCTAAATAAAAGAAAAACCAAAAAAACAATGAAAACAATATATAATTTATTCAATAAGTACAATGCACTAACCTCATAGGGAGATTTTAGTGCAGTTCAATAATTTAATTCAATATTAAATTCCAAACCACTTATATAATATGATTAAGTCTCTAAACGAAGGTTATATATGATATAATTCCAAACCACTTATACATGTTATATAAAATGATAAAGTCTCTCAAAGAAGGTCATAAATTATTTATAGCAACAATGCAAATACTAAACTTTAAACATAAATAAATATCTTTAACATGTTTAACAAATGAATTCAAAAAAGCAATATCTATTCAATTTACCAAATAATGTACTGAAGAAGTATCATGTGTAGTATATTAAGTATTGTCATATATTCTATATTGATACGTTCTGAATAGTGCTGTGGCTGTTCTGTACGATATGTGACTGTATGAAAGTACCGGTTGGGTACCAGATATGATGATTGAAAACAATGCTGAATAAACGTGTCTTCTCAAATGTAGTTCGTTAAATCGGCCAGATATATATTAAACATGAACCATCGACACTACAATTGGCGACGAGGATAAAGAAGAAACATTGAACTTTAATGTGGTAAGCTGATTTTTGTAAAATGGCAGCTAAAATCGATTTAAATCCAGTTGGAAATTTCGATGTCAGTGGAGATAGACTCGGACAATCATGGACTCGGTGGTTGAGAAGTTTTGAACTTTATGCAACAGGAAAAGGTGTAGACGACAAGAAACAAAAGAAAGCATTATTATTGCACTGTGCAGGACTCGATGTACAGGATATATACTTCACATTAACGGAGGAAGATGGTGACGACGATTTTGATAAAACGATTAAAACATTGAAGAAACATTTTGATGCCAAGATAAATTTTTCAGTAGAACGTTATAATTTAAGAAGTATCAAACAAAATGAAACAGAAACAATAGATCAATACATCACAAGATTGAAACAACAAGTAGTATTGTGTGATCATCCAGACCCGGACGCACAAGTAAGGGACCAGGTCATAGAAAAATGTCGTTCTAATAGATTACGTACTCGACTTCTTGAAAAGGGACCACGTTTGACCTTAGATGATGTAAGAACTATTGCAAGAACTTTAGAAATGGCTGAAAAGCATTCTCGCGAAATGGAGGGTGCAACTGGTTATGGCAACAACCCATCAAGTAGTCACGGAAGTGTTAATAGAGTCAATCAAAGAAAACCAACACAATATGGACAGAACAAAACAAAAACAAAATCAGGATTAAAATGTTATCGATGTGGGAGAGGACACTTCGGTAAAGATCCATCTTGCCCGGCACAAGGTAAAACATGCAATAAATGTGGGAAAAGTGGTCATTTTGGAACCGTGTGTAAAACGAAACAAGGAGGGCAACAAAATCAAAGAAGATATGGTAAATATGGTACTAAAAGTGCAAAAGGTATTGTCAACTATGTGGAATCAGATGATGATGAATATGCATTTATTGTGAAAAATCAAAGTGATAAAAATGATGCATTTATTGTGAAAAATCAAAGTGATAAAAATGATGAAATTGAAATTAATGCTGGTGGCATAAATATAAAGTGTGTAATTGATAGCGGTGCATCAGTAAATATTATTTCAAGTGCATTGTGGAAAAAATTGAAAATTCAGAAAATTGTGTGTAAATCTGAAAAATCAGAAAAGAAATTATATTCTTATGGTAGTGAAACACCACTAGAGGTGTTAGGAAAATTCACATGTGAAATAAATGTCAAAGGTCAATCTGAAAGTGTAGAAGGTGCATTTTATGTTGTGAAAGGAAATAGTGTATCTTTGCTGGGAAAAGCAACAGCTATACAATTAGGTGTTTTGAAATTAGGAATTAATAACCGAATTTATTCAATAAATGATATTAGAGAAAAATATAGTGATTGCTTTAAAGGAGTAGGCAAATTGGAAAATTTTAAATTAAAGTTGCACATAAATTCAGAAGTTGAGCCAGTTGCGCAAAGAATGTATAGGATACCGTTCACATTGAGGGAAAAAGTGGATAAAAAACTTGATGAATTAGAATCACAAGACATCATTGAGAGAGTAAATGACCAGACACCGTGGGTCAGTCCAGTTATTGTTGTTCCTAAACCTAATGGCGACATAAGGCTATGTGTTGACATGAGAGCAGCAAACAAGGCAATAGTACGCGAACGGCATCCAATACCAACTGTGGACGAAATATTGTACAAAATGAATGGCGGAGAATGGTTTAGTAAAATGGATTTGAGATATGGATTTCATCAATTGGAACTTGAAGAAGGTTCAGGTGAGATAACGAGTTTTGTCACACACAGGGGACTTTACCGTTATAAACGTTTGATGTTCGGGATAAATGCCGCACCTGAGAAATACCAACAAGTTATATCTCAAGTATTTCATGATATTGAAGGTGTCCAGAACATATCAGATGACATTGTTGTATTTGGTCGCACAAAAGAAGAACATGACGAAAGACTTAACCTAGTTTTAGACAGAATCCGTCAGAAAAAGTTAACTCTAAATGGTGACAAATGTGAATTTACTATGGACAAAATAACATTTATGGGTCATATCTTATCAAGAAATGGAATAGGACCAACACAAGAAAGAGTAAAGGATATGCTAAACGCAACAGAGCCGACAAATGGATCAGAAGTTAAGAGCTTTTTAGGCTTAGTTAACTATAGTGCAAGGTACATACCGAATCTTGCAACCATATCTGAACCACTTAGAAAATTAACAAAGAAGAATGAGACCTTCCGATGGGGAAAAGAGCAAAAAGAAAGTTTTGAAAAGCTAAAATATTCACTCAGTGAAGGAGAAACTCTAGGATATTATAGACTAGATGCAGATAAAACTCAACTTATTACAGACGCAAGCAATGTGGGACTAGGTGCTGTGTTAGTACAAGAAAATAAAGGAATGTCTCGAGTTATAAGTTATGCTAGTAGGGCGCTGTCAGAAACAGAAAAGAAATACTCAACAACAGAAAAAGAAGGATTAGCCGTGGTTTGGGCTTTTGAAAAGTTTCACTTGTATTTATACGGAATAGATTTTGAAATTATTACAGACCACAAAGCGTTAGAAAGTTTATATAACACAAAGTGTTTGAAAACAACCCAAAATGCAAGAATCCAACGATGGATGCTGAAGCTTATGTCGTATAATTATCAAATAAAATATTTACCTGGAAAACAAATATTGCAGATGCGCTGTCACGGCTGGTGGCAATTAACAAAAGCGAATTTAAAGAAAGGAATGTCGCTGAAGAATTTGTAAGATTTTGCGCACAAGAAGGGACACCTAAAGCGTTAACAACACAAGAGATCGAAAAGGAAGCAAAAGTGGACACAGAATTATCAGAAGTTAGAAATTGTCTACAACAAGCTAAATGGAACCAGTCTGTTATGAGTGCTTATTACCCTGTAAAGAACGAACTGAGTGTAATAGGATATTTAGTAATGCGTGGACGAAGAATTATAATTCCCAAAACACTACAAGCTAAATGCTTGCAATTAGCTCATGAAGGACACTTAGGAATTGTAGGGACTAAACAGATGCTAAGAAGTAAGGTCTGGTGGCCAAACATGGATAAAGATGTAGAGAAATATGTTAAATCATGCCATGGCTGTCAGATAACATCTCAATTTTCACATCCAGAACCGCTGGAACCGACAAAGTTGCCTACAGGACCGTGGCAATACTTAGCTATTGATTTGCTAGGGCCGCTACCATCTGGACATTTTGTGTTTGTTGTAATAGATTATTACAGTCGCTATTATGAGATTGACATTACAAAAGACACTTCAAGTGAGAAAATGATAGATTCGCTTGAAAACATGTTTTTGCGTCATGGTTTACCACTATCTATCCGTTCTGACAATGGACCGCAATTTACGTCAAAACTATTTAAGCAATACTTGGAGGATATTGATGTGAAACATATTAGAAACACACCATTATATCCAGCCGCGAACGGTGAAGTGGAACGTCAGAATAGATCTTTAATGAAAAGGATAAGGATCGCTCAGGCAGATGCAATGGACTGGAAACGAGAACTTAGAAAGTATATAATGGCGTATAGGACAAAACCGCATAGTGTGACTGGAGTTTCACCGTCGGAACTCTTATTCAAACGTAAGATAAGGACAAAGTTACCCGAAATATATTGCGAAGATGATGTCACAACACTTGACGAAGAAGTGAAAGACAGAGACATGTACGCGAAACACAAGAACAAGATGTACATTGACGAGAAAAGAAACGCGCATGAAAGTGACTTGAAAACTGGAGACAATGTTTTAGTTAAACAACAATATATGAACAAAATGACAACTCCATTTATTTCAACACCTTACAAACTTGTTGACAAAATTGGTAATCAATGTGTTGTACAATCACCCGAAGGTGTACAATACCGTCGAAACACGACACATGTAAAGAAATATAACGATCGAAATGTTTCAAGTGAAAAGGACAATGACTGTGTTATGTTAGATGATCCGATTGAAACACCCAAACCGATTTCAGACGAAGCTGGTGATGTAACAAGACGTCCAGTGAGAGAGAGAAAAATGCCATCAAAATTTAATGACTATATTGTTTCATAATTTAGTTACATGTAGGATAGAAGGATTTGATATAGACAGTTAAAGTTTTATATTAGTAGGATTTGATAAAGACAGAAAAAAGTTTTGATTAGTTTTGAAAAGATAATAATTCTAGTAAGAATTTTCATTTTTGATTTTTGATATTTGATATTTTTTGAAAGTAGTTATTCTAGTCAAAGATAAAGAATATTCAGTCAGTTTTATTCTCTAGTCAGTTAATAGTTATTTTCATTCTAAAGAAAGAGGAGAGTGTAGTATATTAAGTATTGTCATATATTCTATATTGATACGTTCTGAATAGTGCTGTGGCTGTTCTGTACGATATGTGACTGTATGAAAGTACCGGTTGGGTACCAGATATGATGATTGAAAACAATGCTGAATAAACGTGTCTTCTCAAATGTAGTTCGTTAAATCGGCCAGATATATATTAAACATGAACCATCGACACTACATCATGTAAATCGTTAAATATAGAAACAAGCAACTTATATTTTTTTAAACAAGGGACATTACAATTACCTATAATCCTGTCTGGCAAATGTATTTAGAAACAATTACTAATTAAAAAAAAACACACACACACTGAAGCTAACATGTTTTTTAGTTGAGACAAATTTATTGTTAATAAACAACTGACAAACTGTACCAGAAACAAACACTGTTTTTGGAACAAACTATACACTAAGAACGACAACTTGAACTAGTGATCATGTTAAGTTAGGTCCGAGTACACAGTTATCGTCCTTTGATTTTCGTTGTCCACAAATATAGTCCTTAGTGTGGACAGTGTGTTACTTGCCAAACTTTGTTATACCCCTTCCAAATTTATTTCTCCATGTTTTATGCCTCATATAGCAAGTTGGGGGGTTAAATGACACTGTAAAAAAATTTGGGTCATAAATATTAATGTAAAGTAGTGATGAGGTCCAGCTGAAAAAGGTCAAAAATTAGCACTTTGGAAGCTGTCAAAAGATTTCAAGACCCCCTTAACATAAAATTGTCCATATTTTGAGTTAGAGCTGATGAAGTTTTCTATAATTCTGATATAATTTGTCCCAAAAGTGGTACAACACACTGTAAAAATATTATTGAGAAAGCGCAGGTGGGATTTTTTTAATTTTCATTTATTGTCTAAAAGAAATGCACTACGAAATAACTGTGTACTCAGACCAGTAAACTCTTACAATGTCTTATTTGTTGATAATATAAACAAAAATTGATTTAAAAAAAGTGGTAATATGTAGCATATAATAAAAATCAGAATGTTGTAGTAAAAATAATCAGGAATTTGATCTGCTTTGCATCCCAGAGATGCCGAAAAGTGAACTTGTACAAAATCATGTTTTCCGGGGAAGTGATGTCCTTGCCAAAATAACAATTAATTCAGGTATCTAACATTGCTAACATATGTTGATGTCACGATAACACATTGATAATACTGTCTTGTTAAATATAACTTATTGTCAAAGAATGCAGCAATAGTGTCGTTATCGATGGCCAAAGAAAAATGGTGATGATAAAGCATGCAATTCTGGAAATTGACCGTCTCCGAAAATATAAAATTCTTAAATTAAGTTATCGGCCTTTTCGCGCCAGACAACTATCATGACTATTGAAAAGACTAAACATTTTACTTTAAATGTGTTTGGATTACCTCCCTTACACTGCTTTTAAATTGTCCATTAACCAGGAAACCCTTGTTTTCCCCCTTTTTTGCCCCTAAATCCTAAACGGTTTGAGCCATAACCACCCAAAGTCAATCCTAACCATCCCTTTGGGGTATGGAAACTTGTGAATAATTTCAGAGAGATTTATACACCGTTTCAAGGTATTAGATGTAAACTAGAAAAATGCTTATTTGGACCCTTTTTTTTTACCCCTAATTCATAAACTGTTAGGATCATTAACCCCAAAAAATAATCCCAACATTCCTTTTGTGGATATAAACTTGTGTTTAAATTTCATAGATTTCTATTTACTTCTACTAAAGTTATTGTCCGGAAACCAACTGTCTTTGGAAGACGACGACGTGATATCAATATACGACCGCATTTTTTTGTTGCTGTCGTATAAAAATTTAGTACTATATGAAAAAGGACGAGTTGGCGAAGGTACGAGTTGACATCCATCCGATGACGATGACATGCAGGACATTTGAAATCGAAAGTAGACTTAATTTTTAATGTGTTTTGTGTTTTATGGATACCTTACCATCTGTTTCAGTCTTGTTAAATTAAATTTATTAAACTGCTGCTGCTGTAAATCTTTACTTTGACTGTTCACACTGTGACTGTTAAAAATCTCCCTCACACAGGTTGATTCAACCTCAATGTCCCATACAGACAGAGTTATCGTCCTTTCCTCCTGATTGAGGAGGAAAGGACGATAACTCTGTCTGTATGGGAGATTGAGGAGGAAAGGACGATAACTCTGTCTGTATGGGAGATTGAGGTTGATTTAGTCTCGATCACCCAGACGCATTATGAATATAGCGTCTGGATTTTTGTGTCTTTGGATTTCGTTCATAGATGGCGTTTTAAAATTTGGTAATGACCTTGACCACATCTTCCCGGAAGATAAACACTTCAAGAATATGGATGATAACATGCGGCAGAGGTAGACCAGAGTTGAGAGTTTCAGTGTAAAATGAAACTTTTAAACAGCATGGAAACTGGAAGAAACTAGACAATTAACTTATTAAGGTTCATGTGTACGAATGTCTCTTTTAATAGGGTATGTAAAAGGTAGGTTTTATTACTCAGAAAGGGGGAGGGGGGGGGCTCGCATAGAGGTGTACAGTAGGTTGTAATCATGGATTAGTTTGCAGAATCCTTGTAACAACTAGTATCATAAAATAAAATGTTTAGATATTATGTAGTTTTAAATATTTTACCTTATGCATCGATCACTGAAATCTGAGACTACTATAACTGTATAAGTGTGTCTCATAAGTGGGGTCTAAGCGTGACACAGGATTGCCGATTTTTTGTAAGCGTGACACGTGAAAGTCAAATTATTGTGACGTGAAAACCAGAAATGAAGTACATAGTGTAAGCGGGATATGGGAATGTGACAAATCAGTGATCAGAACCCCCCAATGAGACCCCCTATAACACAGTAGTCTCAGCTGAAATGCGCATTTGCCATGATTTGCCATTTGGTAAATAGAATAGAAAGGAATAGAATACTTTAATTCACCAAATTATGGCCCAGGAAGGCATATAGCATACAAACAATATTATTATAAACAATAACATATGCAGTACACAAACAATAAATATGTAACATGTGTAATAAAAATATATAAATACTACAGGAAACATGGGTAATACACCCAACAAAATAGCAATATATAATAATTTAATTAATACTGTGTTGACATTGACCCTAGAGCACCAGGTTAGTGTATTTTCACTATAAAAATTCAAACAAGAGGCATGGAAGTTTATGTGGAGAAATCTCAATATAAAAAAAAAAGGGATATTTAATATGACTAATCTGCAGTAAGCACCAAGAATTGATACTTAAAAGGAAGTCCCTTCTTGTACTTAATGCAGAAGAGTCAAACTTCTTAAATATTTAAAATATATATTTTAAACACATATTTTTAAGATTATAGATACTGTGTCCAGTCAGCAAAGATCTTTAAGGGACGGTGCAAGAGAATATGAAATTCTTCTTAGAATAAGACAAGTTATCCTCATGCTATATATGAGGAGGGGCAAAAGGGGGTCTGTTAACATGTTAACAACACCTTGATATTTTGGCAAAAACAGTTAACAAAAAATGCAAAAATACTGATAACAGTTACGTTACATAAAAAGATTGCCCCCCCCTCCCATATATGGATTATGCCAATAAGAATGCATAAGAAAAATTATTACACCAGGGTTTTCGATATCACAAACTAGTCAAAACATTTACTAAATTTTATCATCGGTATAAAGACATCATTCGTAAATATAGCTCAACATGCAGACTTCTTATACGTTCAGGTATTTCACATCCAATTTTTTATGGAAATATTCTTTATAAAGCACAAAGGTGTCAGTATTCACCTCAGAAACTTAAAAAACCTTTGAATAGACTTATTAAGAAGGGATATAATTACGATACTGTTGTCAAGTCATTAAAGATTGCATATTTTGGCGTTAATATTGAGTCACTGATAAGGTCTTTGCGTCGGAACTAAACACATTTATTCTAAAAACAGTTGTTGGCATGACACGGGTTATGTTCTTCTCATATAAGTTATGATGGTATGATACTAAACTCCTAACGGGAAGGATTGTGCCTGATGTACATATGATGAAATCATAATCTTTCAGTCAGTTTAATTGAAGTCTGGAGCTGGCATGTCAGTTAACTGCTAGTAGTCTGTTGTTATTTATGTATTATTGTCATTTTGTTTATTTTCTTTGGTTACATCTTCTGACATCAGACTCGGACTTCTCTTGAACTGAATTTTAATGTGCGTATTGTTATGCGTTTACTTTTCTACATTGGTTAGAGGTATAGGGGGAGGGTTGAGATCTCACAAACATGTTTAACCCCGCCGCATTTTTGCGCCTGTTCCAAGTCAGGAGCCTCTGACCTTTGTTAGTCTTGTATTATTTTTAATTTTAGTTTCTTGTGTACAATTTGGAAATTAGTATGGCGTTCATTATCACTGAACTAGTATATATTTGTTTAGGGGCCAGCTGAAGGACGCCTCCGGGTGCGGGAATTTCTCGCTACATTGAAGACCTGTTGGTGACCTTCTGCTGTTGTTTTTTATTTGGTCGGGTTGTTGTCTCTTTGACACATTCCCCATTTCCATTCTCAATTTTATAGTGGTCCTAAATTCCATTTGAAAAAAAACATGCCTAAGGAAGACTTTATACATGTATGATGTATATACAAAAACATTTGATGAAAAATTATAAACAACAGAGTGAAGAGGGTGGTATTCATGGTAACTTTATGAAACTAACAATTAAACAAATACAGGTTTACCGTTGTAACAATTGTTGATTGCCATAAAAGGCTGATTAATTAGTATTGAGAATGAAATAAAAAAAATATGTCCAACAGAATACAATATATTTATATAACTATCTATAATATATGTATAAAGTATCTGCATTGAGTTGCATCTGAAATAGTAAAATACTGACATATTAAATCTTTTCCAGGTCAGTTATCTGTATTGAATGGCTGGAGAATACAAACCTAGTACAAATGTATATAGAGGAATGAAGAGGCCTCACATATAACTGACTGTCATTGGGTAATTTTATTATTAACAAAAAATTGAGAATGGAAATGGGGAATGTGTCAAAGAGACAACAACCTGACCAAAGAGTAGAAAACAGCCAAAGACCACCAATGGATCTACAACACACTGAGAAAATCCCACACACAGAGGCATGCTTGAGCTACCACCTAAACAAAAATGTGTACTACTCCCCGGAAACATGTGGTCAAGGTGATAATGAATGTTATACTAGACTCCAAAATTAAAATGAACTAAAATTAAAAATCTTAAAAAATAACAAAGGCTAGAGACTCCTGACTTGGGACAGGCGCTAAAATGCGGTGTGGTCAAACATGTTTTGCAAGATCTCAACCTATCCTAATACGTACCTCTATAGCTAGCCATTGTAGAAAAACAAAAACAATAGGCACAGTAAATCTCAGTTTTAAAGAAGTCATAGTCTACATTGTATGTCAGAATAGGCAAAATGATAGGAAATAAAACAAAATAAGCAAACTATACATAAATTTACAAAGGACTACTAGCAGTTACTGACATGTTCCTCAGACATATGTGAACTTAACTAAATGTCATACACTATATGTTTTATCACTTTTTGACTTTTTTTTAGCACATGAAATATATATTGTACCATGTTTTTTTAAGATTTTTTTTGTTGGTACCTTATAAATACTGGTAGGACATGAATTACCAATAAGAAAAATAATTTCTTTGGTTTTATTCCAATACAGATACATGAAGTCAGACTAAATGTTTTTGAACCTTGCATATCTACTTGAACTTGTTTCATAGTTTAGCAAAATTACTTTATTCAGTAAAATTTCTAAACAAATGTATAGTTTTGTAGACATTGGCCTCATAAAAATTAGATATCTATAGGAAGATGTGGTGTGAGTGCCAATGAGACAACTCTCCATCCAAATAAAAATTTATAAAAGTAAACCATTATAGGTCAATGTACGGCCTTCAACACAGAGCCTTGGCTCACACCGAACAAAAAGCTATAAAGGACCCCAAAATTACTAGTGTAAAACCATTCAAGCAGGAAAACCAACGGTCAAATTGCATTTTATTAAACTTGGTCAAATTATATTTCAGCAAAAGGCTTTGCCATCCAATACATTTCATCCTGGATGAAAAAGAACAACAGTCTGATGATGGTGAAGGTCAAATTTACCTAACAGGTAACATATACATGACATATTGTTTTAAGGCTATTTAAACATACATGCATGCATATTGGGACCAGGGAAGACACTTAGAGATCCAAAGTTACAATGTGTGGTTGGGTTAATTGCAATGAAAATGTTAGTGAAATTCTCAATTGGCTTCTATCAGTTGTAACCCTATTATGAATGTGTTTTCCTGTGTACAATGTGTGATTAAAAGTAAGAGCCTAAGGCTTTATAATGCATACTCCTTTTTATTGCTTAAGTTTAAATTTAACAATATTAACTATAGTTGAAAAATCTGTATTTTTCATCTGTTTTATTTATCCTTCCATGGATGGGCACTTGTTGTTTAACCTACATGTACATTATTGTTATGTTAGTTTAGTAAAGTATAAATTAATACTGTGAAAGTACTTTAATTCGTGGGCATCAATTTTCGTGGTTTGAGCAATATGTACATGTTCGTGGGTTTTAAAATTCGTGGATTTTAGTTTTCAAAAAAAAAATAAAAAAAATGAAAAATTAAAACCTCTAGAAACGAAGGTTACACAGAGTCTGGATTGAAGAAAATTGATGAAGTAAACATTGACCCGTGTAAATCGTAGTGATAACACCAATTAACCCATGATGAAGTGATCAACAGATTAAAGACTATCAAAGGTGTTAATTAGGCCACAAACATCTCACCTAAAGAAAACAGTAACTTAAACAAATGCTATAAAGTTCAACTTATCTTGAACAATCAAATAATTCTTATCAAAATCAAGTCCAGCATGAAATTATTAGTACAAGAACTATGAGGATATAAAATTAACACTTTATCATACTAGCATATCAATACCGGAACTCTGACTTTTATCGATCAACAAATATTTTTTTATTAGAAATAACAGATCAAAAGTTATACATTTTAGGCTATTAAAGATTAATTGGATATAATCCTGCATGCGGTTGTAGTTCTGTGACTGCTATTCAACTATTCTCAGATTTGGCGTTATTCAATATATTCTCTAGATCATATCAGTAGTAAAATCTACCGATTGGGATCTTTCTATGTCTTGAATTAGACAATGGTTGTTTTATTTCGTTGGACACTTAAATTCGTGGATAAAGTCATCCACGAAAACCACGAAAATTGGTACCCCACGAATAAAAGTACTTTCACAGTAATGGATTAAACCCAGATTTTTGTTAAATATAGCCTCCTTTTGTTGTGCTTGATATCCTGATTTTTTTATATATATTAAGATAAGTAAGTTAACACTTATAGACATACTCCAACAAATATAATATTTTTTAAAACCAGTATATATTTTAAATGGAGAGTTTGAAAGAGAGAGTCGAAAAAACAATGCACAAAACCAGACAAATTGAAACAAATGCATGACACAAGTGTGTTAAAAAACAAAAGGAATGTTTCTCTGTTTACGAGTTATTGTATGGACTACAAACACAATACAAACCCTCTTAAAACCCAGCTTATATCAGGTGTTAAGAGTCAGCATACACTCCTTGTATATGATTTATAGTTCATAACTGTCTGTCATTCTGTACCTCTGTCAAACCTTGTAAATTAGCCATACTTGGTATAGCATAAAGATTATTTGTACACAATGATTTTCAATGTATAGTTTCACATCTATATATGAAAATAACTTTGTATAATTTTCATATTTCTGTTTCCTGAAAACTAGTAACGATTACCAGTATAGTTGTATAGTTCTAAGCATTTTGTCAAACATCTGAACTGGTAATAATATTCCCTGAACATTTTTGTACAGGATTGTGGTTAAAACTCTTAAAATATAAATATTTCTGTAACAATTCTACACGTAATAACAATTAACCACTTCATGATATCCATTACCAAAAGTGTTGTATAGTCTGATTATAACCACAGAATTTACTTTGCTTTTCAGATACTAGTGAAGAAATAAAGAAACAAGAGTAGACACCATTTGACCAACTGTGCTTACAGTACTTGTGCAACAGTTGTGATTGATGTCCATATTACATTGTAGTATGATAATACTTTACAGCATCGACAGAATTATCATCTTTGGTCATCAATGCCTCTCATTTCATAATAAATTGCATTTGTTATTTAGGTTGTATGATTTTCTAAAACGACTTTTTTGTTATTAATGGAGTAGAATGTTGAAAAAAACAAATGACAAAGACAATTGCTGAATAAAGTGCAAGTTCTTTTTTAATGTTTTAAATAAAAAATTAGTATGGTGTTTGAGTGAATTAAAAAGATATTTCTTATTTATTTCCAGTACATTAAAAAGCACTTTATCACACAATCAGTGGCAGATCCAGAAATTTTCATAAGTTAGGGCCCATTGACTGCCTAAGAGGGGGTCCAGCTCACTCCAGTCATGCTTCAGTGATTCCCTATATAATCCACCAATTTGTTTCCATAAAAGGAGGGGGGGCTGGGCCCCCTGCCCCCCTAAATCCACCTCTGACAATACCATGAAAATAAATTTGCTGTAGCTATTTGTTGTATTTTGTTTTCATTGTGTATTTCTGACATAAAACCCTCATTTTTACTATATATACAGGGGCGGATCCAGGATTTTCGATTAGGGGGGGCGCAAAGTAAAATGTTTGGCCGAGCGGAGCGAGGCGAAAATTTTTTCGAGGTATAATTATCTAAATTATTGAAATATTCTTCTAGAGAGTGTGCAATGTAGATATCTTGCCAAACAAAACGTAGCGAGAATGATTTTGTGGTAAAATTAGTTATAGAAATTAAAGTTTCAAGCTAAAACCGCATAATTCCATCCCTGTCAATCTACAATTATCATAATTAACAAAAAATCTGTGGGCCTCTATTCATTGACTATTGCTCACCTGACCAATTAGATTTTGAAAACAAAAATTTCTACTTTTGCCAGCGATTTTTAATTGTCTTTTCATAAAAAAAAAATTTATTATCATTTTTGTTATTTACGGAGGTCTTGGCAAACCTTTTATATACATTTTTTTTACTGCAAACAACTAAAATCAGAATGAGATCCTTACGAAGATATCTTTATTTTCATGAGATCCTATGTAATATGGAAGTAAAGGTTTGGGCCTTGACCGTTTATGCATGCTTCGGCAAACTTTACAGGTTGCAAGTGACATATATTGATACAGAGCTAACCATGTAACCTTTCGCATGAACCAGTATTTCTATCTTTCATTAAGAAAAAATCTAACCTGGACCGTTTTCTTGGCTGTGCAATGATGAAATAACCAACCCAACCGCGGGTAGGGCACTTTCACCTACTTTGTGGAAAAGTGAGGTAGGGATGTTATTTAAACTTCGATTATCAAAGAAATTGTTTATAAAATCCGCAACTAGTATTTCAACTGCTATTAAAAAGCCTATGATATTTGTCATCAAATGCAGTACCGCATTCCTTTGAAGTATAATATATCTATAGAACTATTAACCGTAGGTCAGTTGATAAGTGATCACGTTGATTCGGTTAAACTTACTGTTTTATATACTTCTTTTAATAATAAAACAGATGCAATGCGACGACATTAATGTTCGTCGTCTGTTCAGATACTTTATTGGGCTGAGGACAACCCATGCTTTGCAAATTTTAGGGGGGGCGCACGCCCGCCACGCCCCCGCCTAAATCCGCCCCTGATATATCATCAAGGATTACAAAAATACAGTTTGAAACTAGAAACACTTTTATTATTCTTAAAATTGCATTTTAATGATAAAACCAAAGGTAAGGAAAAAACTATCAAGTGTACCTTAATTTGATTCTGAAAAATAATCATTACATTGAATGCTTATAATTATCAGAATAATGAGATATGGTATGATTGCCACTGAGATTTATATCCACTAGAGTTCAAATATTGTGCATTCAATTAGTAGGTCACCTTTCAACCTTCAACAATGAGCAAAATCCATAGCCTATAATAAGTTTTAAAAGGCTCTAACATGGCAAAAAAACATTGTTAATCTAACTGATATTTCTAAATAACTGAATGGCATTACAGTTTATTATGTTTATGCTATGACACAAAGATCACCCAGGAGTTTTCCAAATGCCTACTTTGGACAGTCAAAAGACAAGTAGGAATAAAAAAATCTGCTTTAGTGTTGAATATGTAAAATTGAGAATAGAGATAAGGAATGTGTCAAAGAGACAATTAAGGAGAAGAAAACAGCCAAAGGACACCAATGCATCTTCATCACGGCAAAGAAAATCCAGCACCCTCAGTCAGGCTTTAGATGGACTCAAAATAGTGTGTACTAGTTCAGTGAAAATGGATGTCATACTAAACTTCAAAACATATAAATGAACTAAAATTGAAAATCAAACAAGGCTATATTACATGTATAAAAATAAGAAGATGAGTATAAAAAAGAAGATGTGGTATAATTGCCAATGAGACAACTCTCCACAAGAGATCAAATGACACAGAAATTAAACAACTATAGGTTACTGTACAGCCTTCAACAATGAGCAAAACCCATACTACATAATACCAATGTATAGTTACAAGTATAAAGATAAAGGAAAAACAAACAACCACTGAATTACAGGCTGCTGATAGGGACAGACACATTCATACATAGTGAAACAGAATGTGGTTGGGTTAAACATGTTCTTTAAGCAGTATCCCAACCCTCCCCCTAACCTAGGACAGTGCTGTAATAGTACAACATAAGAAAAACTATAAAAAATCAGTTGAAAAAGGCTGAACTCTTCAGATGGATACAAATAGAAATACTACATAGAGTGGATTTGGTTGGGTACTTGCATATCCCAACAACAAAGGTACATTTGAGTATTATTGCCAATGAGACAACTGTCAATCAAAGTTCAAATAAAGTGGATGTTATAAAATTATAGGCAACTGTTCAGCCTTGAACAATGAGTAAAACCAATATCATATTGTCTGCTATTAAAGGCCCAGACATAAATTGTATGAACAATTCAATTGAGAAACTGACAGCCTAATTTATTACAAAACAATTATCGAAAATTAAAAATGACATACATGAACCAACAACAACCACTGAACTAAAGGCATAAGACTGTGCATGTGTTAAATATATACTATTAATTTTAAAGTCTGCCTTTTATGGCTTTATTTGTAAATACCCAGCTATCTATCTAAGGCCAACTGCTGAAATTGTTATATAACACAAACAGTAAAAGGCTATCAGGAACTATATATACGATACTGAAAATACATGTGAAAACACTTGACCAAACAAACAACTGACTCTTCAGAAAATACACAATTAAGGAGTGCATGAGATGAACCCTGGTTTTTGGTCGGGTTTGTGTTGCTTTCTTTAGTTTTTGTTGTTGTGTTGTGTCCTTCTTCTAGACTATAAATACTAGGAAAAAGAAATAACCTAGTAAAATGAATTAGTAAGTCTATCGAGCCTCTAGTCCTTGTTGTAGTAGTTTTTTTGTCGAGCCTGCAACTTTTGTTGCAGAAAGCTCGACATAGGGATAGTGATCCGGCGGTGTTAGCTCACTTCTTAAAAGCTATATATTTTAGAAGGTGGAAGACCTGGATGCTTCATATTTTGTATATAGATGCCTCATGTTACGAAGTTTCCGTCAGTCACATGTCCAATGTCCTTGACCTCATTTTCATGGTTCAGTGACCACTTGAAAAAAAAGTTCAGAATTTTTGTAACGTTGAATTCTCTTTTATTATAAGCAAAAGGATAACTATATTTGGTATGTGCGTACCTTGCAAGGTCCTCATGCCCGTCAGACAGTTTTCACTTGACCTCGACCTCATTTCATGGATCAGTGAACAAGGTTAAGTTTTGGTGGTCAAGTCCATATCTCAGATACTATAAGCAATAGGGCTAGTATATTTGGTGTATGGAAGGACTGGAAGGTGTACATGTCCAACTGGCAGGTGTCATCTGACCGTGACCTCATTTTCATGGTTCAGTGGTTATAGTTAAGTTTTTGTGTTTTGGTCTGTTTTTCTCATACTTTATGCAATAGGTCTACTATATTTGTTGTATGGAATGATTGTAAGGTGTACATGTCTAGCGGGCAGATGTCATCTGACCTTGACCTCATTTTCATGGTTCAGTGGTCAAAGTTAAGTTTTTAAGTTTTGATCTTTTTATCTAATATTATATGCCAAAGGTCAACTATATTTGGTGTATGGAAATATATTATGATCTATATGTCAGTCCCGCAGGTTTTATTTTACCATGACCTCAATTGCATGGTTCATTGGACAGTGTTAAGTTTTTGTGTTTTGGTCTATTTTTCTTAAACTATAAGTAATAGGTCAACTATATTTGTTGTATGGAAGCATTGTTAGCTGTACATGTCTGCCTGGCATGGTTCATCTGACCTTTACCTCATTTTCATGGTTCATTGGTCTTTGTTTAACTATCTTGTTTAATGTTAAGTTTATGTGACAGTTGTAATAACGCTTTATACTTAGGACTATCAACATAATATCAATGATTAGTAAGGAAGGCGAGACATTTCAGTGTGTGCACTCTTGTTAAGACTTAGTTAAGTTAAGTTAAAATTGCAATGAATAATACAGTAGAAAGTAGGTCAACAAATACTATCTCATATGATGTGGCTATACATGTAAGTAGATTTATGTTAAATCGAAGGACATGTAAATAAAACAATCAAATATTCCTGTTCTTTTGTTAAAACTATTCGCAGCCTAAAAAATCTGGTGAAATTCTGTTGATTGATGTGCAACTCAGTATATTATATAAAGGCATACGACTACAATTCACTCATATGCACAGTACATAAAATCATGAGTTACTTAATCCTGCAAAAATCCATAGAATAATATTGCAATACTGCTTTGCACTACAAAGTAAAAACAAATTCATTATATATTAAATACTGAATCACCTGTGTAAAAAATTGTCTATAATAATAGTCTGAGGTCTTACTCAATCAAATAAGACCTTGTACAGCTGTTGTATACATGTACTTGCAGTGTTTTATTCATATAAACAATTTAATACCAGGGTAACAAAGAAATACAATATTAAAGGCTTCAAATCAAAGAGGACTGACAGAAGACCACATAAGGTACACAAGCTCCATACAAATTTAAAAAAGAATGTTAAGAGAAGGACGGCATCACAGAAAAAAATAAAATAGCCTTTCAAGACATCATGATTATTTGGACTAGCCTACTCCTATAATTTTTTGCATATTAAAGCAAAAAAATAAAACAGTCTTTCAAAGTGTCAAAATTATTTTGACTATTGTACTGCATGTTGGGAACAACACTCCAAATGAGGGCAAGGGGTCATTTTACTGTTGAAGAAAAGAAAATTAAGATTTTTAACCTAAAAGGGTAATTCGAAAAAAATCATTATTTTTGAAACAGCTTTTTCTAAAAGAGGGGTCTCATTATTTTTAATAATAATAACAGGAGATATAAATCCAAGCCTATTATAAAACTCTTGGACATGTTTTGAACTTACAATTAGGAGATAACTGTATTGTATTTTAAGCTCCGACAGCATCAATTGGGGATTTGATGGTCGCAAATTCAGTTTACTGGCGACGCTTTAGCTGGTGACGTTATCCAATCAAAATGGACATTAACAAATAATGTTGCATTATAAAATAAAACCAGATAGAGGTATATATTAGTTTTTCAATTCCAATGGGAAACATTTTTTCAACATGTGACATAAATTTTGTACTAAAAAGTGGATTTTACAACAAAAACAAAATTAATCACTTGAAATGTATTGTTTTACTCAGAAAAGGGATAGTCATGCAATTGAGGGGTTGTTCCGGAAGCAATGTCTTTTTAATACAATAATAAAATAAAAATTATTTTGAAACTCAGATGTTCAACTGTTCAACAATGTTGCGCGACTTTACTGTTTTTGTTTAAACCTATCAACTTGTAATGAAAACCTACTATATTTCACCTACTGCCTTTTGGCAACACATTAATTACGCTTAGTATGACCCTTTAACACGTATATTCTGGCTGCATATTGATGTTCTTTGGATGAAGTCGATAAAAAAACAATCACTCATGGAGGCTGCCATTTTGGATGTTGTGGGTCAAAATATCATTTCGGATACTATCGTTACTCTTCATAGGGTCTACGAACAATCCAAATTGTTCCGTTTCTGCGACAGACAACTTCCGGTCACCTGTACAGCAAGCAGCACGAAGTTTTATCGAGCACCAAATTTTTTACCTTTTAAAGTTGTTATTCACCCACAAGCACAGTTTTTATAGTAGTTTTTAGTGATGAGACAATCCTTTTAGTGTTTTAAACGAACTATTGTCTTTTAATTTGTACATACACGTCCTACATATCCAACTATATATTTGATTTTATCAGCGAGACGACCACCATTTTTAACAAAAACAAAATGGCGAACTTTTAGTCAAGAGACTTTTTTTAGACTTTTAACTTGTTTTAACTAGCGTTGATGTGAAGGCAAAGCAGGACTTTTGCTGGTTTGAGAATATAATCATCATATAATCGTTACTGTTTTTAAATTCTTGCTAAAAAGTCGTAATAATAATTTTACAAAACATTAAAGCTGAACAATTGTGATAGACTACTTGCCATTTTCTCCATTGTTACATCAAGATATATATCTTAGTAGAACTTAATACCTGCAGTCAGTTATCGTGATAAGCAATAAACTTGTCTGTCTGTCAATAATTCAAAATGGAAGCCACAGAAAAAAGGATTATTAGGAAATGTGCATCGACAAGCTCTTTAGGTGCACAACCTTCAACACACGTCCTTAGGTCATATAATCTAAACCACCAAAAAGCTTTAGAGAAAAAGAAAGTGAGTTGTGATAAAGAACATGTGGTATCAGAATGGAAGGCTAATAACTTGGTTATTGAATTTAGTACTTCAACATATGAACTGTTCAAAACTTTGCTACATCAACTCTTGGCAAAAAGTACCTCTTATAAACTTAAAACAACGGAGGGTGTTGACTATCAAAATGCTATAGTAGATTCATGTATAAAAGTATACAATAGACTGAAAGATGGTTCTATGGGTAGAACACTTAAATTTGTAATCAACCTCTATCACACTTCCTCTAGAGTAGTTGTTAATGGAAACAGAGTAGATTTATTTGTATCTGATATTTATGGAGACTTATGTGCCAAACTATCCACACATTATGAAGATTTGTCTGTTATAAATAAGGGCATATTTGACACTATTGATCTTACATCAATTTCTAAGACCAAAGAACAACAAACTAATAATGACATCCAGAAGGATAACAATTTAGGTCTTCCATACTGTCAAACGTCATCAAGCAATCTGGTAGAAAACCCTTGTCTAACAAATGGCCCACCCAAGGCACTTACAATGGTCACATCTTGTAATGAAAGTACTGATACTTCAACCGATAGTGCTCAAGATTCTATAACAATTGTAAAAAACAACAGTGTATCTGCCATACAGGATTCCATACATGTACATTTATGTATTTGTCCCCTATGTAATCAGGAGGCAGGTGAAAATACTATTGAATGTGGTCAATGCGAGGAATGGATTCACTTTTCATGTGGGAACATTAATAACCCGTCATCCATGGGGGACAAGGTCTACGTGTGTCCAGTTTGCTCAGACAACCTACTATATGCTCCAAGGCAATCGCCTGATAAAATGTCATCGCACTCAAATGATATTAACTCTGAAAATTCCAAAACATATGCTATAAACAGGAAAAGATCAGTCTCGGATAGTTTAACAATCAACACCATGAATCCTGACACTTTAGACGACAGCAAAAATATGGGACCTAGTCCCAACAAACAAAACTGTCTCACAAGTGACACGTTAGAAGTAAGCAAAAATATGGGACCCAGTCCCAACAATCAAAACTGTCTCTCAAGTGATAAAAACAAAGATTTAATGGAGCAAAAACAACTCGAGGGGCCTAAGTCAAAGTATAAGAAACAACCCATTAGACAAAACTCTAAGCTAAATCGTGACAATTCTATTGAAAAGGCTTACATTGGTCAACTAGAAAGTGAAATTGACAGATTGCAATCAACGGTTGAATTATTTAAAAAATCCCAACAAAAGGGTATGTGTACTGAAAAACCTTTACTGGAACAACAAATTAGCAACAACTCTTACATCAGAGAACAACAATCAGTAGGTCCATCTCATTTTGAACAAACAACTGCTCACCATACAAACATTGAAATAAAATTTCTTGAACAAAGAATGAGAGCAATGGAGACCCACATGTCACATAGCATGCAAATCATACAATTACAACAAACACAACTTATGATGCAAGTGCAGGCTCAGCAACATCAACAAAACATGTATCATATGCAAACGTATCAACACCTTCCGCCAAAGCCACCGGCGTATGTTCATATGCAGCCAGTCCATCCGCTTCATACCAACATTAATCAACATGGTTTTCACCCAAATTATGGGATCAACCCACACATTCATAGTCAATTTGCACAACCTATGCAACTTCCAAACAATGTGATTGGTCAGCCACATGTAAATAGACACTTTATACATCCTGGACACTACAATCAAGGGGTAAATAACTCAAACCATAGATACTCCACAGTACAGGAAGTACAAAATAGCCATAGATCTCAAGGTATAAATCCAATCAAACGACCTATGCAGGCTTATACAAAACAACAATATAAATCTGAGGAAAAACCAGCAGAAATAGATGTGAGATATAACAAAACAATAGATAAAACACCAGATATTCATGACATAGAACAATCAGATATCAGCCACTCAGGACAAAATATCTCCGATTTAGATACAAATGTTCCTTTAGAAAGGAAGTTGTTAACACTGCAAGAAAACATGCAGGATGAAACTCACAAGCCTGATATACTCAACTCATTCTCAATTCATGATAATAATCAAAGAGAGGTAATTACTGTTGAAGCTGATATACACAACTCATTCTCAACTCATGATAATAATCACAGGGAGGTTATTACTGTTGAAGCCAATGTGCACACAAACACTTGCAACTCAGGAAAAGACCAAACTAATGCTTCCAACCATTTTTTAGAAACAACCCTGTCTCGCAAGAAACCGCCAGAACTCCTACTTATAGAGGAAGTGATCTCAAATCGGGATTAAAACTAGCAACGTGTAACATCGAAGGCATCTCATCAAATTCTGCCTTCTCAGACTTTTTGGGCTCAAATTATGATATCATATGTATTCAAGAGCATTGGCTCTATGACTTTCAAGTGCATAATTTCGACAAATTCTTCCAAGATAAAGTATCTTTTGTTCGTTGTTCAGACACCTATGAACAGATTTCTGGATTCAACTTGCCAAGAGGGAAAGGGGGTGTAGGAATTGTATGGTCGTCTTCAATTTCTGGTAAAGTCACTAAAATTGATGAAGGAAATGAAAGAATCATTGGCATTTTAATCAACTCAGATCCAAAGATATGTCTTATTTGCGTATACCTCCCAACGAACAATGCGTCGGTCAACTCTGTTGTGGAATACGGAGAATGTCTCGATATTTTAGATTTTATAATAAACAACTATAGTGATACCCATAGAATTGTAATAGCCGGTGACCTGAACGGAACACTTCTAAAGCCTAGGGCTGGTAATAAACATGACGTGTGCATCCATTCATTTGTTAGAGACCACAAACTTATTGTGTCAGGAGCAACAAAACACACATTTATGCAACACTCAGGGGCTGGATCTTCACAAATTGATTACATCTTGTCTTCACACAAAGATCTGATACAGGACTACATTATTCATGAAAAGCATGCCACAAATCTCTCTAGCCATACCATTGTGTCTGCTGTCATTAACATCAGCTTTGCCTCAATCCAAAGACCGAGACAACAGTCTTCAGCAATTTGGAAATATCAATGGGAGAAAATGGATATTCATACTTTTCAGAACACTCTTCGTCTTGAACTTGAAAACAATTATAGCAAAATAAGCTCAGATCCAACTATTGAAATATTAATGTCAATCTTGCAAAAAGCCACAAAAGCATCAACGCCAAGGAAGATTATCTATCTTAAAGGCCCAAAGTGGAAGGCCTCACCAGCAGCGAGAATGTTGATAACTAACTGTCACAAATTGTACAGAGAGTGGTGCGAAAAAGGAAAGCCAGAGGGCCCACTTAAACAACAAAAACTTACTGCTCAAAGAGAGCTTCGTCGTCAATTCCGTTTGGAAAAGTATACAGACAGGCAAGATCTCTATAATCAAATTATGGAAAATCCTACCACTGAATTGTTCCACCGCTTAATTCGAAGGAACAGAGGAAAGTCAGTTGTTAAAACACCTTATTTACAAGAGGGCAACACTGAAGTGAATGACCCAGACGAACAGAGAGAATGTTTTCTGAAATATTTTGAAGATTTAGCAATCCCAAAGGACAATGGGTATGATGAAAAATATCTTGAGCTCTGCACTATCCGTCATAAACTCATAACTGAATTTTGTAATAGCGCTGATGACCCGTTGGAACCATTTACAGAAATGGAAATTCAAAATGGCATAAAACATTTACATACTGGTAAAGCTACTGATGAATTTGAGATATGTTCAGAACAATTGAAAGCCTCTGGGGACATTTTGTTACCAAGTATCACAACAACATTTAATTCTATTTTAAGCTTCGGCAGCTTTCCAGAAATATTAAAGTCTGGAATACTTACACCAATTTTGAAAAAACTGAAAGATCCTTCGATTCTGGATAATTATAGAGGGATAACTGTAACGCCGGTCTTTACCAAACTTTTTGAATGTGTGTTATTACCAAAAATTGAAAAACATTTTGATAACAAACAGAGTCCACTTCAATTTGGTTTCACGAAAGGAGTTTCCATGATCTTAGCAGCACTAATAGTCTCCGAAGCAAAATGCGAGAGCAAACTTACACCATTAATTCCATTATGTCTCATCACTGTTGATAGTATGAAAGCGTTTGATGTTGTCAGCCATGTAATTGTGTTGGATAAGTTGTATGAAATAGGTGTCCACCCTAAAATTTGGACAATCGTTAGAGATCTATATGATGGTATGACCTCAAAAGTCAGATGGGCCGGTGCAATAAGTCCGAAATTTAATATACTACAGGGAGTGAGACAAGGTGGCATTTTGTCTCCATTACTGTATAAAATTTATAACAACAATTTACTGATGGAATTACAGGAAACAAGACTAGGTTTCAGGATGGGCAATGTTTATCTGGGATGTCCTACATGTGCGGACGATATCGCTCTCTTGTCCTCAAATCCAAACGAACTACAATGTATGTTATCAACCTTACATAGACATGCTGTGCAAGACAGAGTTTCAATTCACCCCAAAAAGACCAAAGCAGTGGTTTTTAGTAAATCAAACAGTATTAAGTCTACATTATCTTGGAAACTTGGTGACTCTGATATTTCGCCATCCAATCAAACTGTGCATTTGGGAATTCTTAGATCTGAGCTTAAAGAAAATAATCTGAATTTAGAGGATCGTATTAGTCTAGCAAGGAGGACTATGTATGCATTGATTAGCACAGGACTACATGGCTCTAATGGAATCAATCCCATCGTTGCCTACAAAATATATCAGTCTTACATACTGCCAAAGCTTCTGTTTGGGTTAGAAGTGTTGCCACTGAACAAATCACAAATAGACATTTTAAGGAAATTTCATATTTCAAATTTACGTCGATTCCAATCATTGCCGACACGTACAGCAACAGAAATAGTTTACTTATTACTTGGTGCATTACCTGTAGAGGCAGAGTTGCATAAAAGACACTTAAGCCTTCTATATAACATTATCTCCTGTAATAACTCTACTCTGAAGAACCTCATGATGAGACAATTGGCTGTAAACGGTGAAAATCAAGAAAGCTTTTTTGGTCGAATACAGGATATTCTTGAACAGTACAAGTTGCCGAAAATTTATACTCTAATGGCAGAACAACCTTCAAAATTAGCGTTCAAACATCAATGTAAAAGTGCAATCCAGAAAACATGGACTAATATATTAGTGGCTGAGTCTGTCAAAAAATCAACTCTGAAATATATCAATACAAAAGATTTGGCTGTTGGAAAGCCCCATATAATATGGAAATCGTTGCGTTCTATGGTATCTGAGGTTAAAATGGGCATTACAAAAGCCAGAATGCTTACTGGAACATTTATGACACAAGTTATCAAACACAAGTACAACATAGAACATTCAGATCAGATTTGTAAACTGTGCACAATATATTCCGAAGATCTAATGCACATCATTCTTGATTGTCCCGCCTTATTTTCAACTAGACAAATATATTATAACCGTCTCAAAATAGAGGTTATCAATGTGATTGGTGAAAGCAAGTGGTCCGAGCTATTTGGAAACAAAGATGCGATTCTTCTGCTAATTTTAGACTGTACAAATTTTAGCAAATATTTTAGTGTGGATCAACAAAATGCTATTACAAAGTTATCAAGTGTGTTATGTCATCAACTATATTTAATGAGACTGAAACTGCTAGAAAAGACAGCAAAAGTGCCCAATAAACAATGTGGTAGTGATACATGTAAATGAACAGTGACCTTATAAATCTGATTGCTGGAGATATTGGCAATGTAGTCTTTTAAAATTTAAAATTAACCATATAAAATTCCACCAAAGACAATTTAAATAACTTTTTTTGATTTTGAAAAAATTAATTGATAAAAGTGGAAAAGTGGGTCGTGTATGCTTGTGTATATATAAAACATTCTGTGAGGAGAATTGGAGATATGTAGATAGTTTAAATAACATTCATGACAAGATATTCTTGGTGTTCCTTAAAGGAAGGCAATACAAACAGAAGAAGAAGAAGACGCAAGATTTTTTACCATTACAAAAACCCAGACGTTTGATTTGTAAAATTCAAGCGTCTGGGTAATCGAGACTAAGGTTGATTAGGACGATTACCAAACAAACAAATCGGATAGTTGTGCGACCTCTAACGGTCTATTTCTTTAACTGGTACCCGAAAGTTATTGACAGTTCAGTTTCTTGTATATTCCTCCATTAATTGTGGAGCACTACCCAAAGGGTATAGTTTTAGCAACTATGTACACCTTAAAACATAAGGAAACAAATACATTGTAATTATATACAGATGACTGAATTTGGTTATAATAATCACTAAATGATAAATATCATAATTAATTCATAGGATTGTCATCATAAAGTTTTAAAAGATATATAATAATTCATATGTGCTGGGTTGTAAGAAAATGTTAAGAGACAACTGCATATATTTACAAATAAGAATTAGAATGGTCTCAAGTTAAAATTACTTATAATTATTAGTTAAGAGTGCTATAAATACATCGGGAACTATAATGAAAATTATATTTATGACAAGCAAGATTGACAATTTTAAAAAGTAGCCATACTCACTGAATATTTTACGCAGGGAACCAACACAAGGATTTTACATGTGTGTATGTGAGATCCTCCGTTATATTCAGAGCACCCATCAACAGCATAAACAACAACCTCCTTCTTTGAGCTTTGTTGTAACATCGCATCGGTAACGCTTGTATGATATATTAATATATTGAATATAAATATAATTATTAAAGGTATTTGTAACGGTCTGCCTGTTAAGTGATCGATTATAAACACGTGTTTATTGAGGGTAAATTATATGGCCTTCCAAATACCGTTTCGATCCCTAACATCACCATGATCACTGAAAAGACATTTATTGTCGAAATCTAGATCTGGTGTACAAAAAAAATATTGACACCTTGTGCATCATAAGGCACATGCATGTATAAAGAAAATTGCAAAAGATTTATATATTTTTTATTAGATACTATAATCAATAACAAATAAGAATAACAATACATGAAATCATTCGATTTCTCTGAATCAAATTTCATTTTTTCATCTCTATATATATGTTTACATGTTCAATAAGTGTTCAATATATGTTCAAAACTGTTCAATCACACAATAAATAAATTAAATATACAATTTTTTTATTCAGTAGCACAAACTCATCAACAAATAAATGCATGGTTAAGGCTCATGGTATATGAATTATACATAGTTGGTCAAACATAATAAGTATTGCAAATAATGACTTTATTAATATGTAATATTATAATTATAAACAATGATTATGAATTAGACATATTGACAATTTTATAGAGTTTGTTCTGCTTTACGCAGGTTCAAACTGTCTGAGATGAAAGAGGAAGTCAATTTTAGGATTGTGTATGAATTATTATTTAATAAAAAGATTATATTATTTTCATGTTTTTGAAATTTTGTAGGATCAACGATTATATTTGAAACTTTATGGTAAAATATGACCCTTTTAGTTGAGTACAACTGACCACTGAGCGTTTTTTTGTAAAAAAGTCAGGATAAGCTAAGAAAAAAAGGCAGGACCGAATAGACTGAAAAATTAAAAGGCAGGACAGAGATTACAAATAAAAAAAAAAGGCAGGACACAATTTTTCATCCTAGCCCCCCCCCCCCCCCCCCCCATAAAAATCAAATGGTAGCTCCCTAAGTATGAACTATAATTAAGGTCTTTCCTTTTACAAAAGGGAAAGACCTTACTGTATTTCTTCTGTTTAATTATTATTATTATTCTTCCGCCAAACTTTGACAAATTTATCCTTGTTAACCGTAAGGCGTGTCACTTTCATGTTCACAATTTGTATCGGTCTCATGAATACCTATCCTGAACTCACCCTGTTAGTCGAAATATTTTGTCGGTTCGGAGTAATCTCTCTGAAACCCAAAAACCTTGTTATCGTTCCAACACCGTAACCATAATAGGTAGAAATAAAACGAAGGGTGAAATTTGTTCATGGTTCTTCGTTACAATCATTGTCAGTGTGTTTTAAAGCTTTAAGGTTGACCTTGACCTTTGACCTTACAACTTTTAGTCGATATCTCAAAAACGATTGTACTTACAGAAATAGTAAATAGTGAAAAACGTTGAACTGGATTAGGCGCAACTTTTGACATTGACCGAAGAGTTTTGACCTTTCTGTAAGAGGCATAACCCCTGTTTTAGGTTTCTGAAAAGAGAAAATCAGCTTTTACTATATAACCAAAGGTCCTAGACCCATGGGGTCTTCAGCAATGACATTGGGGACTAATGACCTTGACAAAGGTCAAAAGGTCAAGGTCATGTCCTATAGAGCGAATTATGTGTTTTTGATTTTAGTTAAAGGATTTTCAGTGTGTTTTAAAGCTTTTTAAGGTTGACCTTGACCTTTGACCTTACAACTTTTTAGTCGATATCTCAAAAACGATTCTACTTACAGAAATAGTAAATAGTATAAAACGTTGAGGTGGATGAGGCGCAACTTTTTTACATTTGACCGAAGAGATTTGACCTTTCTGTAAGGGGCATAACCTGTGTAAGAACTTTTCAATACATTCTACGTCTATTGGAACATGTATTTTACATTACAAAAGGAAAGACCTCTCAATTGTTCAAGAACAATTGACATTTTGATTTAAAATGTCTTTCTTTCATCCATTAATTTATATTTTACTTAATAATAACCTATCGTAGTCGATTAATTGGAATCTTATACCGGGACTATTATACATGTGGATATTTCTTAATGTGGCATTAGTTATAATCATTGCATAATAGTTGTAGCTCTGTGCCCGTTATGACCTTCTTGTGTTGTTCTCTGCTTGTTTACCGTTATGTCATTTATATATATAAAAAAAGGATCTTTGAAGTTAAATACATTGTATAATAATATGTAAATAAAATTGAGAATGGAAATGGGGAATGTGTTAAAGAGACAACAACCCGACCAAATTAAAAACAGCAGAGGGTCACCAACAGGTCTTCAATGTAGCGAGAAATTCTCGCACCCGGAGGCGTCCTTCAGCTGGCCCCTAAACAAATATATACTAGTCCAGTGATAATGAACGCCATACTAATTTCCAAATTGTACACAAGAAACTAAAATTAAAATAATACAAGACTAACAAAAGCCAGAGGCTCCTGACTTGGGACAGGCGCAAAAATGCGGCGGGGTTAAACATGTTTGTGAGATCTCAACCCTCCCCCTATACCTCTAACCAATGTAGAAAAGTAAACGCATAACAATACGCACATTAAAATTCAGTCCAAGAGAAGTCCGAGTCTGATGTCAGAAGATGTAACCAAAGAAAATAAACAAAATGACAATAATACATAAATAACAACAGACTACTAGCAGTTAACTGACATGTACCTGCAAACCAAGAAACTGGACATGTCTAAACACAGCCTGTGTGAAGTGGAAAAGATAACTGCTTGTTGGGATGGGTCTGAATGTTGGAGGATAGCTGTCTCTACAATATCACCTGCAGACCTGAAGACATCTTGGCGAGCCTGAGACTAACCCATAAATATGAAGAACTAATGTAAAAATGATATACACAAGTACGAATTTATAGAAATAGTAGAATAAGTAAAAAAAACGAAAGTTAATTATAATCTGTTTTATTGAAAAATATATATTTTGACACTAGTCTTGCGAACATCAACATACTTTTGGTTGATCTAAGGAATAGGTGTCTCGTCTGTTTTAATTGAATGGTGGTTGCTTAACATCCAGTGGCAAATATTTCATTCATGTTCAGGACGACTGTCACATTCATAATCCGATTCTACTTATTGTATTAGCATTGTGTATGATTGAAGGAAAGTAAAATAGAAATACCTGAGCTGTAATCTTGACTACTGTAACAGTTCCAGGGTTTGCAGTATGACAGTGGGATTTATGACCAGCAGTAAGGTTGTCACCTTTCTGTAAGACAGTAGCGGAACAACTGGTTGTCTTGTTGCGAACTGAACACCACCAGGTTGTTGAATCCCCTTTTTGTTTCTGAAATGAATAATCAACGCTTTATAAGAACTATGTGCATGCATGTTTTATTTCAACGAAGGTTTAATAAAATAATATCAAGTCATCTATTATGAGTTTAAAATACATTTTCGCTTTTATAAAATTCCATACTTCATTGCCGATTTTGGCAGCATAAAAAAGAAATATTAGTTATTGTCATTATCATACATATATGTAAAAAAATAAAACTGTCATCAACAATTATCTGATGATTAAAAATAGCATTACAAATATCTGATCATACAGGACAAATATATATATACACAAGTACACACCCGTGATATCGCGGGTCCGTGACTGAATTAAAGTATATAACAGTTACTATGCCTAAGCCTTATTTTAGTAATTGGTATTGTCATCTGATAAAGTCATGTCGATTATAAGATACACAGTTTTCTCTACTTTCAAATCTTTCTGTTTGAACCCGTCGACCTGGAACTTATCAATTATTGGAAATATTAATTATTTGGCAAACAAAAGGTCCAGGCTATCCAGTAATGGGGTATTTTTTAATCAACAGCATTGTCCTATATTAGTTATCTTAGAACGTCTTGCTGATTGCTGAATAAAGCTACAACAAGGAACAATTTGACAATGATTGAATTTAGTAGTGTCAGCCCTTTGATTATGACTCGTGTATATATAGCAAAATCCTAAATACACCGTTTGGTGGTGCGCCTGTCAAATGCGGAACCTACAGATAAGGTAATGACTAACAGGTGAATATACTATTGGTATCAGTATCGGATTAGACCCGGAACTTGTTAATTATTGGCAATATTAATTATGTGGAAAACAAAAGGGTCTGGAGTGGTGTAATTTTTAATCTACACCATTGTCCTATATTAGTTATATATAGAGTTGAATTCTTTGATTTGTCGTTTTACCCGATGACGGCTGACAAATTGGACCTCGTAATTTTAGTATTATAGATGCTTAATTATCATCTTCAACTAATCAGTACAATTAAAACACTCAATATTTTCGTAGCTTATAAAAAAAGTGCTTCAAATGCGTCAAATATAGCCATTCAAGGTGATATGGGACTTAAAAGTACAAAATCAGCACAAATTTTGGAAACTTTTCGACTTTTTCTTAGAGTGAGCAAAACTTACGATACAAGACTAACATATAAGGTTCATGTGTGGAGTAAGGATTGTTCTAGGTCTTGGGATAAAAACTGTATAAAGAAAGCACAAATTTTAGGTATTGAAAATGTTATTAATGATACTTTTTCCATCAAACATAAACTGCAAGAGATCAAATCTAAACTATGTGAGAAAGATAAAAATGAGTGGGTTGAAAAAATGTTTAATGACAGAAATCAATGTAATGGTAATAAATTACGTATTTATAGAGAGTATAAACATGTTTTAGAATTTAGTTCTTATGTAAAATTAGTTCGTAACAGGCAGCATAGACGTGTTTTGTCAAATTTTAGAAGTGGCTGTTTACCACTGGCAGTTGAAACGGGTAGATACACCAAGCCAAAAATTCCTTTAAATGAGCGTACTTGTATATATTGTACAGATAATTGTGTTGAGGATGAAAAACATTTTTTAATAGGGTGCGATTTTTATTCAGATTTAAGATATGATTTAATGAAAAAATCTGGTGATATTTGTGATTCTTTTAACGATCTTGATTTACAGGACAAATTTATTTTTTTAATGTCAAATGATTCTATTCAACCATTTTTAGCTAAAACTTTATATCAAATGTTTTATCGAAGAAGGTATTGTGTATAGTAATATTTTAGTACATTAGTTTTAATTGTTTTATGATGGGCATAGGACATTTGAGCGAAAAAGAAAAAAGCACATAGGGTCATTTGAGCGCCGACTTCATAGGACATTTGAGCGCCGGGATATTAACCTTACCTGAGTTTTCAGACAGGACATTTGAGCGAAATTTTCCCTGATAATTTTACACGAATTAAGATTTTTTTTTAAAAGTAAGAAAAAAAAGTAAGATTTAGTTATCCATCAATTTATACTTTCCTTGACACTATTATCAAATTGCAATCTGTGACTTACATAAAAATTCGGAGTTTGAACATTGATGCACCGCAGAGCCGAACAGAAAAGGAGAAGGAACAGAATCTCCGGGATTTGCATTCGAAATACTGCCAGCAGGAAATTACGAGGGATTTTTATGTCAGAAGCCTGGGATATAAGTTCCAAGCCCGAACAGACTTGTAAATAATGCCGTTGCCGAGTTTTATGTTTTATGACAGTGCTTTGTTTTTAGTGCTTTGTTTACAATTAAAAGATGTTTTAATCTTTTTGTTGGTAAACTCCTGTTTTATGACTGTGCTTTTGTTTTTAGTGCTTTGTTTTTTACAATTAAAATATGTTTTAATCTTTTCGTTGGTAAACTCCTCATTTAATGAACTATATTCGTAAGAAAATGTGGTATGATTGCCAATAAGACAATTCTCTATCCAAGACTTGTTTTCGCTCAAATGTCCTACGCTTATTCTTATTTTCGCTCAAATGTCCTAAAATTTAGGCGCTCAAATGTCCTATACTTTGGCGCTCAAACGTCCTTTTTTTTTCGCTCAAATGTCCTGTCAATGCGCTCAAATGTCCATTGCCGTTTATGATATGTATTATATTTTTAAAGTGTCTCATAAGTCAGTAATTTGGCTGAGTACCAATATTTTAATTGTAATATTTAATTTTTAATTGCATATTATGTAATTATATGTATTCATTGTGTTTTATATTGGTATGTGACACTATAATAAATTATTCTGATCTGATCTATAAAAAATCAGATAATTATCGACACAATATAGAACGGTCTATATGTACCTATCTAATTTTTTTTTAATTATTTTACATAATTTTACAACAGAATATTTACCTGTACTGTGTAAGTATATCCATCTACGTCAACCAGCTTACGCTTTCCTCGCTGAGAAGCACCATCTACAACTCAGTATGTTGGCTGATCAATAGCATCTGTAAGTTGATCTGGTAAGGTGTCAACTTGAATAGAACTGAAATAAACAATATTTGAATACAAATATGCATACTATTTTGCATCAATTCAATCGAAAATCTTCTTTAAGGTTTATGTACCCTTCTGTAGCCATTTTTGTACGAATTTTTCAAACCTCAATTGTATCAAAACTAAAGATATAATAAATAATAGAGATAGGCCATTTAGTACATGTTCCAAGGGAAAACTTGATGCAAAGCATTATTTTTTACTGTTGATTTTGCATTTGATAGAAAAAGAGGACTTTGTGGCAAATAAATCAAGATTTTTATAGAAAATCCACAGCCTTTAATACAGAGATTTTTGTTATAAAATTTGAAACATAAATTACTCACTTGATTTTCTATGATGTGCTAGTGTTTATTTTTTACAAAAAGTTCTAAGTAATCTGTAAATTCCAAAACACCTCGTGCTGAGTCACTAAAGTCGAACGCACCCTAAAAGGTGTACTTGATTTTGGCCATATTTATACTTGTCTTAACCAATAACTACATTTATAAACTTGTTTTAAGGAAATCAATGCTAGCACTGCATGCAATAATCCTATATCTATCAGTCATCAAATTGCCAAATATGAGAGTACAAGGATAAAGGCTGTGGATTTTCTATAAAAATCTTGATTTATTTGCCACAAAGTCCTCTTTTTCTATCAAATGCAATGGAACAGTAAAAAAAAATGCTTTGCATCAAGTTTCCCCTTGGAATATGTACAAAATGGCCTATCTCTATTATTCATAATATCTGTAGTTTTGATACAATTGAAGTTTGAAAAGTTCGTACAAAAATGGCTACAGAAGGGTACATATACCTTAACATATATAAAAACAAGTAACAATTGCAATCCGTTTAAAAACAAAATCATTTTTTTTTTTTATTTTATACAAAAAAACTAAAACTACGTATTGATATTCATATACTTGTAGTTAATGATTAAAATACTATGCGGTAACGGCATTGCTCATTGTTGAAGCCGTATCATGGTGACTTGTAGTTTAAATTTTCGTGTAATTTGGTGTCTTATGTAGAGTTGTCTCGTTGGCAATCATACTACATCTTCTTTTTTTTTATATCTTATAGCGTTGATTTGTTTTAATGAAACCCAAGCCTTCTAATTGTTAAGATATTTATGAATACGTATACACTTCTGTGCCGGTGATTAATTGATCATTGATCATTGTTTCACACCTGAACCATGTCGATTACCAGTAAATCGGGTCTTATTCACACACGAAGCGTGCCATTAATTAACTTATCAACACAACTTCACACCTCTGATCTAATCTTTCTGCATGTACGTTTGCACAATATTTCAAAATGTATATTTATACATTACAATACTACTATCATTTATTTACATATTGACAACAATATAAAGATAAGTGCGCAAGTGAGCTGCGAAATTTTTCAAAATCCGACTCGAAGCAATTTTGAAAGTTGTTGAATAAATTTAGTTACTCTAAAAAAAGATAGTCCGGATATATCTATCGAAACTTTTTCAGAATATTTCAAAAATCTTAACTCTGATAATTCGGAGGATGAAATGCAAGACGATATGAAACCTGGGGATATTACTATCGATATAGATGCTGTCATTCAAGAAAATCCTATATATGATGAAATATTAAATGGGATCATAACCCAGACAGAAGTTGCTGAAGCTATTAAAAAATTGTAAAATAGTAAAGCACCTGGGATTGACAGTATTCTAAACGAATATCTTAAAAACACCCCACCTGAGTTTATCTCAATGTATTGTAAACTTTTTAACATTGTGCTAGACACAGGTATTATCCCAGATAGTTGGCTCCTGGGTATAATTAAGCCGGTGTTTAAGAATAAAGGAAATCCACAAGATCCTGACAACTTTCGAGCAATAACACTCATTAGTTGTCTGGGTAAACTTTTCACTTCGATTATAAACGAAAGACTGAATTTCTTTTCTAATGAACTGGAATTGATCTCTAAAAATCAAGCCGGTTTTAGGAAAGGGCATTCAACTACAGACAATATATTTGTCATACATGTACTTGTTTCATTGTATTTGTCCTTTGGTAAAAAATTGTTTTGTACATTCATAGATTTTAGAAAGGCTTTTGATACCATTTGGAGAACTGGACTTTGGTTTAAATTACAAAAAAAGCCAGATAAAAGGAAAATGTTTCCAAGTTATATATAATATGTATACTAATATCAAATCATGTGTTCAGTACAACAATACGAAATCAGATTTCTTCCCTTGTATGATTGGAGTTCGTCAGGGTGAAAATCTTTCCCCTTTTTTTTTTCCATATTCTTAAATGACTTAGAAGATTACTTTAGAGAACTTCATGTTTTACTTCTAGAATTAATTAAAGAAAAATGTTATAATGAATTACATGTATTTTTAGAAATTTTTGTTTTGTTGTATGCAGATGACACTGCTTAATTATAATGGGTCATTTGTTTGTGCAAAGAAAAAGCTTGTAGAACAGTCGCAAAAAGCACTTTTTGCTGTTTATACAAAGATTAGAAATTTACATTTACCTATTGACCTACAACTTAAATTGTTTGATTATCTTGTCGAACCTATTTTATTGTATGGATCAGAAATATGGGGATTTGAAAACATTGATATAATTGAAAAAGTTCATCTACAATTTTGCAAGAGAATTTTAAATGTGAGATCAAGTACTCCAAATGTTATGGTACATGGAGAATTAGGCAGGTAAATTAAAGTAGAATTAAGAATGTTATCGTTTTGGAGTAGAATGGCTAAAAATGAAAACAAACTTAGTAGTTCTATGTATAAGCTTATTTTCAAATTACATGCTGATGGTATTTGTGAATTTAAATAGGTGTCATTTGTAAAAATCTATATTTGACAACTCAGGATTAGGTTATATGTTTTTCAACCAATACATTGATTATTCAACTTTCAAACCCGTTATAAAACAGATTCTTCAAGATCAGTTTCTTCAAAAGTGGTCCAGTAATATTGATAACTCGTCTCGTGGCGAATATTATAAGTTATTTAAATCTCAGTTTGGTCTGGAAAATTATCTATTATGTCTTCCAGAGGATAAAAGAATCTGGATTTCAAAACTGAGAACATGTAACCTAAAAATTCCTATGGAAACTGGCAGATGGTACAACATCGCTAGAACAGATCGCATATGTACCTTATGTAATGAATCATGTATTGGTGATGAATATCATTATTTATATGTATGTAATAATAGTTCTGTTACTGAACTTCGGAAGAAATATATACCAAAATATTATACAACATACCCATCTGTACTGAAAATGCAAAATATGCTGTCATTGTGTCACTGTCAGTTATTGTATAATCTAGCTATATTTATAAAGAAACTATCTACCTTCATTTAGAAAGATGCATGTATCTTACAAGTTTTATTATCTTTAGAAATTACACTTTTGTTAATAGTTACCTGTCTATTCTGTCATTTATTGTATTTGATTTGTAATTTGTCCTCATGTTACACATATTTTGTGTCTGAGTGTAAATAAAGAATTGAATTGAATTGAATTGACAACAATAATACAGTAGCACATTTGCATTGTAAAAGTATAAAAGTTGAAAAAAAAATTGATGCCAATATTTAGAAAGAATTATGAGACATATTAAAAAAACCACTAGTATCACTAATATTTACACATTGTAAGAGTTTAATCATAAAACATTTTTATAAGGCTTTGTTGCTATTAATAATAGTAATAAGGGTCCTACAAATACAGTTTTTTTTAAACATATACATGATACACTATTTGCCCAATAACAGTATTAGGGAAAAAATATTCTTCAGATACACAATTTATATATATCAAAAGTATTTATGGAACATGTGGAATACAACATTATACATGATAATACGAAATACGAGAGGAGAATGATATTATACTTTTTCTGTTATATATTTGACTACATTTTTAAAAGGATATATATAAAATGACAATTATACTTCAATTCTAAAAAGATAAAAGATATGATAACATTTAGGAAAAGACCCTTGTTAATTTGAAAATAAACGGCACAATTACGATGGTTAAACAATGTTTGAGGTAGTGGGCTTAATTTCTACAGAAGAATAAACATAAATCCACTTACCAGTTTCACAAAGACGATGCTGCCAGTTGTCACATGTGTCACATTGAAGAGCATCTTGTCGAATCGTAACCGCCTTCTTGCATACATTCATCAAATAGTAGCTCCCTTTATTGACGGTTTCATTGGGTTTTTTTTTTTTAATTCAAGACCAGATCCTCGAAAGGTGCTATTGTCCCTATAAAGTGTAGGGAAAAAATGAGAAAAAAAAATCTTCAATTTTCACAAACTGTCCAATACCTTATTTATATAAAACATATGAAATCAATATAAAGCTGTTAACCCCCAATGCATTTTAATATTGAACTAGATAAATAAGAAATACCAAATCTCGCGAAGTCATAACCATTTGTGCACTTACCAATGAACGTTATCCTCCCCTCGGTGATGATTCCTCATTATTATCACAATATCAGCTGATAACGTACATTTTGTCGCATACTAGACAGCTTTATTTGTCCTTATTTATAAAAAAAAAATGCTTCGTTGGAACAGACAGTTACGATCATCTTAAGTACAAGTTACGATCATCGTTTATAAAAATAAATAAAAGTTACGATCATCATCGTGATTTTTTTGTATCTCGATTTTCATTCTTCTTGTTGCTTTTCCATCCAGTCCGAAAAAATATTTCATTGGCAATGCTTATAAAGATGTTTCTTGAAATAATACATATCTGAAAATAACCTGTTAAAGTGGAGAAATCAGCCTAATAAAATTTCCCTATATTTGTGTCCACTATATACACCTTATCGCTATTTGTCCGCCATTGCTGGAAATCACACAGGTTCCCGTAAAATTTTGACGTCATAAAACAAAATATCTGACGCCACAATGGAAAAGTGATTGTTGTTGACGTCAAAAGTTCAAGCGGGCGGGTCAGCCGGGATTAGCGATAAGGTGTATTGGGATGATCGTAACTGCAGTTACGATCATCACGTTGACGCCAGTGATACATTACAACGTGGACGAACCATGATTGCAATACACCTTATCGCTATTCCCGGCTGACCCGTCCGCTTGAACTTTTGACGTCAACAACAATCACTTTTCCATTGTGGCGTCAGACATTTTGTTTTATGACGTCAAAATTTTACGGGAACCTGTGTGATTTCCAGCAATGGCGGACAAATAGCGATAAGGTGTATTGAAGATGATCATACATTTTTCACCATAGTTTATATATTTTTTCTCAAAGCTTGGCTTTTACAACGTTTAAGCCATGCATTTTCTTTTCGGTGAGGATGGTGATTGTTTAAGTATAACTCAATGGCCTTTGATGTTCATAGTGCCGCACTTATACCGAATTTTGGTTTTCATTTACTTCTCTATGTTTATTCTACTTTTAACAAATCCATTCTATTTTTGTAGGTATGTTATCCACTAATGGCCACTGATTAGTATATTGTGTACTCATAATTATTTTAATGTGCATATCAAATAAATTGCCGTCCAAACAATTTCAAACAATCAATTCTAAGGAATACTAATGATTATAACGATTAGCATTTGATAAGCTTATTTAAAACAATTATAATTGCATTTTATTAACAAAGAAAAGTTTATTTATATGTTGCTATATAATGATATACGAAAGAAAGTTACAATAACTATGCATATAAACATGATAAATAATATCAAATAAAGCATGGGTACGAGTTAGTAAAAATAGGGTACGAGTTGCCGAAAGTACGAGTTGTCGTGTACCCGACTAAAGAAATCTAAACTGAGTGGTCTCCCTTTGCCATGGCGTCAAATATGTTTGGGACAAAGACATTTGGTGAAAAACCTCAAAAGTTTCAGATAGAGGAAGGCGAAGAATATTATTATGTCGGATCAGAAGTATGAAATTACATGTTGTTAAAGATCTCAGTCGAGAAAATTTCAGATTTAGTGTAAAAAAAAACGGTTTTCTATCGAGAATCGTAGAGTACCCATGGCATAATTTATTTCTGTATTACTGTTAGTGTTACTAAATTTGTGGCCTTCCTTATCTAAATTTAAGGTTCATTTATGGTTAGAGTTCGTTTAAGGGTAGGCATGTTGTCAGGGTTAGCACCCGTTAGACCCAAATTTGAATATTCTTGTTCTGTTTGTGACCATCATGACCATCTGACACACAACCAATCCGTATTCAAAATTGAGATGGTCCAACAACAAGCTGCTCAGTATGTCTGCAAAACCAACATGAGTAGTGTTACAAACATGCTCACAACATGGAATTTACCATCACTAGCAGAATGGAATGTAAACTACACATAAGATTAGTTATGATGTACAAAAATCATGTTGCAATTATACAATGAGTTCATGGTCTAGTGGTTAAGACCGATGGCTACAGTGCTGAAGGTCCAGAGTTCGATTCTCACTCGAGGTGCTAAAAATATCAGTACGTCAGAAGGGTAATTTTCACCCTCTCACACACATCTCTGGTACCCAGACCGGAGTTTAAACTAAAATGGGTACTTTGGGGGCCTCGGTTGGTCAAAGTTGTTCCCTACTAGACCTGGAGATCAATCTTCTGATATCTCTCTGGTTTGTCTGTTTCCACCGAGTGGCCCGGTGGTTCTCTCAGAGTACTTCGGCATCTTCCACCATAATAACAGACTTCCCGGTGTCCTAGCACTCCCTTGGTGTTGGGTGGGGATTGAGTTGTCCTTGTTAAAATAATTGTCGTATAAATATACGTTAGTGACACATCTCCATTAATCCCGATAGGGAGTGTACATGGATGCCACTGTACCCTCACAGCTTTCGAGGGGTTCTTCGGATATCGGAGGCATTTACCAGTACATACATACATACATGTACATACACCTTATTGCTATTTGTCCGCCATAGACATATTTACACTTGTATGCAAATTTGTCCACCATTACGTAAAATCACACAGGTTCCAATAAACTTGGACATCATAATTTAAAATATTTGACATCACAATTTGAAATAAAGTGATTGTTGCTTGATGTCAAAAGGTGATTCTGAGTCGATCTAAGGTCATTCGGAGGCAAGATACAGCTAAATACCAAAAGTTTAAATACGTTTATTTCTCGACTTCACACTAGTTCCCATAAAGTTTAGACATCATTATAGGAAATATCTGATGCCACAATGAAAAAAATGGTTGTTTGTATGATGTCAAAAGTTCAACATGTTCAAGCGGGACTCACTCTATTGTCAAGTTGGAAAAGCAATAAGGTGTATTCCATCAGACTAACGGGGTGTCGGAATATCCTGGCAACCCCCATAAAAGCAGACTCAAGAACTAGAAAAAAAAACATCCACTTTCAGATAGGCATATTCATACATCAAAATACTTGTACAGATGTTCATAATTTCAGTTCATGACAATACCACAGTGGAACGATCTCCCTGTGGTACTGGTTCAGGCACCATCCATTGAAAGCATCAGGGAACAGCTTACTTCAGCTGTTCTCTGTTTTGTTTATTTACAGCAGTAATATAATCTCAGCAACTCAGCAAGAGAAATTATGATATGAGGCATGTTCTACATGTTTCTTACAAGCTCTAAAGTTTATTGATTTTACACAAGTGGATTTTGCATTTTTGCTCTTCTTGAGAGGTTTTCAGTCTCAAACATGTCAAAGTCACATGACTAACCATTCTAACCATGTGTTCACCTCTCGCTTTAGTGGGAAAGGGATAGAAACAGATCAACAAGCTAAGCTCCATAAAGAGTTAATTGCAAGGGTTAACATGGTTAACTTCTTTAATGTACAAATGTAGGTGTATGTTAAATATACAGAAAGCTGAGTGCTCTTCCAAACACAGGCCTAAAATTCAACATGAAATTAATAAATGACAAAATTGTATACTTTTTACAGGTTGGAAACTATTTGCGTATGTTCCGTGGATCCCTTTATAAACGCTATCCCTCCTTATGGAGAAGACTTATGACAGTGGAAGAAAGGAAGAAAGTTTCCACCTTAGGTAATTATAATTCTTCTGGACATGCCTACAGCAAAGTCCAGTGAAAACGTTGTGAAGCTCACAGTTAAAGCTGTAAAATTTTCCTGAAAAAAGTTGCAGAAATTGTCTGAAATAATAATACCCATTTTTATTTAACATGTTTAAAATTGTTTGTTTTTTCTCTCATGTAGATCTAGACTGCAAATACATATAACTGTCTTAAATAAATTTGTTTGTATTTGTGTTTGAGAAAATCCAATACCTGCTAGTACTGTACATACATTTCAAATTAATTTATCTATTTATTTTGGTGATGTTTTTTTTTCTTCTTAAAATCAACAGTTTGCTCCACCTACATGTAGTTATATATATAAGATAACATATAAGACATTATAAGTATGGCTTTTTACGATCGCTCAGGGTAAAATATTTGTCATAAAGGGCCAACGCATGGTAAGATCACGATATATTCAAGCCCCCATGAATTATTTTGGATCGAAGAGCTCTAGGTGGAGGCAAATATTTGCTGTTCCCATAAATAAACCCACTATCAAATTGGCGTAAAAGAACAGAGCAAACTGAATTAGTGAAAAAACTTTAAGAAATAATTCATGGGGGCATGAATATATAGTGATTTTACCACAGGTTGTCCCATTATGCCGATATTTTACCCCTCGCTATCGAAAACTAAAATATTTGTCATAAAGGGATAAATTTAAATGATAATTTACTTATAATGTCTTATATGTTTAAAAAATCAACATATTGAAACAAATGTATTACTAGGTTTGTATGTCTGCTTTATTGTTGACTTTAGGAAGTGGACAGCCTGCGTTAGCTACAAATATAACTCTGTTGAAGGGGTCAGAAGTAGACCAGATATTTGAAGGCAATGATGAAAAATTTAAATCATTGTCAATCAACAGTGACACTGCTTTTAATACGTGAGTAATGATTTAAAAGCTAGATGGATACCTACCAAAATGAAGATGTTTAACATCATGAACATTCAAACATTAAAATTATTTTTAAAGATATTGATGGCACAAAACAACACATTTACACAAACTAGGCCACATTTAAAAGAATGTCTGTTTCCCCTCCCCCGGGTCTACTCCTTGTAAACAGACCAGGCAGGCAGGTAATTTTTTTTTTTCCAACTGGATGTCATGGATGGTTTGACTTGTCCACTGGAGGCCACTTATATATATATATATATATAAATCAGTTGTTAGTGCTCAATTTGAGTGTATTTTTTTAGATTATCAATCCTTTTGGTTTAGTAATGCATAAAATGCATTTGACGTCCTAATGAGAAAAGCTAATACTCAGGCAAACTCGAAAGTGCCTTCCAAACTTGATATAACAGCACCAAGATTTACTGGTAAGTATGTTAAAATTATTTAAGGTAAGAATTTTCTTTATTTTCTTGAAGGCTTGAGATGGTGTATGGTCTGATTATTGTTTTTGTCATTTTAAGGTGGTGCGTCCCTTATAATGTAAAATTGGATGTATTTGAGTCTCTTGTCAAAATCATGAACAACTCTTATTTCTTCAGCAAAATCAGGTTCAAAAGTCACACCGTTAGCCATCTTATCAGACACAGAAATAGTCCGAGGTTACTCTGACGTCAAACGGCTGTTTTGCCAGACATGCTGGGGCCGTGGGACCACGGCCCCAGCTTGTCTGGCAAAACAGCCGTTGGATGTCAGAGTAATCTTGGACTAACACAGAAACTGTCACTTCATCTAATTTATCTATGTTGTGACCATCATCTGTAGTTAAATCGTTCAACACGTCGTTCCATGTGCACCTTTTTGAAAAGCTGTATAATCTATTTACCACGATGGGTAACACCTTTGATGCGTCCTTGTACTTAATTCGTACAGAAGACGACAATGCGATCTTGTCGCCCATCTTTCAAGCAGACAGTTTACCCCAAAGTTTACCCTCGATACATACCGCTAAATTGATAGATAACTCCAGAGAGTTCCGGGAAGACTTCCGGTAATATCGGAACCAATGTCGGAATGGAAACGAATTATTTTCGGGAATAAAAAAAAATCCGATTTTTTTGGGGGCAAATAATTTTTTGACTCGGGGGCTTATTTTTGACCCGGTCGGGGCGAGGGGAAACAAACATGTTTTTTATTTTGGCCCTAGTTGGTTGTCTATTTTAAACACAATTGCAAGTCAAGCGTTTAGAAAATATAAGTTTTGCATGATTGATTTTATGTAGAAGTTGAGTTTTTCCCAGCGTCAAGAGATATCCTGCAAGCATTGCATTTGTTGTCACATGTCACTTTTGGCGGGGAAACACCTACTGGTAAATAAAAGACAACCCTGTCTTGATATTTATAGACATTTATAATAAACAGCTGATATAGCAGTGCCAGGAAAAAGTTAAACTTGGTATATGTTTTTATATAATTTAACCTACACCAATTTAATTGGGAAAAGGGTGTAAAGGGGAAGGGGTTAATTTGTAGTTATTATTATTTTTTTTAAATTTTGGTCACTAATAATCACCAGACAAATTCTTTTACTAAGTTTATTATTAAATAGTAAATTCATATTTTTTTTTAAAACAAGGACAAAAAAAACCTATCGGCTTAATCTATTTGATGGCACTCTGACTTAGGCAAACAAACATTTTTTTTAAATGTGGCCTCACACCAAGAATTGATAGACCCAGAAAAAAATATGTTACATGTATATGTTTTGAAATGAACAATAAGTATAATTTAGAGATCTTAATTTTTATTGATATGATAAAAACTACCAATCCATCACGTATCGTTTAAGTTTTCATTTCGTCATATTTCATTATATTTAGGCCAACTAAAATTAATTAGTAGATTTTCATCCAAATTTTTGAAAAAAATGGGGCGGGTGGGAGGATTTTATTTTTTAAATTTTATTTCATATGAAACCCTCGTCACGAGTTCTTCATACCGCGGAGTATATGCTAGTGGAAAACAAGTTGTATAATGCATATACATGCTGTATAAGGAATCCTACACTATTTTCTAAACTCTTAAATAAAAATCCCTGATTGGCAACCAATGTTATACATGTAATTTACGCTTTAGAAACCTATTTATAGTATATACATCAAAAAGAAGAGAAATGCTCTCTTCAGTTGGACTATACCTACACCAAATTTATTTTGCTTTCTAAGCAATGGTTTGTAGTCCCCATAAAATCAATAAAATGTATTGGTACAATTGTATGCAACACAAGTATTATGAGTACAGAATAAAATTTAAACTCAGTGTTGAAAGTAATTATGATGTAAAACATGAACTTAGTTGTTGTTTAATGACTAAATTGAGGGTATTGGGACAGTTACAGAAGGTGTTTGCTGTTTGTCAACAAAAACAACAGCCATGGGTAAATATAAGGGCTTGTAATAATTAAAATGCGTGTTTGTCGACTTTTTGTTCTCAATATACGGTCATATTGTGTCAATTTCTTTAATCCAGTCATGTTTTTTTTTTGTACCAATTTGTTCTACAATTCTTGCGCTTTGGAAATCATTCAGTCCAAATTTCCTGACACAAAGTCATTGTATAAATAAAGTAAAAAACATGGTTTTCGATTCACTTGTGACTACCGCAATTTGCGTTCAAGGACAAGGCGTTTTACTCGTAACTCGAATATTTCATGCCCTTCTCGTTATCAATCTCTATTCTCGGTAGATGATGTTGTCATCATAGAGCAGCAGAATATGTCGACTTAATCATTTTCGTTAGAAGAAATACAAAAACGAAATTTGAAACAGGAAGTTTTGAATGAAACGAAATTATCGATGGTTCCCGGTAACGGACATGAACAAAATCCGGAAATCGTATTTTTGTTAAATAAAAAAAATCGGGGCGGGACGATTTCAGAGGGGCGGGCGGGGATGAAAATCTAGCAATTAATTTTAATTGGCCTTATAAGACATAAAAAAAATACATGCATCCTAGACTCATCAAAATCTATTGGGATTCACCATTTCTCAAAATGATGAGTCCCAGGATTCACCATGAAAAATTCCTATTGAGAACCCTGATATATGTCATAGTTCCATATAAATTTAAACTTGTCAGGTGAAAATTTTTTGATTGGGCAATCAAAAACAATAATCATGTTAATTGAAAGAAAAACAAGACAGTAATTTAGCCAAAATGAAAATTAATGAAAAGACAATCAACAGTCCACAAAATATTACACAAAAACCTAAATACCTAAATGTAGCAACACAAAACCCACCATAAATGAATGCTCTGGAAGAGAAACATATAACATATATACTCAATTTTTGAATTATTTCATTTCAGAAGTGGGTTGAAACAGAAAAGGGGAAGTAACTGGGTCCCAACAGTACCAAGTAGTTCTCATCATCTTGATGCTGTTCCCTGTTCTACTCCTATAAATAGAAACAGACTTGGAAAATCTAAAGTACGGACATTCCCTACATGGTAAGTTTTGTCCTATAAATAGAAAATCTAAAGTACAGACATTCCTTACATGGTAAGTTTTGTCCTATAAATAGAAAATCTTAAGTACAGACATTCCTTACATGGTAAGTTTTGTCCTATAAATAGAAAATCTAAAGTACAGACATTCCCTGCATGGTAAGTTTTTGTCCTATAAATAGAAACAGACTTGGAAAATCTAAAGTATGGACATTCATGACATTCCCTACATGGTAAGTTTTGTCCTATAAATATAAAATCTGAAGTACAGACATTCCCTGCATGGTAAGTTTTGTCCTATAAATAGAAACAGACTCGGAAAATCTAAAGTATGGACATTCCCTACATGGTAAGTTTTGTCCTATAAATATAAAATATAAAGTACAGACATTCCCTGCATGGTAAGTTTCGTTCTATAAATAGAAACAGACTTAAAAAATCTTAAGTACAGACATTTTTTACATGGTAAGTTTTGTTCTATGAATAGAAACAGAAGATTGCAGTTGTTCATACTGTAGGTCAGTTTCTTATAATAATCTGTCAGTACGGGAAAACATACAATATACTGTAAATTCAGAAATTAATGCGAGGTTTTTATTATTGCGAAAAATGCGACTGAGTTGTTAACGCAATAATTTAAACTCGCATTTTGAAATATTTTATATGAATTTAACAGGATTTTTCTCAAAATCGTAAAAATAAAAATCGCATTTAAGTCTAAAATGACAAAATCGCAATAATAAATGCACGCAATAATTTCTGAATTTACAGTACCCTAAAAACAATTTATTTTTGTGGATATTTTTTTCATGTCAGAACATATTCATTACAATTTATAATAACATTTTTTTTCTGTTTGCCAAAGAAACGAAAAATAAATCACAGAAGAAAAAAATAATTGGTTTACAGTAATTAGGTAAGTCTTAAATCAAATTTACTAATAATTTTGATTTGATTTTAGTTTTGACGACTCTGATCCTGCTCAGATCCATGATAATTCTAATCAACCAGAACAGCTGATACCAATCAGACTTGACATGGAAATAGATGGACAGAAACTTAGAGATTGCTTCACTTGGAATAAAAATGGTAGGTTACAATAAGAAAAAAGAGAACTTGTGTGGTTTGATCATTAGGAGTAAAAAGAAACGTTCAAATTGAAAGTTAATTAAGAATTACATGCACTTTTGTATGTTGTACAAAAAAAGAAGACATAATTGATGTATGTATATTTCCTGAGCATAATCTTGAACCTTTAGACATTTATTTCTGACTAGTAAGACTAACTGTGTATAAAGGCAGAAAATGGTTGGAAAGTTTAAATCCCATACTATACAAACAAGTTTTGTTGAAATGATTTGAAGTCGTAAATGAACTTCTTGTAACACCAATCTGCAACCAATTGGCTTACTGAATAGATTACATTACAATACAAATGTGTACCAAATCAGGATTGAAATTGAATTGAAATATTTGTTAAATGGCTATAATTACCAAGTGCTGTTCTAAAATTTATTGAGTTATGGGATGGTAGCTAGGCAACTATCTCCTTCGATATTAAGTAAGAATTAAATTCTGTAATTTCTGCTATTATTTAATAATTATTTTTTAATATAGAAAATTCTGACTCGGAAATTTAAAACTAGAAAACTTAAATGCATACTAATTATACTTGTCTTTTTCAGAGGGTTTGGTCTCGCCTGAACAGTTTGCTGAGATTCTATGTGATGATTTAGATTTGAACCCTATTAATTTTGTGCCTGCTATATCCCAAGCTATCAGACAACAGATTGATGCCTACCCCACAGATAACTTGTTAGATCAGCAGTGTGACCAGAGAGTTATATTAAAGGTATAAAATCAATTAACAAGAATGTGTCCATAGTACACGGATGCCCCACTCACACTTACTATCTTTTTTATGTTTAGCGGACCGTGAAATTTGGGTCAAAACTCTAATTTGGCATTAAAATTAAGAAGATCATATCATAGTTAAAATATGTACCAAGTTTCAAGTTGATTGGACTTCAACTTCATCAAAAACTACCTTGATAAGAAAACTTGAACCTGAAGTGAGACAGACGGACGGACGAACAATCAGACGCACAGACCAGAAAACACAATGCCCCTCTGCTAATGGTGTATTGTAGGTGGGGCATAAAAACATAATCTTATTGCATTATTCTTTCAATGTGTGTGTTATTAGAAATTCATAACAAATTCTCCGTTAAAATTTTAAAATAGTCATCCAAAGTTTTAAGGTACAACTCTATACATGTACTACATTTATATGTTAAATCACAAATGTTTCCAACTTTGTATGGTTTCAGATGAGTTGCGGCTTAATGAATCGGTCTCTTCCTTTAGTAGTATAGATTTTGATTCTTTACCAGGTAGAAAGATTTGTATTACTTAAGAAGGAAAAAAATAACATACCATATACATGTAGTGTCAGCAACTTTGTGATGATGTCAATAAAGTCAACGAAAAGGTGTTGGTTGAGTAAAGACCAATTTGGATAAATTCTATTAGCATAATTTGTGTATAATTCCAAAAATACCCTTATTAGATTTCACGCTTTTGGCTCTATTTAACAATTCTTATCAATAAATGCACATAAATATTTCTGAATTAACAGTAAAACGTTATTTTGTATTTTTAGCTAAATATCCATGTAGGTAATATATCCCTAGTAGATCAATTTGAATGGGATATGTCTGAACCAGATAACTCACCAGAAGAATTTGCCAATAAATTATGTGCTGAATTAGGTAAGATATTAGAACTGCTGAACCGGATCTGGGATTTTCAGAAAGGTTTCTAGGGGTACCTAACAAAAAGTCAGTAAAAAATCAAAGGTGTACAAAAAAAATTCTTAACAGATTGGGGGCTGGGCCTCCTCCTCCAGAACAGTATACATCTATAATTAAAAAGAAAGAAGCCACCAAACGACACAACTATGACTAACAAGAGAAATAGGTATATTATATATCAGTCAAATTCCATGGTCTGTTTTCACATATGTACAGACCTTCTAAAATTCAAACTGACCACACGCACGATACACGCACGGTGAATGCACGATACACGCACGGTACACGCACGATACACAATACACGCACGATGAGCGATAAGCGTTACACGGAGGATTAACGCAAAATGAATGATGAATGATGAACGCACGATACACGCACGATGCACGATGAATGATAAATACACGATACACGCACGATACACGCACGATGAATGATTCAGTGACGAATGAACAACGAACGCTTTTTACACGATTCTCAAAGCTATTTTATTTAGAATAGTATTTAAAATCAATATGCATTTTAATTAAAGGCACTACTTGTAGCTGTTTTGCTGATACCAGCATAATAGATAATATGCTATTTTGCCAGCTCAGATTCAAATAACTTAAAATTAAAGTCGGCTATTTATAGGCACCGGAAATGTTTGTGAACTTGGACAGAAGCTCCTAACAGTCAAAATATAGTGTCTTGATTTTGTTCAGCCTGAGAGTTCAAGTTTACGGCAAACGAAGGCGAGACATTGTGTTCCGCGAAACCCTTACTAATTTTATTTCATAAAGTTAAAAATCTTAATTATATTTTTATGCATACAATGTCCGACACATTATATCTACAGACAGTGACTGGTTCTAGAAATTATTTCAACTACATGTTTGGTATAATTGATTGCAATAAATAAATGTAAGAAATTCAGACATTTTTCAAACATCCTGACACTTCAAATTTCTAGGAGGTGAGATTCACGGGATTTTACGTAAAACTCTTTGGGGAAATGCAATTTTTAATTCCAATTTGAAACCAAACGGTAATAGATATCCCAAGGTTTTTTTCAAATGCATGTCTAATTTGATGAGATTTGAAAAATCAATCTGAATGGTAGTTGAAATTATTCAGTGCAATCATTTTGTGTCCGTTGTTGTCTTTCATACATATCAGTTGTTTGCTGTTCGTAATATGTTGTTTATGGCAGTCAGGTCTCGCGATCGGTGTCCAAATTTAAGCCCCCAATAAGGTAAATTAATTATCATTTATAGGGGAGGGGCTAATTTTCTCGATGCAAACATTATTTTCCTTCCTAATAAAAAAACAGCTTAACAATTTTCTATATTTTTTCATTAAATCATAAACCGATGCATATTAAATGATTTTTAAAAAATGTTTAAAAATATTTTTATGGTAAATATATCTAGATGTCAGGGTAATTTTCTTCTCCAAATAATTATTTTTTTCATTTTTTAAGGTAATATTGATATCAGTTATGTAATTTGACACGTGTCTTATAGTTCAGTGATTTTCGGAAAAAATAACGAAAACCGGCACAGGCATTGTTCAGTTATTATTTGTGATCTTTAATGATTAAATTTAAATATATGCATTAAATATCAATCTCTATCTAGATAAGAAATTTGTTTACATTGTACATCACTCTTTTAGTCCTTAGTAGCATATTATAACTCATTAGTGCACTTGGGAGTCCTGAGCCGGGTTTAGACGCACCATTTTCTGCTCTTTGGTTAGATTGTTGTCTCTTTGACACATTCTCCATTTCAATCCTCCATTTTATTCAATTAGTTGTGATTCTCGTTATCTCTCTGTTTGATGTTTTGTGCGGACAAAAACAATTCGCAGAATTAATCTAAAAAAGCAGACATTAAACTCTTTCTTTTAGCATTTTAACATTTTTTTTCGAGATTTAACCATTTTAATTTAGCTTAAGAGCATATGTCTCCTCTTTTTAGAAATTTGGCTTGATACCGTATGGAGATTTTTGTTCCAACTATTATGAAAAAATTAACGACTTTTTTTAACTAAATAAATATTTAACAAAAATACCGTTTTTTCTTAAATCAATTTCTTTTAACAAAGAATTGTTACACAAATGTAGTAACAACCCAATTTTGTAATGAAGATAATCCTTATCTCTTTACCGAAATCTGCATATCTTTATATTTTGAAACATAAAATGTTAAGGGTGTCTGCGCAAAGGACAGAAATGTCCAAGAAGTCGAATAATTCAAACCCATTTGTCTTTTAAATTTAGCACATGAAGATATAATTTTTAGCACATATACACATGTACAAATTGATTTTGTAAAAAAAAATCACTGTCGGTCTAAAACTGTATCGCATGCCCATAATTGTCCTAAAGCTTTAAATGTCAGATCATGAGGGTCTGAATGGGGATTCATTATTTCTGTATTCTATTTTAGGCAATTTATAATTCGTTTTACCTTTTGCCGATCATTCTTTATTCCATATATTCTAGTACCTCATCATTTTCTTTTCTATATATTTGTCTGATTATTTTCTGTATTCTTTATTTTTTTGTCTATAATTTCCTTCTATAAACCCCCATCTTTACCCTCATGTATAATGGAAGAAGATAAACATTGTAGTATACATACCACCCGTTGTCACTTTCACCTGACATACAAATCACATATTGTTATTACCGCCCGTTATTTCCACCTGGACACAGGACTTACATGTATGATATATATATAATACGTAATAATAACGGATATAGTAGATTCAGTAGAATATAACATGTATCAACGCACTCTGACTTGTTAAATGTATTTTGAACTAACAATTGTTAATAATATTTTTAGTTATTTTAAAACTAAGAATGAAAATCAGGAATATGTCAAAGAGACAACAACCCAAAAAGAACGATTGACAGCCGAAGGCCACCAGTTATATTTGCTAATGTTTTAGTTTCGAATAAGGCAAAAGCCATTCGGTATTTTCAGAAAATCTCTCAACGGATAATGAGAGTTTAGCGATTTTGACTTGCTAACAGCCCTAACATGGTCTCTCAACATTGCAGAATTTAAGAGCCTATATCAATTAAGGGATATGCTCTACCTAGCTTTTGGTGTTTACAAAAATATCCATTTCAGAACCAAATTGTGGCTTCTTTATATTTATACCAAAATTGAGTTCAAGGCAGTATTTTGTTGAAGAGGACTATTACCCAAAGTTCAACATGCGAGAAGAAGTTTCATTTCCCTTATTGTTTTTAGTGATGTGACTAATCTTTCGAGGTTACGCCACGGAAATATATCTTAAATGAGAAGGTGCAACTGGGTGCATCCCTAAAAAACAAATTTAAAAAAATCTATATATATATATAAAATGACGAGTATTCGTCAATCAGACAGCAATCCAACATATCAATATAAACACAAGAAAGTTACCTGACATCTAGAATAAGAGGTTTAAGCATACATGTACCCCGCGCTGGTATCAACTTACTGAGTTGTGAGTAAAATTCAATATACATGTAGGACTGTGAAACGAGAAATACACGAAAGATTTGTTTTTTATACGTACGATTGGGTATCATTCCCTAAATACATACGGGTCCACAAACTTTTCTTATGAATATATAATGGTAAATGAGGATCTCATTAGAGGAACAAATTGAGTAAAGATACATGTAGAAGCAAGAATGATTTCCACATTCAAAACATCAAATAGGACGATCTCTCAATAAGAACGCAGCAAATTGAACTATAACATCCATAGGCAATAACACTATAGTAAATGCTTTATATACTTACATTGAAACAATTATACTGCTCATAATAATTGCACATATGTAGACTTTAATTGAGGTATCCCGCGTTATATAAACCATCGCACACCATTGCGCCAAAGTCTGCTGGTCTGCGCCGAAGTGTGCTGAGCTATTATTTCATTATTCGACCCAATGTAAAGCAAAACGAATAATACCGTTTTGAGCTATAAAACCAAGGCAACCCTTTATACTAGTCAAAAATTGCCTGGTCTTGATAGATGCATACGAAACTTCAATTAATTGTTTGTATTTTGCAATCTATTGTATCCGATAAAAATGAACAAAAAATTGATAAAAACTACCGATTTTTCTATGAAACAAAATTTATCCTTATTGGAGTCTTTGTCATATGGATTCATAAAGGACAAAACATGTCCTCAGTTACAGAACAAAAAACACCCCATTGTAAAAAAAAAACACGGATGCGTCTAAAGTTTCATAGAAAAATCGGTAGTTTTTATCCATTTTTTGTTCATGATGGGATTGTAAATCAATTAACCGTCTTACACGTGTCAAATTACATAACTGATTACACGGGAATCCTCCTATCTTTTGCGTTAACGTTTAATCAACAAGATCGGTAAAGATGGATACTGATAAATGAATAGTTGTTGAAAACAAATTCAGAACGAAGAAGTATTTTTTCAAGTGTATTTTGTAAATATTTCAAGTAAATAATAAATTTATCAACAGAGCAATACATCTAATGTCGGTTTTTAAAAGACCGCATACAAATTCTGCGTTCGTATTTTGGTATCACTTCGTCGTCGTCTGTCGTCAGCTTGACTTGTTCGTGGAGCGTTTTAACAAATTCTGGTATACTTTGTTGTTTCCAGTTAATCGATATTTTGAATACGTGTTTTATAGATTCGCAAATGATTCTTGTCCACAAATGAACATGTTGAAGCTGGTTACGAGGTTTCAATACATATTCGTACAACCGTTCTTTAAGTTTTTGAAAATACGTGTTGAAGTTTTGATAACAAGAAAAAGATGTGGTATGATTGGGGATGAGACAAGTCATCGCAAGAAATAAAATGACACAGAAGTTTTCACCATAAGTCACCCCACGGCCTTCAACAGTGAGTAATGAACATACCACAGTCATTAAATTTATTTCATAGATTATCTCATACAATATGTTAAACAGACACTTTGTTAAAAAAAATCGTAAAGGTTCTGCGGAACCCAGTGTCTCGCCTATTCTTTCTGTTAATCATATGCTCAACAAAAACGAGAAAATAAATCAATAATATATTCCTGTTGATACTATCTTTTGATTGAAAAAAGCTTCTGTCCAAGTTTGGTAAAAACCCAGGACAGTTTATGAATCTAATAAATATTTAAAAATTTCTTGATTCTGTCTTATGATTATAAAAAAGCTTCTGTCCAAGTTTAATAGAAATCAAGGATAGTTTAAGAAACGGTTATAAAAATTTCAAAAACTTTAACCACAGAGTGAATATTTGTAGACGCCGCCGACGCCGACGGAATGTAGGATCGCTTAGTCTCGCCTTTTCGACTAAAGTCTAAGACTCGTCAAAAACATACAAATCAGATTTCCTTCTGACATACGGGCGCACTACGCTTTTTTATACGCCCGTCAACATTTTGACGGGACGTTTTATGGTATACAAATGTCCGGCGTCTGTCCGTCCGCCGGGCGTCCGCATGTCGCACTGTAACTCGAGAACCGCTTATCCATTTCATGAAACTTAACATATAGTTGTTTCTTATGATGGTTTTCGGAATTTACCCATATTTTTAATGAAACCATTTGTAGAATCTTTGTATATACACGTATCTTTTTCAGAATTAAAATAAAATCGAAACACTTATAAATATATATGTTGGCGCATATAAAAGTCGTGCTCCTATGGCAAACAATTTTGTTGGGAAGGAAATAAAACAACTGCAAAATTATTTGTCCTTTTTATCATTTTGAATAAGAACAACACATTTAATTATAAATATTTGAAGCATAAATATTTTCGATACAATTGTTTTAAATTACTTGAAATAAAAAAAGATCGTGATTGTTTAATCAGTTGCTATGTTATTTGGCACATGTCAATCGGTTCATTGATTTTCGGCATGTCAAAGAAAAAACGGCACGTGTCTCAATAATGTTGAATATCTCGTTTATTTATGATTATTTTCTGTAAAATTTGAAATTTATGCATTAAATATCAATCTCTAACATGATATATAAACATAATACATATAACAGCCGTGACTCATTATAATCCTTAGTGGAATTGTATAGTCAAGGCCTTAGTGCACCAAGGAATCCTTAGCAGTGTTTAGACGTACCGAAACAAACATCCGCCATTCTTTAATAATCATAGACGGTTAACAACTACATGTAGTCTGTTTCCCGGCCGTTATTGAAATTTTTGACATTACCTTAATATTTTTATATTCCGAAGGCATACTAAATGTTTTACAGAGGGGACCAACCTAGTCAGTAACAACGTACTATTGTGAATTATTTTTGCGGATAAAAATCTTTTAGACATACTAGTACATTAAAAACGGTGTCATTGATAGGCAACCATGAACACAATGAAAAATGAATCCGTTAAAGTGTTCCATGTTTATTCAATTCAAATAAAGACTTGTTATGATAAAACCATATATTTAACTATTTTATATATAAAAAAAAACAAGATTATATCTTGTAAATTCAATTTCAAGTTTTTAAAGGTTCCTCAAGTTAAAATAATACATGATATATTTGCCTGATCTTATATTTGTTTAATTAAAATAATGCCTTCAAATACATATAATGTTTATTTTTATTCAATTTCCCACAAAACATTTTAGCTTAGTTTAAATGAAATTCAGAAGAGAGAATTCAAACACTGTTGAAGAGAATATACATATTCGTGTTAATTCGCCTCAGTTTAATTTGTTAATTCAAGTTTGACATTTAACATTTTAATCCGCAGTCCACATTTACCGGACAATCTTGTATATTGTATTTTCTCAATGGAATAACATAACGTGCATGTGACCATCACAAACTAAGACAAAAATGATATTTATAATGGTATTTATCAAATATTTGAAAATATCTTAGTAGCATATAAATTTGCCAAATAAGCGAAGAATTATAATCTAGCCTAGTTCAACCAAGGATTTGTATAGTTTCTTTTCAATAAAAAATTGTTGGTGTTTTTGGCGACTATAGCAGCAACATTGCCGTTATTAAATAAAAATATAAAATTTTCGCTATCTGATAATTATAGGTTAAAATGTTCATTAAAATGTATTATATTTCTCTTAAAACTACATATAATGGGCATTTTAGAATGACATGAAGTTCATCTTCAATAGTAGAGCTACAACACGTGTCATCTCGTGGACTTCTTTTCTTTCATACTTTCCAGTTTCGATTTTTTTAGTGGAGCTTCCCCACATTTGCAAAAGCACATTTGTTTTAATTGACAGAATATTTTTAACAAATAACAATTGGCCAACAGTATATTTTTAAGTCCATTTTCGCTCAGTTGAACAGAAATTTCAATTTTAATGTTGTAGAAATGTCAATATCATGTTATTGTTTGTACGTACAACATGTATCATTATATCAAGAAGTGTCAGTCCCAGCCAAGATTCACTGAATAACCACGAAATATTTACAGATGATAAAATATTTACACAAAAGTTATAAATCTGTATGAACGTTACGTACGTTGAAGTTAATTAAGTGTTCACAAGAAAGTAAGTATGACTGTAAATTTTATTTAAGTCGGAACATACACATACACACACACACTATATATATATATATACATGTTGCTGTTTTAAGACCCTTCTTCAACGAAATTTGTTTTACATGCACACGTATAAAAATTGCGGTTTTTATCCACGCAATCATAGGTTTGAACGTAGTTTTCAATTTAGACTCGTTTATATTTTTTCGTTTGGGCTTGTATCATATTTTCCCCTCGGTTTATATGATCCGTTCATCCTACATTGACTCTTAAAATTCAAGAGTCTATCTAAAAAATGAGGATACTTTTTCAAAAAAAGAGGGTACTTTTTATATGGCCTTCCAAATACCGTTTCGATCCATAACTTCACTGAAGAGACATTTATTGTCGAAATCAGGATCTGGTGTAATAAAAAAATATTGACACCGTATGTTAATAGTGGCATAACATCGTGGCCACAAGTTAATTTTTTTCTGTTTAGTATTAAATTTATATTAAGATCCATTTATTACATCTTGTGATCAATTTTATTTGGCAATCGCCGATGGTCAAATGCGTTTTGTTTAAATATACTTTTTCACTTTTTTGGTCTTTTGGAAAATGTTGTTTGTGCTGTTTTAGACCCTTCTACAACGAAATTTGTTTTACAAGCACACGTATAAAAATTTCGGTTTTTATCCAACGCAATCATAGGTTTGAACGTAGTTTTCAATTTAGACTCGTATATATATACATGTATATACTTTAACCGTGAGAAAAAATATAAGCTTTGGTGAGCTCTATAACCGACTATCATATAAAAACCGCACTGTATGAACGTTACACAATTAGAGATGAACGTTTGACAAATGCACATTATCTGATATACACAATTATACACGATTGATGAACGCACGATACACGGTTAAGAATGAATGATTGATGAACGCACGATACACGCACGATACACGGTTAAGAATGAATGATTGATGAGCGCACGATACACGCACGATACACGCACGATACACGCACGATACACGATTAAGAATACACAATGCACGCACGTTACACGGAAAATACACGGAACGATGAATGATGAACGCACGATTGGCACACGCACGATACACGCACGATGTACGCACGCAACACGCACGATACACGATGAACGCACGGAATAATGGTCAGTTTGAATTTTAGAAGGTCTGTAATATAAATGTTTTTTTATTATTAGAGTATCAAAATTATGCAGTTTTCTAACAATTTGTGATGGTAGTGCTATTGTGTGACTTTGAAGAGGGAAAATTCTAATATTTTTAAAAAAAAGTTTAGTACTAAGAATTCAGAAATCTGTGAAACCTTTTATTGCAAATAAAGATAGAATTATTGTCACACAAATTAGTTGTATATAAATAAGACATAGCTGAGAGGGTGATAGAGCAGATTGTTACCCTGAGACATTGTCAACAGAGGTGAAGCCAAGGTCTTATTAAGGGGTAACAATCTGTTCTATCACCCTCTCAGCTATGTGTTATTTAATTTGTGATTCTGAATGATCAGTTATTCCTGTCAATCAGATTTCAAATTCAAAGTAATAAACTAAGTTTGATGTCTTGTACATATTTACAACCATCCATATTTAATAAAACACCCACTTGATCAAGCATCTCCGTGAAAGTTAATAGAACTGCCTGGAATAGAGTAAATTATATAATTTAGATATTACATTCTGGCATTTAATGCAGCATTTCCTTATGTGTCATTAACAGAACAGTTTAAAAAGTAATGTTAAACTATTGGTACATCATTTTAACCATACACTTTTGGTTTTAGGTCTAGGCGGTGAATTTGTTACAGCAATCTCATATAGTATAAGAGGACAGTTAAGTTGGCATCAAAGAACTTATGCTTTCAGGTAATTTTAAAACAAATTCTAGTATTGTGCTATACTATTTCTTTATTTGATAGATATAAGAAGATGTGTAATGAGTGCCAATGAGATAACTCTCCATGAAATAGATATATACTAGGTGTTTTGAATTTTTTCATGTTCAACATCATGACTGTATATACTAAATGACAGTGTTTTAACAGTAGGGTACAACTATTAAAAGAAATGAAGAGAAGCTTTATTTAATTCTATACATGGATAATATTTCTTATTTCAAGCAAAGGCATTGACCATGCATACATTTATAGTATAAGGAATTTTATGCTTCATTTAAAAAATTCAAATAAAAAAAGAAGTATTGAATTCTTATATTGGAACACAGTAAAATGAATTTTATTTGAATTAAAATATATATGTATCGTTCATCATCAGCAATATAATTATTTTATGATATTTTTTTTTATTTCAGTGAAGCACCATTACCAACAGTTGAAGTAGCCATTAGAAACCAGAATGAGGCTGATTCTTGGTGTCCATTCCTAGAAACATTAACTGATGCTGAGATGGAGAAGAAGATCAGAGATCAAGACAGAAATACAAGGTCAATAAACATCTTTAATATATTAAGGGTTGTTCCATTAAAACATACATGGTACCCAGGGAAGGCACTTTAAAAATTGGGTAACAACCTATAGAGGCTAATTAGTAGTTCGCTTACAATACCACTATGAAAAAACATAGATGACACCCACCCATAATTGAGATTTGGAAGTGCCTTCTCTAGGTCCCATGTATGTTTTTATGGAACAGCCCTAAATAGGATCATGTACATGAGACAAAATATAATAAATAACACAATGAAACTGTTTCCCAAACAGACATTATTCTATTTTTTCCTAAAACAAAAATAGCATTGTTAATAAGATTCAAATACTTGTTCATAAGGCAAACTTAGCTAGAGTTTAGTTCCAATATTTCTTTTGGGTTTCTGGGTTTTGAATGCTATCTCATTAACTTGTACCATCCATCTCCCTTTATTAACTTAGAAACATTTTTTTTAAGGGTCCAAATTTTGTGCTTTTGTCATAAATATTTAATAACTGTGGTTTATTTGTATACTGTAGACACATCACAAAATTTTATTTGTACAGTTTCGTTTGCATGTTGAAACGTCAGGTTTTAGAATAAATTGTTCAGGATACTGTTTGTGTTTTGGTGGAGATAATTTTACTAGTCAATGTCAGCAATATTAAAATTGAGAATGGAAATGGGGAATGTGTCAAAGGGACAATAACCTGACCATAGAGCAGTGGTGATTTACTTGATGTTAAACCTCACAAAAAGTTAGCAAATAGAAGGTAAATGCAAAGAACAAAAAAAAATTAACAATATACTTCATTGTTTCTTTTTTGATTTCAGGAGAATGAGAAGATTAGCCAACACAGCTCCAGCATGGTAGAGAGAGCATTGAACAAAGAAGTGTTTATCATCATCATTATCACCACTACACAATAGCTTCTGCTACCCACCAAATGTGTTTGACATTGTACATTACAAATAAATGAACAATATGTTTCATAGATGTCAGATTTGATTCAAATTCATGTGTATAAGTGTGTTTGAGAATAGTATGAAACGATTCTTTTTACATATGTATGTAAATATAGTTAGATATTTGAATATCTTAACTCTGATTTTCTCAGAATCTGCAGACAGTAATGTTATATTTTTTTGTGGTGTAATAGGTCAACAGTTAAATAATTCACATCAAATTTCTATATTTTTTTTCGCTCACTGCTTTACTATTTGAAGGCATTAAATATTCATCCGTGTTATAAACTAGTCCTTAACTCAAAATATCATAAAATTGTGCAGGAAACTCATGATATCAAATATTTAAGATTTTCAAATAAAATTTGAAAGATCTGCAGAACCTCATGAAATTTACTAGCCATAAAACCTTTAGCTATTATTTGTAAAGACTTGGAAAAGTATGTTCAATAAAATTAATAATTTTATGTCAATATGTAATGGATTATCTCCCTTACACTGGTATGTTCTAGATTTTCATGAACATCAAATATTTGTATACATGTACCAGAGTAAATATCAAATAGATATATAGGAATTTAAAACTTATAAGATATACAGAATCACATTGAATTTTTATAGCTTTAAAACCTTAACTATTATTTGTAATGACTTGGAAAAGAAGGTTCAATAAAAATATAAAATTTCAGAAAATATCTAATGGATTATCTCCCTTACACTGTAATGTGTTCTGGTCACTGGAATGAATGTTGAATGTTATGCTTTGTGTGTATTATAATGTGCAATAAAAATAATTAATATCTCATTTACTTAACTTTTTATTTTTAAAAGTTGGGTGAGCAACACACTAATTGAAACATTCAGGTGGGTTTAAAGGAGGTTTTTCATTTCTGCATTTTGTCTCGCCTTGACAGAGTCGAAAAGCGAGACATAGGTATACTGTTTATGGCACAGGCGTCAACAATGTATTTGTTATTGATAAGGTTTAGTTTATGAATGATATTTGGTATGCAGTTGTATTAGCACTGGCACATCTCATTACCATTGAGATTATTTGACCCCACCCCCTCAGTCATGGCATGGTCTATTGACTTTGAAACTGTTGCTTATTTTACATGTATTAGTTTGTGATTAGATCAGTGTATGGGGAACCACTATTGGTAGGTCAATGATATTTGGTATGCAGATGTATAATCATTGGCATATCTTATTTCCATGGAGATTATATGGCTCCGCCCCCTTAGTCATGGTCTATTGTTTTAAAAAATCTGCACAAAATAGCAAATAGTGTTTAAAGTGGCGTTCAACACCGAATAATCATTCAATATTGAGCTGTATACACTCCCTATCAGATGATCCATTAGCACTGTGTGAGTGTTATACAGCTGTGGGATTGCCCTTGAAAAGAGCATTGACTTTAGTTATGAAAGTTCAAGACATCAGACACCTAATCAACATCCCTTTCCAGTTGCACTTGATCAGTACAGACACATGACATGTAATAAACAAATTTGTGGGTAAAATGTTAAAAGTGAACCAGGAATTTAATTATTTGGTCAAAGGTAAGTCCTAGTATGCAGATTTTTGAAAAGCAGAAAAAAAAACATATTCACAGCATAAATACAATCCAAAACAATTGGCCTAAAAATAATTTTGAATTATCTGAATTATGGTATTAACTGAATGTGATAATGATTTTTAGGTGTATAACATTATAATTAGTATACCATGTATAACTAGCTCACTTTGTAATGCAATGAATGTTTGTGTGCTTTCTTCTAGACCACAAAGAAAGTCATATAATGTGAGACAGGAATTATTATTAGTCGGCAGCATAAACTTCTAGTATAAAGGTTATATTTCAGAAGGTTAAAGGCATTAATGATTAACACCTTATATGCAGATTCAAAAAAATTTAGTTGTGAATTACTCACTTTTTTATATCCCATGCCATAGCAGAGGAGGCATTAAGTTTTACCCTGGTCTGTCCATTCGTACGCCCCAAAATTGGTTTCCATTCTCTAACTTTATTTTACCTTAACCAAATGTTATTAAAATTAAACACAATGCTTATTACCACAAAACACAGGTCAAGTTTGAATTTTGGTGGCATCACTTTTACAGTTCAAGAGTCATGTTCTTTTTCAAAAGGAAAAGTTGCTGTTCTAAACTATAAATGAAGTCATTCTTAAAATCTTCTTTGAAAATTGGAGTTATCTTTCTTTGTCTAGAATGGTAGTTGAATCAACCACAACCAATGCTTTATACAATGCAATACTCAATTTTATTTCCCATTGATAAATTAAAGCAATCTGTACCATTCAGTGCTTAAATTACCATTCTAAGGTTATATTTTTTATTTTCCGTTCTCTAACTAGAATTTTGTTCAACTTGTCCCTATGGACACATTCCCCATTTATTTAAATAATGGGATAATTTTATTGGAAATATGGGATCCGTGTAAGGTCTATATGTCTGTCCCAAAAGATTCACTTGACCTCAACCTCATTTCATTGATCTGTGATCATGCTAAGTTTTTGTGGTCAAGTCTGTTTCCCAGATGCTATCAACAATAGATCAATTATATCATGGTGTATGGAATTATTAAGTCCGATATTACTCTGACGTTCAAAGGCTGTTTTGCCAGACAAGCTGGGGCAGATTACTCCGACGTTCAAAGGTTGTTTTGCCAGACAAGCTGGGGCAGATTACTCTGACGTTCAACGGCTGTTTTGCCAGACAAGCTGGGGCAGATTACTCTGACGTTCAACGGCTGTTTTGCCAGACAAGCTGGGGCAGATTACTCCGACGTTCAACGGCTGTTTTGCCAGACAAGCTGGGGCAGATTACTCTGACATTCAAAGGCTGTTTTGCCAGACAAGCTGGGACAGATTACTCTGACGTTCAAAGGCTGTTTTGCCAGACAAGCTGGGGCAGATTACTCTGACGTTCAACGGCTGTTTTGCCAGACAAGCTGGGGCAGATTACTCTGACGTTCAAAGGCTGTTTTGCCAGACAAGCTGGGGCAGATTACTCTGACGTTTAAAGGCTGTTTTGCCAGACAAGCTGGGACAGATTACTCTGACGTTCAACGGCTGTTTTGCCAGACAAGCTGGGGCAGATTACTCTGACGTTCAACGGCTGTTTTGCCAGACAAGCTGGGGCAGATTACTCTGACGTTCAAAGGCTGTTTTGCCAGACAAGCTGGGGCAGATTACTCTGACGTTTAAAGGCTGTTTTGCCAGACAAGCTGGGGCAGATTACTCTGACGTTCAACGGCTGTTTTGCCAGACAAGCTGTGGCAGATTACTCTGACGTTCAACGGCTGTTTTGCCAGACAAGCTGGGGCAGATTACTCTGACGTTCAACGGCTGTTTTGCCAGACAAGCTGGGGCAGATTACTCTGACGTTCAACGGCTGTTTTGCCAGACAAGCTGGGGCCGTGGGGGCGAATTCAGGATTTTGAAATGGGGCGGGGCGCGGGACCCCAAACTAAAAAGTTTGGAGGGGAACCGGTAAAAAATCTGGATTAACCATCCATAAGGGTGGGCATTATTGTCCGCTTTAATCCACCTCTGATCTCAACTGATATCATGACTAGTATCCCGGTATTGACATTGAAAACGTACCCTGTGCATCCAATCTTTATGAAAGCTGTTGATTATGTAATTTTCAAAATTCAAGGTAACAAGGGGTCAATATGTAGGTATTATAAAGCGCAGTTACAAGATTACTAATATATGGAGGGTAAAATTTACATAACCAGTACAGACCAATTGTAACAATTTATCAAGACTTGGTATTCTTTACCATAGGAATAGTTTGAACACCTTTTATTTGGGGACTTTCGGTCATGTGGAATAGTCTCTTTAATTATGAAATAAAAACAGCGTAAAATTTTTGAAGAAAAACATATGTTCATGTGTACATTTTTTTTTATCAAAATTGACAGAATATTGTTATTGGTAATTGAAGCTATAAAGTTGTTTTTTTTTTTGTAGAAACGTTTTAAGAATTGAATGCTTCTTTTTGTAACTTCATTGGGGTGTTAAAGCGTTGACCGAAGTACATTTTCCGCGCTTCATACCAAAAATGTGCGCACGGTCAATATAAAAAAGAAGATGTGGTATGATTGCCAATGAGACACCTATCCACAAAAGACCAAAATGACACAGACATTACAACCCTATGAAGTTACAAAAAGAAGCATTCAATACTTATAATTACATTTTTTAGCTAGGATCATGAAAACACGAATTTTATCATTTTTTTTTATTTAATTCACCTGTGCACTTTATTGTGAGACCTCATGTTATCATGAATGAAAAGTTTTATTGAGTAATGCAATTGCTTAAGGAATAACACATGATGTGCAGTTAGCCAATCAGAATACCGTATTATATTGAAACATACATCTAATGTAATTATTGTAAAATAAGAATAAACCAACAATATAGTATTGGTTTAATGATGAAGCATATGTACTTGGGACAATGATTTGCCCCCCCCCCCCCCCCCCCCTTGTTTCTAAAATCTGCTTTTTTGTTTCTTTTAATTTCAATGATTTTCGATTTTTTTTACTGTATTCGACTTATTCGAATTTATTAGAAATACTATTTATTTATTTTTTTCTATGAAATGCAAATTAGCTATTTGTAAAAAAAGATAACACTATTACTGAGCCATCTAAATTAGGAAAAGGTGTGCGACAAGGTGATGGCTTAAGCCCCCTCTTATTTAATATATATGTCAATGACATTGATTCAATTTTTCCCCAAGAATCATGTTTTCCGTTGCAGCTTATAGACACTAGAATGAATTGCTTATTATATGCTGACGATTTACTGTTACTATCTGAAAGCAAAGAAGGTCTTCAATCCTGTTTAAATTCTCTAAAAACATACTGTGATAGATGGAAGCTAAATGTCAATTTAAATAAAACAAAAATTATGATCTTCAGTAAAGGTAAAAAAGATTTAAAAAAATTTAATTCTTTTTATGATAACAAAGAAATTGAAATTGTTGAGAAATATAAATATCTGGGTATTATCATGTACTTTAATGGAAATTTTAAACATGCTGCAGAACACTTATACAAACAAAGCCTAAAGGCACTTTTTCTCTGCATTCTAAGACATTTGGATTCAATACTATAGATCATAAACTAAAATTAAAACTTTTTGATAATCTTATAAAACCCATAAGTACTTATGGATCTGAAATATGGATTAGTGACTACAATATAAAAGACTCAAATATTGATAAATTACCTTTTGAAAAAATTCATAATAAATTTTGTAAAAATATTTTAGGAGTTCACAAGAGAAGTTCAAATATGGCAGTAAAGTGTGAATTAGGAAGACAACCTACTTTGAATCATATACTAACCCTAGCCCTTAAATATTATGATCGACTTAAACAGCTTCCATCTGAAAGATTGCTTAGTGAAACATATAAATTAGATCATTCATTATATACTGATGGACACAGATCTTGGCATAAATTTATCTCTAACTCTATTGAAAAATATAATTTAACAGACAATAATCTCAATTTAAAGAACTTACAGGGAAAATATTAATAACCAACATTCTAATAACACTTTGCATAATCTAGAAAAATTACGTTCAATTGAACAAGACAATAAATTACATTTCTATGCCAATATTTATTCAGAAGAATTTAAATTGCAAAATTATCTATCTTATAAATGTTCTCCTAATATAACAAGAAATCTTACAAAATTAAGAATTAGTTTCCACCCTCTTTTGATTGAAAAGGGTAGATATTTCAGACCAAAAATTAAGAGAGAAAACAGAATATGCTCTAACTGCAATCAAATAGAAGATGAAAAACATTTCCTTATTTATTGCAAAAAAATTGAAAATTATAGAAAACAACTATTTAATAAACTAAATTTTAATTCACAAGATCTGTGCCCTGAAAAAGTTATGGAAACCATTATTAGTTTACTTAACCCACAAAATATTGATGACACAAAAAATATATGCCATTACATACAATTATGCTTTGAATCTTTGTAATTTTATTCATTTATTTTAACCTTGATTTGATATTTTGTCATACATAATATATATTTATTTATGTGATGTAATATCATGTTAATGTGGGGGAAGACATCATTATACTTGTATTGATTTTCCTGATTTAATAAAAACTTGAAACTTGAAACTTGATTTACAGCGGACATGGTTGATATCATAGTTATGTCATTCTAGCTCTATAACAAACAAAAAATGCGAAAATAGTTGAAATTAAAAAATAAATAAATACGGGTTTTCAACAAAAATTGGAATGGCGGGTTAACATTGTCTTGTCCACAAATATCTTTGCAGTGAAGTTGTTGTTCCGTGACTTAAATCGTTTTTTAAAAGATGCACTCTACACAGCTGTAACGCATTTTACTGCACACGCAAAACAATTCAACTTTTGTTTTTTTCGACTTTAAAAGAATACAGAAACAATTAATTTGCACAATTAATCTTAATTCAGATTTAAAGAACCCAAAAGAGAGAAAAAGAGGGGAGATTAAACTAAAGTCTTAGCTTTTTATAACTGACAATCACTGACATCAATTTCCTGTGCCAATTTCAGATGTGAAATCGAACAGGTCAAAAGTACATTTAACCTTTTTAAAAGTGCATGAAAATTACATCATAAACAAAACATTTGATTGGTCATTGAATGTGTAAAGATCCTAGAAACAAAGGTCAAGTTTCATTCATTTTTTTTGGGACAATAATTTACATGCGGCATTAATTTTACCTGTTCAAAGGTACGAAAAACTTGTCGATTTCATGCTTATCTTTTGCTTTGAAGATGACCGAAAACTACATCAATTTATTTGAAAGATTGTCGAACACTGAAAACGACAATTTTATTGAAATTGTCCCGTTACTCGGAGAAGTTGCTTCTACGCTGATCATAAATTGTCTTTTTGATGAATTTGGTAAAATTCTGATGAATTTAGATGTTTCGAAATTAAATATTTTGAAAGATAATGAGAAGTTTCTTCGGGCAATGATAGCATTCTACTATGAAAAGAAAAGTTATAGACAAGTCTTCGAAATGTTGGCGGTAAGTAGAATAACACAACTTCATTTCAGTTATGTAGGTTTTTTAAGATGTGAAAAAGATTTGAAAATATTGTGGAAATGGTATTTTTATCTTTACACATTGCGGGGGTCACTTGTTTAATTCTCAGTGGATTAAGATTTAAAAAGACTTTTTTTTGTAATTTGAGAAAATTTATAATATTTTTAATTTACTTGTCTAGTTAATATTGAAAACAAAAATATTTATGTAGTAAGCTGCTTTATAGTATACGTTTTTCGTTAAAAATACAATAAGATAAATAATTTCATTTCATTACATATTAAATTATGTAAGGCTTTATAAAAAGGCTTGCTGTTTTCATTGAGTTTTCAGAATAGTAATTGCGTTTAAAATATATGTTTGTATTGTGGATAATCAAAACCAGTCCAAATGAGGAAACAAAGTACATTGCTAGTTATTTAACATCTACTTAGATTTATATTCATTTTACAAAGTAAAAAGGGAAAAGAATTAGTTAGCAATTGTTTATTTAGTAAAAAAAAAAAAATTTTAATTTCATAATGATTTATTACAAGTGGCGTTTTTAAAACATTCATTCATAATCTAAAATATTTGACTGAATAACATAAATGATTTTTTTGTTATCTCTATAGTTTCGTTTTTATATCTCTAGTGGCGGGGGATTCTTATAATTGGGCAGCAGTTCTTTTGCGCCAATTACTGTTTTTCAGGGGTATAATTTGCGCCAAATTTTGTTTTCCAAATGTATCAATTGTGCCAATATTCGGTACTCATTTGCGCCAATTAACCTGTACTTATAGATTATCGTTGATCATCTCAACGAGATTGATTTTCTCGCTTGAGCTGGTACAGCGAAAGTGAGAAAAGCAATCGAGTTGAGATGACCAATGATAATCTGTTTATCGCTATTTTACCTATGACGACATTGTCAATTTCATGTCAATTTCGTTAGCAACGCCACGTGGCCTCCTTAGTTTCTAGCGATAATTATTCTATCTCAAGCGAGAAGCATGATATGAAAATTATCACAAAAAAGATCAAAAGAAAAATGCACAAAATAGCGATAAACATATCTATCATAAATATTAGTGAGTAATATATATATTTATTCTTATGTTTTGGCTTAACAAGTATCACATGTTCGAATATTTCACCATAAAGAAGAGCATCTGGAGAGAAATGACTTAAAATACAGTAAACATTCAATGTACAGAGAGAGAATAAAACTTATTGCTTTGCTAAATATTTAATAAAAATATACCAATAGAGATGAAAATGTAGTTATCAAATGTAAAGGAGTAAAAGAAAAATCTGGTACTGATAATTTTAGCTTTCGCAAAAATACTCAAAATCAAGCGCTAGAATTGGTTGTACTTCCATTTTTTTTAAACTAAAAAGTTTTCTCCGCCAGTGGCAAGTATTAAAATTTTTTAGACTAAAAATAATATGGACAAATTTTTGCCATTAATATAATAAGCTTTTTTTTTTATTAAAAGATAAATATAAGTTTAAATAAAAAGAAAACATTGCTTAAATATATATATGTAAATTATATTTTTTATGGTAAATATCTTCCAAAGTTACTCGTCAAAATTGTCCTCACAATTATAAAATTTACTTGAAAAAAATCAACACATTTATGAATATTCTAAAATTATTATCATATTTAACCAATAAATTACTAGGAAGAAACTGATTTCGGTTAAATTAAAGATAAAAGTTAACAAAGAAATTATTTTCATTTTTTAAAGCAGATTTATAATACAGTACCAACAATTAAAAGATATTCGTGGCGTGGTTAGTGCTATAATATATAAACTCGGAAGCATTATTTTCTATTTGTGTTTTCTTCTGAATTTGCTATTTTTCTTTCTTCTTTTTATTATCAATGTACGCATTAAAAAAAATGAAAAAATATTAGCATGAAAACGTTAAATAGTGAAATTAATTTACTTGTTTTGTTCAAGGTCAGTTATCTAAAAAAAAAATCATGTAACTTTCACTTATTTTGGAGTTGTTTTTTTTGTGACGAAAGAAGAAAAAAAATATCACCCTAAAAAAATATTGTAAGGCTTTTTGAATAATTTTATAACTCAGGCTGGTTATATTCAAAATATTCCACCACCAAGAGTAGTAAATGATCTTTCCAATAACATTTTTGTCTGTAAAATAATTCCATTTTTATTTTGTACGAGGTTAGGGTTAGTGGACATGGTTCCATATTTCAGGCAGTTTAGAAATAATAATTTTAGAACAGAAATGATAACGAAATTTCTTTAAGTATGGATTATTATAATATGCCAAGAATTACGCCGAGACCGAAGCTAGGTGCAGTGTTAAACTAACAGAGAGGGGAGATAATTATTGCTCCGTGTTGAAGACCTCAGTGTACCTTTAAAATATTAAGAACAACGAAATAAAGCGCTGTCCCTAAATTGCTGTTTGTGTTGTTTTTCTTTGTACTGTGCATGTTGTTGTTAGGTTTCAAGTTTGGATTGTTTATATTTGTCATTTCGAAGCCATTTACAGCTGACTATGTGTTATGTGCTTTGCTCATTATTGATGATCGTACGGTGATCTTATAGTCGTTTATTTCTGTGTCATTTTGGTCTCTTGTCGGACGTTGTCGCATTGGCAATCATACCCCATCTTCTGCTTTTTATATATGTTAAGTTTGTTTTAATATCCCCATTAACAAACATGGCCACCATAGCTAAAAAATGGAAGATAGGGGTCAAATGCAGATTTGGACCTATATCTCAAAAACTAAATCATTTAAAGTAAATTTGACAAGAGGTCTTAATTGCTCAATCATTGTAATTAAGATTTGCGTATGCTATCATTTTTCCAAAAAAGGCAAACAAGCCAACCACACCTTCAACTTGCTAGCATTTATTTAGGATAACTGGATTATTGGAGGAAATAAAGATATATACTACAACCAAAGCAAGCAAGCCTACCAAACATTTAAACTACAAGCATTAGGAAAATAGCTCTGATAAAAAAATCCATATTGGTGCGTAGTTTGAAATAAAATTGGCATATATTGACAATTCATTATAATAGCTTACTTACTTCATATATATATATATATATGTGTATGTCAAAGTTGTTTTTCTGAACATGCGACCTATAGATGGATTAAAACTGAAACCTTTAAAAAAGATTTTGTAATACAAAAAAATTACCTTCAATAACCCCAAGAGAGTAAAGCCAGGCAATGATTGTCTTACAGATACAACTTAATTCATTTTCTTAATTCCATCAACACCAACAACCATTAAAACTGTAGAAAGCGGAGGACAATACCAATTTTATTGTTTATATACTCTGCTGTTTATATCTTTGTCCTTTCAGTTTATTTGTATGTTTATATCTTTAATACGAAATAATTTGCATCATAAAGATTTTTTTTATTCAGACTATATTATTTTTAAGTTCCACTATTTTTCTTTTATATTTGTAGACTGGTAAATTTTCAGATAATTCTGGTTTGATTGAAATCTGGGATAATGCACAATACGCACTGAAAGAAGAACAAGTGGGAAAACCTCTCACATCTCTGATGAAATTCCGCACACGACAAAAGTAAGTTATCAGAACAAAATTGACAATTAAATTACAGCAAAATGCAATGAGCGTGTATAGGTAAAGGTAAAATATTTGGTTAGCTTGCTTGCTAGTTGAACCGTGAAGTTATTATTAGGCCAAACAAAAAAGTGTGTGTGTTTACAGTAAACAGGGTAGGTAAGTAGGTAGGTTTTTTGTTTGTTTTTATGCCCCACCTACGATAGTAGAGGGCATTATGTTTTCTGGTCTGTGCGTTCGTTCGTCCGTCTGTTCATCCGCTCGTCTGTCCAGTTTCAGGTTAAAGTTTTTGGTCGAGGTAGTTTTTGATAAAGTTTAAGTCCAATCAACCTGAAACTTAGTATATATGTTCCTTTTGATATGATTTTTTCTAATTTTAATGTCAAATTAGAGTTCCGACCCCATTTTCACAGTCAACTGAACATAGAAAATGATAGTGCGAGTGGGGCATCCGTGTACTTGGGACACATTCTTGTTTTAATATTTTTTTACATTGAGTTTCTGGGAGTAACATTGTGACCTTAACAGTGCTTAATCAAAAATTGTAAAAAAAACTTTAGGGTAGGGGAGAAAATGTAGGGTAGGTAGAGATACAGTAAACACACATACTTTTTTGTTTGGCCTTAGGTTAGGTTTACTACATTCCTTTCAAAGTAGATTGGTCCGACAGATAACCAATATATTTGTCTGTAGGACTAGACTATTCAGAAAGAAGGGTAGTATAGTTAACCTTATAGGTAATGATTTCACGGTTAAGCTAATAGGCAAGCTTAGGCCAAAGATATGACACATAGCTACACACTCAATGCATTTTGCTGTAAAATTCAAATCTTTGAATTAAGTTAAACAAATTGATGACTGTCCGGATGTGTTGGAAAATCGTTTTGGGAGTAATGATTATCCACTTTTTGGAGGGACTGATTTTTTTAAGGACGTTATAAAACGATTTGATCGGACATTCCCCACTATCATATTGTGTCCATGCAGTTCCTAATTACTATCAAAATAAAGAATAAAAAAAAAATGACAGGGCCAAAAAATCAAGAATACAGAATTATTGAGTGCGTACACATATTTATAAAGAATAGTGAATAAGGAATAAAATGAAGAATAAAAAAAAACAGGCGTGGCCAAAATACGCTTAAGAATTCAGAAATGAAAAGCCTCTCTCCCATATTAAGACCCTCGTATAAGTACTGTGGAACTTTCAGCTCTACTTTATCTAAAACATTGGTTTGAATATGTGTGGTCGAGTTGAGTTTTAATATGTGTGGTCGAGTGAGTTTGAATTGGAATTGAAAATATAAATAAGCAACCGGATGTAATTTCCTTGATAACGACTTAAAATATTGAAACAATGTTCTTGTATTTCTATAGATATCCACCACCTACTAATATCAGCCCTGGAGGCAGATCTACGGCAAAACTTTCTGATCAGGCAAAAGCTGTACTGAAATCATGGTGGTCAGAAAACTCACAAAACCCTTATCCTACACAAGCAACAAGAGAGGAGATTGCAAATCGAGCAGGACTTACACATTATCAGGTAAAGTCAACTGGACTTTATATCAATTTCACTTAAGGATTTTATACCCGGCTTGACGTTATTTTGATTCATATCAATGCTAAACATATGTAAATCTTATAGAAAATCCACAGCCTTTCCCCTAGTACTATCATATTTGACAATTCGGTACTTGCTAGATTGGGGATTATAATATTGCATGCAGTGCTAGCAATGATTTCATTAAAACAAGTTTACAGATATTGGTTAAAACAAATGTAAATATGGACCAATTCAAGTACACCTTCTAAGGTTCACTCAACTTAAGTGACTCAGCACGAGGTTTTTTGAAATTTAAAGGTTGTTTAGGACTTTTTGTAAAAAATAAACGCTAGTACATCATACTAAAAACCAGTGAGAATCTTTGTTTAAAAGGAGTAGGTCCGGTAAGGACCGATTTTGGCCTCAAATTTCAGTTTCATCTGATGAAAGATTTTGACCACTTTTTAAACACTTAAGTGTCTATTTCATATGATGCAATTAATTTATGTGAAAGATTTTAACTTATTTAGTCATTAAAAACGATCCGATTCAGGCTCAAATATGAGAAATCTACCAAATATGCGAAAAGATGGCACTTTTCAGATGGTTTTTGTCAAAAACGAAAGTGGCCGCATCCGTGTTCATCCTCAATCTTTATATATGTTATGTATTATCATCAAATACAACTTCCATTTCAATATTTTGGATGAACACGAATGCGGCCACTTTCGTTTTACACGGAAACCGTCTAAAATTTAACTAAAATGCTGGAATTGTGAAGATTTCAGTAATTTAGCATGAATTAATGGTGCTAGTTCTCAATATATGTGCATTGTATTGTCAAAAAGAGCCCATATTTATGTAGCAGAACCTTTCTACTATCCAATAAATGACTAAAAGTTTACATTTTAACAATTTTGTAAAACTGCTATATTTTGGGGCCAAAAAGGGGTCTTACTGGACCTACTCCTTTCAGAAATCCAAAAACCTATGTATTAAATTCTGTGGATTTTCTACAAGATTTTTAATTTTAATTTCACCAAATTCTCTTTTTCTATTAAATGCAATGAAACTGTAAATAATTTTGCTTTGCACGCAGTTTCCCCTTGGCATATGTACAAAATGGCCCATCTCTATTAGTCATTATCTTTGCTGTTTTGATACTATTGCAGTTTGAAAAGTACATAATTCACAGGCCACAGAAAGGGGTCATAAGCCTTAAAAAAACCTTATTAAAGTTTTTATTAATTTAAATTTCTCTTATGGTTTTAAAGATAGAGAGAAAGAAATGTTTTTTGAAATTATTGTAAATATGTTCAGATTTAAAGGAGTAAGACCCCTTTTTGGCCTCAAAATATAGCAGTTTTAGAAAATTGTGAAAATGTAATCGTTTAGATATTTATTGCAAAGTAGAATGCTTCTGCTACATAAATATGGGCTGTTTTTGACAAAACAATGCACATATATCGGGTACTAGCATCATTAAGTCATGCTAAATTACTGAAATCTTCACAATTGTAGCCGTGATTTTAGTTAAATTTTAGACAGTTTCCGTCTGAAATGAAAGTTGCCGCATTCGTGTTCATTCATAATATTGAAATGTAAGTTGTATTTGATGATAATACATAATATATATAAAGGTTGAGGATGAACACGGATGCGGCCACTTTCATTTTTGACAAAAACCATCTGAAAAGTGACGATTGTTGGCATATTTGATAGATTTTTCATATTTAAGCTTGAATCGGGGCGTTTTAAATGACTTATTAAGTTAAAATCTTCCCCAGTAACTAATTGAATCAATTGAAATAGACACTAAAGTGTTTAGAAAGTGTCTAAAATCTTTCGTTAGATGAACTTGAAAATTGAGGCCGAAATCGGCCCTTACCGAACCTACTCCTTTGTTTCCCTAGTATGTGCCTTCTTTTAATCTTCAACATATTGAAGTTAAGAAGTACTATGCAGATGTAGATTTAGAAATGTCTGATGTTAAAGTTTGACGACGGAACCTGACATATGATGTCACATTGGTATGTACAAAGACAGTAGGTCAAGGAGTCGTGGAATTTTCTTTTTAACACAAAAAAAAAAAAAAATTACAGCATAAATATAAGAGATAACTATTTGAATTGTAGCAATGAACTTGTCACAGACTCGTTTTTACTATGAAATTAAAGAACTCAATTTGATATCTTATTCTCACTCATATAAAAATCGTTCCATCATTATTTCATATTATGAAAATTAGGAGTTTGGTTAAGATTGCCAATGATATAATATCATATATGTGCGGATCAAAGATTTTGAGAAAGTATCGGCAATTAAAAAGTGTATGCATTAACCATAAATGTAGCAGGGGACGATCGGGCTCAAGGGGATAATCTACCAGTTGCCAAATGAAATAAAGATCCTGGGTTCACGCTAAGGTTCAGTTTGACAAATAATTTGAATGTCAGTAACTTTAGGTCTCTGTATGACCTTCACAATGAGCAAATACCATAATGTATGAAATGTAAAATAATTCAACGAGAATGAGAACGTCCTGATTCATATTTTTAAAAACAGCCCAGTATACGAAAAAAAAAACGTTTAACCGTTAGAGACAGCAATCAACGACAATCACTAAAAAATACAAACCACCAAAAAACAAAAAAAAACATCGATGTAAAACGAATACTTTTCGCAGTTACCTGAAAGCTAGTTCAAAGTCAATTACGACTTATATGTTTGAACAGTCTTGAAAAATATAAATCGATACATATCCAATGGATTCAGTGTAAATACTTCATAAACAGCCTGAGAAAAGTTATCATCAAGCAAATCTACATTCTAAAACAAAACATGGGATGTTAATTAAAATAATTTAGTGGTTAAGACCGATTTTTTACTACAGGCATTAAAGAAAATAAAACACCCAGCCTTTTTTGACTAATAAATTAATTTCTGACAAATTTGAGCACTGCGCAGATAGATTGAAAAACAATTATACAATTCAAATACTGATTGACCATTATTTCGTAATATTTTCTTTAATTAGTATGAACTAATCGCACTGGATTGTCTTCTTTTCATATAAACTATTTGCCACTGGATTGTCTTTTATAAGAATGAACTATTTGACACGTGATTTTTCGTACGGGTATGGATAGTAAACCCCATATTGACAGAAACAAGTGCCTGTGTTTCTTATGACTTTAATAACAGATGTGACAGAAAGTTATCATCAAGCGCAGTTCTCTCTAGGGGAAGCGGTAAAGACCAGTAATAGCACAATAAGCAGATTATCGGATTTTCTGCGCAAAGATATCGGACGCTCGACACAATGTGAAGCTTTTAATCTCGTTTCCTGAACTCACTCGCCGAAAGGGTCAGTTTTAGACTGATATTTTAAGAGACACAGAGAAACCCCGATGTCGCGGATAGAAATAATACTCGGGCAAATCTGCGATTGCCGTATTTCAAATGCAAAATCTAATGTTTTCGTGACAAATATATGCGTAAGATATAAAATTTTTAATATTGCTTTTTAATTTTAGGTCAAAACTTGGTTTGCAAATGCTAGACGTCGACAGAAAATGAGCGCAGAGAAAACCCAATTGAACTATGAACTGTACATGAAAAAGAAACGTGAACTTTTGAGTAAAAATGGTACACAAGCAAGGACGAGAAACACTAAAATAGATAAATCAAGTGGATTAACAGAAATGCATTCCACTGACAACGTCAATCCACATGATACAAACACAATTGTTATACCACAATGCGCCACGAGCAATCCACATCAAGCTTTTCAAGAAACTTTTCAGAGCAACATTCAAGATCGACATCCGTCACAACCTTTCAATTATTTTGTTACCATTCCAAAGATGGTACCATTAGACTATAACAATAATTTTTCGTACGGTAATATACCATCAGTTCCTCGACCGAATTTTAACGAGTCTGTAAGCACAAACTGTATTCAAAACTTAACACAACTATGTCGACACATTGATTCTAACGCTGACGCCGACATCAGTGTATATAAAGACTTCCAATCAAGAAATCCTGCTTCACCCAATAGTGGACTTCTACCATTTGTCAACGTTCAGAATAACTACCATCATGCATTTCGGTATCAGAATATCGACGATACGCGTGTATCATTCGGACAAGAAAATCAGTTGAGTCAAGTTCCTAACTACTGGCCACATGTACGAAACCCTGTTCAGAAATGCGCGCAAATAACCGATCCTTGTGGGATAAATTACATTGATGGTAGAAATAGTATACAAATGTGTAACCATAGTGATAACAGACAGCCTTCTGACCTTTTTAACACAAGGACAGTTGTAAGCGATCAGACATTCAGTAATCCTGTTTGTTCATCTCAAAATAAAAGTCCAAGAGTACCAACATTTACATTCCAACAGGAAAATTGTGCAACATTTGATCCGGACCAAAGCGTAATAAATACACCCATGTTAACTTCATGTGCAATAGATATCTCTAGCAAAGGACTAATAGGTAAGCAACAATAAAAGTAACCGAAAGGAATAGAGACGTGGTGTGATTGTCAATATGTAAATCAGCAACAGCCTTGCAGAATTGCGTTATTCGAAACCTTTTTCGGGGTGAATATATTATGTGGAAAGTTGTTGCATAATTGGCAATCAAACCCCCATTTAAGTAGTTGCTCTATGTCTTTTCTTTAATCACTCTTTTTATTTGTCCTTGTGCATAATTTCTATCTGAATAGTTAAGTCCATTTCTTCTAATTTTTACAGTTAATGGTAATTGGTCATAGATTAGCTGTGTTCTTTGGTCATAGTGGATAGTTGTCACATCGGCAATCATACCATGTCTTCTTTATATAGGTTTAATTTGTTGTCCATCTGAAAAATCAGAATACATGAACTATTTGTCACTGGACAAACAATTAAGTTCTGCATTTCCCGCGATACCAGGTTAAATTTAGTTTAGAATTTGGATATGTTTATTTGAGGAAATAAAAGGCTTCCCATAACGGTTGGAAGATTGTTTGTTCGAGTTTTCAATATCTGATTCATTGTTTCTTTAACATGTATAAGGTTTTGGTTTTCAAATATTTGGTCACGAGCATCGTCGATGTGAAATTTTCATCTGATACTGTTTAATATCAATTCAGAAATATTTGATTAACCCATAAACTTAGCCATGCAATGATTGTCTTTAGTCGTGTCCTAATATTTTGTCCTTACGAATTTTATGTCAACGGCGTGCCTTTGACATTCTTGGGTCATATTCGCCGACTATGTACACGCGAGCTATTTCTAATTCAAAATGTTATCATTTTATATGCATATTTCATTGAATACTTGTGTAATACATAAAGAGAAATAACATACTGTAATAATATAAATTACTCTTTTGTGTCCATTTTGTTGAACTCAACTTTGGGTATGCCTCATCATATTTCTTGACTCTGTTTTGTAGGAAGCAAACAAATCAATAACTCTAATGATGGACTCCGAGTAGAAAATGGCAACAGCCCGATGCTTCTTTCTCGGCCTAGCTCCTGTCCACTACCGACCACAGAAAAGTTACGATATTTATTGACCAGCGAACAAACAACAAAATCTCACTATCAAATTAAAGAAGCATCTTATAACAGAAGGTAATAAGAACTCTAATGCCTAATCAAGGTTAAAGATACGAAAAAAAACCCGTAAAATGTGAACAGCATACACAGAAATATACATGGGAGTAAAAAAAACAACGTTTAAGCATATTTGGTACATGCTTTTGTATATCAACATATTGAACCTATCTCTTTGACAAAATAATTTTACCTCATGTTTTAGGAAACGAGGTTCGGAATATATTTCGCTGAAACAATGAATAAAAAACATGAAAGCCAAAAAGAAACGATATAGAGGTGCTTGTACGATATTGAATTAAAGACAGCGTCCACGAGACCCAAGATTATTGATAGAAAATCTGTTTTCTTCAAGCGCTCTGCAGTTTTTTGTTTTTTTCTATTATTATTTATTAAAGTCAAACCCGTAGTGAAAGAGTGCCATGATAGACAAACCAATCATTGATACCAGTGTTAATATTTTTACGCCAGAAGCACGTGTGCATGTACATGTACACACAATGAAATGTAGCATATGACATATATAATAATGTTTCTTCTTCTTTAGATACCCAGAGCAACCGGAGACACAAATTCAAACTAATTATGAAATAAAACAGGTTTGTAAATAATAACTAATATGAAAATAAAAAAAGATGTGGTATATGATTGCCAATTATAGATTTCTCCAACAAAGACCAAATGATCGGAAGCAAGGTATAAAAAATGACAAAAACAAAATAATTCAAACGAAAAACTTAACGGTCTGATAAATGTACAAAATGATAAACGAAAAAAATTGATTTAAACAACAACAACTGAAACATGTATGATGGTATATTTTGCAGGAGATGGGGATACGTGTAGGCCCAAATCTGATTTAAATGCTTACCATGTGTCTAGACACTATACTGTTTGATAACAAACAGTGGTCAATTTTATTCAGAATTCAATTTTATTCAGAATTCGTAGAAAACAGCAATTTAATAGTTATTTATTCATGGAATAATCATTCTTTCTTGGAGGTTGCTAAGAATTGTTTACTGTTTTCTGTAAGGATTTTTCATCTGCCATGCACGTTGAAGCATCTTTTTTCTAAATACGGGTGTTATTTTTTATTTGATTGATTGGTAGTCTAACGCGAACTCAGAACACATAAAACATGTCGAGGCGAGAATACATTTCCAAAATTCCTCAATTCACTTTTCTAATTTGTTGCCAGTCTGCATTCATTTACAAATGAAACGAAACCAACATTGTGGTTTTGTCATTTGATTAGGGACTTTCCGATGGAATTTTCCTCGGAGTTGAGTATTTTTGTGATTTTACTTTTGAAAATGACGTAACATTTTTAACCCTTACAGGGATAGCAGTTTTATTATTTCCTGATAACAGGAAATTCATCAATCTTTTAAATATTACAACTATGAATAAATGGATCACTCTACACTTACAAATCAATTTAATTTCAGGTAAATGAAGAAAATGATATTGCCAAAGTCCTACTCGACTTCTCCAGTCAGTCGGTCGATTCCTCTCAAGACAGTAGCTGATTTGAAACCACTAGATGCCAATTATTGAAATTACAAACAGGCTACATTTTGTAGTTGTGCTGCTCTGTAGATATTGCCTACGAGGGATTGTGCCACCTTTGTGTTAAGGTAGACACTACCTCCATTATATGACTATGCTTTCTTTCGAATTCGTATTGATATCACAACTTATAACATTTGCAGAGATTATATGCCAAATAATTTTGTAGCTTTTTATGCTCCATTTATGGGCATTATGTTTTCTGATCTGTGCGTCCGTCCGTTCGTTCGTCCGTTTGTTATTCTGTCCGTCTGTCCCGCTTCAGGTTAAAGTTTTTGGTGGAGGTAGTTTTTGATGAAGTTGAAGTCCAATCTACATGAAACGTAGTACACATGTTCCCTTTGATATGATCTTTCTAATGTTAATGCCAAATTAGAGATTTTTCCACATTTTCACGGTCCATTGAACATAGAAAATGATAGTGCTGGATGGGGCATCCGTGTACTAGGGACACATTCTTGTTTTCCTTTGTAATTGAAACAAATGTGTCTTACTGTCTTAACGTTAGTAGAATATTAAGAATAGTTGATTGCAATCTTATTTTCAAGTTATGAATGTATTACAGCCGATTGCATACAGTGTGTAGGTAAAGGTAATATATTTGGTTAGCTTGCTTGCTAGCTGAACCTTAAAGTCAAGGAGGGTAGTTTACCTAAAACCTAACAATGGCTTCACAGTTCAGCTAGCAAGCAAGCTAATTATAACCAACGATATTACCTTTACCTACACAATCAATGCAATCGATGGTAAACATTTTTCTAGATAAGTGAATGCAAATGTTATAGTTTTTGATCTTTGGACTTGGTTCACAGTACACAACATATGCACTCGTTGCTGTTTGTTAAGAATAAACTGGAAGCCAAGGAACGAAGTATTAAATTGTTGTATCTTTTACAATATTGTTTGCTTGTTACAATTTTTAATGCATTAAAGCTAAATATTTTTAAATGTTACAGATTTGTTATTGAAAAGAGAACTACTTATAATTTTGTATCTGTGCATTGTTAGATAGCTATCGTTTTTTTGTGTTCCTGGTGCTCTCTTCACGGACAAAAAGAAATTCACATTTGTGACTTGCAGGCAGCGAAAAGAATAATGGAGAGAAACAATACGGTATTGGTCTGATCATTGTTAAAGGCCGTACCGTGACCTAAAGTTGTTAATTTCTGCGTCATTTGGTCCTTCATTGGCAATCATATCATATCTTCTTTTTAATAATTATCAGGAAGATGTACTTGTCTCCCCTTTCTCTTGTTATCCAAACCGCTTAAGAATTCCGCTATAAATCTTAAAATTTGAAAAATGTCCACCAACTGCGAATGCCAACCTGTATAACTTAATTTAAGTACAAATGTACTACTAAAAAAACTTACTATAGTAGGGTTGCAACCATCCCTGTAGTCACATGTACAGAAAGATCTTTAGAGAATTTGTCACATATAAGAGGGTTTGGATTAGGGTGTCCTTCGTTTCTCTTTTCATTATATTTCAGCACCCTATCATTCTTTGTTCTTTATTTTAACGTCCTATTTTTCTTTATTCTTTTTAGTTTACCCCTTTACTCTGCACTTCATACGCATTATTCTCTTTTCTGTAACCCCAAAACAGACCCTCATAGACCTTTTCTGTAACCCCCAAACAGACCCTCACAGACCTTTTCTGTAACCCCCTAAACAGACCCTCATAGACCTTTTCTGTAACCCCTAAACAGACCCTCATCTCATAGACCTTTTCTGTAACCCCCAAACAGACCCTCATAGACCTTTTCTGTAACCCCCAAACAGACTCTCATAGACCTCATATATATATCTACAAATTGCTTATACATGAATTTCATATAAAATAAAAGAGAATGTCCTTTGGCTGTATAAATTGCACCCGACAACTTTAAAATATCATTCATTCAATCACAAAAACTGTATTTGTCAGATTTATCACAACACCCGTTTAATGTTGTTCACATAATAAAAATGACACGAACAATGATAAATAAATTCACACACCCGCTTCATCAGACCCGTATTCGAACAAAATATTTAAAATACTGTGTTCAAAAAAGGTGCGAACCCGGAAGTTTGGTATACACAAATATTTTCTTATTGATTTTATCAAATCATCAAACATTTAACACCACTTGTAATAACTTTGAGGACGACCAAATATTTCGGTGAGGTAGCTATTCATAAATAATCCACATTTGTCTATTCCTGAATCAAATTTTTAGTTGATTAAATTTCTCTAGATTGTCACCATAGGTCTCTTTAATGACATCAACAATCCCTGGTATATCTGTATGTCGCTTTGCCCAATGGGGACGTATTTTCTCTTGTCGAAATTGCTGGACAAACTGTAAAAAAAGTAAAAAAATAAACTTGGGGATATGTATTTTCTCCTGTATATTCTATGTGTATAATTTTTTCATGTTTTGTAATTAAAATCATAAAATCAGAGTTCTTTTACCAATATGGAATGGTATACACTTCCCTTTTTATGAATTTCAAGATGTTTTGTTTTTCATCGAAATTATTTATCCTTCGGATGTGTAGAGTATTTCTTTATCCCCCACAAGACGCAAGTGACATTAAAACGTAATCTCTACTTTAGCTATATCTCGTATAGTTCTGATATATATTTTTTTTAATTTTGGAGACCGCATAGAGTCAAATTATATCGTAAGGGCTGTGGTTCTGCAGCCATGTCTATCCAATCTGCTCTTGTTGAATATGTTTGTTATATTAACCACTGGCTGTTAAGCATCTAAAAATGCACTCAGTCTTGAATTTTATGCTTCTAGTCAACAAGTGAAATAAAACGTTTTCTCTAATTCTATGGAAATTTATCCCTTTTCGAACCCATTGTATAAAAAAAATTTAATCAACGTGTGGTTGCTGGTGATCTCAGAAGATCATTGGATGATTTTAAGGGTCATGACCTTTTTGGACAACTGGATGAACCAAAATATGTCAACAGGTGTTAATGAAATTGACAACTTCGTGCAATGTGAAAGGCACTCGAAGGGGATTTTCGGTAAACAAAAAAAGAAAATGTCTTTTTAATCATTAGAGAAACAGATTCTTACATAGTTACTCGTGGATTATCGGATTTATCCAATCTCGATAGTTAAATTATAAATTTTAAAGTACTCGCCGAGGCGGCTCGAACTTTAAAATTGATAATTTAACTATCTCGATTGGATAAATCCGATAATCCACTGGTATCAATTTAAGAATCTATATTTATCTTTCCCTTGACAAAGAATTATAATTTGGAGGAAGGAAATACGTGTGAATATATCGATACGTTTTTTTAAATTTTTATTTCAAATGGTGTATCATGATAATGCTGAAATACATAACTATTCTGTTATTTATCTTAGTATACCATTTAAATCATACCTTGCAAGTTACAGGATATTGTTTAGTATGATGGCTAGAATCTAATAGCAGGGACCGCCAAACATTTTAGAATACAAAATGAACGAACTACAATGTACCTCCATTACCAACCAAACCCTTGTTTATTATTTTGGCAAAAAAAAAAAAAAAAGTTTTCCACAAAACTTACGGATTTTTTGACACGGATCTATGAATAACATCCACGACAATACATCGAACGTACCATTTTTCTATGTATTTCATTCGGATATTCAGATTTATCTTCATAAAAAATAGAGCCTAAGTAAATCATACTATACGGTATTTATATATTAAAATTGAGAATGGAAATGGGGAATGTGTCAAAGAGACAACAACCCGACCAAATAAAAAACAACAGCAGAGGGTCACCAACAGGTCTTCAATGTAGCGAGAAATTCCCGCACCCGGAGGCATCCTTCAGCTGGCCCCTAAACAAATATATACTAGTCCAGTGATAATGAACGCCATACTTATTTCCAAATTGTACACAAGAAACTAAAATTAAAATAATACAAGACTAGCAAAGGCCAGAGGCTCCTGACTTGGGACAGGCGCAAAAATGCGGCGGGGTTAAACATGTTTGTGAGATCTCAACCCTCCCCCTATACCTCTAACCAATGTAGAAAAGTAAACGCATAACAAGTTCTTACATCTGCTGCGGTATCATAAAATCCTAACTGTGTGGGCGGAGCTAGGAAGTCAATCACCATAGAACGGCCTGAATCGTCGTCTTGCTTAATTCCGTTGTTTCCAAAACACAGCAAACAATCCATGTTTTGTAGAAATCGTGGAAGGAAAGCGTTCATTGGAGATGATCCTAAAGATTTAATTTGGGTTTCTACTTTTTCTGCCATAAACTGCAATAAAAAATATCATTTTTCTTCTTAGTAAATTTTTTATGAAAAATATTATATGGCACGTTAACTGATGTTTTTTTTTTTTTTTTTTAAATATTAAATCTACTGAGAATTTTCTTATACCTCGGTAGCCGAGTGGTCTAAGTTGTCGAACGTAACTATCACTGGCCTATAAACATTGAGGTTGTGAGTTCGGATCCCGCACGTGACAGGTGAGTTTGACTTTAATCTTTAACTAAGGTTGTCAGTTTTTTCTGGCACTCCGGCGTCCTCAACCACTGACAACTGACCGCGACAAAATAGTACTGATAGTGTCGTTAAACACAAACCAATCAATCGTTTACCTTTTACATGCAGGGTAAACGTGGCAATACATTTGCAACTTAAAAATACTTTCAAAATTGAATTATATGAGTTGCTTGATCTAAAAAAGCCTTTTTGACCGAAAGGATAAATCTCTATATACACAACATCCTAAATAATTTGGGATTGGAAGATTGACATTAAAACTAAAGCTTTCTTTATATTGACGTACAAAGTATTCTTTGAAATTAAAAAAAAAGTTTCGTCTTCAAATTATGTTTTGCATTGCTACGCTCGCCCGTCTTTATTTGAGAATAACGCCACTTTACCATCAGCCTTGGACCAAAACCTGTTTATGTTTCAGTATACTTCCAAGACTTTTGTTTACTCTCTTCAAATTTACCTTGAATGCTCGGAGTGGACGTAAAAATGAATTATCAATATTCAACACAAAAGCGGCACTGGTTTCCGATCCATGCTTTGGTGGTAAAATTGTTGGAAATGCATCTACCAAGTAATGATAACTCACAGACGGAAGCAGCTTTGCTATGTTCAATGCACCCTGCAATTAAAGCAAAATGTATATCAGGTTGTCGAGTATTTGTATAATTCTCTTATTTCTATTGTCATAATTACTAAATGTTTTTGCCCTTCGAGTCGCTTGTAATTTGAATAAATATTCTTCTGTTGGCTTGCATTTAAGTAAAGAAATCGAAAGAAAAAACAAATATTTGTATGGTTTAATAGTTTTATTTGGTAGAACTATGTTAGGATTGCTTACTAATACCAATCTTCTTGCTATCTTGGCATCGTCCTGACAATCATAATGTGTAGGGTACGCCTTGTAGATTTAAAATTAAGAAACTGAATCATGAATTAAACAAGATAAGAAGTCAATGGTGTATCTTGGTCATCAAAGACCTTTTTTCGTTGTGTTGAAGACCCATTGGTGGCCTTTGGCCGTTTTCTGTCTTTGGTCAGGGTTTTGTCTGTTTGACACTTCATTCCCCGTTCCAATTCTCAATTTTATTTAACCGACCTTTCCTCTCAGTATTCCTGTTTCATTTCCGCCAGATATTGATCCCCCGGTTGGCAAATAGACTGGACCTTGTATCACGTGGTCATCAGGTACAGCATCAACCAATACAATTGTTCTGTTGAAGATAAATCATCTTATTAGTTCCTGGTACATGTACGAAAAATAAAAATATCGGTCAGAGTCGCGGTAATATATATTTGTAAATCGAGGCGAAGCCGAGTTTACTATAGTTTTAGGAACTAAAACTAAAAAAAAATGTTTATTCGATAGTTGAACTTATTTATTTGTTTCTTTTTTATGATCATGCAATTTTCGTCTAGTCTGTTGAAATAAATTCGTCGAACCATTATTATTTGTTACCATTCAGCAATCATCTTATTTAAAAAAAAATAAGACAAAGAAGATCTCATGAAATAATATGATAATATGCAATTATAAGATTCAACGATGAAAAGTTCATGATACCTATAGAAGTGTGATGTTCATATCAGGTTTTAAAGACACTAAAACCCTACCTTAGCCACACAAGGTCTCTTCTTACGGTCCACGAATTAAGAACTGTTTTATTGTGTCTAAAAACTGCCTCCTCTCCTGGATTCACAGAATTGAATGGATACCAAGATATTTCTGTTAGGAAATGTGACGTCACTACGTTTTTTAAGTTAGTTTGATTATAGAACAAATCTTCCAACGGTACATATTGATTTTGAACTTTAGCAATAAGCGTCCCGTTGACTTGGATTGTGATGTCATACATGACTCCCATCATTCCTAGATTACACATAAGTGCCTCCATAAGTTCTGGGTGTTTTTCTTTGGAAAAACGTCGCAATCGACCGCGAGCGTTTACTAAGCGCATCTCCACCACATAACCACTCCAAGTTGGAGCACTCCAGGATGAACCCTAGCGATAAAAAAAAATGAAACTTTATATAAAAAGGCAAGGGAACTTTTACCTGTAGTAATTTGTATCGATCGAGAAACAATCTTTTAATAGACAAAACCCAAATAAAAGAAAGGTCAGCACAAATGTTTCTGTTATTAAAAGTAAAAAATGTAAGTGAGCCCGCTTAGCTTTATTGTCATTAAAACTGAAAACACGTAGATATTTAACTATGAGGTATACTGCACCCATATGATGCAATTATAATGTGTCTGTTACTTGTACTTACATGAGTAGATGAGGCTACCATTCCACCGACTGTGGCGTTGACAATGAGGGGCTGTGACAACATGGAGAGACCATTCTTGACCAGAAATTCATTCAATTCATATTCTAATACTCCAGTTATTACAGTGACGGTCTGATACGGCCTTTCTGGGTTCTAAAATAACATACAAACATGAATTATGTTAATGAAAGTACGAAAAATAAATGTTTGTGAATACAGAAGAACTCGGACACATGAGCTACATCATGCCATCTTGTTCCAGACTGAGTGTCAGTCAACTTTCCTCCTTTCGACACTCCAATTTGTAAAAATCTGACTACAGGGGCACTAGCTAGGAGAATCATGAAAAAAACTTATATACTATTTTTTGGCTCAATCATTAATGAAATGCAAATAGTGAGATAATAATTCTCTTTTAGCAGCCAGTATGGTTTAATTTTGTCAAAATAAGCTAAAAAAAATATTGATTAAGAATTAATCACTTGCAAGTGAATAATTCGACCTCATTGATTCCGTATTCATGTGAACTTCAATTCAACCCCTTAGCTTGAGATGGACAACACGTGAATTGTATGTGTATATAAAGTTATCTAAAGGAAAAGAATGTCAACATTGAAAGTGAAACACAGGAAAATCATTTGATTGACTGATTCGATCCACAAAATGTTTTTCTTATACAGGTAAAAACGATGATAAACATTTATTTTTCATCTATAATATGAAATTAAATAGACCTAGCAAAATCTAACAGCACGAGTTTGCTAAATCTATTTATATCTTTATTTATGCTTACATCGCTTATATTGCCATCGGATGACTTAAAGAGTTCAACTCGATAGTTAATTAGATGGCATCTAGACTAAAATACACACGCAACGAAGCTATTTTTTTCACGACCGTACCCTGTTAATTGATTATTTTAGACTTTTATAATTTGGATAAATGTTTTACATTGTTATAAATCAAATATGAGAATTTGATTAAAATCGATGAACATGAATTGGACAGCTATAATAGTGCCCCTTTAATTCATCAGTTGTAATTTTTTCTCGTCCGAGTTAAATTGAGCTTGCACGAATGCTTTTGAATATACATGTATGAATCGAATACTAAATATGCATCAATCGTAGAATGAATTAGAATGAATATGTATGAATCGTAAACTGAGTATGTATGAATCGTAAACTGAGTATGTATGAATCGTAAAACAACTATACTTTGTATGCATGAATAGTATATACTGAATAATTATGATACGTATATAATACTGGATATGCTTGAACCGTATACTAGACTAGGATTGCATATGTATGAATCGTATACTGAATACAAATCAATCGTTATTAGTATGCATGAAATGATTGCCAGTGGCGGATCCAGAACTTTTCCTAAAGGGGGGGGGGGGGGGGGGGGGCGCTGACTGACCTAAAGGGGGGGGGGCTCCAGTCATGCTTCAATGATTCCCTATATAATCAACCAAATTTTTCCCACCAAAAGGGGGGGGGGGGGGGCGGGATCCGCCTGTGATTGCCTCACCAAAAGATTCATGATAGGTAAATTACCTACATAAATCGTATAGGACATATTTTATAAAATAAGATACAAATGTGGACCATTATTATTTATCGTCAAGACAGTAAATTTGGTCCGGTAGTAAAATTCTATCCTAGTTAATCAAATCCATGTCCATGATTTTACTAGGAAAATAAGTCCATAGCTAGTAAAATATGTCTGGCACTTATTTTCCTAAGAAAAATTGTCCCAAGACTTGTTTTTCTAATAGTTTTACTACATCATAAAAAAACCAGTCAAAATAGAAAAAAAAAACTATTAAAACAAAGGACATTTCCTTCATAACCTAATTAAAACATGAATATTGAGTTTCCATTGCTTATAACATTTTCCTTTTATAATAAAACACATGGACATTTTTACCTAGGAATACTCATGACATGGACATGATTTCCTAGGAATACTCATGACATGGACATGATTTCCTAGGAAAATAAGTCTGGGAACATAAATAATATTTAAAAAATTGATACACAACTCTTTAACAATATTAAAATATAACATTTATATTCACCTTTTAAAATTAAGGGCATGCACATTTTAACCAAGAACTATTATTAATGACATGGACATGATTTCCTAGGAAAATTGGTCTGGAGACAAATTTTATTAAAAATATTGATACACAACTCTTTCATTTTGTCCTTTAACAATTTTAAAACATACATTTATCAGCTGGGGACATAAATTTTATTAAAAATATAACTATGGAACTTTTAAAACATTACTAAAACATAACATGAAACATAAAATTTCCATGGTTTAAATTATTTGAATTTATTTTGGATTATAGGACATGATTACCTAGGAAACTTAGTCTGGGGACATATATTACTAACATCGGACTAAATTTACTAGTAAATTCTGTAACCTTGGACTTTTTATACTAGTAATATTTGTCTGCCCAGACATATTTTACCAGGACAAATTTATCACTTACATTTACTGGTGCTATAGATTTAGATTGGACGAAATTCTGAATTAAACGTATCGACGTATAGTAATACTAAACATTGCTTCACAAAATTTAAAACATGTACTCTCTGTAAATATTTATTAAAATTGTTTGCAAAATAGAATCTACGGAACATCAATCGAAAAAATTTACACTTGCAAATCTTGTTTTGACCGTTACGGAGAACTAATATGATATAGCCAAGAATATATTACGTTTGTGTTTAACAGACATCTATCATTTTTCGTTTTTAATTTTTCGATTTATAGTTAGTGTTAGTATCTTGGTTTTATATTTTGATTATAAGTAAATTAAATACATAATATTCACCGGTTTGTGAAGTTCGATTCGAGGACCATCATGACGTTCTAGCTCTCTGACATCCATAGATATCTGACCTTCATCTGGGTACAATGGAGAACGTGTATGACCGCCTCCTGTTGCCCGTATGTGAATTCCTGTCAGGGCCGCTGCATTTACAACTCTTTGGACTTCCCAGATTGTTTTAGGTTTGACATAGAATAAATGGTCAATGATGATAGTTTTGTCCCAGTTAACAAACTGTCTTATATCTACCCTTGGACCTTTAGGCCCAATGAAATAGTCCAACAGTCTTAACTGACTTCTCATCCGGGCGTAAACGGCTGAAATAAACACGAAAATACTGAAAATCTCAAAATGTTTGAGTCTATTTAAAATTCTCAAACAAGTAATATCTTTAAAAAACAAAAAAGATATTTGACAGATGTGAGCAAAGAGTTTACAACAAATCACCGATCTTTATCAGTTACTTTTATCGGCATAGTTTAAAAAACACAAAATTTCTCACAATTTGACGGCTAAAGCCTGGCGATTCTAAAATTTGGGTATATGCTCTTCAATCTTAAGATTTATAATATATTTTTGCGTGGTACTGGCAATAAATATATGTAAAGGTATTTTTAAAGAGATTGACACGATTAGGAATTTCAAAACAAGCTTAACCCCCTCCGTCCCTCTCCCCAACCATGCAATATCGGATCGGTCTTTTTACTGAATTTTGGTTTGCGATCGAAGGACGCTGAACTTTGATATCGGCATGCATGATGTCACAAATCTTTACTTTGATTAGAAGAAATTACGGAATTTTACAAAATGCTCGAGTGCTATAAATTTATCTTATAGATGTTGTGTACTTGCAGTCTAAAACTTCAAAAGTATAAGAATGATCTCAAAAGAGTACAAAATATTATACTTGAAATGAAATGTGCCAAAAATACTTATACTGCAAATTCAATGACTGGTCAAAAGCTGTATTCTAGATATTAATCTCACATTGGCGTCCATCTGGGCCCGATATAGACACCTAAATAGGTTTGAAGCACGCCTCCGAGTGCGAGATTTTCTCGCTGTATTTAAGACCCATTGGTGGCCTTCGACTGTTTTTTGCTCCTTGGTCGGGTTGTTGTCTCTTTGACATATTACCATATTTGTATCTCTAACTTATTAAGTTATGTTTGACATATTATAGTAATATTATTGATATGGGTCCGTGTAACACTTATCAATTCAAAGTTTTAAAAAGTGTTGAAATTTTAGATTTTTCGAATTTTGATCAAAGTTTTAAAATATCAAAATTTCAAATTGTGTAAAAGTTTTGAAATTTTGAAATTTTAACCAAATTATTAAAATATTAAAATTCTAAATATCGTTTATAAATTTGATAGTTTAGGAATTTGATCAAACTTTTAAAATACTAAACCTAACGTGCAATTTTGATTATTTCACTTTTTGAAAGTTTGATTTTTTAAATTTTTGATTAAAATATCAAAATTAGAAAAGGGGCGAAAAGAGGCTGTAAACACTGATGTAAACACGGCTCTGATAACAATCATTCTTAGTTATAAATAAATAGCACGAAATATATCAAATCATTTTTAATTACAAAATAAATAATGAAAAGAAGAAGTCGGTTTTTTTTATGAAACATATTAGACATCACATGGGATAACAGTATCCTGAAATTTTAAGGTTGTGCATCTATCAAAAAAACCAAACTATTTAAACCGGAATCAAATAAGTTGATTTAAATCTCTTATATAAGGTTAGCGTTTGAGATAAATAATTTAGAGCTATTTGGTGTTCCCAGTGCCCAACATTTAGAAGTATCAGTGAAAACTGACCAACTCGCAATAAACCAAATAGTATTATTCGCCTTTTTGACGTTCCTGGTGAAGGTAGATCCAGAAAGAGCGCTTCGGTCGCATGCAACTTTAACCGTTTTGTTTTCTTTTTTTATCGATTGCATGACGATACTATATTGCCTTTTATGATTTATTTCAGTTCCAAGAAATGATACGGAAGGAATACTTAATGTATAGCGTCGCAATGAACGTTGTGCTTCAGCTGGCCCCTAGACAAAAAAGTGTACTGGTTCAGTGATTATAGACGTCATACTAAACTCCGAAATTTAACAATGAACTAAAATTAAAATCATACAAGACTTAAAAGGACAGAGGCTCCTGAATTGGGACAGGCGCACAAATGCGGCGGGGTTAAACATGTTTCGTGAGATCACAACCCTCCCCTATACCTCTAGCCAATAAAGAATGAAAAACACACAGTAATACGAACAGTAAAACGCACTAGAAAAGGAAATACAAGTCCTATGTCAGAATAGGAAACAAAAGAAACTAATCAAAATGACAATGCTAATAATAAATAAATAAAGGACTACTATATATAAGGCTAGCAGTTACTGCCATACGCCAGCTCCAGACCTCAATTAAACTAATTGAAAGGTTTTATATGTTTTCATTATGCACACTCTCTCCCTGTTGCATTTATTGCTAATTTGTTCCTGAACAATCATGAAATATTTGTCACTGGCAACAAAAAATCGATAATTTAAAATAGGTTGTTACAAATTACGAAGAAACGTAGGATTCAATTCCCTTGGACAAAGTAGCCCTTATAGATGGATTTTGATATGTTTTAACTTCACTTTGGCCAAACACCTCTTCAATTGTTTCGGTTCTTATTTTTCTTGACTTTCAAATTTCAGTTCAGCGTTCCATAGGTGAATTCTTTACTTAGAATTCAGTGTTTTACATTGTACTGGTTTTTCGAGAGCAACATTGGTGTACGGCCAAAAATGGAAAAATCCATCAAGCAGCTGACAGTGTGGCTTCTCTTTACTCGCCCCATTCTGACTGGATGTACATGTGTTCTTTTAGTTTGCTTAAAGTCGATTGTCGTACGATAACTTAAAAATGCTCAAATAACAATATGCAAATACGGAACAATAATATCCCTTAATACAAAAAAAATCCCTTTCCTTTTATTTACTATTTAAAAACAGTGGTTGATTTAGGACCCATAATGGAGCTACGTATATGATAACCAGTCCAAACGTTGTCTATAAGGGAGCAACCATTTAACTTTAAAACTGGGGTGTGATTGTTTTGTCGAAGCGCTAACAATTTTATTAAGTTTTACATCGCTATTAATCAACTTGTCTGGTTCAAAATTTAACACTATAAGGCATGGAGAAAATTTGGATTCAGAATTTTTCTTTTGTCCTCTGCTGGCACAGCGGAATATTATTTTTTCATCAAATTGGAGATCAGAATATCTTAATGTACCATTATCGAAGCCCCTCGTGGTAGTATCAGAGTAAAAAAAAAGTGACTATCTATATATTGGATTCCCCAAAAGATTACCATTTATCGCTGATATAAACTTTTGAACAGAATTTTCAATTTTCAAAATGCCGACACCTACAAATGAATAGATGGGCGCTTAATGTAGTACAGCGGCAACTATTACATAAATATGAATGCTAGATGGGCACAATGTAGTACAGCGGCAACTATTACATAAATATGAATGCTCGTGAAAATAATGTTTATGATATACGTTTATATATGATATGAAAGGTTTCAACTTTTACAAAACCAGAGCTATAAGTACCAAAAAAATATTAACTAAAATCATTGATACAACTCAATATAATTATGATCGTCATACAACCGATAAAAATGAAAACAGAACGTTAAAAGTTACGACCGAAGCGCTTTTCTTGATTGACCTTCTTAGGGATCGCTCAAAGCTGAATATTTAGGGCCAACAACTTACAAACAACAGATTAAAACGTTAAAGATGATCGTTCATAATGTATATGAAATGATATTCTTTAGCCAACATGATTGCAGAAAGTAAGAAGTCGTAGAGCAAAACAGAAAAATTTGAAATCAAAAGAGATAATACACCGTGTATTGAGCCTTTTTATTGCTTAGAGATCAGTAGAAAATATATATACATGCTCAACCTAACCATACTATTTGACCTACTGCGAGTTGTTCAGTTTTTACTGTTACTCCTGTTTCTCCTAAAATATAGGTGCTAGAAAAATCAGCAAGTAAAATGGCCAATATCAGAGCCGTACGTTTGGTTTTGAAATGAATTCTCTTCTTTTGAGAAATATTTATTTTGTCATCCAATTTTTCACCGCTTACAACTGTCTGTCTGTGGTTTTATTTCATACATAAACTTTTAAGTATCAGTATGTTTTCAATTCATATTGTTTCGTTTCGTTCCGCTTTTATTTCGTTTCGCTTTTTACAGGTACCCCTCTTTTTGCCCCTTTTCTATTTTTGATATTTTAATCAAAAATTTAAAAAATCAAACTTTCAAAAAGTGAAATAATCAAAATTGCACGTAAGGTTTAGTATTTTAAAAGTTTGATCAAATTCCTAAACTATTAAATTTAAAAACGATATTAGAAATTTTAATATTTTAATAATTTGGTTAAAATTTCAAAATTTCAAAACTTTTACACAATTTGAAATTTTGATATTTTAAAACTTTGATCAAAATTCCAAAAATCTAAAATTTCAAAACTTTTTAAAACTTTGAATTGATAAGTGTTACATGGTTCTAAATTGTTTCAAGTTTGTAATTCATTACAGATTATAACGTATACAGTAATATCTTATGTTTATGTCTATTTCACAGGTAGGTGAGAACAGCTTTAAATGTATGCAATTTCAATTAGAAGTTGAATAAAAAGCTTACCGTCACTTCTTGCAATTTCGTTCATCTCGGCAACATTGTCCCCGGCTGCTCTATGATTTCTGGTGTGGTAATTTTCTTTTAGTTTATTCCCTGATGAAAGCAACACGAATAAAAGCAGAAGCAGTAATTTCAGAGCATTCATATTGTATATTTCAATTTCAGAGATATACAAATGTTTTTGTAAAATGAATCTGTATTTGATGGTCTCATTAAAAACGCAAATAATAGCAAAAATTAAATTTTGAATATTCCTACTGGCCAGTTTCAATTTTATCCTTATATTTATTTCTAAGCTCAGAATAAAATGGTCTATGATGCTTTTATTTATATTGAAATAACTCAATTATCCGGTTCGCCGTGTCACGTTACATGTGTATGTCTGATAAAAAAGGGGTGCACACATCCTTGTTTGGCGCCACACTAACCACAATAACTTTGACCCAGGAAATTCAGAAACAAATTAAAATCTGAGTGTTAATTGCTTGGAGCACTTCAGTCTATCAGCCAAATGTACAGAAAAACAGACGCAACAAATACATAATAGAACAAGAATGTGTCCAAAGTACACGGATGCCCCACTCGCATTATCATTTTCCATGTACAATGGACCGTGAAATTGGGTAAAAAATCCAATTTGGCCTTAAAAGTAAAAAGATCAACCAATAGGGAACATGTGTACTAAGTTTCAAGTTGATTGGACTTTAACTTCATCAAAAACTACCTTGACCAAAAACTTTAACCTATAGTGGGACGAACGGACGGTGTGACAAACGAACGGACGCATAGACAAGAAAAAATAATTGCCATAAATGGGTCATAAAAACAGAGAATAACAAGAATGTGTCCCCAGTACACGAATGCCCCACTCGCACTATCATTTTCTATGTTCAGTGGACCGTGAAATTGGGGTAAACCCTCTAATTTGGCATTAAAATTAAAAAGATCATATCATAGGGAACATGTATACTAAGTTTGAAGTCGATTGGACTTCAACTTCATCAAAAACTACCTTGACCAAAAACTTTAACCTGAAGCGGGACAGACGGACGGATGAACGGACGAACAGACGCACAGACCAGAAAACATAATGCCCCTCTACTATCGTAGGTGGGGCATAATCAGCAAAAAATATAACGAATGGAGAAAAACGACATACAAAATTTAAGAATACTGAAAGGTGAACATTATTAGAGTGCATTGTCTCTCTGAATACTTCTTCATATTAAGAAATGATATTACTCTGTTTGTGTGGCTAATAGACATTTACGGAAAGTCTCGGTACCGACTGTTGACACCGACTCTGACAGGTAAAATGTCAGGGGTCGTCTCAAAATAATAAAAGGTACTAGTAAATTTTTCGATGTAAAATTTAGTTAAACGAGAATTTATATTACGATTTTTTTTTGTCCTCTGTTTACAAATCCTGGAACAGTCTCCACAATTTGTCTGAGTTTTTCTCTTGGGTGCCTTCCACAAAGAGTTACTGAATATTCGACAATAATTCATATTCGGCAACGATTCTATTTAACTTTGACCCTTGCATTTCTGGTGATCATGTTTTGTGTTGATTTGCTGTCGCGTAAATGGTGTAAGGGAGCTACCATTTGATTTTTATGGGGGGGCTAGGATGAAATTTGAAAAAAATAGGCAGGACAGGAGTTTTGAGTAAAAAAAAAAAAGGCAGGATGAGAAACTTGTTTTAAAAAAAAGGCAGGATGACAATTTGTGTAAAAAAAGTCAGGATAATCTAGTAAAAAAAAAAAGGCAGGACCGAATAGAGTAAAAAATAAAAAGCCAGGACAGAGATTACAACTAAAAAAAAAAGCAGGACAAAATTTTTCATCCTAGCCCCCCCCCCCCCCCCCCCCCCATAAAAATCAAATGGTAGCTCCCTAATTACAGGATAAAATTGAGAATGGATGCTGAGTTGGATAAATGTTATCCATTGAAGAATGATCTGAATCATTTTTTTAGAAACTCCGTTAAATCAGGAGGGTGAAGATTTAAAACAGGAAAAATCTGAAGAAACTTTTGTTTTCTAACAGGATCCATTAATTGTTATCTTCAACTTAATTTCAGAAATTTAATTTCAAATAGCTAAGTGAGCATGTTCATGTACACGTCGTTTGAAGCGAAATTCTGACCCCCTTCCCCCTTCCCCCCCAATTCAGATCCATACATTTAAAAAAAAAGGGCCGGCTACATTTGTTTCTTGTAAAAAAGACCGGACCATACTCTTTTTAAATTTCCGTTACCGTTAACGGGTACCGGGATCACTGGTATACTTTTAAATCTGCTTCTGCCACTTTTTTCCGTAAATTTGTAATTGTAAATCAAATTGAGCTTCTTTTGCTTTGAACTTTTGGAGTTATGATTTACAAAACATGCCTAAGTACCTAACCTTTTAAATATTGTACATGCGAGCTGATATTTTTTTTGGAGAGGGGGGACGACAATCGAGCGCACCCTTTTCCGTTAAATTAAAATTTACTTTAATTCCACGTGTTATCGGCATACAAATTGTCAACACGGAAGACTGATAACAAGTCATTTTGGGATAAATTAAACAAAGCAAACATTTTAAAATATCTTTGCCACAATTATTTTATCTCAGAATTTAAAAAACAAATTGATATTCTACACGGTGGGTATGGTTGTCCTGCGAGAGAACGTACTGTGCTGGTGATTCGGTCCTGACGGGTGCTGGTGATCAATGAAAAAATGTAAACAAAGACGAAAATGATGATTTTTGACGTTTTCACTCATAAAAAATGGTAGAAAACAGTTGAGATTTTTCAATTTCGTTTCTTATGGGTTCATATATAAACCATAACAAAAATGACCCTGTAAACTGTTTCAGAAAGCGTAACACAAAAATGCTCATTTTCAGAAAATCTCGAACTGAAAAAATTAAACAAAAATGCTCATACAGTCCGCTTTCTATACCGCAATCTACACGACAAAACAGTTTTGTGAAAAAACATTTCAATTTATTAAAATTTTGCATTTTCTCAATTTATTCATGTCCTGATACTGTGCTGGTGGGTCCTGTCATTGTGCTGGTGGGTCCTGATACGGTGCTGGTGATTTTGGATAAGAAGTTGGTCATATTTGAAACAAATTTTACAAAATCAATAAAATTAGCCAGATAATTGTTGCCAACAGGATCTATGACTCCTATTTTAGCTCTTGTGCATCCATTTGGCTGTTTAATATGTGTTTTCAAATGATTTGAACTTGTATAACATAATAACATAAAAGGGCAACATCTTTCGTCCAATATCAGATAACAATATATAGTATCTAAAATAAGTTAAAAATTCCACAATACTATATAATTCATTTTATGTGTCAATTTGTTCGAAAAAAGTCGAAAAGAAGAGACTTTTTTTAATGTCATGATTATATGTCGCTTTCTAGATCTATGCTTAGCATTTATTTCAGATGACATGGACTCCTCACCCTGATGACCCTGCTGCCTTTCATAACTTTATCCGTATACATATATTAATAGATAAACAAAAGGCTGCATGCAACACGTATTTTTGTATTTAAAATGATTCGTTGTAACGAGAATATTTGTGGTGAATGGAAACTGTGAGGGTCAAAATCTTAAATTGCTTATAAATGTTGCTGGAACCAGTTTCGTTATCTGATCTGAATTTTCTGAAATGTGCAAGGTAGATAGACATTTTGATTTTTTTACTCGGTAATGAACCATTGTGTTGATCCCATGCTAAACATAACAAAAATCTCTGTACAAAGGTCTGTGAATTTTCTACAAAAATAGTGATTTTGTTTTCACTAAATTCTCTTTTTCTACTAAATACAATAATGAACAATAATAAATAATAATGCTTTGCAAGAAGTTTCCCCTTGATATATGTACAAAATTATATCTCTATTATTCATTTTCTGTGCTGTTTTGATACTATTGCAGTTTGCACATTTCGGAATTGACAGGCCACAGGAGGGGTCATAAACCGTACACGAAAAGATAAAATATTGATATAAGTACTTAATTTGCATCTTTGAACCACCACCCCGGCTTGCTTTTTTAGGAGCCTGGGGTGTCTAAAAATGGTCGATTACAGACAGCCGAGTACGCATTTTACTTTCCAGGCGTGTTATTGTTGATTGTTAAAGTTCTGAAAACGGATAGATGGAAACAAAAATGTTTGATATATCTGACTTTAGATTCATTTTTTTTTAATATAAATTAAGGCTACATTTTAATATAATAATTCTATGAATTCACAATATTAAAAAAAAGCAGAAAAAAATGAATGAAGTGAAATATCTTAGTAAGGAGTAATTACTACAGATATGGTGTGTTTGACACACAAAACTTAAAAGCTTGGTGATATTACCAATATTAAAATATAAGTGTATTTTAGTTGGGTATTTTTTCCATTTACTCATTTTCAATTATAATCAAGGCACATTTTATTTTTATTCATGAAAAATATTTATATATAGAAAAGAAAAGAAAGAATTCTTTATCAAAAATATTTATTTTGAAATGAAAAAAGCTAAGAAATCTTAATTTTATTAGTGTTCTCTAGGTTATCTCGTCTTTATTCTCTGACATATTCTAGCCTGCCCTTTCATAAAATAGTGATTTGTTTTAGTGTTCTATCGAACTTTCGAAAAAAAATACATGATAACCGTTTAGACAAAAAAAATTGTTGGAAAAATCTTACAGCAAGTGATTCTAAATAGCTATAAGATACATTTTTCTTTTACAATACAACTTTTAAATCTTACGGGAAACTATTCCAAGCTTTCACTGTAACCTCGCTCTAACTTATCCCCATCCCCCCCCCCCCCCAAAAAAAACAACAAAAAAACAACACCAAACAAACAAACCCGCAATACTATTGTCATTCTTATAGTCAGCACTCAATTGTTCACAAACAAATGTGTTTTAAGCTGCTAAAGACATGATTCAAACGCTCAGAAAGTCCTTTAATTGTTCTATATTTTTGCTCTCCATTTTTATGCAAAACCTTTTACATTTTTTATTTTATGGGTTATTGTTGAAGGTCGTACGATGGCGTATGGTTGTTAACACATACTTCCTTTGGTTTCTTATGGAAATTTGTCCATTTACAACAAATATACCACATCATCTACTATATATAAGTATTGTATAAATTACAACGTATTTTGGTGATCTTGCAAAATGATCGTAATCCCGAAAATCGTAAACATATTTTCTTATCTTAAAAGGGGACAAGAAGGGTTCCATTAATAGGCCAATAGATAAGATTAAAGTTTATAGTTTAAAAAATAAATTAAAAAATAGGGGTATTTTTTTCTCTCATAATAACAGTTATCATATTCACAACAATGTCAATTTCAAGAAAGCAGACAACAGCTAATAAGCCAATAACAGTACAGCATCAATGATCTTGAATATATGCCACTTTTAACTAAAATATAAAAGCACAGAACCAGGACATAGGAGCACAGAACCAGGACCGTTTTTCTTATCACCAGCACAGCGTCAGGACAATTCCGTTTAACGAACTTGCACGACTTTTGCAATATAATATTGTTGTAATATACTTTGCATGGTACTTATGACACATCAGAGAAAAATTAAGCAACAAAACAGTCGTTTTATTGCTGTTTTGATACAATGTAAACAAACCCACCAGCACAGAATCAGGACCCACCAGCACCCGTCAGGACCAAATCACCAGCACAGTACGTTCTCTCGCAGGACAACCATACCCACCGTGTTCTAATTGAGTAAATCGTTTTGATTGAAAGATTGAGATATGAAAGATTTTTTTTGTATATCAAAGATAAGTTTAAATACATTTATATAAACCTATGGCCGCATAAATGAAGAAAAAGAAATCAATCAAAATAACGTGCCAGGGTTAATGTGTAGGAGCTAGAAGACTTATCCGATTGAAATGTGCTGTTACGAAACTCTTGATTCAAATTTTGATTTTTATTTTCGGTGGAGCAATAGTATGCTCCGCTTATGGACAACTTATGAATCTAGTGTACCTCTAAATTAATTTTTAAGACAACCCATGTATTTTTTCCTGTCAGAGTCGGAACCGAGACTTTCCGTAAATCTCTATTTACAGCATGACATATGATACAATTAAATAGTTTGGAAGAATTGTGACGTAGCCACATTTAAATTTTGCCAAATCACAATCATTGAAAAAAAAAGAATTATTCAGTATAATCTGAACTTGGAATAAGCTATGTAATTTTATTTTTGCTTAGTTTGTTTTCAATGTTTCTTGTTGGACAATAAAGTGAAGTTGCAAGGTACTACATACATTAAATTGGGAAGTATCCATGCAGCAGCAGTAAAAAGAAGATATGTTTCAGAAAAGGAAACATTTGCCGTGTAAACTGCCGATTCCCAGTCCGAATAAAGGAGGAGGGGAATCATTTTCTTCTAATTGGCGCAATCGTATATATTTTTGGCGCAAATGATACCATGTAATTTTAAAACAGGTGGCGCAAACGTAGCATTGGAGAAAAAAGTTGTGGCGCAAAAGGACGCATTTTTGGCACAAACGGATCTCTCCCGTGTAATCAGGGGTGTACATAATATTACACCGTTGTTCAAAATTCATACACCCTGAGGTTCAGCCGAATGGGTGAATGAATTTTCAACAACGGTGTAAATCCGAACATCCCGGATTACACCAAGAATACGAATTTATTTCTTATGAACAATTCCTTTACTCATTTTTAAACTGGGATGTAAAAATGAAATATGATAACGAAAAATTTCAAGTGTAACATTTTTTCAACGTTAATGTTGCTGCGCACTGTCAAATACTTTTTAGGAAATTCAGAAAAAAAACTTTTGTTCTTTTGAATTTTCGAGAAGTAAAAAAAAATGAAAAAAAAACTTTTACAAATGGTTGTCCTTAATTTTTTTGGTTTTTTACATTTTATTATTTTATTTTGCCAATTTTTTTATTTTTCATTTTTGGCAAACATTATACTTATGATAGGTGAACAAGGTCGGGGTGTTATTTACACCGGGATAATTAACCAATTAGATTGCAGTATTTTTGCTGCATAAGAAATACAAATGATTACTTTCGACAAACAACAAAAGATTATAATTTTTTTTAAGGGGTCGTCTCAACACACGTTTAGATTTTTTTCTATTGTTAGCATAATGCATTATGTAAAGACAAATACCTATGGATACCTATGGATCTTCAGAACGCTGGCACTGTTGCACCAATGTATTCTGCTCTACTTCATCGTTATATTTAATTGTTCGTTTCTCACTTCCGGATAGAATTTCGTATTCTGCTTCGAAAGCATACATTAATGGTTGGTTGGCCCAAAATTTATCTAATCTGTTTTTGAAAGTGTTTAAAGTTTTTGCTGAAATAACTTCTTCAGGGAGGCTGTTCCATATATCTACTACTCTGTTGGTGAAAAAGTACTTCCTGAGATCCAGACGACTTCGTTGTTTCATAAGTTTCTTCGAGTGGCCTCTTGTTGTGTTTGTTGTGTTGTGCATCTCTAGCAGACCACTTGTGACTCTAGTGTCATATAACCCGGTCAATAATTTGTACGTCTCTATCATGTCACCTCGCAAGCGGCGGAAACGGAGGGTTGGAAGCTTGAGTTTTCGTAAGCGGTCTTCGTATGGTAAGTCTCTCATTGTAGGCAGCATTTTGGTCGCTCTCTTTTGCACATTCTCAATACTAGTAATGTCAGCCTTCCTGTAGGGTGACCATATACTGTTTGCGTACTCCAGATTCGGTCTTACTAGTGCCTTGAATAATAAGGTAAATGTACGATTGTCTAGGTGGACAAAGGAACGGCGAGTAAGGCCTACGATCTGGTTAGCTTTATTGACTTGGTTTTGGATATGTTTTGCAAATGTCAGATTTGTGTCAATAGTTACACCAATATCCTTTTCTGATTCCACATTTTCAAGGTTAGTGCGTCCGCCTTCATACTTTTTCATAGTGTAGTTTGGGTGTTCATGTATTGTATTCCTTCCACTAATCGGTAGAACTTTACACTTGTCTGGGTGGAATTTCAGTAGCCAAGTTTTGCTCCAATCAAATAGGATGTCGAGGTCTTCCTGAATAAGGTTTTGATCGCTCTGATCGACTATTTCTCTAAATAGTTTGGTATCGTCTGCAAACATGAATACATCGGATATAACATTGTTTGGCAAGTCATTAATAAAAAGAACGAACAAAATTGGTCCCATTACAGAGCCTTGTGGAATTCCACTGGTTACGTTTCTCCAACTTGATCTTGACCCATTGACCTATACGCACTGTTGTCTATTACTGAGGAAACTTTTTATCCAGTTTGTAGTTTGCTCACTTATACCATAGTGTTTAATCTTGTGTAGAAGTCTCATATGTGGCACCTTGTCAAACGCTTTCATGAAGTCCATATAGATAGAGTGTAATATACCTCCTTTGTCAAGTACCTTTGTCCACTTGTCTAGGACTTTTAGCAACTGAAGTGAAGTTGATCTACCACCCATGAAGCCAAACTGTTGATTGCTAAATAAATTCTGTCTATCCATGTGTTCAATTATTCTCTTTCGGATAAGTTTCTCCATAATTTTACATAGAATGCTGGTGAGACTAACTGGACGGTAGTTTGAAGCTGATTTCTTATCTCCCTTCTTAAATAAAGCAGTTATTATAGCGATCTTCCAATCCTCAGGTACCTCCCCATTTACAAATGAGCTGTTGAAAATCATACATTACGGTTTGTCAACAACAGAAGCTAATTCAAATAGTAGTTTTGGATGGACTCTATCTGGTCCTGGTGATTTTGTTATATTCAGATTTAGTAACAATTTTCTCACTTCTTCTTTATTAAATAAATCATCACTTGACTGATGGCTATAATCTACCTTTTCCATTGCCGGCATATTATTGTCATTTTCATTAGTAAACACACTACTAAAAAAATCAGCAAGAACGTCTGCTTTGTCTGAGTCACTACTTGCCACTGTTAATGTGTTGTTCTCTGTTTTATGTAGTTCTGATACACCAGATTTGGATTTCCTTTTCGCGTTAACATATTTCCAAAAGTTTTTACTATTAGTTTTTGCTGTTTCTGCAACTTCTCTTTCCTTATCCTTTCTCTCTTTTCTTGTTAATTTTTTAACCTTGTTTAATTTCTTGCCTTGCAAAATTCCCTATGGCTCTCTTCACTCTTTTTTTCCATATATCTTTCCCAAAGTCTATGTTTACGTCTAACACTACTAAGAGTCTCTTTACTAAGTGTTGTATTACCTTTGGAATTTTTAGGTCGGCTCTTTGGTACATGTTTACTCACGGCCTGGTTGAACTTATCCATAAAAGTTTTGAGCATATCATTTATATTTTTATGTTCTAGTTCTTTTTCCCAATCTATATTTAGCTTTTGCCGCAAAGCAACGTAGTCTGCTTTATAGTAATTTAATCTTTCTATAGCATATAGAAGCATGATAAAGTAAAGATTTCATTATTTTCAGCCAATTAAATCGGGAACTCTTAGTACCAACCCAGCACACAGTTTAACACTCTGATTTACTTAAACATGCTTCTTTCGCTTTGTGAATAAATCCGTGCTCCAAATCCAATAAAATGTGTTTTCACATGCGTATATTGACTACTGCGGAATAATGAATTTTATCAAATGTGCATGCATTTAATATATTTCATTAACTTAAAACACTTTCAAACTCTTTTAAAAATAATGCACATGTTGTTACTAATTCATTTATCATGACTGTAATGTGTTGCAATTATCGCTCGGGCAAAAATAATCACGAATGTAATGCCTACGGTACCTATGTTGCATCAGTAATTTCTTAATTTAAGTCTGCGAATAGGGGTAAAATCAGTAAATAAATATACGTCATCAGGGACCGCCCATTAGGAGGAGCTTTCTGTACAAAACTGAAGTCATGTGCTCTTCTGATTGGTAGATAATGATTGTAATAAATATGTTTTAGTAGATGGATCGAAACTAGAGTTGAAAAAAGATCAAAAAATAAATGCTGAATGTACTAATTTTTTTCCCTACAGGGTTGAAAAGTTATGAGGGGTCAGTATAGGAATTCAGTGCGAATCTACATTGTTTGTAAACAAGGTCATGTGAATGCCCAAAATGCTGCATGACCCTATGGTTTTATTGTTGCAAAAGATTTGTACTTTCATGAATGGTATATGAAAGTTTTTAATTTCTAAAGGTAAATCAGGTATAAATTTATTTCCATACATAGATTAGCATTAAAGTCAATGGGAGATTTTTTACTGAATTTACCCCAATAGCATGGTTCGACATTAGCTCGTCATTATTGGATAATGGTTAGCATATTATATTTTATCAGGTTTATATAAACTGGTTCTCTATGAGTTCAGGTTGACGTCCGTGTTCCTATTTCGAGTATCGAGTTGAATTATTGTGCATCATTTTGCTGGCCTAGGAAACCGCTGTGTATCGATTTGATGAGTTTAGCCATTTTCAACTGATTTTTATAGTTTGTTCTTATTTTGTGATTTAACACCACTGTCTCAGGTAAGAGGGAGAACTGAGCGCTCACAAACATGCATAACCCAGCCAAATGCATTATGTGCCTGTCCTGAGTCTGAAACCTGTAGTTCAGTGGTTGTCGTTGGTTTTATGTCTGTCATATTTGTTTTTAGCTTATTGTTATGTTATAAATTAGGCTGTTAGTTTTCTTAATTGAATGGTTTTATATTTTTCCTGTCGTGGCCTTTTAAATTCGACTATACATTATGTTTTTTCTCATTGTTGAAGGCCGTACGGTTGCCTAAAATTGCTTACATTCACTGTACTAGTATTTGAACTTTAGTGCATAGTTGTCTCATTGGCAATCATACCTCATCTCGTTATTTTTAAACTGGGTGTGAATATAGTCCATATGTCTGTGTATGGAATAAAAATGTTCCTGTGGCTCATTTTGCGGCGATAAATTGCATGAGATGTACCGTCTATTGCCGCCACTGCGTTTGAAAGTCTTGCAAGGACAACCACTCGACGACCAATCCAATAGAGAAAAATATCTCCCACAACAACGGTATTATACCACCAACTGTATATGACGTAGTGAATGAAAAAACATCAAACTACAAAAAAGAAATCGAAGAAGAAGAATAGAATTAAGTACTCAGCAACAAAATTACCACCAAAAGGCGATTTCTGGGGGACCAGTTGCATATGACCGATTCATAATGAGGCAAGTTCCAAAATTTTTAAAGGCTTTTGGTATTGACTTAGAATCTGCTTCTGCTTCTTATCCAAATAAACGCAATGTCTTTTTTTTGGTTAATATATCGCTATGTCATAACACAAAAAAAACATATAAGGACGTTCGTTTTCATTTGCCTCTATCCACTGAACTGCAAAACGTTATCGTCGAGTGAGATACCATTGGCGGATCTAGGGGCTTGTAACTCAAATTTGTCTTCCGATTTTTTTTTATATTAACGGGCTTTATTAACAACATCACCGTGTAGCTCGAAGATTATGATCTGATATCTTGTTTTTGTCAAGAACTCTACAGGTACACATGTTTGAATTTAGCTTTTGAAATTTCATAATTTGATATACTTAGTACCCGATTTATTCTTTTCAGTGCTTAATTGAACAAGGAATGTTTGACCACTTTATGTCTTGACTACATCATTAAATATGACGATCAAAGTTTTCTCGAAAAGAGAATTATAAATGATATACATATTTATGGGTCCTTATATATAATGAAAGAACTAGGTGTGTGCAGTTTTTTTTAAAGATTTCTTTCTGGGCTCTTTTGTGTCAATGAGTTCTTGTCGCAATTCATACTGTGCCATTCAGACGAAAAACTGTTTGTCTGTTTGTTTGTTTGTTTTGCTGAGCATGACTTGTACTGAATTTTGTCGTTTTTCTTTGATGTGATAATTAAGATACGAAGTGGAATACCTTCTCTCACTCTGCTGTGGAAAGTGAACTTGGAATTTATAGTACAAAAATAAAACACAATAGGCCTAAGTACATTGTTCATACACTTTTATCCGGGAATAATTACATTAGGTGTATGCTTCATTATAATACTTTATTCTGATTGGCTAACTGCACATCACGTGTTATTCCTTAAGCAATTGCATCACTCAATAAAAAATATCATTCATGATAACACGTGGTCCCACAATAAAGTGCACAGGTGAATTAAACTAAAAAAAATATAAAATATCATAGCTAAAAAATGTAATTATAAGTATTGAACATGTTGAATGCTTCTTTTTGTAACTTCATTGGGATGTAAAAGCGTTGACTCCGTGTGGACATTTTTAGAATGGCTACCGCGCTTCATACAAAATGTACTTCGGTCAACGCTTTTACATCCCAATGAAGTTACAAAAAGAAGCATTCAATTTATAAATGGCTATTTTGTAACTATTCATATTACGTAAAAGGGATATAATTACGATACTGTTGTCAAGTCATTAAAGATTGCATATTTTTGCGTTAATATTGAGTCACTGATAAGGTCTTTGCATCGGAACTAAACACATTTATTCTAAAAACAGTTGTTGGCATGACACGGGTTATGTTCTTCTCATATATGTTATGATGGTATGATACTAAACCCCTAACGGGAAGGATTGTGCCTGATGTTCATATGATGAAATCATAATCTTTCAGTCAGTTTACTTGAAGTCTGGAGCTGGCATGTCAGTTAACTGCTAGTAGTCTGTTGTTATTTATGTATTATTGTAATTTTGTTTATTTTCTTTGGTTACATCTTCTGACATCAGACTCGGACTTCTCTTGAACTGAATTTTAATGTGCGTATTGTTATGCGTTTACTTTTCTACATTGGTTAGAGGTATAGGGGGAGGGTTGAGATCTCACAAACATGTTTAACCCCGCCGCATTTTTGCGCCTGTCCCAAGTCAGGAGCCTCTGGCCTTTGTTAGTCTTGTATTATTTTAATTTTAGTTTCTTGTGTACAATTTGGAAATTAGTATGGCGTTCATTATCACTGGACTAGTATATATTTGTTTATGGGCCAGCTGAAGGACGCCTCCGGGTGCGGGAATTTCTCGCTACATTGAAGACCTGTTGGTGACCCTCTGCTGTTGTTTTTTATTTGGTCGGGTTGTTGTCTCTTTGACACATTCCCCATTTCCATTCTCAATTTTATATTACGTAAATTACATGTTACATGTGTCAAAAAAACCAATGGCAATCGTATCCCTCAGAGCATTCTGCTCTTTGGTTATTCTAGGTATTAACATCACTTTTTACAAGTATAATATTGTTGTTGGAAAAGATAAATTTTATGGTAACAGCGAAGACTAAATATCTTGAATTTTCAATTCTGTACACTGTTACGCAACAAACTTGCTGTGTTTCATTCTTAGGATAATTTGTACTTTTAAAACATTACTATAATTTCAGTGGCGGATCCAGAACTTTTCATAAAAGGGGGGACCAGTCATGCTTCAGTGATTCCCAAAATAATCAACCAAATTTTTCCAACAAAAAGGGGGAGGGGCAGGACCCGCCTTTGAATATTCATAGGGAGAAAAAAATATAATGTTTGACCTAGAAGCGGATAGACATGCATTACATGTACACGCCGATTAAAATCAGCTTGTACCAAAATGCTACATATCATGATAAAGAAACTGTGACTGTTCGTTCGAGTTATCATACCAATTCTTAAATACTAGTAATTCATTTTTCAGATTTTAATGCAATCAGAAAACAGGATAACAACCATTTGAAATGTGTTATATACACTGACACTGTATGTACACAAACTTTCATTTAAAACATTTTGATGCAACTGCATTTTCTACTAAAGATTAAAAAAAAACTTAGCAAAGGTGGACGGAAAAAATATTTTTAGAAAGCGGCACATACCCGCCGAAAGATGCACGCTAACGCAAAAAGTATTAAATTCTTCAGAATATTTTTTTACTTAATAAAATTATATATATACTGTAAGTTTGCTTTTACAGAAATTTTATTTAGGATTGCACTCGATAACTTTCAAATGTTATCTATTTTAAAGATGTTATCATAAATAAACAAAACAGATCGTTTTGAGCTTCGACACATATTAGACCCTTTTACTAAAGTTTTAAACTACCACTATGAATGAATTCTTCCCGGATTTGCATATTTGAAGAAACTTCAAACGGGTATGAACCAGGAACTGAATCACTCAGTAAAGAATACTTGTTTATTTAAGTCCATTGACAAGTATTTGAAGGAGTGTATCAAAGTGATTTAAATAGATATAACGCAATATTCTTTACAGGAATCAAATTTTCAAACCACTCCTTGCAGCCGTATTTGTTTAAAACAAGGAAGCTCGAACCCTAACAGTTTAAATATTACAAAACAATCTACCAATTACTAGTCAGCAGTTTCAAGTTATATTTATATGTTTCTACAATTGCTTTTTTTCAACACGCTATTTACAGATGCACATTTACCTGAATGAACTAGTAAACCTTACCACAAGAATAATCTGTATGAAATTACTCAAGTATCTTACACTTTACAAACGTTTTACTGTACAGTGTATAATGATTAACCATATAGGAGAATTTGCGATTAAAAGATTAGTACAACATGTTTAGGGTTCAAATCCTTGAGTGTAAATGTAAAAAATGTCTTTTTTTTTAATATGAACGAAATTTAGGATTTGTATAGTAAGATTATACTATACAAACATTGATAACATGGAACGAACAAAAGTTTACATATGTATTATCGCTATTTTACGAAATTTTCATTTAATTTACTGACTGATAAATTCCTTTCTCGGCACAGTAGATCTAGAGTGATATGAAAAATTATCGCTAGAAACTAAGGGAGCACGTACCCGTTGTTAATAAAATAAAATTAACAACGTCGTCATAAGTCAAATAGCGATATTCGTAATCTCAACCCGATTGCTTTTCTAACTTTCACCGTACCGGCTCAAGCGAGAAAATCAATCTGTTCAGATGATCGATAATCTATAAGTATAGATCAAAAAGAGAGAAAAAAAATTGTAAGAAAATAAATTTAAAATCACTAAATTCTATATCAAAATCTTTGTTAAAAACCAACAAATTAACGCTAACACCATTTGAAATAATTCTGAGGACGTCCGAAAATTTCCATTAAATATTTGTTCATGAAGATCCCACATCGATCTATTCCAGAATCAAATTTTAGTTTAGTGAACTTGTTTATGTTGTCTCCGTATGTCTCTTTTATTATATCCACTATCCCAGGAATATCTGTGTGACGTTTTGCCCAGTGTGGTCTAATTTTCTCTTGACGGAATTTGTGAACAAACTGAAATACCAAGATAGAATATAGCACAAATACTAGTGTAATACATACCATGACAGTTGAAACAATTTTGTCTATTTAGTAAATGGTTTGGTCATTCTGCTGTTCTTACTAGAGTTTCACTGATTGATTCTCAGACGACGAATATCGTGTCTGGCGTAGCGTTATGATTTTTTAGTGGTTTTTTTTTTACCCGCGGCTGCGTATTTATGTATTTGTCTTTAGATTGGGTTTGAGTGCCAGATGGTTGACAGCTAGGGAAGACCGTATGTATGTACCACACAGCTAGGGAAGACCATATGTATGTACCACAATCAACATGTGTATACAGACGGTTGACAGCTAGGGAAGACCGTATGTATGTACCACAATCAACATGTGTATACAGACGGTTGACAGCTAGGGAAGACCGTATGTATGTACCACAATCAACATGTGTATACAGACGGTTGACAGCTAGGGAAGACCGTATGTATGTACCACAATCAACATGTGTATACAGACGGTTGACAGCTAGGGAAGACCGTATGTATGTACCACAATCAACATGTGTATACAGACGGTTGACAGCTAGGGAAGACCGTATGTATGTACCACAATCAACATGTGTATACAGACGGTTGACAGCTAGGGAAGACCGTATGTATGTACCACAATCAACATGTGTATACAGACGGTTGACAGCTAGGGAAGACCGTATGTATGTACCACAATCAACATGTGTATACAGACGGTTGACAGCTAGGGAAGACCGTATGTATGTACCACAATCAACATGTGTATACAGACGGTTGACAGCTAGGGAAGACCGTATGTATGTACCACAATCAACATGTGTATACAGACGGTTGACAGCTAGGGAAGACCGTATGTATGTACCACAATCAACATGTGTATACAGATGGTTGACAGCTAGGGAAGACCGTATGTATGTACCACAATCAACATGTGTATACAGATGGTTGACAGCTAGGGAAGACCATATGTATGTACCACAATCAACATGTGTATACAGACGGTTGACAGCTAGGGAAGACCGTATGTATGTACCACAATCAACATGTGTATACAGACGGTTGACAGCTAGGGAAGACCGTATGTATGTACCACAATCAACATGTGTATACAGACGGTTGACAGCTAGGGAAGACCGTATGTATGTACCACAATCAACATGTGTATACAGACGGTTGACAGCTAGGGAAGACCGTATGTATGTACCACAATCAACATGTGTATACAGACGGTTGACAGCTAGGGAAGACCGTATGTATGTACCACAATCAACATGTGTATACAGACGGTTGACAGCTAGGGAAGACCGTATGTATGTACCACAATCAACATGTGTATACAGACGGTTGACAGCTAGGGAAGACCGTATGTATGTACCACAATCAACATGTGTATACAGATGGTTGACAGCTAGGGAAGACCATATGTATGTACCACAATCAACATGTGTATACAGATGGTTGACAGCTAGGGAAGACCATATGTATGTACCACAATCAACATGTGTATACAGACGGTTGACAGCTAGGGAAGACCGTATGTATGTACCACAATCAACATGTGTATACAGACGGTTGACAGCTAGGGAAGACCGTATGTATGTACCACAATCAACATGTGTATACAGACGGTTGACAGCTAGGGAAGACCGTATGTATGTACCACAATCAACATGTGTATACAGACGGTTGACAGCTAGGGAAGACCGTATGTATGTACCACAATCAACATGTGTATACAGACGGTTGACAGCTAGGGAAGACCGTATGTATGTACCACAATCAACATGTGTATACAGACGGTTGACAGCTAGGGAAGACCGTATGTATGTACCACAATCAACATGTGTATACAGACGGTTGACAGCTAGGGAAGACCGTATGTATGTACCACAATCAACATGTGTATACAGACGGTTGACAGCTAGGGAAGACCATATGTATGTACCACAATCAACATGTGTATACAGACGGTTGACAGCTAGGGAAGACCATATGTATGTACCACAATCAACATGTGTATACAGACGGTTGACAGCTAGGGAAGACCGTATGTATGTACCACAATCAACATGTGTATACAGACGGTTGACAGCTAGGGAAGACCGTATGTATGTACCACAATCAACATGTGTATACAGACGGTTGACAGCTAGGGAAGACCATATGTATGTACCACAATCAACATGTGCATACAGACGGTTGACAGCTAGGGAAGACCATATGTATGTACCACAATCAACATGTGTATACAGACGGTTGACAGCTAGGGAAGACCATATGTATGTACCACAATCAACATGTGTATACAGACGGTTGACAGCTAGGGAAGACCATATGTATGTACCACAATCAACATGTGTATACAGACGGTTGACAGCTAGGGAAGACCATATGTATGTACCACAATCAACATGTGTATACAGACGGTTGACAGCTAGGGAAGACCATATGTATGTACCACAATCAACATGTGTATACAGACGGTTGACAGCTAGGGAAGACCATATGTATGTACCACAATCAACATGTGCATACAGACGGTTGACAGCTAGGGAAGACCATATGTATGTACCACAATCAACATGTGCATACAGACGGTTGACAGCTAGGGAAGACCATATGTATGTACCACAATCAACATGTGTATACAGACGGTTGACAGCTAGGGAAGACCATATGTATGTACCACAATCAACATGTGTATACAGACGGTTGACAGCTAGGGAAGACCATATGTATGTACCACAATCAACATGTGTATACAGACGGTTGACAGCTAGGGAAGACCATATGTATGTACCACAATCAACATGTGTATACAGACGGTTGACAGCTAGGGAAGACCATATGTATGTACCACAATCAACATGTGCATACAGACGGTTGACAGCTAGGGAAGACCATATGTATGTACCACAATCAACATGTGCATACAGACGGTTGACAGCTAGGGAAGACCATATGTATGTACCACAATCAACATGTGTATACAGACGGTTGACAGCTAGGGAAGACCATATGTATGTACCACAATCAACATGTGTATACAGACGGTTGACAGCTAGGGAAGACCGTATGTATGTACCACAATCAACATGTGTATACAGACGGTTGACAGCTAGGGAAGACCATATGTATGTACCACTATCAACATGTGTATACAGACGGTTGACAGCTAGGGAAGACCATATGTATGTACCACAATCAACATGTGTATACAGACGGTTGACAGCTAGGGAAGACCATATGTATGTACCACAATCAACATGTGCATACAGACGGTTGACAGCTAGGGAAGACCATATGTATGTACCACAATCAACATGTGCATACAGACGGTTGACAGCTAGGGAAGACCATATGTATGTACCACAATCAACATGTGCATACAGACGGTTGACAGCTAGGGAAGACCATATGTATGTACCACAATCAACATGTGTATACAGACGGTTGACAGCTAGGGAAGACCATATGTATGTACCACAATCAACATGTGCATACAGACGGTTGACAGCTAGGGAAGACCATATGTATGTACCACAATCAACATGTGCATACAGACGGTTGACAGCTAGGGAAGACCATATGTATGTACCACAATCAACATGTGTATACAGACGGTTGACAGCTAGGGAAGACCATATGTATGTACCACAATCAACATGTGTATACAGACGGTTGACAGCTAGGGAAGACCGTATGTATGTACCACAATCAACATGTGTATACAGACGGTTGACAGCTAGGGAAGACCATATGTATGTACCACTATCAACATGTGTATACAGACGGTTGACAGCTAGGGAAGACCATATGTATGTACCACAATCAACATGTGTATACAGACGGTTGACAGCTAGGGAAGACCATATGTATGTACCACAATCAACATGTGCATACAGACGGTTGACAGCTAGGGAAGACCATATGTATGTACCACAATCAACATGTGCATACAGACGGTTGACAGCTAGGGAAGACCATATGTATGTACCACAATCAACATGTGCATACAGATGGTTGACAGCTAGGGAAGACCATATGTATGTACCACAATCAACATGTGTATACAGACGGTTGACAGCTAGGGAAGACCATATGTATGTACCACTATCAACATGTGCATACAGAATTTCGGTGTTGGTGGCTGTTTTTCTGTGATCTGTATCACTATGATTTTTGTACACCTTGCATAGACTTGGTGTATTTAGAATTTGACTTAGTCGTATACTCCTTTATCTAGATGTACACTTTGTTTCATTATGGTATATGCTCGTTGAAATTTTGATTTAACATTGTAATTTTTAGAGTAGGCGAAATTGTGTTTTGTTTTACTTATGCCTCAATTTTTCCTACTTTTAAAGATTTGAATTCCTTATCTGAATAAAATGAGTAAATTTCAGTTGCCGATCCCGAAAATTTTAATAAGGTGTTTGGAATGTCCACTATGAAAAGAGACTTGTTCCTGTCTGGCCTTTTTCGATTTTCCGACGTGATTCTAAAAAAATCAAATAAATATTCCAACCCCCGTTACTTCATTAGACAACTTCATCCGCAGATATAAAATTGTGAATCATTTTGAAAGTTTAGAATCTAAAGTCGATGGGTAATCTCATTGTTCACACACCAAATGAAAATAACTTCGCGTCATTGGTTGAATTTCCATTGTTTATGATGTTTTAAACCAATGACAACGTTTTGGTGTATGCTTTTTGAGTATATTTCCCAAAATGCAATAGATTCTAAAACGGCAAATGCTTCAGGTAAAGGAAAATTACGTCTGCTGCTGTGTCATAAAATCCAAACTGTGTGGGCGGAGCTAGGAAGTCAATCACCATTGAACGTCCAGAATCGTCGTCCTGCTGGATTCCGTTGTTTCCAAAACACAACAAACAGTCCATGTTTTGGAGAAATCTTGGTAAAAAGGCGTTTAGAGGTGACGAACCCATAGTTTTAATCTGACGTTCCACCTTTTCTGTCATGAACTATGAAAGAGAAATTATCATCACAGATACAAGATACATCACATTTTCACATCCGTGTTATATTTATGTAAAATTGCCCCACTTTTTGCAATGGCGTATGCACAAATCTTTATTTTTTAATCAATCTATCAATGTTTTATTTGCAAAAACTAGATTAAGGTAGTACATGTTTCATTCTAGTTTAAGGATTTTGTACCCTTGTGTTGATTCAATGTTAAACATATGGAAATTTTATAGAAAATCCACAGCCTTCATCCTTGTAATCTCATATTTGGCAATTTAATGACTGATAGATATAGGATTGTTGCATGCAGTGCTAGCATTGATTTCCTTAAAACAAGTTTATTAATGTAGTTATTGGTTAAAACAAATACAAATATGGCCAAAATCAAGTACACCTTTTAGGGTGCGCTCGACTTTAGTGACTCAGCACGAGGTGTTTTGGAATTTACAGGTTGTTTAGAACTTTTTGTAAAAAATAAACACTAGCAGATCATAGAAAAGCAAGTGAGTAATCTATGTTTCAAAATTTATAACAAAAATATCTGTATTAAAGGCTGTAGATTTTCTATAAAAATCTTGGTTTATTTGCCACAAAAGCCTCTTTTTCTTTTAAATGCAACGAAACAGTAAATAGTAGTGCTTTGCATCAAGTTTAACCTTGGTATATGCACAAAATGGCATATCCCTATTATTCATTATATCTGTAGTTTTGATATAATTGAAATTTGAAAAGTTCGTACAAAAATGGCTACAGAAGGGGTCATAAACCTTAAGGAATCACCATGGTTGTATGTCTGCAAAATGTAGCTGTCTCTTAATTTTTGTTTTTCATATTACCCATATCGAGATTGTGTCGCAAGTTTCAAACAATTAGAACTCAAGACAAAGGATGTTTTTAATGTAAAATAGTTGTATATAAAGCATGCATTAACTTTACCTGAAATGCTCTAAATGGCCGTGAAAACTGGTTATCAATGTTGAGTACAAATGCTGCGCTGGTTTCTGATCCGTGTATTGGTATATTCAGGGTAGGAAAGGCATCTACTAAATAATGGTAACTAACAGATGGAAGTTCCTTGGCTATAGCCAAAGCTCCCTGAAATAAATTATATATATATATATAAATTGGTAAGATACTGAAATATGCAATTAACGCAAAAAACTAGTTAAACTGACATAAAAGATCTCAGTGATTGATTTTATACTTAAATCGAAAACAACTGTAATAGATTTATATAAGTTCTTCTTCTTTCTGAATCCCCGTGGTTTTGTTTTATTATATAATTGTAATTTGTGCACTTTTGAAACAATCAAATATTGTTTAAACTAAATAAAATGTGGTAGTTTCTTACATCAGGCCAAATAAAACAATATGTGTGTTTCCTTTTTCGTCCTACCTACTCTTTATTTTAAGCTTAAAAATAGCCTACCTTAAAGTATTTTTTGTCATTTTGTTATAAGCACTGTTAAAGTCAGAACGTCTCTCTCATAGATGTGAATGTGAAAAATGTGAAAAAAATTATAAAATAAAAAAAAAATCCTACCTTCCTTCCCTTTTGTTTTCAAAGATGTAATAGAAAACACACCTATTTTTTTTTTTTGTCATCAAAATCATTTGTATTATAGAAAAAAATATGCACTCGCCTTTCCTCGGAGAATTCCTGTTATGTTTCCTCCAGACAGAGATCCGCCAGTTGGTAAAAACCCGGGACCTTTAATGGTATAACCATCTGGTACACTGTCAGCTAAAACAATTGTTCTGAAAATAATATAACAATTAAAAAAATTGGGCAACGAAGAAATTCAGAGACATTACGATTTGAATGAACACTTCACTGTGATCGTTTCGTCTTTAAACGTTAAAATACAATTGACCCTGCAGAATTAGCTATTCTTCGTAAAATGCAAAAATATTTTTCTAGCATGCAAAAAAGTCTATATATATGGAAAGAATAATTGCTGTTATCTTTATCAAGTATCATTCTAATTATGTTATCGACCATGATAAAATCAAAAGTGTGGACACAGATCAGTGTGGATGGTAATTGTTTTATTTGAGATACTGATTGCAATGCTGACCAGCTATGCCGTTCGTTCTGTAAATCATCCGTTTAATTGATTATACACTGAGGAAACACTGGATTATCATACTTAACTATTTACCTTAGCCATACGAGGTCTCTTCCGACTCTCCACGAATCAAGAACTGTGTTGTTATGGAGAAATACCTCTTCTTCCTCTGGTGTGACGGAATTGAATGGGTACCACGATATTTCTGTCAAAAAGTGAGACGTCACAGTTTCTCGAAGATTCGTCTGATTGTAGAACAAATCTTCTAAAGGTATAAACTGGTTCTGTACCTTGGCAATAAGAGTTCCATTCACTTGAATTGTGATGTCATACATTATTCCCATCATCCCTAAATTACACATGAGAGCTTTCATTAATTCTGTGTGACTCTCAATGGTAAATCTACGCAGACGACCACGCGCATCCATAAGCCTCATTTCTACAACATAGCCACTCCAAGTCGGAGCATTCCAAGTTGATCCCTAAAAAAATCAATTAAGAAAATAAAACTAAAATCGATTCGTTTATGTCCATTTTCTATTCATTTATTTGTGTCAGACACATTATGCCAAAGAGTGGTAACATATCTCTCCAGTTTCAATCCAAAATATGTGGGAGATGGCTCTTCCTCGTGCTTTTATTATATCATTATAAACAGGTGGACTATCTGTCAAAACTCCTAACCTTAGATGGATTGGACTATGTTTTTATAGACAATATAGCTCTTCAATGTTTTCGGTACTTATACATCCGTGGCTTTCAAATATTCGGCTTTGAACGTTCCTGATGAAGGTAAATCTAGAAAAGTGCGTCGGACGCATGAAATTTTTAACGTGTTGTTTTTATATTTAACATTGCAGCACTTTCATTTTGAATGCAATTCGACTATTCACTTCCGTTGTTGCGTACAAACAAGGAATAAAAAATAAAGTGGTAAACATTGATTAAGGTATATAACTCTTTACATCAGTAATGCGTTTGTACAAGCCAATTTCATCATTGTCTTTTTTAATCGCACTTGTGTGAAAAAAAGTAAAATATTTTTTGTTAGTTAGAATCTTAGAATATGTTAATCAGAAAGGGTTTTTGTAGAGTTGTGTCCCCTAACTTTTAAATAACCTATCGTTTTATCAAACCTACATGTGTAGACAATGCCAACATTCCACCAACGGTTTCGTTTACATTGAGTGGTTGTGATAACATTGATAAACCATTCTTCACTAGGAATTCGTTTAAATCATATTCATAGACACCAGTTATAGCTGTGACTGTGTAATATGGCCTCACTTGGTTCTGAAAAGATATGTTACTTTGGGTGCATTTCATTCTAACACTAACGATACAAACGACTAAGCGCGCTAATGTTTTGATCATTCGTTTCTAACATACGTTTGCAAAGTTTACATAAACTTTGACAAACTATGCAATCGCTGAAGATGCGCCTATAGTTTGTCGTTCGTCGTTTGTTAGTACAAACTCGTATCGGCATTTTGTTTTCTAACCGCTCAGATAAAACAGAATGTACGATGTTAAAACGTTAAAAGAATGAGCTACTGTGCGTTGAGAAATTATGCATTGTCGTGGATAACTCATTTGGTTAGCTTAGTCTTCTTACAAGCCTGTAGAAAATTTATACTTCGTTTTAAAACATTTAAATTCATTGTACACCTTTACACACGAAATGAACGAAATTTGTATTTAGCGAAATAATTATGAATCTACAGAATGTAATAATATAATAAAGTTTATTTAATTATTTAATATCCTTACAGGTTTGTGAAGTTCCATGTCCGGGCCATCGTGACGCTTGAGGGCTCGGACGTCCATCATTATATGACCTTCGTCGGGGTATAACGGTGACCTCGTGTGTCCGGCACCCGTTGCGCGTACATGAATACCTGTCATAGAAGCAGCTTTTATCACTCGTGCAACTTCCCAGATAGTTGCTGGTTTAACATAAAACAAATTGTCAATAACTATGGTTTTATCCCAGTTGATAAATTGTCGTATATGAATTCGAGGTCCTCTCTGACCGATCAAATATTCCAACAAACTCAGCTGACTTCTCATCCTCTTGTAAACTTCTGAAAAAATGCAATGGTGTTTTTATGTTGATTGTATTGTGTATAAGTTTTATATACTCATGACTATTAATAACTTGACCACTGTAAAAAAAAAAAAAAGAGAAACATACATGTACAAAAGGGTATTCAAACTCACAAGTCGAAAACAAACTGACAACTTCTTTTTCAGTGAAGGCAGCCGTGTAGAAATTCTTGTCCTATTAAAGGTTGAAGCTGAATTTTCTCCATTTGACGAACGAAATTGTGAAAAATCTATAATGAAAAGCACTCGCACTATCATTTCCTATGTACACTGGACCGTTAAATTGGGGTCAGCACTCCAACTTCATCAAAAACTACCTTCACCAAAAATTCTAACCTGAAGCGAGACAGACGGACGAACGAACGAACAGACGAACGAAAGAACGAACGGACGAACGAACAAAAAGTCAGACTGACGAATGAACCAACGTACATGTACTATTAGACGAGCAAACGGACACACAGGCCGAAAAACATAATGCCCCTATTTGGAGCCTAAAATAAAACTGAATATGGGAATGCTTGTGTCAAAAAGACGTCAAAACAACCCGACCAAAGAGCAAAAAATGAAATACTTTTAAAATTAGATGGTGAAGTCATCATGGTCATAGAAGGATAGGTAACAACAGCAATACGAGAAAGGAAAGAGCCTAATTAAGAAATGTTTATCTTGAACAATCCTTTGATTGCTCGAAAGATTGATGCAGACATAATGTCTAGCAAAAAATGATTTAGGACATCAACATTATATATCAAGGTCACTGGTGTATAGAATCTAAAATATGGATTTATAATGTATTGTCAAACGGGATAAAAAAAGATCGTCTTCTCCGGACTTATCCCACTTAATAGGTGGTTTAGGATCAAATGTGAAAAAATACTATAAATGAAAACTAAGTATAACACAATGAGAGGGAACTAAATGTATGAAGATGATATAAATATTTAATTTCTGTCTAAATGAAAAAGAAATGCATTTTACATGAGGGGGGGTCGGAGGGGTCCTGATCCCGAAATCCCGGGCGTAAAAGCACGAAATCACAAAGTCCCGAATTTAAATAAATATAATTCCCGACATCCCGAAATTCGGAAAAAGAATTCCTGGATTCCGAAAGGGTCAATCCCGAAATCCCGAGCTTAAAAACACCCGATCCCGGAGTCCCGATAAAGGTCCTATTCTCCCTCTTTCATGTACAATTAAGCTTACCGTTGCTTCTTTCAATTTCGTCCATCTCGGCAACATTGTCCCCTGCAGCTCTACGATGTCTTGAATGTTCATCTTTGTTTAGTTCAATCCCTGATACAAGTAGAATAAATGAAAGCAAAAACACTAATTTTAATGCTTTCATATTGTATCTCTTATTTTCAGAATCTATATTGTAAAACTAATCTGTATAGGTAGATGTTCTAAAAACCTCAAACGAGAACTCTAATTAGGAGATCTTTAACGAACAACCTAACAAAAGACTCCCGGTTTTTTCTACAACCTTTCTGCGTATTTTAAACATATAAATTAAATGGTATATGATTCAGTTTTATATAGCTAAAACCACAAGATCATTAAATCCCGTTCTAAGGTGAAAGAAAATGTAAAAAGAACACACATCCTGGTACTGTCATGACTGTATCACAGATATGACCCAGGAAGTTCAGAAACAAAGTACTAGTAAGAGGCCTTTAAACTGACAGTTGGCTTTTTTTTTGTCAAGTCAAAATTGTTTCACCTGTGGGAAATTCCCCAATTGTTTAATATAAAAACACATTTTTCATCAAAATTCTACTGAAACTATTCCCTGCCTAAATTAAAAAATTTGTTCAATTAATACAGAAATGTCCTCAGTTTTTTTGCAAAAATTATGAAATATGAAATATGTTTAATGATTTATATTTTTAGGGAAATCACTGTTTAAAGACAAATATGAATTTCTGCACACATTCCCTGGATGCCTACATCTTTTAATCTGCCGACAAAATACAAGTAAAATGTTTTGGCATTCAAGACATAGTATATTATACGATTAAGGTGTCTTAAACATATGAAAAAAAAAACATTTGAAAAAGAGCGCAAGACATTTGGGTTAAATCATAAGCCGGGTGACTATGGTATCATTTGGGCCAAAATATTTGAAGCCAAATTTTCTTAACCTTTACCCGTTAAAGGTTAATTACAGGTAAAGTTTATCAATATCAATGTTTGATATGAAACAGGATGGGATTCACTGTCCATAACACCATGCAGTTATACTTTTACTTTCTGTACGTGACTTTACACCGACGAAGGTGATGTACCAAGTCAGAAATCTAAATCAGATATAGATTCAATATTTTATTATTATAGTCTCACCACAAACAATTACATTTATTCACACAATAAAATATTCATTCAGGTACATAAAACATACATGCATAACAACAAACTTAAAATTAACATTGTATGTGCCAATCTTAAGATTATGTACCCTTGTGTTGATTCAATGTTAAACATATGGAAATTTTATAGAAAATCCACAGCCTTCATCCTTGTAATCTCATATTTGGCAATTTAATGACTGATAGATATAGGATTGTTGCATGCAGTGCTAGCATTGATTTCCTTAAAACAAGTTTATTAATGTATTATTGGTTAAAACAAATACAGAATGGCCCAAATCAAGTACACCTTTTAGGGTGCGCACGACTTTAGTGACTCAGCACGAGGTGTTTTGGAATTTACAGGTTGTTTAGAACTTTTTGTAAAAAATAAACACTAGCAGATCATAGAAAAGCAAGTGAGTAATCTATGTTTCAAAATTTATAACAAAAATATCTGTATTAAAGGCTGTAGATTTTCTATAAAAATCTTGGTTTATTTGCCACAAAAGCCTCTTTTTTCTTTTAAATGCAACGAAACAGTAAATAGTAGTGCTTTGCATCAAGTTTAACCTTGGTATATGCACAAAATGGCATATCCCTATTATTCATTATATCTGTAGTTTTGATATAATTGAAATTTGAAAAGTTCGTACAAAAATGGCTACAGAAGGGGTCATCAGTAAAACCTTAAAAGATTTATGAGACTGTACAATTTTATAATGCAATATTAGAAAAACAATTCGTTATTGTACATATGACAGTTGTTATCCATTCGTTTGATGTGTTTGAGCTTTTGATTTTGCCATTTGTTTACGGATAAAATCAATTTTTGTTTGTTATTTTCCTCGGAGTTCGGTATATTTGTTATTTTACTTTTTACAGCGATGACAGTGAGGGCATTCCGGTGTATTGATGCGAGAGCTTTTTCCATTACGTAACTTTCTTGTTTGACTGGTAACCGATCTATAATCTATAAATACGCGATAAATCATCGAGTGAAAAATGACATTCCTTATGATATCGCTTGTTATAAATTCATTTCTTCAATGAATACTCATATTTTTTTAGAACATAAATTAATATACTAGTCAACAAAAGAAACGATACACGGCGATTTTTTTTCCATATATATAATGAAATTGAATATACTGTACCGAGGTAAATAATTGCCCTATTGGTCTAATTTTTACATAGTATTATTTTCTCATCAAAACCATTGATTTAAGGCAAAAACGAGAATTTTTTTTAAAGAATTTTAGTTATTTCAAAAATCGTATTTTCACCCAAAAATTCAAAAATCGATATTAGAACTTAAAACTTTTAAACTTAGACGTGGCCTCCTTAAAATTTTGAACGCCTTTGCAAATATTTGAATACTTAATTCTCATCTTCGAAATTAATTTTGTCATCATTTTCCGCAAAATAAATTTGATTGCATTTTCTATCATGATTTTCTTGATAGAGGGTTACTGCTCACAAGGAAGCTATTAAACCAAGAGTTCCAAATGGTGAAGTTGAAATCATCCCTTCGTTAATTTTACGGACGCCATCACGAGTTGGTTGACCGTTATGGAATAACCGTTTCACAAATGATATCGGATATGTTCCTTACGTCGTAACTACAATCCCCTTCGCTTTCATGAATGTGACCTACCGAATTAGACTATTTACCGGATTTGTAATCACATAAGCAACACGACGGGTGCCACATGTGGAGCAGGATCTGCTTACCCTTCCGGAGCACCTGAGATCACCCCTAGGTTTTAATGGGGTTCGTGTTGTTTATTCTTTAGTTTTCTATGTTGTGTCATGTGTACTATTGTTTTTCTGTTTGTCTTTTTCATTTTTAGCCATGGCGTTGTCAGTTTGTTTTAGATTTATGAGTTTGACTGTCCCTTTGGTATCTTTCGTCCCTCTTTTTGATCCATGTGTTCAATAACTAGGAACTTTCAAATTCGGTAAAATTCTTTTAACCATATGCATTTGCTCTGTAAATAAATGTTTTTTATTGTATAATTTAACAGTTTTTCCTATGTATTATACTTTATGATAGATTTAAGTTCAAAGTTGTGTATCGTTTCTTTTTTTGCCTAGTATAATATGAAAATGTTTTGTTATATAGTAAAATAATAAATATATGCACACGCACAGAAAAGTTGTGTTAACGCATGCGGAAGAATATCTCAAGAACGTTTGCAATCTTCTATGCAGAGTTATCGGTCCTTGCTCTCTCTCTCGGACCGATTACTCTGCGTGGGAGATTGAACGTTTTGCTGGAAAATATGAATGCCTTCTCAAATCCTGTTTACTGATTTGTATCACTACAATATAATAGTTTAATATTAGGATGAGGTTGAATTTCCTGTCATTTATTTATCATCCACGCACGAACTTGTCTCAGAATTTTTTTTTATATCTGTACATTAATTAGACCGTTGGTTTCCCCGTTTGAATGGTTTTATACTAGTAATTTTGGGGCCCTTTATAGCTTGTTGTTCGGTGTGAGCCAAGGCTCCGTGTTGAAGGCCGTACTTTAACCTATAATGGTTTACTTTTTTAAATTGTTATTTGGATGGAGAGTTGTCTCATTGGCACTCACACTACATCTGCCTTTATCTATTAACCTCACTTTCAGGTAAAGAGATGTGATTTTTTTTCCTGAGACAAGTTGCCATCCACAAGTACTTGCGGTCATCCTATATTCAGTACAGCAACTTCAGTACTTAGGTTGCATTAGTCACGAATTAGTCCGTTGTTTTCATTTCAATACATTATAGCTTCAAACTCATACTTACCTAAACAAATACGGCAAAGATTCTCTCGAAAACGAACTTCATGAAAATTTTCATTTCGGTTACTTGATAAAGTTTAATTCCCTTTGTTTATAAACATAGTTTGAGGTATTGTGCAGGATATTATATACACTTGAGTGAACGGAACATAACAAGAAGTGTTATACAATAGCAAGTGTAAAATTTAAATAAGGTATTTACTCAACCCTGTGACATTTGCTCTGAAGAAAACCCAAGAAAAATGAAAAATTCGTAAGGGTTCCGCGGAACCCAGTGTCTCGCTTCCCATTGACATATTTTTTTTCTCTCTAGATAGTATCTTTCGATTGTAAAAAGCTTCTGCCCAAGTTAAGTAAAAATCCAGGATGGTTTATGAATCTAATAAATAAGTCCATTTATAAGAAATATACGGATACACAGAAAATATTTTTTTACAACATTTTCTTCTAGATACTAACTTATGATTATAAACAAGCTATTGTCCAAGTTTGGTAAAAATCAAGAATAGTTTAAGAAACTTATTTAAATTTTTAAAACTTTAACCACAGAGTGAATGTAATGTTAACTGGCAGAACAACTAAGTCCATTTATAAGTGAAATACGGATAAACAGGAATTTTTTTTACAAAATTTTCTTCTGGATACTATCTTATGACCATAAACAACCTTCTGTCCAAGCTTGATAGAAATTCTGGATAGTTTAAGAAATTTATCAAAATTTTAAAAACTTAAACCACAGAGTGAATATTTGGGGACGCCGCCGCCGACGACGACACCGACGACGGAATGTAGGATCGCTATGTCTCGCTTTTGCAACAAAAATCATAGGCTCGACAAACAGTTGTTTCAGTGATTTCTTTTGTGTTATATTTTCGTTATATTTTTTCTCGATCTTATAGCATCTTACAATTGTCCTCCGACATGATGTGATATTTCTTTCTTTGATCGCGAATATTATTCATAAGATTTATTTCCGCAGTCGAAAAGTTGAGAGACATTTAGAGTCGTACATACGAGATCTTGACTAAGTTAACAGTTTTACATTAGACTCAATTTTATAATAGATCTTCGCATAAGGACTCGCTTGTATTATAGTTCTTTGCTTATTTAACTGTCATAATATTAGTTGTGTGTTAGTTCTTCACAACTCAGAAAAAGATTCAAGAATATTAAAGTTCTTCACATAAGGACTCACTAATATTAGTTTTTACCTTATACGGTGGCTCACTATAATTTCAGTTTTTCTCATACATGCTCATGTTTACAACTAGTACACGAGTGTCTTAATATTTCACGTACTACACATACGTATATATTACTCTAGTGTGTTTTCATATTTGTTTGAACTTTTTGGATGCTATTTAGAGCTAAAAATGTCGATACTAGATCATGCCCCATAATTAGTGTTGTTTTGCTATGTTTATTTAAATGATAATTTAAACATCAAATTTTAAAATTGCATTTGTGGTTCGTGAAGTCATCAACGAAAATCTTTAACGTGTTAACCCAAAGTATGATGGACTTCAAATCTAAACACAAATGCCTACAGTGCGCGAAATGATGCTCAACCAATTCTTGGCAATGGTACCATAACACATGCAAACCTTCAGATTGTCTTCAGAAGTTGAACAATATGTTTAACTAACGGTCGGGTGATTGTTATTTGCAATGCATGCAATATAAAAATGGCGAATTTATTTTCAGGAAAGCCACCACGTAAAGGACAATAAACAACCAACCCAGACACTTCTCAGATATGTGTAAAAATCGGACAACATAACGGTGATAACCTTGAAATATATGAAATGTCCAAGTTTTTAGAAGTTATGGAGGAGCATCTTATTGAGTCGCCAAGGCTAATCCCACCACAGTTTTTCTTTGCGAATTGCGTTGTATACGATCGCGGGACAGGAGACATTTCGTCTCAATAACATATAGTATGCCACATTGCTCTAAGGAAAATCGCCCGCCAACGCGATCTTCGTCAAATTCCCGACTTTTGTGTTAATATTTCCTTGCCAATCAAGAGCAGGAATACCTTCCACTATCCAAAGAAAGCTACGTCTGTAAAACATGCAACAATACTATATCAAAGCTCGTCAGGAAACAATCCCTCAATTAGGAAGCAACCATTTAACTTCTAAAAACGGGGGGGGGGGGGTATAGTTTTCTTGTCTGAGATCGAACATTCTTTTTTTATTTCCGACTCTTATCAATCAATTATTCTTGTAAATTTAACACTATATATAAGGTATGGGGAAAATCTGTATTTATAATACATTTTTTTTGTCATTTGCTTGACAACATCATTTTTTTCCATCGAATTGGGGATCAGAATATTTTTTTTTAGGAAAAAAATCATACTGTTTCATTTATACAAGAGTAAGTCATTTGTTTTTAAGAAGACAAAAGGAACTATTATCATGTTTTGAAAATATCGACAATTTGCTTGACATTGACAAATCAAAAATTTAAGTCACATGGTAATTGTTGGGGATGCTAAAACCTTTGACATATATACATTTTGTAAGTTGAAAAATGAATATACTTAGAGCTTTCTTGGGTGGTTAACATTTCCGATGGACTGGCATATTTTGAAGAATGTAAAACCTGTTTTATTTTAAATTTATTTTGATGCTGGTCTTAAAAAGATAGCAAAATTTAAGCAAAAATTTCTTGAACAGGGCTCCAGTTTAAATAAAACAGAGTTCAAATGATCAAGTTCTTGGAACAAAGAGAGAGGGAAAACAATGACACTGCTATATCATCTCAACAATTAAATCACAAAACATTAGAGCTTGTGTTAGAAATTAATAAATGTGTGAAGCAGAAGAAAAACAACTGTGCATGCATCTGAAAATACCATCAGTATTACAAATGTTTGAAGGAGACTGTTCTGTTATGGATACGTTTGACAAATTCTGCATGAAGAAAAAAAAAAGACAGTCCCTATTGTGTGATAATTGTATTCATATATATTGTTACTTCGACATATCTTTATATATTGCTTTCCATAGTTCAAATTGGAATCTCAGATTAGCACCACTTAAAAGCATCCTCCCCTATTCCATGCCTTTGATTGGAATATGTACTTGAGACATTGAATAATTCCAAGACATCTGACTGTCAGATATAGCAGAACTTCCACACAATATTTTAACGTGCTTTCAAAATGGGGGCTATTCAACCAGTGTAACAGGTAAGGCATGTCAGCAGCTTGCACTAGACGACGCTCATGAGTCTCTTATAAACCGTGATGTTAAGTAATCTGTTCGGAAACCATCTCCATAACTTCTTGATAAAATTACTGTCTATCTTCCTTTGCGAGCATTACTGCAAAAACAAATTAAACAAGCAATTAAATCGAGGGTTCCAACCACATGTTCCCCATACAAACGGATTTGAAAACAAAACTCTAACCCGGATCTGACACTGGATTTATACATCAGATACATCACGAGATATATACATGTCATGATACAGTATATATGAATTAAAGACAAATATAAATCGATAGTGTAATTTTATTATTCTTTTATTCACAATATATATGTGGTTTTTGGCTTGATTCTGACCAATGTTTATATTCCAAATATATATGTATACGCCGCTATTATTGTTGTTGTTACCAATTATGTAAATCAATTGTATCTGACTTAATGCCCTTTATGGGCCCTGTTATTTGGGAAATAAAAATATAAGAAGATGTGCCAATGAGACAACTCTCCACCCAAGTCACAATTTATAAAAGTAAACCATTATAGGTCAAAGTACTGTCTTCAACACGGAGCCTTGGCTCACACCGCACAGTAAGCTATAAAGGGCCCCAAACATTACTAGTGTAAAACCATTCATGTCTATATGAAACCACAAGATCTTACATAATTGCCCAAGTTTTCAAATCATATCAAATGTTTTCATTGGTCTTTACTTGTTGGAAAAATGTACTGGATTCATTGTTAGCTAAATTATCAATGTTAGGTTATTGCATATTCTTTAGAGCTGTCTGTTTAAATGATGAATTGAAAAAGGGGGGATGGATATACACACTTAACATTTGGCTATATTTTCAACATATCTAACGAATATGTGAGAAAAAATAGGTTTAGAACACGAACTATCTCTCTTATTCTGTAAACAATTGCAGGTATTGTAGGATTATTAAGGTATTCCAGTGGTTTTTTTGTAAAGCACCCCCTCCCCCCCCTTTTTGTAATATACACCAAACACATTTAGTTAGGATAAAGAACCAATAGCCCGGTAAATAGAATAATTAACAATGAGTCCATGTTTGTGATAAGTGCTTTTTAGCAATTTTATGTATTATACAATGTTACAGTGTTACAAACCTAATCAAACAAACCCGTAAAAATAACATTATCTCCCCTGAAAATGCGAAACAACAAAACACCAAAAACTGCTACTTTTTTTTTACCCTATATCACATAATTATGAAAGCACATTAGATATATAGGGGATACTGTGATTGTGTACATGTTTGAATGTGTATGTGGCACACTCAGAACGATCGTCTGTAGATTTTTTAAAAATTTTATACCTTCGGTTTCCGGGTCATCGCAGCAACACGTTTCTTTTCCTTCCAGCTATTCCTGATTATGAATTATTCTCGGCTACAACATGCATTCAGTGGCGGATTTACCGGGGGGGAACAGGGGGCATATGCCCCCCCCCCCCCCCCCCCCAGTTCAGGTCACCAACAAAAAATTTGCAAGCTTAAATTATGGAAAATACATTTACATGTTGATTGGAATAGTACGTGGTTTATTTAAGAATTGAATGCTGCTTTTTGTAAATTTATTGGGGTGTAAAAGCGTTGACTGAAGTACATTTTGTATGAAGCGCGGAAGCGCTTCATACTAAAAATGTGCGCACGGTCAACGCTTTTACAACCCTATAAAGTTACAAAAAGAAGCATTCAATACTTATAATTACATTTTTTTAGCTAGAATCATGAAAACACGATTTTTATCAAGTTTTCATTTAATTTACCTGTGCACTTTATTGTGGGACCTCGTGTCATCATGAATGATAAATGTTATTGTCGAATACAATTGTTTCAGGAATAGCACGAGATGTGCAGTTGGCCAATCAGAATAACGTATTATAATGAAACATCTAATGTAATTATAATACAATACAGATTAAAATCGATTACCAGGTGAAACTTCTGATCTGTGTTTTTAAAGAATAGGTACAAATTATATGTTTATGTCGATAATGTTGGTATACATCTATATTTAGGTTCTTAGTTTCTCTCCATTCCAAAATACAGTACTCACATTACCATTTTATTTAGAATTTATGTTTTTTCTCTCTTCAAAACGGTCTTTTTGTGAATTTATTCAGCAACAAATCAAATCATTTATTTTTTAATACCATACACGTTTGTTTTTTAAATGGAATGGAATGTCCTATTTACTTCCCTCTTATTTTCAAGGGAAATCGACAATTTGTCAAACCCCCTTTTTCACCGGTCTAGGACAAACATGATGAATTGACATTTTCTTATAAAAAAAATCATTAATAAAATGCTAAATTATTTTCCTAAGATCTATTTTGTAACTGAATCTGGGACTTAATCATTTCTTTAAATGCCCGAGCATACAGTTATATTTGTTTATTTTTATTGTTTCAATTGCCATGTACATGTATGAGGCTAAAAAAGGTCACCATTTGTAAGGATATGAAGGTGTTTTACAGATATTAGAATAATGTACAAAAAAGTAAGTCTGGAAGCAAGGCCAAACAAATATAGAGGTGATGAAGAAAATATTGATTGGTTGTATGTTGTTTAACGTCCAGTGGCAAATATTTGATGCATGTTGAGGACAAATATAATAACAGATCAATTGGCAGGAAAAGAAAGTATAAAGTGAAATAGTAAAAACAATAAAATCAAAGCAGCAAAGGCGCTGTAGGCAGTTAAGTACAAAAAAAGGAGAGGCAAACTTGGCAGAAGTTAAGACGAATATTGTTGAAAAATTGGTGAAAATATTATCTCGGCTATTTCTCAAGTATTGAATAATGTTTGTACCCTAAAGTTTTCACTATCCAATCCTGCCACTTAGAGTTAAAATTGTGCCTGTCCATATTGAGGACCCAGTAATTTGGTAATTGTTGCTGTATATCATATCCATTTTTCATAATTGTTTTGTACATAAATCAGGCTGCTGTAGTTTTATTGTTTTACATTTGTAATTTTCTGGTCTTTTAAAGCTTACTATGCAGTATACATGTAGGTTTTGCTAATAGTTACAAGCTGCATGGAGGATTATTCTTATCAGATTAATAATTTCAATAATGGGGTCCAGCAGTGGTGTATGGTTTAATTCAACTATATTCTAAAGTATGAATATGCCATATTAGCAGTTTTAGTTGCATCAGTTGGTGCACCTACATTGTATGCACAAGCATCAAATCATAGCTGAAACTATCTTAAGTGGTGTAATTTTCTTGAAAGTTATATTGCAATAAATGCTGATGTTGTTATAATGGCCTAGCAATGATACAACATTTTTTGAAGCCTAACTATAATTGCTTACTTTCTTCATTTATTTTGGTGGATATACATATAGTTGTCTCATTATGATGCATTGGCTATCATTCCACATATTCTTATCTTTATAATAATTGTACATGTCTTATCTATAATCAGCTTTTAATACAGAGACATGTTTTGCCTATTTGTTATTTTGATAATACAAATAATACAATTAAAATAGAAATGCATTAACATGTAAAATATATTCAAAGATAATGATCCATGACTGATTGTACAGGGCTGAACAATCCCTATGGAAATAAGATGTGCCAACACTTATACAACTGCTTACCAAATAACATTGACTTTTCATAAGTTGTCCCCTTTAAACAAACCCTAACACATAGATTGCTGGCTTCTTAAACTAACATAATTATAGTCAAAGTCAATAGATCATGCATATGACCGAGGGGTAAGGACCAAATATCCTCTATGGAACTGAAACATACTAATGCTTCTTCACCTACATGGCAATCATCATTAACTTACGACGATTGGTTTCCTTCATAGTAAAATAATCAAAAGCTTTATGAAATTTCAAAGTAACGTAAGTTTCCAAGTAAAAAGAGAATAATTTAGGGGTCAAATATCCTCAATAGAAATTGAAAGTGACAAAGTTTATACAACTGCACACCAAATATCATTGACCATTCACTAGTGGTTCCTCAATAACTCACCTAATCAAAAACTGATACATGTAAACTAAGTTTCAGAGTCAACTGACTATGACAAAGGGGGTGGGGCTAAATATTCTGGTAATCTGCAGGTAATGAGATATACCTATGCTAACACAACTGCGTACCAAATATCATTGACCTCCCATTAACTAGACCTAATCACACAATCACAAACTACATTTTTGTAATACATTGTTGACGTTGACCATGCTGACAAAACAACACAACTATATACATGTATGCCTCTCTTTTTGACTCTGCCATCTTTGGCAAGACAAAAATTCCAACAAATTTAATACAAATAGTTTGTCCATCTTTTTTTAATATTTCTTTATTCTTATTTTCTTAAATAAATTAATGCTGCATTTACACATAATTCGATATCAATTTGAAACGTTTAACATGTTTAATGTCTACTTCGATACGCGTCAAAATCACTTCACTGTCCAAATGAGCTTAATTTTTAACTCAATTAATAATATTCATTTGTTGTAACTGCTGGCAAGTTTATGAATAATTCCTGTCAGAAAGCTGAATCAAAACTTGTTGTAATAGCTGACATGATTACACCTGGCAAAACACAATCTTCAAAATTGATCATGTATGTAGATTTACATGTAGGTATATGTAAATATTTTCATAACATCGTACATGAAGTAGTCTAGAGTTTCATTGTTGTTGTGGAACTATAGGGGTGAATAGACAATCCTGTTGCTACAGAGAATCATGTATTGTACATACATGACGTATACATGTACATGTATGCCTTGCCTCTTCTTGTATTAGCCATTGCAAAAGATTGGAATCAAGCTGAAATAAAAACAAATACAAATAGGTATAATATTCATTATTGCTTTAAAATTTTTACATATACAATGTAGCATAAAGGCTTCATGTCACGTCCACTTGTATTTTTGTCCATCTAATGAGTTAACCTTTTTCAACTGATTTTTATAGTTCGTTCTCAAGTTGTACTGTTATACCACTGTCCCAGGTTAGGGGAGGGTTGGGATCCCGCTAACATGTTCAACCCCGCCACATTATTTACGTTTGTGCCTGTCCCAAGTCAGTAGCCTGTAATTCAGTGGTAATCGTTTTTTTATGTGTTACATATTTGTTTTTCGTTCATTTTTTTATATAAATAAGGCCGTTTGTTTTCTCGTTTGAATTGTTTTACATTGTCTTATTGGGGCCTTTTATATGGGGTATGGGCTTTGCTCATTGTCGAAGGCTGCGCGGTGACCTATAGTTGTTAATGTCTGTGTCATTTTGGTCTCTTGTGGACAGTTGTCTCATTGGCAATCATACCACATCTTCTTTTTTTATATATTCATGTCTAAAATCTTTATGTATTAGTTTTGTCCATGTTCATTGAGGCCCTTATAATTACATTTGTAATGCTTAAATTATTTAGGGTCCCAAGTCAGGATCGTCTGGCCTTTGTTAGTCTTGTATGATTTTCAATTATAGATTCTTGTGTATAATTCTAACTTAAGTTTAGTATGACATGAACTCCATAATCATTGAACTTGTAACTTTTGTTTTGGGGTCAATTGAAGCAAGCCTTCATGTTTGAGAGTTTCTCTCTGCATTTAAGACCATTTGGTGGCCTTCGGCTGTTCTCAGCTCTTTGGTCGTGATGTTGTCTTTTTAGCACATTCCCCATTTTCATTCCAATTTTATTTGAAATTGTTAGTGAAATATCTTGATCACGGATTCGCTGTTATCCATTGCCAATGTTATAATAAAATAAGTAAGTACATTCCTATTTCTGACCGAGATTTAAAATTGTTATATTATCAAATTTCCAACCATATTTGTATCAAAATCGTCATTTGATTTTGTTTGAATTTTATAGATATCATATTGTCTCCTACACATTAACGACATATAAATAAACCGTGCAATATGCTTTTTGCTGTGCAATATGCATTTTGCTATCCGCCGTTTTTGATCACCTTCGAAAATATAGTTTAACATGTGACTATCCCTGAACGAATAAAATAAGTTAAAATATACGAATTAATAATACTGATCGAGTAAGATAAATAAAATGTAGAGAAAAGTGACATAACAATTTAAAGAATACAGAAATAAACACCACCCCCTACCCGGATCCTCATGGTATACACGAGAATCTGGATGGAGACGCAGAATATAGAATAGTAGATAAGGACAGTAGAGATTGATGCATTGCTAAAAAAGAGAGAAAAAATAATAATTGTTAAAGAACACAGACATGAAACACCCCTGGGTGTTGAAACAGTAACGGATTGCGATTTACTCATATTAGTGACGAATGCTAGAAGTTTACATGCGGACAACTGCAGTTCTCCTCTGCACTTATGTAGAAAGGAACTAAACGGAATAAAATGAATTAAAACTAAAGTTAACAAAATGTAGCTGCATTCGCTCCTTGCCATTTACTTCTTTAGAATGATTTGATAACAACATATAATTAAGTAATAGAAGAAAAGCACCAATTGGATGATGCTGACGAATTAGGGGTCAACATCCAGTGACAAATATCATGTGCATATGAGAACGACAACATGTTATATGTACCCCTATGTTGTATTAAAAAGACACTTTCAGTCGGATTTGAGAACGTGCTACTTTGAACAGATTCAAAAATTAAGGCTGATTGAAAACGTTGGTATTAAATGAAATTGAGAAAGGAAATGGGGAATGTGTCAAAGCGACAACAACCCGACCATAGAGCAGACAACAGTCGAAGGCCACCAATGGGTCTTCAATGTAGCGAGAATTCCCGCATCCGTAGGTGTCTTTCAGCTGGCCCCTAAAAATATGTAAACTAGTACAGTGATAATGGACGTCATACTAAACTCCGAATTATACACAAGAAACTAAAATTAAAAATCATACAAGACTAACAACGGCCAGAGGCTCCTGACTTGGGACATGCGCAAAATTGTGGCGGGGTTAAACATGTTTTATAATTTATGAGATCTCAACCCTCCCCCTATACCTCTAGCCAATGTAGAAAAGTAAACGCATAACAATACGCACATTAAAATTCAGTTCAAGAGAAGTCCGAGTCCGATGTCAAAAGTTGAACAAAAGAAAATAAATAAAATGACAATAAAACATAAATAACAACAGACTACTAGCAGTTAACTGACATGCCAGCTCCAACCTCAATTAAACTTATTGAAAGATTATGTCTACATCATATGAATATCAGGCACAATCCCTCCCGTTAGGGGTTTAGTATCATACTATCATAAAATATATGAAAAGAACATAACCCTTGTCATGCCAATAGCTATTTAAAAAAAATGTGTTTAGTTCCGATGCAAAGACCCTATGCATATTCCAGCGGCCAATCCATATCTTGCTATATTGAAGTGACACACCCTTCAACAAAATGCAAAGAAAGTCAAAATAAAAATGCTCTTAATAGAACGATACTGTTGCACCGTATTGTCATTTTTTTTTTACTCAAGAACATCTCATTCTTTACTTTTTCAATGGGAAAATATAAATGTAGCAAAACTATTACCGTGGCTAAATAACTCTTAACTGACACAATTTCAATTGTCCAACCCATTAACAGACTTCATTCCCATAATTTTCACTAGACGTGGTATTATTCACGTTATATTACAATTATGAAATATTTACAAATGTCAATTTATTTTTTAGAACCAAAGTACTGTTTTGTGTCCTTGAAATGATATCTAAAGTTGTTTGTTTCGCCTTTTATTAGAAAATTGCTATGCTTATAAGCATAAATTATACATACTTGCGCGACGCCTTTTAGTTTTACTGAAAACTGCGCAGACTATGAAATGTTTTTACAGGTGGAAAATATTCTATGATAGATATCATTTTGTCAGACACTTTTCTTTTTTTGATTTGGTTCTTATAATATGCCAAAAATCTGTATATTTGATAGAGTTTAACATAAAATTGTGCGTTTTACTCTTAACAGACGTATAACCAACCCGATTAACAGACCAATCGCCCATATAGCCGCATACTCAATATAGATTAACCGACCAATCTCTCGGTTAGCCCAGTGTCGGCCGTGGTTTAATACTGATTAATACTTATGGGACGAGGCATATCCAAAACTAACTTATCTGTTTTGGTAATCTCGTCATCAAATTAGGAAATATTTCACTGATATTTTAAAGGCATAAATGTATTGGTGACATTAGAAAACAAATGTTATTTTATAAAATATTGATCATTTTCATTCAGGTTTATCATATGCCACATAACTGTTGGATCTGTCACATTGTGTTTCTCAGTCCACCAGTCGAACGAATTTCATTTTAAGTCATGGCAAAAATGTTCTCAGTCCTACTCTTTGTCAGTTTTTCTTGTTTATCTGAATTTGGAACCACATGTGCTGTATATATAGAGCAGAACACTACATACAGGAATGACTATGGTGTATCTTCAAAGCCGACCACGACATACATAGATGATGGTGGTGTATCTTCAGAGCAGACCACGACATACATAGATGATGGTGGTGTATCTTCAAAGCAGACCACGACATGCATAGATGATGGTGTTGTATCTTCAGATCAGACCACGACATACATAGATGATGGTGGTGTATCTTCAGAGCAGACCACGACGTACATAGATAATGGTGGTGTATCTTCAAAGCCGACCACGACATACATAGATGATGGTGGTGTATCTTCAGAGCAGACCGCAACATACATAGATGATGGTGATGTATCTTCAGACCAGACCACGACATACATAGATGATGGTGGTGTATCTTCAGAGCAGACCACGACATACATAGATAATGGTGGTGTATCTTCAGAGCAGACCACGACATGGTGGTGTATCTTCAGAGCAGACCACGACATACATAGATGACGATGGTGTTTCTTCAAAGCAGACCACGACATACATAGATGATGGTGGTGTATCTTCAGAGCAGACCACGACATACATACATAATGGTGGTATATCTTCAGAACAGACAACGACATACATAGATCATGGTGGTATATCTTCAGAGCAGACCACAAAATTCACGGATGACTATGGTGTAGTTTCAGAGCAGACCACGACATACATAGATGATGATAACGTATCTTCAGAACAGACTACAAACTACATGTATAACTATGGTGTATCATTGAAGACAGATGTAGAAATTAATTCTGTGGAAAAAATAAGTAAGTATTAGATTTTGTCTAAAACCAACTAATTAAACACATGTTATTTAATAGTTTCCTTTGATCTATTTTACACTGTTGTTTGATACATTTTGTTTTGTGCTCGTGCATTTACTTCAAATATATTTCTGTATCACTAAATGTCAATTTAAAGCTAGTACAACGTATAGGTTTTACCATCCAGCTAGTTAATTTCTGTTTTTCATTCATCATTCATACAATAGAAAAAACTTGGGGCGACTATAAATTCTGCATTAGCGTTTCATTGAACTGCTCATTTGTTCTTTGATCAACATCAATTTAAAAAAACACATATTATGCATCATATTAATGCAGATTGTTCTAGGACTCAATTTCAAACAAAATTATTTCGGTAAAAGAATATTTCTTTTCTTTTTATTCTTCAACTGTGCTATTTTTGCAGTCAAATTGCATTGACCATATATATTTATATGTGATACACAGAGTTTAATCGTATATGGCTTAATTTATCACATCAATGAATAATACAGGAGTCGGTTTCACTAAATATTTACGACTAAGTTGTTGAAGTCTTTTGTGAAACCGACTACAGCTTCGCATAATTCTTCACGTTGCCCGCTCCAAATTCAAAATATTCCATCTGGAACTGTTGTTAGAGTATCAGCATGAAAGAATAACTGTGCATTGTCTCGAAATATGAAATTCATTTGAAGTCAGCTGGGTGCAGGATAGAAAAGCCTGGTGCAGCCTTGCATTCTGTACCACGTCAGGAATATGACAGTTGTTTTTCACTGTTAGCTGATATCGTTAAGATTTGTCTGTTTATATGGACTAAAGTACTTGTCCTACGACGATTCTTAGAACGGAAGCAAGCTATGCGCTTCTTCTGTTTCCCTCTTTCTTAGAACGGGAGCAAGCTATGCGCTTCTTCTGTTTCTTTCTTTCCTAAAACGGGAGCAAGCTATGCGCTTCTTCTGTTTCCCACTTTCTTAGAACGGGAGCAAGCTATGCGCTTCTTCTGTTTCCCTTTTTCTTAGAACGGGAGTAAGATATACGCTTCTTCTGTTTCCCTCTTTCTTAGAACGGGAGCAAGCTATGCGCTTCTGCTGTTTCTCTTTTTTTTAGAACGGGAGCATGCTATGCGCTTCTTCTGTTTCCCTTTTTCTCAGAATGGGAGCAAGCTATGCGCTTCTTCTGTTTCCCTCTTGTTATAGTTTCTTCGATCCTTTGCTGTTTGTAAGTTTATTCAAAAGCAAGGACGATCACAAATGTTCAAATCTTCAATATAATGCAAATATTTTTATTTTTCATTCTCCCATAGATGGAATTTTAACACTTTTTTGATTGCACTGTGTTGACGTATTGTGAGTTATATTGACTCGTCTGAAATAGAATTTTTTATTATACCTCAGTATGTTTTTTCTATACAAAAAGTAATGAAATGTTTGTGCTATTTCATTCCACAAACTATTTACCAGTCAATTGTTTCAAAGACTATTACCCCGGTTAATAGTTTTATCAACATATTTCCCGTACTTTTTCATACTTATTTTTCATTGGACAATTACGACGTCATCAAGTTTTCTGCTTGAATTTTTGCGCTTGGCAACTATATATGATATCGTAAATTTTGTACTCTGTTTGTGACTGTTCAAATTGCAAATTAATATATCACTTACTAGAAACAATTAAAAGAATAAGAAAATCTTAGCAACGCATTTTTGAACTAAAATATAGTAAGTGTACTCTATGGGTTTGTCGTCGTCTTCATAAACTGTGATTACTTTGATGTACAGTACGTTAGCTAGTCAAGTAGAATTTATTATATGCACGGGAATTTTTCCTAGTTCCTCGTTTTATTTTAAAGCTCTATCGTTTAATTTTTTTTCTAATCATGCACATTATTTTTCCAGGTATAATTTTTATAAAGTCTAATATCTTTGTACAAACTGTAGCTTGAAATAAACTCCGTGACCAATACTTTTTAACATATTTTTTTTAAATAACATGATAAATATACTAAATTTGGCAAAGGATGAAAAAATATTTATTCATAATTTAATTTACTTGTCTACCTTAAGTGACATTTTTTTTTTCAAATATAAAAGGTAAAATCACAAAAATACTGAAGTCCCTAATCAAATGGCAAAATCAAATGATAAAACAGATCAAACGAATGGACAACAACTGTCATATACCTGACTTGGTATAGGTATTTTCAAATGTAGAAAATGGTGGATTGAACCTGGTTTTATAGCGCTAAACCTCTCACTTGTATGACAGTCGCGTCAAATTCCATCACATTTACAACGACGCGTGAACAAAACAGACACAATAGGTAAAATTGTCAAAAAATGGGTACAGCAGTCATCACTGTTTCACAATCTCATCTTGTTTTTGTTATGGTAGCCTTTTAAAAATCCAAGCAAATGGTATATACTCATATAAGAATTCCAGAATATCACTGTACATGCAATTTTGAACCAGTTTAGAAAGTTATCTAGCTGAAGGATATATAAATTGCTCTTAATAATGTATGTTTTACCTCAGAAGTATGGTTTATACAATAAAAAGGCTCTTTTTCAATCTGAAGAAAAAAGGGGGACAATATTTTCAATTATGCTTCAAGTTTGAACTAATATATTTTTATTTAATGAAGAACCTCTGATTAAAATTTTAATAATGGTCAACACAGATCTTTCCTAATAGAAATTAATTAATAAAACAATGATATTGAGAATAAAAAAAGTATATTGGCCATTTATGATATCCATATGCAGTTTGCTTTGAATAACTCAAATGTTACTACAAGTCCAATTTGAGCTTGAAATTAGTAAAATGGTATTTGGGATAAAGCTTTATATGTTTTTTTATTGCTTGAAATAGATCATAGAATGAAAAAAGGTAAAGCTGAAGTCAGTATAGCAAGTTTGGTTCTGTATTACAGAGAATCATCAGAAATTCAATTTTTAGAAGATGTACCTATACCAATGAAAATAAGTCAAATTTGATGTCAGTAATCATGTTTAATCATCTTTTTTGGGGGGAAAATTTTGTTTAAGGGAGAAATTTCAGCCATTAAATTTGCATATTAAGGTACTTTAGTCTTTTATGGTCAAAAAACATGCATGCAGTTCTTGACTTAAAGTTCTTATTTTTGCATAATTTTTGATTGAAATCAATAAAACCTGTATATAATGACTTGTGTATGGTAAAAATAGCTCTTGGTCAAATAATTTTATGATTTTTCAGTTTTATTGTTTTTGTTATGGTAGCCTTTTACAATCCAAGCAAATGGTATATACTCATATAAGAATTCCAGAATATCACTGTACATGCAATTTTGAACCAGTTTAGCAAGTTATCTAGCTGAAGGATATATAAATTGCTCTTAATAATGTATGTTATACCACAGAAGTATGGTTTATACAATAAAAAAGGCTCTTTTCCAATCTGCAGAAAAAAGGGGGGACAATATTCTCAATTATGCTTCAAGTTTGAACTAATATATTTTTAATTTTAATAATGGTCAACACATAGCTTTCCTAATAGAAATTAATTAATAAAACAATGATATTGAGAATAAAAAGTATATTGGTCATTTATAATATTCATATGCAGTTTGCTCTGAATAACTCAAATGTTACTACCAGTCTAATTTGAGCTTGAAATTAGTAAAATGGTATTTGGACTAAAGCTTTATATGTTTTTTATTGCTTGAAATAGATCATAGAATGAAAATAAGTAAAGCTCAAGTCAATATAGTAAGTCAGGTTCTGTTATAGGTGTAACACCACTAATAAGGGCCCGGCCAGAGAGCACATACCAGAAAGTATTACATATTTAACACAAAATAGTTCCTACGCATGAGTGTAACTTTCAAAATATGTAGAATATTTATGTATTTTTGGTATTAAATAAGACCTAAAGGACTGCTGATCATTGCAGAACACTTTTTGGCTTTTAATTATGAATATTAAAATAACTTCTTCAATTTTTAAAAAGAGGGTACATTTTGTCTGTTTGTCAGATCTGAAGTACCTGTTTTGGTACATCCGAAGTTCCGGGGACCAGTATAGGCCATTAAAGGTATGCTGATTTTTTCAGCACAAGACACCATAAAGAATTGCTTTGACATGCAATGATTGCCACTTTTTTTGAACTTAAAACAAAAGCGGTTTGTCTGCTTGAAATGGAGGAATTTAACATTGAAAGCAATGGGGCCATGACTTATTGGTGTACTTCCATAACGCAAACATTTGTTTTATCTTATTTCTTATTTAAGATTCAAAGGAAACAGCAGTATTTAATAGAGGAGGCTGTATATATATTAAAATTTTACACCTTTTTAGTCATTGCAAAGTAAAATGCTTGAATAATTAGAACATATCAAACTATAAAGGCCCCCAAAAACGATATCCATGCTACTACTAGTATATATATTACAAAGAAAATTGGGTAAATTGAGGTCATACCGAAGAAAAAAATCAACCCTGCTAATATAGATATAACCGAATATAAATATATAAGTCCAAAGTAAGCTCTCGTTTGAGAACTGTGTAAAATTGGTCAGATTCAAATGATTGTATAGAATGAAGATGTTTTATTAATAAAATTATGTTGTCTCCATTCAAATTGCTACCCAAGCATCTTAAAAATACTTCACTATATTGAAATGAAAATTCAAGGACTTTCTATCATATTTATCATATTCTGAGGTTTAAAAAAAATGATGTCTACCATCAAAATAAAAAAATATGTTTTCTTACTAATAATTCATTTTATAGCCGAAAGATCATTTTGTCTATTTGACTTGGAAGTTTCACAATTGTATGACATTATTTTTGATTTTCCAATTTAAATATGGTTAAATACTATACTATATCTATTTTCTTGTTAAATTATATACTTTTCTGATGCACAAATCAGTCTTAATCATGTTAATCTATGTATAATTGCACTTCAAGTATTCTATTATTCCTACATGTCCTATGCATATTTATTATAATGATTTGGTCTTGAATGTATGTTTCTTTTTTTATCTACTAGTAAATCACAACCGAAATTAATGACAGACGGACATATAATATACAAAATTTAATGAATAATTAAAATCAAGATATTTGCCTTATATCACAACGGTTTTCGTTATTTCGCAAATGTTTGCGTCATAACGCAAAATGGTTTGCGTTATATCGCAATGGTTTGCGTTATAATGCAAATGTTTGCGTTATATCCCAAAGGTTTGCGTTATTTCGCAAATGTTTGCGTTATCACGCAAAGGTTTTCGTTATAATGCAAAGATAGGAAGAAAAATTAAAATAAAGTGTGAGGCGCTAATACGCTTCAGTACTAATTTCAGAAAAAGACCGAGATTTAAAATTATCCAGACCTTCTTTAGAATTTTAAAGATGTGTTTCTTTGACATTTTTCTTAAGGATATAGACATGTCAGGTTTAAGGACTTTTTGCCAGCTGTTCGGACTCCTTGTGTTTTTCTTACGCTACAGGTTGGCATATTAAGGATCAACACCGTTTATTGGTTTCATTTAATGTAATTTGTGTTATATTTTAAATGTAGATTGTCGTTTTTATGACACTTTAGTTTGTATTGAAACATTGAGCTTGATATCTTTTGAATTAACTTCTTTTCTAGTAGTGCTTTCGAATGAAATTGTTGAAATACTAGATTTGTAATTGCCTTGTACAATTATTTGCATGTAATTTTAAGTAATATTTGACCATCATTCAATGATTTATTAATTTACTACAGAGCAAGTCCTTCATTGATTTTTTTCTATTTTATTTTCATAGAGTACCAACGATTTAAGGGCCTCCGATATAGTTTTGATCCCATGGTGATTTATTTTAAGAAATTGTTTTTGCATACAAGCTATTTTTCACCTAGGCAATTCAAATATGTAATATGAAAAATTCTTTCGTGTGCTTGAATTAGAGATACATGTGTAAATAGGGTAAAATATTTAGACATTTACTTAAAATTTCTTTTTCTTGGACATTTCTATCCTATTATCAGACAGTGTCATACTTAACTTTTATTCTTTTAAAAGATAGACACATTCGGATTTTTGTACAAAGATTTTGAATATATCTTTTACTCGTAATGTGTGTAATCATTCTTCGGAAATAATTCATTTTCATTAATTTTCATTATTTTAGAATTTTTTAAAAATGGAATTTTACGCTGTATATTCAACCAATAAAAAAAACCCTCATCAATATCAAGTTAAATCTCATTTTAAAAAGAGGACTCCTGGTACTTTTTTTCAAGCTAATAATCAACATCACTAGAAAAATGCACCTTTTCCCAATATCAGTTGGAAAGCAGGTCACGGTTTGATCCCACATCTATAAGCAACTATTATTCATTTTTTCTTCAAACTTGCAAGTTATGATATGGGAGTTTTTAACGACCTTGACTAGATATATAGCCCCGCACGGTCGGTTCGAAGTTAGTGTGAAAATTGTCGAGTCTTCTGATCGAAAAATCTAAATATTTTCGAGGAAAAAAAAAAATTATGGACTGAATTTAAATTTAATAAAGCACCTCATTAAGACAAACACTCGATATGGATATCTAGGCAATAGAGTTTTCGATACGCAAACGTCAAGTTATTTTCAACACGAAGCGGTGGTTTATATTTTGCCGATTTGTGCACGTGGTTATCTCCCTTTGTATTACCGGTCATAAATTTAAAAATAAAAAACCCAGCAAAATAAATAAAAAGGAGTTTAATTTACAAAAATCAAGAAGAAAATGAATAAAACTCGATTTACAAGTATGTTATTATAATATTAAGAACAAATACTTTCCTACTTTTCAGAAAAGGAATGGAGGTTAAAATTTATTAAGACAAAAAATTGGTAAAAATTCATAAATGTCACCTAGAAACAAAACTGAATTTATATAAATATGTTCTGACTGATGAAACTTACTTTGTAATTTTTGATAATGGGATATGGGATCACTTTTTTTTTTAAATGTTTCTAACAATAATTAATGCAATAAAACATACGTTACACAATTCAAATAATCTTTCTGAAATAAAAATAATAAATAATACTGATCATTTAAATTTTATATTCTATAGAAAAGTAGGACCAAGAGTCAGAATTAGTAAAAAAGTCTTTTAGCTCAATCATATGTTTCTTTGTTGAACAGTACTGTACTGCCTAGAAAATATCCTACAGAAAAAGGATTAGTTTATCAAAAAATTAGATTATATGTCTGGATGCCAAGAGAGAGTATCGAATTAGTAACACACAGTCGCTTAACAAGTACTCTTTTATTTGTTTTTTTTAAACCATCAAGTATTATGATATTTGTTATACATATTTGCATGGTATCATGGAACATTTTTTCTCTATTTCAGAATATACTAATCGGATGAAATGCGAAATTATTGATTTGACGGATAATGTATTGACGTCAGCTATTGGAATGGCGTACCCTGTCAATAAATCAGGTCAGTCGATTCTGATATGGTTTGATGACTTCAACTTTCTTTCACTTACCATCAGCAAGAATTGTGTTAGCCTCGCATTACGTATGTTTCTCAATAGAATTATAGATATAGCATATTTACAAGACTTTCTATCATATTGCCCGGATGGTACAGTCATTCAAAACATGTTTTGTGACTCTTCCCTGGCCTACAATGTTAGCTACATCAAAGACGTTTTTCCACACTTTTCCAATGTACAGATATATTTTACCGATAAGTTTGACCATTGTACAGCACAATTCAATGTTTTTTTGGAATCAGAAAACCATCTATTAACAAATGCGGACATCTACCATTTCCTTACGAATGAGACAGTTTGCTGGAAATATGTTTATTTCACTTATCTATTAAATGTTGAATTTTCGTTGACAGAAATAAGTGATGATAGAAATAACTTAAAAACAGGTATTTTATCAACGCACACATCATATGCAAAGGTATTTGTGATACTGAAATACCAATCATGTAAAGAAAAATTTCTTCATTACATCTATTGGAATGGTTTACATGTGGAACACAACGACACGTACCTTCTGGGTATTGGTAATATCATCACGTTTAATCAGGAAAACAATTGTATTGAGGTCCGTTTTCAGTGCCCAGATAGTTATTACCACCCCACACTGGAATTACCAAATTTAGCAGTAGCTTATTTAGAAACCGCAATAGCAGTAGAAGTGACACTTGTAAACGGTTTCATGTTATATATATTTCTACAAAAGGAGAATCGAACACCCGTCACTTTACTCCTTTCAGCTCTGGCTATATCTGATGCTACTGCTGCAATCCTGATGACAATTCTAAAATTTATTGCCTATCAGATATATGGTAACCAGATTGATTACAGTGGAATATTGGCTGAGTGGTATATTTTTGACTATCCACAATGTATAATGTATTTATTCCTTGATGACTTGAAGTATACCTTCCACTTTGTATCAGTTTTAATAACAACACTTTTATGTCTACAGAAAACTGCTGCTCTTCTATTTCCAATGTGGAGCAAACGCCATTTGAGTAATACTGCGAGTGTAGTATGCTCAATTTGTATAGTTATCTTTTGTTTTGGTATTTTTTCCCCCATTCTGTATCGTTCATTTTTAATGGAAGAGATCCAAGGCAGTTGTTGTTTTAAATTGTCATTTTTTTTCTTGAAATATCCACTTACTTGTATACAATAGTTAACGGTAGTTCCATTCTAGCATGTTTAATTGTAATCGTCTGTACAGTTTACATAGGATGCAAGTTAACAATTTGTAGAAGAAATCTTCCATGGACTGATAGTTTACCTGTTCAGAAAAGAAACCGTATTTCAGCATTAACAGTAGTTTTCATTTGTATTTTATTTGTTTTATCAGAGTCAATATTTATTGTTTCGGTTTCACTTTTTGCACTGGGCACTTTCAACATTATCAGTGCATGGCCATTGTATTACAATATCAGACAATATACAGATCTCAGTCTTATCATTGGATTCTCTTTCAACTTTATAATTTATATTGTAATGAGTAGAGAGTTTCGAAATAAATTGTGGATGACCGTTACAAATTTTGTAAGACGTTGCAAATGTTGGTGACGTGGATATTCTGGTATTTCAGACCATCCGTCACTTTCTGCTTGTAATTCTTGTCCCCTAATGAGCCTCCTCATGGGTTTTTTGATTATGTGATTACTTGGCTGTTTTTATTGTGATTATTTGATTACCAGACCAATTATTTCATGATTATTTGATTATTTGATAATTTAGGACTGTTATTTCGATTATTTGATTATCTTGTTAAAAAAAAATTAATGATTATGTGATTATATTGGCAAAAAAATTGTGATTATGTGATTACTTGGAAACCCCCATGAAGTGGCCTCTCTAAAGACTCACGAAATTAATAATAAAAAAAAATTCTTTTACTAGCATTTGTTGAAAAGATACTTTGAGTGCGTTTTATAATGATTTATGTTGTGCAGAAAATTTATGAAGGATAATTACTTCATTAGTTGATCAAAAAGGTTTCTGAAAGGGAAGGAGTACCATAGATCAAATTTCTTTACTTACTAATTCAGTAGATGTTCGTAAAAAAACTACGAAAATTAACCTTTTGTGTATTTATTGATCCTAAGAAGGCATTTGATACGATTAATAGGACATTGTTAAGAGGAAAACTCACATCTCTGGGGGTAGATGTCAAAATGAGCAAGGCTATTAAGTCCCTTTAGTACGGGGTCATGTATTAGATGTGATTAAACAGTTTCAACGCAGATTGTTTCACTTTACTATTTGATATTTTCATAAATGAATTAGCAATTCCAATGTCCTTGAAATCTTTTGATTTTGTATAGGTGTTTACATTGGCGGATAAAATAATTATCGCTTCTCTGTTTTAAAATAACAAGCTTTTTAAAAGACCGGTCTAAAATGATAGAATATAAATAAAAGAAACTAAAAAATCAGAACAAATTGTGTGCTTGTTTTCGAGAAATAAGCCACTGAAAATTTGGCGGGAAATGATTCTCTCAGGATTTTTCATACTTTTAATATTGGCCGCATTTTTGTTTCAAATCTTTGAAAAAATAACAAGGATTTAATAAGATTTTCAAATCTGGCTTTTTAAACTATATGTAATAATATTATGAAAATAGAAGTAGGTGCTAGTGGGTAATATTTTTTAATGGCAATACATGGATAAAACCAGATGATTCCAAAAATCGGGAAAAATTCAAAAACAATAGTAGCAAACATCCTCAAGCTGATAACAATGTCCTGCAAATACTAAAAAATTAGATACGAAACATTTAAGATGAGTTATATCATTGGCGTACTGACAATTACATTACTATTAATGTATGTAGGAATAATGTCCATATCAGACCGACCTCATTTGAACGAACAAGTCCAGAATTTAGTGTTGAGATTAGAGATGTGAATATTGCTATTAGCAGTGCATATACTTATCTCGACCTTGTAACAAATTAATTTCTTGACTGAAGTATTACTGTAAAGGCACTTGCCAATTCAGCAAACAGACCTTTAGGTCTGGTAATAGCTAAGCGTAAAGCTATTGGTGGTATTTCATATGTCGTCTATAATTAAACTCTTCATAGATACCAGGACAAAATTTTATATATACGCCAGACGCGCGTTTTGTCTACAAAAGATTCATCAGTGAAGCTCGAAACCAAAAAAGTTAAAAAAAAAAAAAAAAAAAAAAAAAAAAAAGCCAAATGAAGTAAGAAGTTGAAGAGCATTTGAGATCCAAAATTCCTAAAAAAACAATATCAATGATAATTCATGTCAGCACAAAAAGTTATGACTACTGGGCTTGTGATACCCTCGGGGAAATATAAACACGTTTGATTCACTTGAAAGTCCTATTGGCGAATACTGTGCTGCGATTTGGGGCTGCAAGCATATTCATCTTTGTTGAAGGTAAATACAGACTCAATCCAGTTGTCAAGGGAGACATGGGGTGAGTTCCATATTACACAATAGAAAGTAATTGCGGAAAACTGGAATAGATTAATAAATATGGAGCCAAATCGTATTAACCCGGAAAATATGTATATGGGCAGATGAAGTCAGTCTGAAACATAAAATTGTCAAAAATTAAAATTTCATGGTTAACAGTTCACTTGATTTGAGTTGGTTGAATTTTGCAATACCTACACGTATGTTAATAACAATCTTTTTTATGGTAGTCATGTAAGGAATGTTTGATAAATATATTGTTGAATGGAAACGCATTATTAATTCATTCAGACCGGGAAATAGGCGAAACAAGTTGAGCACATATATACTATTTTTAAGCAGGATTATGTTGTTGACAACTACCGTAAACTGTTGATGTCATTTTTAGCCATGGCGTTGTCAGTTTATTTTCGATTTATGGGTTTGACTGTTCCTCTGGTATCTCTCGTCCCTCTTTTGGATGAATTTGCCAATTGTTTAGGTATCTTTTGGGCATATCGCTGGTTGTGTGTTTTGGCCTTTTTCATTCTAAGACTTTGCATTTTAATTTTGAGCGTTCCTAGTTCCGCACGCACAAAATAAAGACAGTGATTTTTTTCTTCTTTTTAGGAATAGAGATCTTGCAAAAATAAACAAAATTTTGGTAACATGGAAACATATGTGTGTGAAAAGCAACCATTAACATGCATCCTATCTATCTAGGCTTGGTTTAGTTAGAAAATAGATTAATAAATGCATGTGAATACATCCTTATTCAACATGGTGGAGGAATAAGAATTATCGCTTATGTTTATACTAGATTTGTATCAGTGTTTTTATTATTTTATATACATTACTTTTTTCCGTTTTGATATACTAATGCTCGATACATGTAAATAAATCCTTATTCAAAGAAGTTAAAATTGAAATATGATGTCATTATTAGGTTCCCTCGTCGGTGATAGCGGAGACCATATTGTTTTCACTTTATATTAGTTATATCTGAGAAACTGAACGGTCCATTTTTAAATTTTCTATAATAGAAAAATAAACAAAAGTTGTCATTAAAATTCATCGATGAAATAGCTTTTTTTTTTCTTTAGTATTATAGATTCAAATTTACATTTGTTTCAATTTTTTGTTGCTAATATAGTATTTTATTCTACACAATTTTATCAAGTGTTCTATTTTATAATTTTTTATGCATTTTGTTTTTGACAAATTCATTTTTCCACTAACAGCACAATTTGACAAATACTTTGTTTTGTCTCTAATTTTTAAAAGAGCTATATTTTATGCTTAAGTATACTGATTGTATTTTGCCTGTTATCAATTTAAAATTATTGTAACAACATTTATTATGATCTATTGTATGTTGTTTGTAGGCATAGGTTGAATATATATTTATCAAATGTTGGCATAAGTTGAAAGAATGTCAAATTTAGGTCGGAATCGGATTATAAAATAAATGAAAACTGGGAATAAAATTTTGGTAAAAATAACTTTTTGAGAGAAATCTTAACGAACATAAACCCTCCAAAATAACTAGTAGGACTTGAACTCAATTATGTAGATGTGTATATGACTATTACTTTTTGAAACCATGAAATTAATTCGCGAAAAATAAGTTTCTGTTAAATATATCATCACAAATTTTGAGAAGAATCTGTTCTAGCAAAGAATTCAATTTCTTTTTTTCCATGTGTTACAAATTATCCGCTGACCTTCCATTTAGAAATAACTGCCAAAATTCTATAAAAATTCTCATGTTGCTTGGATTTTAACAAATTTTGATATCTACGTCCCTTTATTAGTTTTTGGAATAGGACGTTAACTTAAGTCTCTATCTTCTTATTGCCATGGGATATATCTTTTGGTTCTTTTTACAGGAAACATAAAGATTTCCGAAGTGGAGCAGAATGGATATATTTAAGAAAATCTGATATGTTCTGGATTGTTCATTTTATTACCTGATTTTCAGTCTGGAACTTTTTTACCAACAACTCTCTTTAAAATGAATGCCTTAAAACGGCTATTATATCATTTTTTTAACGTTTGGCCTTTAATCTTTTAATCCATATTGTAATAGAAACTTCTTTTTATCTGTTCCAAATTTTTGGCAACTTTTTAAAATTAAACCAAATCTGTTGGTCTCGAGCATCACTGAAGAGACATTTATGGTCGAAATCCTCGTCTGGTGCTGAAAAAATGGTAGCGTTATTGTGTTGCTCATCATTTGTTCATGTTTACATATTTCTTCATGTAATTTAAAAAAAAAATAAGTTATTAAAAAGTACAATTGAGACTGGAAAGGGGGAATGTGTCAACGAGACAACAATCCGACCAAAGTAAAGTGTTTGTCAAAAATGTTATAAATTCATAAGGAGTTGTCTGCAATGTTGTTGTTTTTTTTCGAATTAACATTCGGTAGATCTTAACAAACTGATAGTATCGTTGCATTCGCATTCTATTCATAAACTAAATGCCAAAATGATGACTGTGACAAAATTTGCTTCCAAATGTCCAAGCAGCTTCAGATTATAATATTTTTGTTAAAATGTATGGACTACGACCAAGAATGACGATAACGCTGGTGTCCAGATTATCTCCAGTTATATGAGAAAACGAAAGATTCCCGATAAAAAAAACTATACCCAACAGAGTTGGAAAAAGACATGTTTTCCAAAGAAATAGATGCCATTAGAGGTACTATTTAACGCGTTGTCATTTTTCAGGCGTAGTTACATTCCAATCTGGCAATCTTCAACTTTTCTGAGAAAATCCACGTAATTTAATTTTCAGCTGTCAAATTTTTTTCTAAGGCCGCCATTATAAAAATGATTTCGAAAATACGCAAACATTCAAATTGCTAGGTATCCAACGAAAGTTATTATCTATCTTCGAAATTGAATTTTGAGAAATGTTGAATATGTGACAACTCCACAAACTTCTCATATTTTAGAATATATTTTAAAAATATTCTACAAATATTTAAGTTACTAATGGTGGATGAACTCGCCTTTATGGGTGTTTTTTTTTTATATAGTTGAAAAAACGTTTCGCTTATATTACAGGTTTTGCTTTTTGCATATATACATATCTTAATTATTTTTTTCTGTGTCTCACAAAAATGTGTAAAAATTGCTGAAATGTCAGTTTTACATACTATATAATAACTTATATGCCATTTAACATGTTTGTTGCAACTTATTAATATTTTGTAAAATAAAATGGTGAATATATCAATTGTTATTACTTGTTTCAAAACATTTTACTCCATTAAAAAGAAGTTATCGTCGGTATTGTAGAGAATTTTAAGTCAATTTCTGTGCACCTCGGCCATAATATTATACATAATATACAGTTTTATTGAATTATACCATACCTATAATTGTTTTATAATTATTGTCAGTAAGCCAGAAGTAAAGAACGAGTTCATGTGATTGGTTGTCTCGATTGTATAAGAGATTCTAACCGTTTAGTATCACTTTTCTATTTACTGTTCTGCTCGGCTACGCCTTGGGCTTTCAATATTCATGAAACATGACCAAGAAATATCTATCCTATAAAAAGACCTCACAGCCTTGACTTGTTCAAAAGTACTGTATTTACATTTTCTTTGTCATATTTTTTGGCAAGAATATTGAACTTTAATGTTCCCGCAGGCGCTGTTGGTCACATGTCAGATTTTTTATTTGTTAATTGGACGATCTAATACACTGTGTCTAAACCACACCGGCAAAATTTGTTCGGACTCGATGGTATCTAACATCCGGCACAATGACGGAACATTAATAGACAGAAGAAAGCTAGGTTTCTCCTTATTTTCTTATTTTTTTATGATATCGAAGAATATAAATACACATACAACTATTTTCTATTGTGATATGCAATATTTTCTACAACCGTTCTATATTAATGGAAAAATAAGTAAAAATGCACGTCAAAATGACGAATTGAGTGAACCTTGCCTCGAAATTGTTTAATTTCTCTTTAAATTGTTCACATTGTACGGAAAGAAAGGTACGGGAAGATAGATATTGACACGGAGATTGCAAATTTAGTTATTATGAGCATGTCAATAATTGTAACTCTGTGTATGGAACGAAAGAAATGGGTCATGTCAAAATGGAACTGGCCGGTTTCGTCAATGTATACAACCCGGTTTCGTCGTAGATTTCAAAATGCATAACCCGGTTTGGTCAAATAAAAAAAATCATAATCGCATTACATTATAATTGATTATTTAACTTCAGCGTTCAAAATGAGTTTTGTGGGTCGTTCGAAAACAAGTTCGTTCACCGGACAGCGGCTTATTATTTATATGAGTCTCAGATTCAAATAAATAATAAGCAAATTCCTACTCTTATAGAACACAAATATTTTAATTTTACTTTGCATTCCGAACTTTTTTAACAGAATATTGAGATTAAAGCTCTCTAAATATGCGTTTTCTATATGAGTTATGGGAAAATATGTTGAACATGTTTAAACTTGAAATTAAAGTTTACGGTCTTAAAAATCGAAACACACAATTGATATGTAATTTTCTCGCACAAAAGAATGGACACCTTTATAAGTAATCTAATCATTCCATGTATGTAATCTTTTCTACCATCGTTAAAAATAAATCTTCTTAAGGATAAACGTTGATAATAAGACAAATGTATATGCATGCATAATCGACATAGAAAATGAATATAGGATTACAACTGCCATGCATTAAAATAAAATTTATTTATCACTAATTGTAACTATACTGCTATGTACAAATTAGTATAATAGTCTCAGGTCATCGATAAAATTCAATAATAATTATTTTGTTAACATTATTAAAAAAACCGAGTCTGTACTGTCGCCATTGTGTTTTGATGATCGTACACTGACGTTGGCCAATATATTTTGACAATATATACGGACAGACGGATTCAGTTTATTTCAAAGTGGGCGTATTTCGAACAACCTTTACATACCGCCGAGCGTAGCGAGTCGAACAATATTTTGATTATATTTTGCTTTAGAAAATCGTTAAATACAGGAATCAATATAGTTTTGGCAACCGAAGGTGGGGTCGGGGCGTGCAACCTATACGTCATCTAGATTCGCCACTTATCTTATAAAGTGTATACCGAATTAAAATATCGTAAGAAATGAGAAAACAGGGACACCCGGGAAATCGGATTATGTGAGTTGGATTATGTTTATTATAATAAATGCCGAATATCAAGTTCTTTTTATCGATTTCTATACATTTTTCTCAAATATATATAAAAGTTATATAGGAAAATGATAAGGCAGACAAATATACAAATAAATCGACTTGGCCGATATCCTAACAAAACTTATTGACCTTTAATTACGATTTTTTTTTCATTTCTTTGCGTTTTTACACGCCCGTCCCAATTTTGACAGGACGTATTATTGTATACACCCGTCTGTCCGTCCGTCCTTCCATCCGTCCGTTCCTCCATCTATCAGTCATTCGGTCCGTCCGTCTAGCTATCCGTCTATCTTTATGTCCAGCGTAAACATGTCGCACCGTAACTTGAGCTTATCTAGTTTTCATGAAACTTAACAAAGTTATTTCTTGAAATGGTCAAACGATTTGTAAACCTTTTAGTGAAAATCAAATTAAATCTTTTTGAGTTACAGAACTTTGTAAGTAAAACAGGAGTGTGTTTTTTGTTAACATGTCGCGCCATATCTCAAAATGATTTATCATTATTGCATCAAACTTTACACACTTCTTAATAATATAAATCTTAACTTCTGCATACTTTATGGTGATGTTTTAAATTTTGTTTTTTAAGCGTTAATTAGGTTTTCTTTGTAAAAAAAAAGGGGGGTCACATACTGCGATGTATCTCAAAACCTATATAAAAAAATATCATAAATGTTAATGTTAAAAAAATAATTAGATATCAGTGTTTGCTATTGAGTATTTATATTCCATTTAAAATTAGTTTGAAGATCAGTGAAATAACGGATACGATTTTCATTAGGAAAATGTGTAGTACTATAATTACCTATGTAAATAAATGTAAACACGCCAAGTTTACTTTATAATACATATATATTTAATTTCTTTCGAAAGACAATGTTCAGATCCGTGTTAACGTTGCTTTTCATTAATTGTTGGTTTTAAAAAAATATAAAAAACCGGGTGATATATATAGACGAAACCGGGTGTTGTGTAGTAAACAACAATGACGAAACCGGTGTATTTTTATTTGACATGACCTATTTCTTTCGTTCCATACACATAAATACAAGTATTGAGATGCTCATAATGACTAGTTTTGCAATCTCTGTGTCAGTATCTATCTTCCCGTACCTTTCTTTCCGTACAATGTGAACAATTTAAAGAGAAATTAAACAATTTCGAGGCAAGGTTCACTCAATTCGTCATTTTGACATGCATTTTGACTTATTTCTCCGTTAATATAGAACGGTTGTAGAAAATATTGCATATCACAATAGAAAATAGTTGTTTATGTATATATATTCTTCGATATCATTAAAAAAATAAGAAAATAAGGAGAAACCTATCTTTCTTCTGTCTATTGATGTTCCGTCATTGTGCCGGATGTTAGATACCATCGAGTCCGATCAAATTCTGCCGGTGTGGTTTAGACACAGTGTAATAACAGGCGATGGGAGATGCTATCCATAAAGTTATCAAAGGATCGTCATAGATCTGATCACGTTGAAAATTTCAAAATTGGCGGGAAATGTATTTCCCGTTCCAGTCAAGCCGACATGCACATAGACCAGCAAACTGTATTTACAACGTCTTTTCATTGTCTACGCATCCTTGTTGTCGGTTGAAATGAAAATAAAGTGTATTTTCCAATTTTCTTGGGTACCGTCTTTCCATCTTCGCTTGCCAAGGGTTACTATCCAGTCCAGAGGAGGAGACTGCATCGTAAACCTTGTCTAGCGAAGATGTCTACCGAGTCCACTGTCAAATAAATGAGGGCTTCTTTGTGTTCTAGACCGCAGTAGCGTAGCTTTACCTCTGTTATTACTGAGGCAAGAGAGTGTAGGGTGAAGAATCTATTAAAAATGATGGCGGCCATTTTATTTTATTTAATCATAGTTCTATTAATTAACCTTGCTCTATTGTTAATACTCCCGAGTACAGATGATCATCTAAAAAAAGACAGTCCGGGATCGAATGAACAACACGGTGTCTTGATAAGCTAGAAATTAACCGTATCATAAATATTCGCCATAGCTCTTTTATTGGTTGTTTTTTACAGGCCTTGACTTTTGTTTGAATGTCTTCAAATTGGACTGAAGAGCTGACACACTATCAGTTTCCGACAAAGTTGTGACCAGTTCTCAATGTGAAAGTGATAATAGTTATCAAAGGTACCAGGATTATAATTTGAGGTAGCACAATACAAAGATTTTTCATCCCCAATCAGACATCTTTAAACTGATGTAATTCCACTCACCCTTCTTTAAATTTTATAAATGAGGTACCAAAAGAAAGATGAAGGATTAATCTTTCAAATTGTGATGATTTCATTATGACATAATAATTACATCATTAATTTTTATGTAATTAGTTGCTATATTGTGATGTCCATACTTGAATGAATTTAGCTTCTTTGTTGTTAATAGCATCCCAAAATATTTTATAGATTCTTCCAAAACCGTCAGATTTGATACCAAGATATTAATTTTAGTTCCAATAACACCTGTCTTTTTAAATCTTTAACTTCTCTGTTAGTTTTCCAAACTACATTTTCTTTTTAATTTTCACGCAACCCGGTATATAAAAAAAATAATCTTTATTTCAATTATAAAATAAAAACAAAACCAAAACGTCATAACTGTTCTGCCCTGTTTGTTGTTAAATAAAATTCGTCTCGGTTGATCCTTCAACTGACATGTTTTCATCTTCAATTGAGTCTCGCTTATGACTTGGTATAGGTGGGAGTAGCAAATTCCCAGATAATGATGACGTAGGCCGACACATTTAGAATGTATTTCCATCTATAGTTGGTGGAAGTTTTGGTGATCCAGAGTCAGAGACTGGTAGGTTTGTTGTATTCTCCTTTGCAATAAACAAAAACGATAACCGAGCAGACGACATCGGACGATCCATTGTTGTTTTGCTTGTGTTATTTATTGGCGGAAGTTTTCTGAATCCAGAGCCTGACAAGGGTCTGTTTATATAAGTCGCTTCTGTTGGCTATTGGTGGTAACGTTGCCATACCGGAAGGTGATGCTATTCTATTTTCATCTATGGATGAATTTCTTCCTTTTTCTGCGTAAGACGAGTTAATCCAGAGGTTGATAAAGAATGGATCATATTTGCCATCGCTTTTTTAGTAGTTACAGGCGGTAACTGCAGGAATTCTGATGCTAACCCTGAACAAGTTTGTTCCCTTTTCTTGCTTATTGTGACAGGAATAGGAGAAACAGGGTTTTGATTCGCTTCCGAATTCTTAGCTTGATCTTCTCACTTTGAAAAGCTCTGATATATTTGGGATAAATGTTCGTTGGGATCGAGCCTAGGTATCATGCAGTCACTAGGTCGACGTATCTTATTTTTTCGAGATTGGAATTTGGCTTATAGGAGCAAGTAAGCGTCTAGTTTCTTCTATTGTTCACTTGTCTTCACATCTTACACTGTTTTCAGTATTCCAAACATAACCTCTTATTCTGACCGGTATTCTACATTTCCTCGTGATTCTTGGCAATTTAGTTCCTCTCTCCCTCTCTCTTTCTAGGCGATCTCCTATCATCACCGTTCGGAGCATTTCTTGTGCTATAAATTATTAGTCTGACTGCATTCAAATGTGGCTTTTCATTATTGAGTCTTTTTAAGCGTATTTTCCCCATTAAATCTCCTAACCATAACAGAGATTCCGCTTGGGTAGGTTGTAGTACCATGAAGGAATGAAAATCTAAACCTGATTTCATTGTCATCTTTCCTTTTGACGTCATTTGCAAACTTTCCTCCGAGTTTTCCATTTGTAAACTTTCCTCCGAGTTTTCCTCCATTTGAAAGGTTTACTTCAGGTGTTTTACTAGGTACTATATGCGATTTCTCATGCTTCTTTTCTGTTAGGACCTCGTTATCACCAATGCTGTTTATTGTTTTTCTGCTTTCTTTCGTAAAAGCTCAGCTTTGGTTTAGACTTCGGATTCTTGGAACTATCGAAAAAGACATCAAATTTACATTTTTCTTCAATACCTGCTCTTCTTTGTGTGCACCATCAAGATATTCATCCGCAATCTTATATACTGTCAGCAGTTGTTGGTTTCTCCTCTTTGTGTTCTTGTCCATGATTTTTATCTTTCTGTCCAGCAATGGAAGGTTTCGATTGAAACTGTGTCTTTGTTTTACAAGAAGTGAGCCTCGCCTTAGACATGTTAGACCTTTGTTTCTTTGGAGTTTCAAACATAATGTCAAAACTAATACTTTCCCTTTTCTCATGTTTGACATCTTCTATGCTTTCGTGGCTCTTTATTTTCTGTTCTGTGACGCTATGTATCAGATTGAACGTGTTTCTTTTTTCGGAGAAGAGTTTGGGTTTAAACCTTTGTTTCTTTGGAGTTTCAAACATAAATTCAAAACTGATACTTTCCTTTTCCTCAAATTTGACATTTTCTTTGTATTCATTGCTCTTTATTATCTGGTCTATGACGTTAGGCATTAGATTGGTGGGTTTTCTTTTTTCTGGGAAGAGTTTGAGACATACGTTTCTTGTCCTTCAAATATCAAAATTATCTCCACCTTTATCGAGCTAATGTATACTGACTGCCTTAAAAAAACGCAACACTCAATTTGTAGATTTTTTTAACCAAATCATGTTTAATCCTTATACAACTACTATTTATACTTATCATACTTTTTCTCTTTCGAAAAAATCAACATCTGACTTACTTGTGGTTATTGAACATACCGGATTATTGAGATCGCACGAGTTTTCGAAAGCGAAATTTCGGACCAATAAAAGATTTTTCTTTGTGAAACAGTTCTTTCAATCCTTGGCCACACTTAAATCAGTTTAAATATGTTGCATCTCCATAATGCCAAGACTTGGGAAAACCTGAATCAACCCATTAGAATACTGCAAACAGGAAAACGTGAACGTGCTGCAATCAGACAGTTTGACGTCAGAAACTTATCTTACTGTCCTTCCGACAGTAATACCGGTAAACGGGAGTTGTTGAAGACCGTCAATGTTCAGATCAACATGTAGTGAAAATGCACTGTCAATAGAATTTGATTACGCAAAGTCATTTGCGAGACAGGTCTACGGCCGCAACGCCAACTGCTAATCAAACTGCTGAATGCCATTTTGCACAGATTTGTTCCATACATGTTTCCCATTAACTGAACTGCCAAAGAATCGACTGCAGAAAAAACTTTTATAGTCTGAAAGTTTCAACCGCATAATTGCCAAAACCCGTTGTAATATGTGGAACAACGGCAAAAAAAAAGGCAACAGTAGTATACCGCTGTTCGAAACTCATAAATCGATAGAAAACACAAATCCGGGTTACAAACTAAAACTGAGGGAAACGCATTAAATATAAGAGGAGAACAACGACACAACAATAAAATGTAACACACACAGAAACGAACTAAGCATTAGACAAAATCCGATGAGAATAAGAAATATAACATCAAAACTAAATACATGAATTTGGGATAGAAAAGTACCGTGACACGTCTTATAGCAATGTGAATTCACACTCAAATATATGAGGAAACAAACGACACAACAGAAACACAACGTTAAAATGTAACACACAAAAAACGATCTATAAAATAACAATGGCCATATTCCTGACTTGGTACAGGACATTTGTTTAAGAAAAATGATGGTTTGAACCTGATTTTGTGGAATGCCAAACCTCCCGCTTTAATGGCAATGTTAAATATAACAACATAACATTACAGGACTACATAACAAATAAATAGGAGAACATATTGGACAAAGAAACACACGAATAATAGCTAACAAAAGGCACCAGGTTTAAAAATTAATACGCCAGAAGAGCGTATCGTTCATACAGGACTAACAAGTGACTCCCATATACAAAAGTTCGAAAGCCAAAACAAAATCAGAACGTGCAAAACAGAACCCAAAATGTGCAAAATTGAAATGGTTGACCTTTCTGACAATCATTTTGGCGTATGTTACAGGCAGTTGTTGCTTTTAACGATGACGCGTTCATATTACTAAGGGGAAACCAGGGTTTCAGTGTATACCACAATAATATTATATGAACATTGAAAATGACATAATCAATTCAACTTTCAACTGGCATTTAATTTTTAAACATTGATGTATTGAAAGAACGTTCTGTTCATAAGTTTGTTTACAAACAAATGCATATTTGAAAATGGGAATTAAAAAGAATGTTAAAGTGTTGCGTTTCACAAGTCGGTCAGTATATTTCAAGCCGCAATATTCATCATATTGACTATTCTTGGTCCTGGTTAAATTTTCTATTGAAAACACTATTTTGAAATCATCCAAACTGGTTTATGCCTGGTTTGTAGGAATTTCGGAAACCAATCGGTTTTGTTTAGCTAGTTCATCAGATTTATCTCCCTGTCATGTTCTGTACCACCTTAATACAGTTCCATCTATATTTAACGTTGTTTATGTTATATTCATGTCTGATTGGTAGAGAAGCACGTGTTAAAAAGAAATTGTGATAGTCAATTTGGTATAAGGAAGCTTTTAGTCATCCATGTGGCCGTATAGTTGACCCGGCCTGCACAAACATTTATTCTTTGTATAAGACCGTTCAAATCCTTAATAACTTTGACCCGGACATATCAGCGACGTCATAATGTTTGAACCGACGTTAATAACTTTGACCCGAACTTATCAAGTCATCTTTTGTGTGCTGGTGAAACAAAGAAAACACTTCTGAAACACGCAAATATAGCCCGATAAATCGATTATCAGATTATCTGCATATTGATATTGTAAAATATCAGCTGCTTGACATTATATGAAGGCTTTTTGATCTCGTTCGCTACGCTCACTCGACAAAAAGCTTCATATTATGTCTCGCAGCTGATATTTTACGATATCAACATGCAGATAACCTGATAATCGGTACATACTATACAGTATCGATTTTGTTCATTGTCGGCTTATAACTGTTTTTCAACGTTTTTTTTCTCTATAGTATACAAAGTAAAATCATAAAAATACTAAATTCCGAGGAAAATTCAAAATCTAATAGCAAATCAAATGTTAAAACACATCAAACGAATGGACAACAACTGTCATATTCCTGGCTAGGTACAGGCATTTTCAAATGTAGAAAATGGTGGATTGAACCTGGTCTTATAGCGCTAAACCTCTCATTTGTATGACAGTCGCATCAAATTCCATTATATTTACAACGATATAAAATGGCTACCTTAGTTAGCTTCTTGTAGAAACGAGCACATTTTATCATGTGTTTTATTTAATATATTTGTTTACCTGTTTCTTTGTTTGATTTTGATTTTTTTTTTTTTTTTGATTTTTTTCGTTTTTTTATTTATAAATCTATTAATTTCTTTTGTGTATCGTTGTGACTTTTTACTTTTTATAATTAATTATTTAGTACTAATGATTTGTTATTTTTTTTTATTTATTGCTTTTTTATATTTTGTTTGTTTTTGAACTGCTGTAAATTTTAAAACGCGCGTGCAAATTATTAACTCAAGATTCTCATATGTATAATTACATAAGGCTGTATAATTTCTGATAAACTCTTGTATGAAATCACGAACCTGAGAACTCCTTCAGAACGTTATATCATAACTTTGTATACTAGATTAATTAATTGTAAACATGGAAAAACAAAAGAACTAAAACATACATATATATGCTAAGACTGTTATCATATGTACGTAACAACTCGGCTGATTCCGTACTTAGCGGATTCAACCGAGGATTGCCGATTGCATATTTGCATGAGATATTAGTGAATTCTTAAGTTATTTAAAATATGACCTACAGTGAAAATCCGACTAAATGTCCTTGTTCTAAATCATAATCTAAGAGCTGGTATAATAACGTCTTTTTGACTATGACTCTTCTGCCCAACAACACTCTATGACTGTTCTACCTAAGACTAAAATTTGATCATTTCAAATGTAAAACTGGTTTTGACATTTCAACCTTAAACATATTTTGGACAGTTCTACCTTAGAACTGAATCTGAAACTTTTACCCTAGAAATGATCCTGATAGTTCTACTAGAGAGCAGTTCTGTGATCACAGATTACTTAGACTGTTCTAATTGAAAGTTTAAACTGATATCAACTGTAAATAGTAAAATGGGCTTAAGGAGAATAGCAAACCACACCTCAGGTCAATTTTGCAGTCGGAATCCGTGTTGTAGCTTAATTTAATCAAAGAAAATTTCAGACATATATGTTATAAATCATGTCAGTGCAGAATCAATGATTACTGAATGAAGATACCCTTCACTTATCACTGAGATGATGATACCCTCCACTGACTACTGAGATGGTTATATCCTTCACTTATCACTGAGATGATGATACCCTCCACTGACTACTGAGATGGCTATACCCTTCACTGATCACTGAGATGATGATACCCTTCACTGACTACTGAGATGGTTATACCCTTCACTGACCACTGAGATGGTGATACCATTCACTGATCACTGAAATGGTAATACCCTTCACTGACCACTGAGATGGTGATACTCTTCTCTGACCACTGAGATGGTGATACCCTTCACTAACCACTGAAATGATGTTACCCTTCACTGAACACTGAGATGGTGATATCATTCACTGACCACTGAGTTGGTGATAGCCTTCACTGATCACTGAGATGGTAATACCCTTCACTGACCACTGAGATGGTTATACCCTTCACTGACTACTGAGATGGTGATACCCTTCACTGACGACTGAGATGATGATACCCTTCACTGACCATTGAGATGATGATATCCTTCACTGACCACTGAGAATTTGATACCCTTTACTGACTACTGAGATGGTGATACCCTTCATTGACCACTAAGATGGTTATACCCTTCACTGACCACTGAGATGGTAATACCCTTCACTGACCACTGAGATGGTGATACCCTTCATTGACCACTAAGATGGTTATACCCTTCACTGACCACTGAGATGGTATTACCCTTCACTGACCACTGAGATGGTGATACCCTTCACTGATCACTGAGATGATGATACCCTTCACTGACCACTGCAATGGTGATACCCTTCACTGACCACTGAGATTCTGATACCCTTCACTGACCACTGAGATTCTGATACCCTTCACTTACCATGCACTGAGATGGTGATACCCTTCACTGACCACCGAGATGATGATATCCTTCACTGATCACTGAGATGGTGAAATCCTACTCTTACGACTGAGATGACGATATCCTTCACTGACCACTGAGATGGGGAAACCCTTCACTGACCACTGAAATGACGATACCCTTCACTGACCACTGAGATGGTGATACCCTTAATTCATCAGAGATTGACTTTACCTGAGGGAGTTAAAAGTCAACCTATTAAAAAACATGTAAATTTATGGGCTTTCAAAGTTGTATAAAATCCCATTTCTGCAAATTTGAACTCAGAAATTCCCCCCTTTTATATTTGTAGAGATCCAGTCAATATACTGTTTAATACTTATTGGACGAAACAAAACTTACTTATCTGTTTTGGAAATCTCGTCATCACATTAGGAAATATTTCAATGATATTTCAAAAAGGCGTAAATGAATTGGTGACATTAGAAAATGTTATTTTATATTTTATTTATCATTTCCATTCAAGTTTATTATATACCGGATAACTGTCACATCGTGTTTCTCAGTCCCTCAGTCGAACGAGTTTCATTTTTAGTCATGGCAAAGAATTTTCACAGTCCTTCTCTTTGTCAGTTATTATATTCAAATACTTCTATAAAAATTAAATAAACCCTTGGTCAAATCAAATTTAACATTAGAATACAACTGAACTATGATATAAAAAATTATTTCCATAATCATTATTCTAAGAACAAAAACGTGTGTTTGCCATAATTCTAAAGAACGAAAATAAACATAAAGTACTTGTCCTACGACGAGTCTTAGAACTGGAGCAAGCTATGTGCATCTTCTGTTTCCCTCTCTCTTAGAACGGGAGCAAGCTATTTGCTTCTTCTGTTTCCCTCTTTCTTAGAACTGGAGCCAGCTGTGTGCTTCTTCTGTTTCCCTCTTTCTTAGAACTGGAGCCAGCTATGTGCTTCTTCTGTTTCCCTCTTTCTATGAACGGGAGCAAGTTATGTGCTTCTTCTGTTTCCCTCTTTCTTAGAACGGGAGCAAGCTATACGCTTCTTCTGTTTCCCTCTTTATTAGAACGGGAGCAAGTTATGTGCTTCTTCTGTTTCCCTCTTTCTTAAACCCGGAGCAAACTATACGCTTCTTCTGTTTCCCTCTTTATTAGAACGCGAGCCAGCTATGTGCTTCTTCTGTTTCCCTCTTTTTAGAACGGGAACAGGCTATGCACTTCTTCTGTTTCCCTCTTTCTTAGAACGGGAGCAAGCTATGTGCTACTTCTGTTTCACTCTTTCTTAAAACGGGAGCAAACTCTACGCTTCTTCTGTTTCCCTCTTTATTAGAACGCGAGCCAGCTATATGCTTCTTCTGTTTCCCACTTGTTATAGTTTTTTTCAATCTTTGGCTGTTTGTTGGTTTGATCCTTGGCTGTTTGTAGTTTATTCCAAAAGCAAAGACAATCACAGATGTTTAAATCTTAAATTTAATGCAAATATTTACACTTTTTATACTCCCATAGATGGAATTTTAACGCTCTTTTGATAAAAAAAAGGTTAAAAGAACATTATGGATACACAAAAGTGATCACTTAAATGGATTCACAAAAGCACAATCGGTAGAATTTTTTTTTAATATAAAAAAGTTAGACCGCGAATTGCACTGTGTTGATTTTTTGTGAGTTACATTGACCCGTCAGAAATAGTATTTTCTAATTTCGGAAACGCTATATATTACAAAATAAGCGTTATCCATTGAGGGATATTTCAACAGAACATAGAAAATACATTTTACATGAATTTCCATACTAAAACTATTAAATTTTACGGACCGAATGGACAGATTATCATGGTTTCTCTCTTTCTGTCGACAAATAACTCGCCAGATATGTAAAAGGTCATTTTGAAATTCTTTGATTTTTGAAAAATACGGGGGACCAATGTGATGGGTGCGTATAAAATTTAATGAATGTCGGATTTCTTCCACCTTTTTGGGTTGCAATCAATTGGTCTAGATCATTTATGTAAATGTATTTTGAGTGAGATATGAAATTCATTTGTAAGACTTTTCATCTAAATGAAGAAAATCATGTTTTTATATCGTCTTCTTACGACAGTTTCTTTTATGAATACATAATTTGTTTTGCTTGATTCCTTTTTTTAAAACTTTTCAGCATCAAAAGATTTTATAAATTTACCTATTTTGTTTTGTAGCAAAAAAAAACGAGTCCCGTTTCTATTTTTATTTCCTCTAAGCACATCATGAGAGCTATTTCCTCGTTTTATTTTAAAGCTCTATTCATTTGTTTAAATTTTTTTCCTATCATGCACCTTATATTTCAATGTATAATTTTTACAAAATCTAATATCTTTGTACAAACTGTAGCTTGAAATAAGCTCCGTGACCAATACTTATTAACATATTTGTGAAAATAACATGATCAATATACTAAATTTGGCAAAGGATGAAAAAATCTATTTATAATTTAACTTCCTTGTCTACCTTAAGTGACTGATTTTTCTTTCAAATATAACAGATGTGTTGAAGACTGCATACATTTCTGCGTGTTTCTTTGACATTTTTCTTAAGGATATAGTCATGTCAGGTTTAGGGACTTTTTGCCAGCTGTTCGGACTCCTTGTGTTTTTCTTACGCTACAGGGTGCCATATTAAGGATCAAAACCGTTTATTGGTTTCATTTAATGTAATTTGTGTTATATTTTGAATGAAGATTGTCGTTTTTATCACACGTTAGTTTGTATTGAAACATTGAGCTTGATATCTTTTGAATTAACTTCTTTCTAGTAGTGCTTTCGAATGAAATTGTTGAAATACTAGATTTGTAATTGCCTTGTACAATTATTTTCATGTAATTTTAAGTAATATTTGAAGATCATTCAATGATTTATTAATTTACCACAGAGCAAGTCCTTCATTGATTTTTTTCTATTTTATTCTAATTTATTTTATATTTTTAAGGGCCTCCGATATAGTTTTGATCCCATGATGATTTATTTTAAGAAATTGTTTTTGCATACAAGCTATTTTTCACCTAGACAATTCAAATATGTAATATGAAAAATTCTTTCGTGTGCTTGAATTAGAGATACATGTGTAAATAGGGTAAAAAATTTAGACATTTACTTAAAATTTCTTTTTCTTGGACATTTCTATCCTATTATCAGACAGTGTCATACTTAACTTTTATTTTTTAAAAGATAAACACATTCGGATTTTTGTACAAAGATTTTGAATATAACTTTTACTCTTAATATGTGTAATCATTCTTCGGAAATAATTCATTTTCATTAATTTTCATTATTTTATAATTTTAAATAAATGGAATTTTACGCTGTATATTCACCCAATTAAAAAAAAACACTCATCGGGGATTTCTTCATATAGTTCGGAATAAATAATCTTCATTCAATATCAAGTTAAATCTCATCTTAAAAAAGAGGAGTCCTGGTATTTTTTTTCAAGCTTATGATCAACATCACTAGAAAAATGCACCTTTTCCCAATATCAGTTTGAAAGCAGGTCACGGTTTGACCCCACATCTATAAGCAACTATTATTCATTTTTTCTTCAAACTTGCAAGTCATGAGATGGGAGTTTTTAGCGACCTTCATTTGCTATATAGCCCCGCACGGTCGGTTCGAAGTTAGTGGGAAAATTGTCGAGTCTTCTGATCGAAAAATCTAAATATTTTCAAGGAAACAAAAAATGATGGACTGAATTTAAATTTAATAAAGCACCTCATTAAGACAAACACTCGATATGGATATCTAGGCAATAGAGTTTTCGATACGAAAACGTCAAGTTATTTTCAACACGAAGCGGTGTTTTTTTGGGTTTTTTTTGCCGATTTGTGCACGTGCTAATCTCCCTTTGTAGTACCATTCAAAAATAAAAGAAAACAGCAAAATGAATAAAATGAATAAAAAGGAGTTTAGGTGTAATACCACCAAATCATGGTACGTCACATCCGGTTGCATACGAAAGTAGGTCTAAAAAAATATTCCCTTGAATTTGACAGTTGTAGAAAAATAACCCTGCATTTCAATGCACTTAAATTTTTCTGAGTCATAAACATGTATGTTGGGTGTCTGAAAGCATCATTCTTTTTTTATTTGATGGTCTTATAAAATATTTTGGAAAGTTAAGGTTACATAGTTACCAAAGCAGGTAACCAGTAAATAACAGTGTAAAAATTGGGTTGTTTACTTCCGGTGTTTGTTACTTTCTTATATGCAATGAAATGTAGTGTGAAATTTTCACTGTAGCACTGGAAAGGATTAAACTTTATTCATGCAAAGTATTTCTTTGGTTGAAATAAAGGTAAATACTGTACAATTTTTTTAAAAGTGCCAATTTAACAAAGACTAATAGGGGAAAATCAATGGTGGAATTACACCTTTAATTTACAAAAACAAGAAGAAAATGAATAAAACTCGATTAACAAGTATGTTATTATAATATTAAGAACAAATACTTGACTACTTTTCAGAGAAAGATTAGAGGTAAAAATTTATAAAGACAAAAAATTTGATAAAAATTAAGAAATGTCACCTAGAAACCCAACTGAATTGATATAAATCTGAATATCTGTCTTGGTCTCATTTAATATTCCGCTCTTGCACAGTTGTATTGTTCATTTTGTGTCATCTAATATTCTTGACAAAGGAGATAATTTCAGCATCTCTGTTACATTCCTTCTTTCTTAAATTTCGAATTACAGTTAAGTTTTATTTGAGTGAGATTTCGAAATAATCTGACATTGTCTTTTATCACATCGCTTTTACACATTTATCAAAGTCAACTCTAAGCAGAAAACAACAGATCCAGTGCAAAGTTGTATTGCTACTATATGCTTAAAAATAATTTCATGTTTTAAGAATGTTTCGATGGGTTTTTTTACATCTCTGGCTTTCTAATGTTTAGGTTCCAGTGATCCTTAAAAAAGCGCCTCTGACGCACGAAATTTATATCTGTGTTATTTTCATTTATTATTACCACTAAATGTTATCATAAAGATTTTACATCAAGTTGTTAAAACATTGTTTGATCTTAAACTAAGGCCAAAAAAAATACATATGTTTCCGCTAACCCTACCTACCCTAATTTTTAGTGTCTTCTCTAAAACGTTTTATGCCATTTTGGAACAAGCACTGTTAAAGTCAGACTGATTCCCTAGTAGTAACCAGCAAAATAATGTTTGTAAAATAAAATGATATTGCCTATACTATTTTTGTTCAGCACGTTAGGGGAAAAAGATGTGTTTTTTTTTGTCTTAACGTATATGTATGTGAAACGGTACTTGAGGTATTTACAAATATGGCAGTCAGTCTGTTACACAACAGCTGATTTTAAAAATTTTAATTGTAAAGATCCAGTCAATATACTGTTTAATACTGATTAATACTTATGGGACGAGGCATATCCAAAACTAACTTATCTGTTTTGGTAATCTCATCATCAAATTAGGAAATATTTCACTGATATTTTAAAAAGGCATAAATGTATTGGTGACATTAGAAAACAAATGTTATTTTATAAAAAATTGATCATTTTCATCCAGGTTTATTATATACCACATAACTGTTGGATCTGTCACATTGTGTTTCTCAGTCCACCAGTCGAACGAATTTCATTTTAAGTCATGGCAAAAATGTTCTCAGTCCTTCTCTTTGTCAGTTTTTCTTGTTTATCTGAGTTTGGAACCACATGTGCAGTATATATAGAGCAGAACACTACATACAGGAATGACTATGGTGTATCTTCAAAGCCGACCACGACATACATAGATGATGGTGGTGTATCTTCAGAGCAGACCACGACATACATAGATGATGGTGGTGTATCTTCAAAGCAGACCACGACATACATAGATGATGGTGGTGTATCTTCAGATCAGACCACGACATACATAGATGATGGTGGTGTATCTTCAGAGCAGACCACGACATACATAGATAATGGTGGTGTATCTTCAGAGCAAACCACGACATACATAGATGATGATGGTGTTTCTTCAAAGCCGATCACGACATACATAGATGATGGTGGTGTATCTTCAGAGCAGACCACGACATACTTAGATGATGGTGATGTATCTTCAGAGCAGACCACGACATACATACATAATGGTGGTATATTTTCAGAACAGACAACGACATATATAGATCATGGTGGTGTATCTTCAGAGCAGACCACAAAATTCACGGATGACTATGGTGTAGTTTCAGAGCAGACCACGACATACATAGATGATGATAACGTATCTTCAGAGCAGACTACAAACTACATGTATAACTATGGTGTATCATTGAAGACAGATGTAGAAATTAATTCTGTGGAAAAAATAAGTAAGTATTAGATTTTTTTCTAAAACCAACTAATTAAACAAATGTTGTTTCATAGTTTCCTTTGGTCTATTTTACACTGTTGTTTGATACATTTTGTGTTGTGCTCGTGCATTTACTTCAAATATATTTCTGTATCACTAAATGTCAATTTAAAGCTAGTACAACGTATAGGTTTTACCATCCAGCTAGTTAATTTCTGTTTTTCTTTCATCAAGAGACAAATACAATAGAAAAAACTTGGGGCGACTATAAATTCTGCATTAGCGTTCAGTGGCGTATCCAGGGGGGGGGGGGGGTTCCGGGCGTGTGCACCCCCCTTTATTTTTGCGGATCAATGCATTTGTATCGGGACATATGTTTTGCACCCCCCCTTTGCCCTGGGTTACCTGGGTTAGCACCCCCCTTTCGAAAATTCCTGCATCCGCCCCTGGCGTTTCATTGAACTGCTCATTTGTTCTTTGATCAACATCAATTTAAAAAAACACATATAATGCATCATATTAATGCAGATTGTTCTAGGACTCAATTTCAAACAAATTATTTCGGTAAAAGAATATTTCTTTTCTTTTTATTCTTCAACTGTGCTATTTTTGCAGTCAAATTGCATTGACCATATATATTTATATGTGATACACAGAGTTTAATCGTATATGGCTTAATTTATAACATCAATGAATAATACAGGAGTCGGTTTCACTAAATATTTACGACTAAGTAGTTGAAGTCTTTTGTGAAACCGACTACAGCTTCGCATAATTTTTTACGTTTCCCGCTCCAAATTCAAAATATTCCATCTGGAACTGTTGTTAGAGTATCAGCATGAAAGAATAACTATGCATTGTCTCGAAATATGAAATTTATTTGGAGTCAGATCCGTAACGGCTGGGGCAGCCTCGCATTCTGTACCACGTCAGGAATATGACAGTTGTTTTTCACTGTTGGCTGATATCGTTAAGATTTGTCTGTTTATATGGACTTCCCATTTTGTTACCTTGGAGTTTGGTATTTTTGTTACACTTTTTTTTATTTTACTTGTTTCTAAGCCTTAAACATATAAACTTTATATTTCAAGAAAATGTTTAGCTATTCTATATATACTTTTTGTGCAGTCAAACTGCATTTAACGTATAAACATAATATACAGACATTTCATCACTTCGGTATTGATATGGTCATAATTATAAATTAACTGGTAACTAAACTTTTATTGTTTCGAAATGCTTATGATTTTTACACAACGGATAGACTTCTGTACCTTAGCTGTGTTTGACAAAATCTTTCGAAATCTCGAGTCTTCATTGCTCTTCAACTTTATTTACTTTATTTGGTGTTTTATTACTTGATGAGTCTTTCGTTGTCGGAACGCGCGTCTGGTGTACAAAATCTTAAGCCTGGTATCTACTATGAGTTTATATGCATACGGTATTATGCATTGTGTTTGACGTTGAAGCGTTTTCTTGGAGTTATATCATTGCCATTTATTACGAATACAGGTTTCCGTAAACATCTGACGTCGCCCGCGTTAAATTTAAATGATGGTTTTTACCTATTGGAAAAATATTCGTTTGGAACAGTTTTAAAAGTTTCAGTATAAGTAGAACGACCATACATTATCTAAAAATACAAACTATATTTAATTCGTCTCCACACAGGAAGAAATGGTTGACAAGGCTTTGCATGCTATCTGTTTGACTGACTTTCTAAGCATTGTACAAATAAACTGTGTATTTTGAAACGATGTTCAGTCATCCTTTATATTTCCCATCACATTTTTGAAAAAAAGAAACAGAAACAGCACGACTTATTTTGCAGTAATTATATTCAAAGACTTCTATAAAAATTCAAAAAAACCTTGTCAAATTAATCATCAGAATACAAATTAACTCTGTCATACTTGGTATAAAAAAATTATTCAAATATCATTATTCTGCAGTGGCGGATCCAGGGGGGGGGGGGGTTCCGGGGGTGCGCACTCCCCCTTTATTTTGGCCGATCAATGCATTTGAATCGGGACATATGTTTTGCACCTTTGCACCCCCCCTTTTGCCCTGGGCTAGCACCCCCCCCCCTTTCGAAAATTCCTGCATCCGCCACTGTTCTAAGAACATAAGTGTGTGTTTGACATAATTCTAAACAACGAAAATAAATATAAAGTACTTGTCCTACGACGATTCTTAGACCGGGAGCAAGCTATGCGCTTATTCTGGTTCCCTCTTTCTTAGAACGGGAGCAAGCTATGCACTTCTTCTGTTTCCCTCTTTCCTAAAACGGGAGCAAGCTATGCGCTTCTTTTGTTTTCCACTTTCTTAGAACGGGAGCAAGCTATGCGCTTCTTCTGTTTCCCTTTTTCTTAAAACGGGAACAAGATATACGCTTCTTCTGTTTCTCTCTTTTTTAGAACGGGAGCATGCTATGCGCTTCTTCTGTTTCCATTTTTCTCAGAATGGGAGCAAGCTATGCGCTTCTTCTGTTTCCCTCTTGTTATAGTTTCTTCGATCCTTTGCTGTTTGTTAGTTTATTCAAAAGCAAGGACGATCACACATGTTCAAATCTTAAATATAATGCAAATATTTTTATTTTTCATTCTCCCATAGATGGAATTTTAACACTTTTTTTATTGCACTGTGTTGACGTGTTGTGAGTTATATTGACCCGTCTGAAATAGAATTTTTTATTATACCTCAGTATGTTTTTTTAAACAAAAAGTAATGGAATATTTGTGATATTTCATTCCACAAACTATTTGCCAGTCAATTGTTTCAAAGACTATTACCCCGGTTAATAGTTTTTTCAACATATTTCCCGTACTTTTTCATACTTATTTTTCATTGGACAATTACGACGTCATCAAGTTTTCTGCTTGAATTTTTACGCTTGGCAACTATATATGATATCGTAAATTTTGTACTCTGTTTGTGACTGTTCTAGTTGCAAATTAATGTATCACTTACTAGAAACAATTAAAAGAATAAGAAAATCTTAGCGACGCATTTTTTAAAAGATCTAAAATATAGTAAGTGTACTCTATGGGTTTGTCGTCGTCTTCATAAACTGTGATTACGTTGATGTACAGTAGGTTAGATAGTCAAGTAGAATTTATTATATGCACTGAAATTTTTCCTAGTTCCTCGTTTTATTTTAAAGCTCTATCGTTTAATTTTTTTTCTAATCAAGCACATTATTTTTCCAGGTAAAATTTTTACAAAATCTAATATCTTTGTACAAACTGTAGCTTGAAATAAGCTCCGTGACCCATACTTTTGAGCATATTTTTTTTAAATAACATGATAAATATACTAAATTTGGCAAAGGATGAAAAATATCTATTCATTATTTAATTACCTTGTCTACCTTAAGTGACATATTTTTTTTCAAATATAAAAGGTAAAATCACAAAAATACTATAGTCCCTAATCAAATGGCAAAATCAAATGATAAAACACATCAAACGAATGGACAACAACTGTCATATTCCTGACTTAGTACAGGTATTTTCAAATGTAGAAAATGGTGTATTGAACCTGGTTTTATAGCGCTAAACCTCTCACCTGTATGACAATCACGTCAAATTCCATCACATTTACAACGACGCGTGAACAAAACAGACACAATAGGTAAAATTGTCAAAAAAATGGGTACAGCAGTCATCACTGTGTCACAATCTCATCTTGGTTTTGTTATGGTAGCCTTTTACAATCCAAGCAAATGGTATATACTCATATAAGAATTCCAGAATATCACTGTACATGCAATTTTGAACCAGCAAGTTATTTAGCTGAAGGATATATAAATTGCTCTTAATAATGTACGTTATTCCACAGAAGTATGGTTTATACAAAAAAAGGCTCTTTTCCAATCTGAAGAAAAAAGGGGGGACAATATTCTCAATTATGCTCCAAGTTTGAACTAATATATTTTCATTAAATGAAGAATCTCTGATTAAAATATTAATAATGATCAACGCATAGCTTTCCGAATAGAAATTAATTAATAAAACAATGATATTGAGAATAAAAAAAGTATATTGGCCATTCATAATATCCATATGCAGTTTGCTTTGAATAACTTAAATGTTACTACCTATCCAATTTGAGCTTGAAATGAGTAAAATGGTATTTGGACTAAAGCTTGATATGTTTTTTATTGCTTGAAATAGATAATAGAATGAAAAAAAGTAAAGCTGAAGTCAATATAGCAAGTTTGGTTCTGTTATAGGTGTAACACCACTAATTAGGGCCCGGCCAGAGAGCACATACCAGAAAGTATTACATATTTAACACTAAATAGTTCCTACGCATGAGTGTAACTTCCAAAATATGTAGAATATTTATGTATTTTTGGTATCAAATAAAACCTGAAGGACTGCTGATCATTGCAGAACACTTTTTGGCTTTTAATTATGAATATTAAAATAACTGCTTCAAATTTTAAAAATAGGGTACATTTTATTTGTTTGTCAGATCTGAAGTACCTGTTTTGGTACATCTGAAGTTCCGGGGACCAGTTCTTCTTCAAAGAAAATTGGGTAAATTGAGGTTATACCGAAGAAAAAAATCAACCCTGCTAATATAGATATAACCGAATGTAAATATAATTCCAAAGTAAGCTCTCGTTTGAGAACTGTGTAAATTTGGTCAGATTCAAACAAGCTACTCTTTGGCAATAAATGATTGTATAGAATGAAGATGTTTTATTAATAAAATTATGTTCTCTCCATTAAAATTGCTACTCAAGTATCTTAAAAATACTTCACTATATTGAAATGAAAATTCAAGGACTTTCTATCAAAGAATTTTTATCATATTCTGAGATTTAAAAAAAAATGATTTCTACCCTCAAAATAAAAAAATATTTTTTCTTATTAATAATTCATTTTAAACCAGAAAGATCATTTTGTCTATTTGACTTGGAAGATTCACAATTGTATGACATTATTTTTGATTTTTCAATTTAAATATGGTTAAATACTATACTATATCTATTTTCTTGTTAAATTATATACTTTTCTGATGCACAAATCAGTCTTAATTTATGTATAATTGCACTTCAAGTATTCTATTATTCCTATGCATATTTATTATAATGATTTGGTCTTGAATGTATGTTTCTTTTTTTATCTACTAGTAAATCACAACCGAAATGAATGACAGACGAACATATAATATACAAAACTTAATGAATAATTAAAATCAAGATATTTGCCTTATATCACAACGGTTTTCGTTATTTCGCAAATGTATGCGTCAGAAAGCAAAAGGTTTGCGTTATATCGCAATGGTTTGCGTTATAATGCAAATGTTTGCGTTATATCGCAAAGGTTTGCGTTATTTCGCAAATGTTTGCGTTATCACGCAAAGGTTTCCGTTATAATGCAAAGATAGGAAGAAAAATTAAAATAAAGTGTGAGGCGCTAATACGCTTCCGAACTAATTTCAGAAAAAGACCGAGATTTAAAATTATCCAGACGTTCTTTAGAATTTTTAAGATGTGTTGGAGACTGCATACATTTCTGTGTGTTTCTTTGACATTTTTCTTAAGGATATAGTCATCTCAGGTTTAAGGACTTTTTGCCAGCTGTTCGGACTCCTTGTGTTTTTCGTACGATACAGGTTGGCTTATAAAGGATCAAAACCGTTTATTGGTTTCTTTTAATGTAATTTGTGTTATATTTTGAATGTAGATTGTCGTTTTGATCACACTTTAGTTTGTATTGAAACATTGAGTATGATATCTTTTGAATTAACTACTTTTCTAGTAGTGCTTTCGAATGAAATTGTTGAAATACGCGATTTGTAATTGCCTTGTACAATCATTTGCATGTAATTTTAAGTAATATTTGAAGATCATTCAATGATTTATTAATTTACTACAGAGCAAGTCCTTCATTGATTTTTCTTTTATTTTCATAGAGTACCAACGATTTAAGGGCCTCCGATATAGTTTTGATCCCATGGTGATTTATTTTAAGAAATTGTTTTTGCATACAAGCTATTTTTCACCTAGACAATTCAAATATGTAATATGAAAAATTCTTTCGTGTGCTTGAATTAGAGATACATGTGTAAATAGGGTAAAAAATTTAGACATTTACTTAAAATTTCTTTTTCTTGGACATTTCTATCCTATTATCAGACAGTGTCATACTTAACTTTTATTCTTTTAAAAGATAGACACATTCGGATTTTTGTACAAAGATTTTGAATATATCTTTTACTCTTAATGTGTGTAATCATTCTTCGGAAATAATTCATTTTCATTAATTTTCATTATTTTAGAATTTTTAAAAAATGGAATTTTACGCTGTATATTCATCCAATAAAAAAAAAACTCATCAATATCAAGTTAAATCTCATTTTAAAAAAGAGGAGTCCTGGTACTTTTTTTCAAGCTAATGATCAACATCACTAGAAAAATGCACCTTTTCCCAATATCAGTTGGAAAGCAGGTCACGGTTTGACCCCACATCTATAAGCAACTATTATTCATTTTTTCTTCAAACTTGCAAGTTATGAGATGGGAGTTTTTAACGACCTTGACTAGATATATAGCCCCGCACGGTCGGTTCGGAGTTAGTGTGAAAATTGTCGAGTCTTCTGATCGAAAAATCTAAATATTTTCGAGGAAACAAAAAATGATGGACTGAATTTAAATTCAATAAAGCACCTTATTAAGACAAACACTCGATATCGATATCTAGGCAATAGAGTTTTCGATACGCAAACGTCAAGTTATTTTCAACACGAAGCGGTGGTTTATATTTTGCCGATTTGTGCACGTGGTTATCTCCCTTTGTATTACCGGTCATAAATTTAAAAATAAAAAACCCAGCAAAATAAATAAAAAGGAGTTTAATTTACAAAAATCAAGAAGAACATAAATAAAACTCGGTTTACAAGTATGTTATCATAATATTAAGAACAAATACTTTCCTACTTTTCAGAGAAGGAATGGAGGTAAAAACTTATTAAGACAAAAAATTGGTAAAAATTCATAAATGTCACCTAGAAACAAAACTGAATTTATATAAATATGTTCTGACTGATGAAACTTACTTTGTAATTTTTTATAATGGGATATGGGATCACTTTTTTTTTAAATGTTTCTAACAATAATTAATGCAATAAAACATACGTTACACAATTCAAATAATCTTTCTGAAATAAAAATAATAAATAATACTGATCATTTAAATTTTATATTCTATAGAAAAGTGGGACCAAGAGTCAGAATTAGTAAAAAAGTCTTTTAGCTCAATCATATGTTTCTTTGTTGAACAGTACTGTACTACCTAGAAAATATCCTACAGAAAAAGGATTAGTTTATCAAAAAATTAGATTATATGTCTGGATGCCAAGAGAGAGTATCAAATTAGTAACACACAGTCGCTTAACAAGTACTCTTTTATTTGTTTTTTTTAAACCATCAAGTAATATGATATTTGTTATACATATTTGCATGGTATGATGGAACACTTTTTCTCTATTTCAGAATATACTAATCGGATGAAATGCGAAATTATTGATTTGACGGATAATGTATTGCCGTCAGCTTCGGGAATGGCGTACCCTGTCAATAAATCAGGTCAGTCGATTCTGATACGGTTTGATGACTTTAACTATCTTTCACTTACCATCAGCAAGAATTGTGTTAGCCTCGCATTACATATGTTTCTCGATACAATTATAGATCTAGCATATTTACAAGACTTTCTAACAAAATGCCCGGATGGAACATTCATTCAAAACATGTTTTGTGACTCTTCCCTGGCCTACAATGTTAGCTACATCAAAGACGTTTTTCCACACTTTTCCAATGTACAGATATATTTTACCGATACGTTTGACCATTGTACAGCACAATTCAATGTTTTTTTGGAATCAGAAAACCATCTATTAACAAATGCGGACATCTACCATTTCCTTACGAATGAGACAGTCTGCTGGAAATATGTTTATTTCACTTATCTATTAAATGTTGAATTTTCGTTGAAAGAAATAAGTGATGATAGAAATAACTTAAAAACAGGTAATTTATCAACGCACACATCATATGCAGTGGTATTTGTGATACTGAAATACCAATCATGTAAAGAAAAATTTCTTCATTACATCTATTGGAATGGTTTACATGTGAAAGAAAACGACACGTATCTTCTGGGTATTGGTAATATCATCACGTTTAATCAGGAAAACAGTTGTTTTCAGGTCCGTTTTCAGTGCCCAGATAGTTATTACCACCCCGTACTGGAATTACCAAATTTAGCAGTAGCTTATTTAGAAACCGCAATAGCAGTAGAAGTGACACTTGTAAACGGTTTCATGTTATATATATTTCTACAAAAGGAGAATCGAACACCCGTCACTTTACTCCTTTCAGCTCTGGCTATATCTGATGCTACTGCTGCAATCCTGATGACAATTCTAACATTTATTGCCTATCAGATATATGGTAACCAGATTGATTACAGTGGAATATTGGCTCAGTGGTATAATTTTGACTATCCACAATGTATTATGTATTTTTTACTTGATGACTTGAAGTATACCTTCCACTTTGTATCAGTTTTAATAACGACACTTTTATGTCTACAGAAAACTGCTGCTCTTCTATTTCCAATGTGGAGCAAACGCCATTTGAGTAATACTGTGAGTGTAGTATGTTCAGTTTGTATAGTTATCTTTTGTTTTGGTATTTTTACACCTATTTTGTATCATTCATATTTAATGGAAGAGATCCAAGGCAGTTGTTGTGTTTTAGAAAGGTCAGGTATTTTTAATGAAATATACACTTACTTGTATACAATAGTTAACGGGTGTTCTATTCTAGCATGTTTAATTGTAATCGTCTGTACAGTTTACATAGGATGTAAGTTAACAATTTGTAGAAGAAATCTTCCATGGACTGATAGTTTGGCTGTTCAGAAAAGAAACCGAAATTCAGCATTAACAGTAGTTTTCATTTGTATTTTATTTGTTTTATCAGAGTCAATGTTTATTGTTTCGGTTTTACTTTTTGCACTGAGCACTTTCAACATAATCAATGCATGGCCATTGTTTCTAAATATCAAACAATATAGAGATCTCAGTCTTATAATTGGATTCTCTTTCAACTTTATAATTTATATTGTAATGAGTAGAGAGTTTCGAAATAAATTAAGGATTACCGTTACAAATTTTGTAAGACGTTGCAAATGTTGGTGACGTGGATATTCTGGTATTTCAGACCATTCGTCAATTTCTGCTTGTAATTCTTGTCCTCTAATGAGCCTCCTCATGGGTTTTTTGATTATATGATTACTTGGCCGTATTTATTGTAATTATTTGATTACCAGACCAATTATTTCATAATTATTTGATAATTTAGGACCGTAATTTTGATTAATTGATTATCTTTTCAAAAAAACAAACAAAAAAAACTGAGTATATTGGAGGAAAATGTGATTAAATGATTACTTGGACACCCCATGAGGAAAAAATTAATAAACATGGAGCCAGATCGTATTTATGGGAAAATATTGATATGGGCAGATGAGGTCAGTCTGAAACATGAAATTTTTAAAATTTGAATTTTAAAGGTTAACAGTTAACTGGATTTAATTAGGTTAAAATTTGCAATACCAACACTTATGTTAATAACAATCTGTTTGATTATACTGTTATGTTAGGAATGTTTGATAGATATATTGTTGAATGGAAACTCATTATCAAATCTTTCAGGCATGCAAAAGGGCGAAACAAGTTGATTTTAAAGTAAGATTAGGTTGTAAAAAACTAACGTAAACTGTTGAAGCCTTTTAGTGAAAGAATTGAATTTGCAAGATTTAGATGTGGGTTAACTCTCATTAGGCTGGAAACTGGAAGATATGAAAATTAGCCAAAGAGAGATGTTTTTTAAACGTTACTAAATGTGCTATTTTCATACAAATCGGGAGAACACGTTTTGGCAATTAATGATCTGAATTTTTTAATGACTTAAGTGCTACCTTAATACTGTTTAAGATGAATATAATGTTATTTAACATTGTCCTTTTTATAATGATCTTTTTACTGAATCTGTAAAAATTAATGAACATTTACAGACTGCCAAAAAAAATGGTAATTTTATTTCCGAATCAAAATATTTTTAGTATAATTATGAGACAAAACCTGTAATTTTATTTGAAAAGACGCCGATAAGTTTTATATTGTAAATATTATAACAATTATGCTGTATATTTTTACCATTCATGTTCACCATTCATGTTAAATATTTATTAATGTATAAAAACGTTGTTTTTAAAGTTGCTATCGTCCCTTATAAGTCTGTACAAATTGACTTGTGTATATAAAAAAAATGTATCTTTTATACCTGAGGACATGATGAGCTCAATAGTCGGTGCGTCGGTATTATTATGATTTATAATAAACTTCTCGTTTATTCTCCGCGGAAGGTAAGGTTGGCAGTCACAGGGAGATAACTCGTATTAAAATCGTGGAATGTCGTCGATTCATTTAAGCGTTTGAAATCAGCGAAATTACCGTGTTGATGCAAACTTAATTTGCAATCATTCTACTGATTTTTTAGAATGAAATTTAATGGTTTTATTTAGTTCTTAACATTTTGCAAAATGTTAAGAACTAAATAAAACCATTAAATTTCAGTCTAAAAAATCCTTAAGACATTTTTAAGAAACTAAAAGTCTTACTTCTTCATGCAAGGTTGACTTCAGATTAATTTGCCTATTATACCGGTACCTTTCGGTGGGGTTCTTTTGTCATATCCCTCGTCGTGTGTTTTGGCCTGATACCGGCATTCTTGGCTTTCTTTTATGAGCGTTACTGGTTCCGCACGCACAAAATAAATAAAGTGCTTTTTTCTCCTTTTAAGTGAGGGAGATTTTGGAAATGATGTGTGCGCGTGTATGTGCGCGTGTATGTGCGCGTGTATGTGTGGTTGTGAAAAGTAGCAATCAACATTCATCCTGTCTATCTAGACGTGGATCAATTAGAATATATATATATTGGTATGGTTGGTGCGTGTGTGTGTTTGAGATTGGAAGTTACACATGTAGCAACGAGCTTTTAATGGCTCAATGGTGCTTCTCATTTGATATGTGGTTTATGACGAACGCTAAATTATTTGAAGCAATATTTCAAATCATAAACATGATGAATGAATAAGGATTATCGCTTATGTTTATACATGTACTAGATTTGTATCAGTGTTTTTATTTTTATATATATATTACTTTTTTCCGTTTTGATATTTTAATGTTCAATACACGTGAATAAATCCTTGTGTTCAAAGAAGTTGAAATTAAAAGAAGTTTTTATTATTAGGTTCCCTCGTCGAGGAAAGCGGAGACTTTATTGTTTTCACTTTAAACTCTCTACGCGTGTGACCCATTCGTCACAACTCGGCCGATTCCGTAGAGTAACGAATTCACCCGAGGATTGCCGAATGGCGTGTGACCATTTACACATGTTATTAACACAAAACTTGCAAGTATAGGTAGGAATCAGATTATAGAATATGTACAAATGAATGACATTATTTTTCTTGAAAACTGGGAAATAAATTCCGGTAAAAAAAAAAGTTTTGAGAAATACATTTCACGGACACAAACCCTCCAAAATTATAAGTAGGACTGGAATTCAATTATGTAGATGTACATATGATTGTTATTTTTTGAAACCCTGAAATAATTCGTGAATAATTAGTTTTTGTTAATCATCACAAATTTTAAGAAAATCTGTTCCAGCAAGATCTAAACGAAAATATTGTAATCAATTTGTTTTTGCATGTGTTACAAATTATTCGCTGACCTTCCATGTAGAAATAACTGCCAAAACTCTATAAAAAATCTCATGTTGCTTGGATTTAACAAATATCTTTTCCTTGTTTTACAAGAAACATTAAGATTTCCGAAGTGGAGCAGAATGGTTATAATGTAGAAAATCTAATATGTTAAGGATTGTTCATTTTATGACCTGATTTTCATTCTGAATATTTTTTTACAGACGACTCTCTTTCAAATTATTCTATCATTTTTAACATTTGGCCTATAATCTTGAAAACTATATTATAATAGAAACCTATTGTTACCTGTTACAAAATTTCGGCAACTATTTCAAATTAAGCCAAATCTGTTGGTCTCGAGCATCACTGAAGAAACATTTATGGTCTGGTGCACGAAAAATTGTAGTGTTATTGTTTTGCTCAACATTTGTTCATGTATACATATTTCTTCATTGAATTTCAAAACAAAAATTGAGAATGGAAATTTGGAATGTATCAAAGAGACAACAATCCGACCAAAGTAAATGTTTGTCAAAAATGTCATCACTTCATAAGGAGTTGTCTGCAATTAACTAAATGCTAAATGATGACTGTGACAAAATTTGGTTCCAAATGTCCAAGCAGCTTCAGATTTCAATATATTTGTTTAAATTTATGGACTACGACCAAGAATGAGGATGACCCTGGTGTCTAGATTATTTCCAATTATATGAGAAAACGAAAGATTCCCGATAAGAAAAACTGGACCCAACACAGTTGCAAACAAACATGTTTTCCAAAGAAATAGATGTCAATAGAAGTACTATTTAACGCGTTGTCATTTTTCAGGCGTAGTTACGCTCCGCACCGGCGATCTTCAACTTTCCTGAGAAAATTCACGTAATTTAATTTCGCCTTTATGGGTGTATTTTTTTCATAGTTCGTTAGTTCACATGATATCAAATTCATAAATTACAGATTAATACATTGTTATTTAATTGAACGTATTTCAGTAGGCACTAAACTTTAATATTTCGCTTATATCACATGTTTTGCTTTTTGCATATATATTAATTATTTGTTTCTGGGTCTCACAAGAACGTGTAAAAATTGCTGAAATGTCGGTTTTACATACTATATGTCTTTGGTAATTTAACTTTATGTGTGTTGCAAATTTATTAATATTTTTTAAAATAAAATCATGAATATGTTAAATTGTTATTACTTGTTTCTAAACATTTTACTCCATTAAAAAGAGGTTAAAGTCTTGGGTATCGTCGAGAATTTTAAGTCAATTTCTGTGCACCTGTAGAAAATACCCATATCGGCCACCATATTTAACACAATACACAATACAGAGTTTTATCAAATTATAGCCTACCTACAAGTGTTATATTATTATTGCCAGTAAGCCGGAAGTATAGAACGAGTTCATGTGATTGGTTGTCTCGATGGTGTAAGATATTCTAAAAATAACCGTGCAGTATCATTTTTCTATATTCTGTTCTGTTCGGCTATGCCGCGGGCTTTTAAAAATTCATAAAACATGACCAAGTATTATCTAACCTATAAAAAGATCTCACAGCCTTGACCTATTCGAAAAAAGTACTAGTATTTACGCTTTTTTTGTCACGTTTTTTGGCAAGAATATTTAACTTTAATGTTCACGCAGTCGCTATTGGTTACATCTCAGATTTTTCATTTGTTAATTGAACGATTGATCACAGCCGATGGTCGGAGATGCTATCCATAACGTTATCAAAGGATCGTCATGGATCAAAATTGGCGGGAAATGTATTTCCCGTTCCAGTCAAGACGACGTGCACATAGACCAGCAAACTGTATTTACAACGTCTTTCTATTGTATAAGCAGTCATGTTGTCGGTTGAAATAACAATAAAGTGTATTTTCCAATTTTTTTGTGTACCGTCTTTCCATCTTCGCTAGCCAAGGGTTACGATCCAATAAAGAGGAGGAGACTGCATCGTAAACCTTGTGGAGACACTATTCGCTTGCCATGAAGACCCTCATAAATGGTAGATACCAATTTCAGTTCCCATTTCACCTGTCTTTTTAAATGTTTAACTTCTCTATTAGTTTTACAAACTACATTTTTTTTATTTTCACATATAAAAACGCTACTCGGTATATAAAAAAATAATCTTTATTTTAATTTTCAAATAAAAACAAAAACAAAAATGTCATAACTATTCTCCACTGTTCGGTGTTAAATTATATTTTTCTCGACTGGATCCTTCAACTGAATCTCGCGTACAACTTGGTATAGATGGGAGTAGCGAATACCCAGATAATGATGACGAAGGCCGATACATTTCGAATGTATTTCCATCTTTGATTGGTAAAAGTCTTGGTGATCCAGAGGCAGAGGCTGGTCGGTTTGTTGTATTCTCATTTGCAATAAACAAAGAAAATAACCGAGTAGACAACAACGGTCGCTCCATTGTTGATTTGATTGTGTTATTTATTGGCGGATGTTTTCTGAATTCAGAGACTGACAAGGGTCGGTTAATATAAGTGTCTCTCCTGTTGTCTATTGGTGGTAACGTTGCTACTATTCTATTTTCATCTAAGGATGCATTTTTCCGTTTTTCTGCGGCGTAAGACGAGTTAATCCAGAGGTTGAAGGATGGGTTGGTTTTTTCATCGCATTTTTAGTAGGCGGTAACTGCTTGAATTCTGATGCTAACACTGGACAAGTCTGGACAAATTTTTTCTCGTTTTCTTGCTTATTGTCACAAGAATAGGCGAAACAGGCTTCTGATTTGCTTGCGAATTCTTAGCTTGATCTTCTCCATTTGTAAAGCTCTGATATATTTGTGGTAAATGTTCGTTGGGATCGAGCCTAGTTATCATGCAGTCGACGTATCTTATTTTTTCGAGATTTGAATTTTGCTTAAAGGGTCAAGTAAGCGTCTAGTTTCTTCTATTGTTCGCTTTTCTTCACATCTTTCACTGTTTTCAGTATTCCAAACATAACCTCTTATTCTGACCGGTATTCCAGATTTCATTGTGATTCTTGGCAATTTTGATCCTCTCTTTCTCTTTCTAGGCGATCTCCTATTATCACCGTTCGGAATTTTAGTATTTCTTGTGCTATAGATTTTGAGATTAGGTTCTCGTCTTAATGATATCTTGATCTCCGGGAAAGATCTATCATCCAGCGGGCCAAAAGAAGACTACTGGATTAGACAATTAGGGGCTGCAACACCGTATGGCTGCAATGACAAAATTGATGGTATAGGTATTCTATCTAGTCCTTCGTGTAACTCGGTGAATGTGATGAATATTTTCAACTCGACTCCTCGACGTAGACGCAGCCATGGCCATCGTCATTATACATCACCTTCTCTGCATGATGTCTCATCACATTCGCACGAAACTTTATTCATTATCCCTTTCAAAACTTCATTCTCTGTTCAATTTATGTTTGAAATCCACTGTTACAAACCCTCATTCAAACCAATACAAACTTCAAGCTATAATTTCGGATATTGCAAGTCACAGACTTTTCAAGCCAGTTCGCATTGGAAAAGATGAAAAAGAGAAAAGATCTTTTCGGTCTCGATGGCGTCAACCTAGGCAATATCCTTCATCATCTATTAGTTCAATCGAAAATACCTCCTTATTTCAAAGACCAGTCTGTACCAATGATTTCTTATACCTATACCAAACCTATTGCAACTAAAATTTTCAATTACAAACGCGCTTTGCAGAATCTCGATATTGACGGCTTCAAGTCTAAACCTCCTGATTGCACTTGTGCTAGTTCCCAATTCACATATAATCCTGCTGGCCACGTTATTACCGGTGACCTTAACATTGTTAATAACACTTCTCTACGAAATGTGTTATCGAAAGGTCCGAAATATCGTGAGCCTAAATCCATCAATTGGAAATACAACTTTAAAATTTTGATGGACTCAGTCGAAGATTATGCCAGGTAATGGGCTAAACGTGAAAAGGAAGACGTAGACACTCTATCCGAATGGATTAAGGCAGTGAGGTCGTTAATACAAATCAGAATTAAGAAACTGAATGGGTCCATCAATGCCCATGCTACGTCAATCTTTAAAGACCCAAATGTTGCTAAACACTTATCCGACCTCAATGATAAATATGTTGTTGTCCCCGCAGACAAAGCCCCAAATAACATCGTTTTTGTCTGTAAAAGTCACTACATTAATTGCTTGATAAATGAATTAGGTATAGACAATTCACTTGGAAACTCAACATATACCCTCACAACACTTACCAAAGAGAAAATCCTGGATAATCATAGGTCTGTTCTTTGTTCCTTTGGTATTTCAACCAAATATGAAGAACTGGATCTTCCATCACTGTATTGGATACCTAAACTACATAAGTGTCCTTACAAACAACGGTATATTGCTGGGTCTTCCAAGTGCTCCACGAAACCTCTTTCTAAATTATTAACATCTATTTTATCAGCAATCAAAGACGGGCTTCAAAGTTATTGTGAAACTGCCTATTCTAGAGCTGGCGTGAATCAGATGTGGATACTTAAAAATTCCAAAGATCTTTTAGAGTACATACAATCTAACTCTCTTTCATCTTGTAACAGTATTAAAACATTTGACTTTTCTACTCTTTACACAAGTATTCCACATTCCAAACTAAAAGACAAATTGAAAGAGTTGGTATTACTTTGCTTCATAAAAAAGAATGGCCAACGTAGATACAAGTATTTTGTCTAAGGGAGGGATAAATCATACTTTGTAAAGAATCACTCTGATTCAAACAAAAAATTCTCTGAAACTGATATTATCAAGATGCTTGATTTCTTGATTGACAACATATTTGTAACGTTCGGAGGACGTGTTTTTCAACAGACTGTCGGCATCCCAATGGGAACAAACTGTGCCCCTCTACTTGCCGACTTGTTTCTTTATTATTATGAGGCTGACTTCATGCAGGAACTTCTTAGGAAGAAAGATAAGAAGTTAGCAATATCCTTTAACTCTACTTTCCGCTATATAGATGATGTTCTTTCACTAAACAATTCAAAATTTGGTGACTATGTGGAACGCATCTATCCCATCGAATTGGAGATAAAGGATACTACAGATACAGTTAAGTCGGCTTTATATCTTGACTTACATCTAGAAATTGACAATGAGGGTCGGTTGAAAACAAAACTTTACGACAAAAGAGATGATTTCAGCTTTCCAATTGTGAACTTTCCATTTCTAAGTAGCAACATTCCAGCAGCACCTGCATACGGGGTATATATCTTCCAATTGATACGATATTCCCGTGCTTTCATTTCCTATCATGATTTTCTTGATAGAGGGTAACTGCTCACAAGGAAGCTATTAAATCAAGAGTTCCAAATGGTGAAGTTGAAATCATTCCTTCGTAAATTTTACGGACGCCATCACGATTTGGTTGACCGTTATGGAATAACCGTTTCATAAATGATATCGGATATGTTCCTTACTTCGTAACTACAATCCCCTTCCCCTTCATGAATGTGACCTACCGAATTATACTATTTACCGGATTTGTAATCACATAAGCAACACGACGGGTGCCACATGTGGAGCAGGATCTGCTTACCCTTCCAGAGCACCTGAGATCACCCCTAGTTTTTGGTGGGGCTCGTGTTGTTTATTCTTTAGTTTTCTATGTTGTGTCATGTGTACTATTTCAGTGGTTGTCGTTTGTTTATGTGTTACAAATTTATTTTTCGTTCATTTTTTTTACATAATAAGGCCGTTAGTTTTCTCGTTTGAATTGTTTTACATTGTCTTATCGGGGCCTTTTATAGCTGACTATGCGGTATGGGCTTTGCTCATTGTTGAAGGCCGTACGGTGACCTATAGTTGTTAATGTCTGTGTCATTTTGGTCTTTTGTGGATAGTTGTCTCATTGGCAATCATACCACATCTTTTTTATATTTCATTATTAAGTCTTTTTAAAGACGTGTTTTCTGCATTAAATCTCCTAACCATACCAGGGATTCTGCTTTGGTAGGTTGTAGTACCATGAAGGAATAAAAATCTAAACCTGATTTCATTGTCATCTTTCCTTTTGACGTCATTTGCCAACTTTCCTTCGAGTTTTCTTTCATTTAGAAGGTTTACCTCGGGTGTTTTACTCGGTACTATATGCGATTTCTCATGCTTCTTTTTTTTGTTTGGACCCCGTTATCACAAATGCTGTTTATTGTTACGTTTTCCTAATTTCTATCGTAAAAGCTCAGCTTTGATGAAGACTTCAGATTCTTGGGACTATCAAAAGACATCAAAATTTACATTTTTCTTCAATACCTGCTCTTCGTTGTGTGCACCATCAAGATGTTAATCGGCAATCTTATTGTTAGCAGTTGTTTGGTTCTCCTCTTTGTGTTCTTGTCCATTATTTTTATCTTTCTTTCCATCAATGGAATGTTTCGATTAAAACTGTGCCTTTGTTTTACAAGAAGTGAATTTCGGTTTAGACCTTTGTTTCTTTGGAGTTTCAAACATAATGCTTTTTCTCAAGTTTGACATCTCCTTTGCTTTCATGGCTCTTTATGTTCTGGTCTGTGAAGTTAGACATCAGATTGAATGTGTTTCTTTTTTCGGAGGAGAGTTTTGGTTAAGACCTTTGTTTTTTGGAGTTTCAAACATAATGTCAAAACTGATACTTTTCTTTTCCTCACGTTTGACATCTTCTATGCTTGCGTAGCTCTTTATTTTCTGGTCTTTGAAAGAGGGACGAAAGATACCAAAGGGACAGTCAAACTCATAAATCTAAAACAAACTGACAACGCCATGGCTAAAAATGAAAAAGACAAACAAACAACAGCACACACGACACAACATAGAAAACTAAAGAATAAACAACACGAACCCCACCAAAAAACTAGGGGTGATCTCAGGTGCTCCGATAGGGTAAGCAGATCCTGCTCCACATGCGGCACCCGTCGAGTTGCTTAGGTAGCAACAAACAGTTAGGAAAAAATACTAAAATTTGCCCTGATGAATTTTACCATCCCCTTTTCATTGCTTTCTTGCAATATCAAGCTTACTGTTTGTGTCATATATGGGCATATGTATGTAATCAGAATCTTCCATAGATTTTATATCCAGTATATAAAATGGTAAAATATAATTTTTTTTGGTGTATCCATGGCAACAATCTGCATTTATTTGTTATAAAATATTGAAAAAAGGGGGGGGGAAGATGTCACATATTTCCCCAAAATTTGGCTAAAAGTAGAATTTCAATCGCTTGAAGTAATACCTTTTCTGAAACTGTGTACATATATCATTCAGCAAATCCAATGAAAATCATATGTCTTTCGTCTCATTTTTTTTGTAAAATTGCGTCAAAAACTTCGTGTAGAAAAAGAGTGTTTGTAAACAGTACATTAATTTCTGGACCGAAGGCCGGTCTAGCTATGAAAATACGGATTGTCAAACAGAAAACAGCCCATAAAACATGTAAAAAATAATCTTGATCCACTTATAAACCATCTTTGAAGGCTAGATTAGCACTTATCTGTCTAAAAATGAATTTTATTACACAATAACTTTCCTATTTGAAAAATCCACAGGGTCCAAAATGCGAAACTAAACTCCTTACTGTGTATTGCTACCTTGTGTGATAACAAATCTGGTAAATAGTGACGTTGAGCATCAGATTGGCGGGTTTTCTTTTTTCGGAGGAGAGTTTGGGTTTAGACATTCGTTACTTTGGTTTTTTTTAAAATTATGTCAAAGCTTGTATTAATTTTCTTCTCATAACCACGTTTATCTGTACCGCCTATATCTTTATAAAAGCTCCCAGTTTGGACTTGTGGCAAAACTATATTTTCCTCCTCGGCTCTTTTCGTGTCAAGGGTATCATCTAAAGGCTTATCTATATCCGCAGTCTGGACTTGTTCGATGATGATTTTGTCTTTTCTTCTTCTTTTCTTATTAAATTATCAAGAAATCTTTTAAAAAGCTGACTTAATTGTTGTTTATCGATACATGATACAATACATTTTCCTCGTAGTCTACTTCCCCTTTTTCAATAGCCCGTTTTTTAACAGCTACGTACAATTCTTCTGGGTTTCTTGTATATACAGTAATGTACTTTTCGAAAGAAACACATTTGTCACCCATCTGTCATTTAAAAATATTACGCATTTGTGTACCATCTTCTTCACAAACTATAATAACAAATATTTTGAGAGCACATTCTTTAAATATTTCAGTTGAATGTTTTCTGTGTGTTCCATTTTTATTATCGATATTCGAAAGATTTTCCCCATTGGTCAATTCTACAACATTAGCATACTCTTTTTGTTTCTTATCGTCATATGATGGTGGTGTTTTGGGGCCTGCAAACTTCGGTCTTGTCCTCCAAATATCAAAATTATGTCCAACTTGCCACCAGTTCTCAACTAATTCATTTGTTAGGATTCCTGGTTTTGTAGGGGTATCATTTATCTTCTTTCTCGCCTGATTCTCATCAAAGTTGACTTTTTTTTATCACATTTCAGTGCATGCCTTATGTTTATCTTTTATGACGATCCTTTAATAACATTATGGATAGCATTTCACATCGGCAGTGATTCAATCGTCAAATTAACAAATAAAAATCTGAGATGTGACCAACAACGCCTGCGGGAACATTAAAGTTAAATATTCTTGCCAAAAAAAAAACGTGACAAAGAAAACGTAAATATTAGTACTTTTTTTCGAATAGGTCAAGGCTGTGAGGTCTTTTATATGTTAGATGGGTCAATGTACACAGGCGACTATGCCCGTAGATGCACGACATGCAGGCCCACCGGTGTGTGGACACGCCCTGATGCTTGCAAACCTAGCCCCCAGCTATAAAATAAATATCTTCACTGCCTTGTGGTGACCTAGTAAAGGTCAAAGGCTATGGAAAATAATCCAAACAGAAAATCTGGGTAGCTGGAGCTCGTTAGCTCAGTAACAGCAATCGTCTAAGGTAAGGAACATCCTGACAGAAAAACCAGACCCTTCACGTAAAGAGGTTAATTGAGCTTAGGGCTAACAACCCTAACTTGTTAAAAAAAATGATCATGTTACAGAAACAGTAACGAAGAATTTTTTTCTACAATTGTGGAGAAGAGCCTCCAAAGCAACAGTGAAGGAAGTATGACTGTTCGCAGTAAAAGCCAAGAGGAAACTACCGACAAGAATCGGAAACCCCTTAACACAGACAAAACTTAAACTAGAATTGGGTTCTGGAATGTCCATACAATGTACTTTGCTGGGAAACGTGCAGAAATAACATCTGAAATGAAACGTTACACACTTCATATTTCAGTGAAGGCAGATGCACAGACTCTGGGAGAATAACAACACACACTGGAGAAACTGCACTCTACTCTTGAAGAGTTCATGGGCAAATCATGAAGGGGTAGTAATTATTTTGAAGAAATGAATGGCGAAATATCTAATGGAATGGAAACCAATAAATAGTAGGCTGATTATGGAAAGGCTAAAAGGGGAACAAGCCAACTTGACTATACTGCAATGTTGCGCTCAAACACATGATTCCAGCGAGGAGAACAAAGAAGCATTTAATTATCAACTCCAACATGAAATAGACAAAACCCCAAAACAAAACATCAAAATCACCATGGAAGATATGAATGCAAAGTTAGATCAAGTAACACCTACTTTGAAAGAGCTATGGGAAATCTTGGGTGTGGTAATATGAATGAGAATGGGGAAACACTATCAGAACTATGTATCACTAACAACTATGTAATAGGAGGGACAATTTTTCCTCATCGAAACATTCATAAATTGACATGGTGCTCATCTAACCAACGAGACAAGAACCAAATAGATCACATAATGATAAATGGAATGTCGAAACGTTTCCTGTTGGATGTTAAAGTAAAGAGAGAAGCTGATGTTGGGAGTGATCACCATTTGGTAACAGCTGACATTAAACTCAAATTCAGTTCTAATGGAAAGAGCTCAAGATCTTAGAAACAGTTTGATAATGAAAAGTTTAAAGAAAGCAACGTAAGAAAAGAATATACAACCCTGATAAGAAATAGATACAGAATTTTTTAATGATGAAGAAGACACAGAAACAATTGATGATAAATGAGGAAAAATCTCTGAGATATTTACTAAAAGTGCAGAAGAATCTATTGGATTTAAAGAAAAACAGAAAGATAAAGATTGGATCACACCTAGAACATGGGACACTATTATTATCAGGAGAAATGCACAGAAAAAATTGAACGAGGCAAAATCACAACGTCTTAATGAAAGATACCAACTTGAATATAGTCAAATACACAGAGATATAAATAAAATGGTACGAAATGACCAGAGAGCATACATGGATATTCTAGCTGAAAAGGCAGAAGAAGTAGCTAACAAAAGCGAGCAAGACACCCTATATGAAATCACCAAAATTATTTGTGGCAAAAACACAGCATCGTGTAATATACCTGTAAAAGACATGCTAGGGAATTTGTTAACATCTGACGATGAACAAGAACAAAGACGGACAGAACATTTATGTGAGCTACTCAATAGACCAACTCCATCAGAACTCCCTATTATAGCAGAAAATAGCAACGAACTTGAAATCAGCATAGAACCACAAGAAATGCAAGAGATAATATCTGCAATCAAAAGCCCTAAAAAAATGGAAATGCCACCTGGAAACGACAATCTGAATACTGAACTTTTTAAAATAGACCCAGGCTTATCTGCCATCCTTCTTTATAACATCTTTAAAGACATCTGGAATAAAACACAGATACCATGCATCTGGATTATGGCACTATAATCAAAATACCAAAAAAGGGAGCACTTAATGATTGCAACAACTGGCGTGGCATTACACTACTTTCCATTCCAAGTAAGTTCATGACAACAATCATAATAAAACGAATTGCAAACTCCATTGATGATCTACTGCAAAATGAACAAGCAGGTTTTCGACTGGGGAGAGGTTGCATCGACCAAATATTCACATTAAGAAATATTATAAAACAATGCACAGAATGGCAACGCAGCTATATATAAACTTTGTCGACTTCGAGAAAGCGTTTGACAGCATCCACAGGGAAAGTCTTTGGAGAACATTGCGATCATATGGCATTCTACAACATCTTATTAACCTCATAAAAACATTCTACAAGAGATTCCGGTGCAAGGTTTGATACAGTGATGTATACTTCCAAGAGAAATTAGGCGTAAGACAAGAGTGTGTCATGTCATCAACACTCTTCATTGTAGTCATAGACTGGATAATGAGACACACAACTGGTAATACACCAAGAAGCATAAGATGGGGCGCCTTCAACACTTTGAAAGACCTACATTTTGACGGCTATGCATTAATGTCTCACACACAACAACATATTTACGATAAGATCTCAGATCTACAAAAAGTATTTAGGACAGATGTGGCTGAAAATCAACATAAGGAAGACTGAGGTCATGACACTAAATGTAAACAACCCAGGGTCAGTATTACTGGATGGAAAAAAAATTACCACATACCTTGGCAGCACTTGACTATCAAAGGCAAGGTCCGCTCTTTACAACCTAAAGGCTGTATGGAGATCTGATAAATATACCATCCGGACCAAACTTAAACTTTACAGCAGCTGTGTCTTGCCTGTACTTTTGTATGGTTCAGAATGTTAGAGGATGGAGGATGACAGAACATGACCCAAAATCAGCTGTCGGTATTCTATACCAAAAGTCTGAGAATGATTCTGTTAATCTTTTGGCCACAAAAAAATCAAACGAGAACCTTTTCATCAGAGGCTAACACCAAGATATAGCCACAACTATAATGAGAAGACGCTGGAGGTGGAATGGGCATGTCCTACGGAAAGAGCAGGAGGATATCACAACGACAGCACTCCATTGGACCCCAGAAAGTAAAAGAAAGAGCGGAAGAACCAAAATGACATGCAAAAAACCTATAGAGGCAGAGGCTTATACATATCAACAGACATGGCGCACACTACAGAAAACTGCCAACGACCTACACAAGTGGAAAATCTTCGTTAATGCCCTACACGCCAACGGCGTACAAGGGCAGTGAGTAAGTTAAGTAAGTATAATTGAATAACACTCTTTATTGTATAGCAATATAATATTTCCCACAGAACGTAACCAAAAGTTAGCCTACAATAAATTCTAATATTGCAGTAGTGCAATAAATCTTCAAAATTCATGACGTCATCAACGTTAAAATCTTAGTTTAAACTAATTTTTACTTTCAAATATTATATTGCTATACAATAAAAGGGTTATTTCATGAATATTGGGGAATATTGTCCCTCGTAGAAAATATATCGTAGAGAATATAAAATTCTACTCGGGACACTATTCCCCAATATTCATGCAATAACCCTATAGTATTATGTTTAATATGGTGACCGATGGGTGTTTTCTACAGGTGCACAGAAATTGCCTTAAAATTCTCGACGATACTGACGATAACCTCTTTTCAATGGAGTAAAATGTTTTAAAAGTAATAACAATTTAAATATTCACGATTTTATTTAAAAAAATATTAATAAATTTGTAACAAACATGTTGGTGACCTTGTGCTGTTGTTTTTTTCTATGGTCGGGTTGTCGTCTCTTTGGCATATTCCCCATTTCCATTCTCAATTTTATAATGTAAATCACATATAAGGTAATATATAGTGTTTAAAACTAACAGTTAAGCAATTTTTACACATTTTTGTGAGGCACGGAAACAAATAATTAATATATATATCTGCAAAAAGCAAAACGTTATGTGATATAAGCGAAATGGTTATTCAACTATAAAAAAAATACACCCATAAAGGCGAGTACATCCACAATTAGTACTTAAAATATTTTGGGAATGTTTTAAAGATGTTTCAAAATATGGGAAGTTTGTCACTTATTAAAAATTTCCCAAAATTCAATTCCGAAGACAGATATTAAATTTCGTTAGATTCCTAGCACTTTGAATGTTTGTGTATTTTCGCGACAATTTTAAAATGGCAGCCTTCGAAAAAATTTTGAAAGCTGAAAATTAAATAACGTGGATTTTTTCAAAAAAGTTGAAGATTGTGGAATGTAACTACGCCTGAAAAATGACAACGCGTTAAATAGTACCTCTATTAAATGACATCTATATACATGTCTGTTTCCAACTCTGTTGAGTATAGTGTTTCTTATCGGGAATCTTTCGTTTTCTCATATAATTGGAGATAATCTGGACACCAGGGTCATCGCCATTCTTGGTCGTTGTCCATAAATTTTAACAAAAATAAATGATTTGAAATATTGCTACAAATAAATTAGCGTTCGAAATAAACCACATATTAAATGAGAAGCACCATTGAGTCATTAAAAGCTCTTTGCTACACGAGTACCTCCCAATCTCAAACACACACTCACCCCCCACACACACATATTTATATATAAACGCTTAAAAAGTTTACAAAACAACACAAATAATAAAAAAGGAAACATTAATTGTAATTATCTATAAATATATCGGACAACAGATATCCTTCATCAGTATGATTATGATGTAAAATGAATCATATAAATCTATTATATCTAAACTATAAGAATTTTTAAATGTATACAATAAAACAGTAAAAACCGAACACAGAGAAGCTACGCTGGTATAATATTTCAAATTTGACAACGATACAGTAATTACAACAGAGGCTGTGTATTCAAACATCCCCAATAAATATTTTTCCCATTTGATGCCAACGTTTTTAATTTTCTTATCCAAATTCTTTCCCGATTTAGTCTATCCTCCCTAGATCAGGCAGAGTTTTGGTCTATGATTGCAATGGTCAATCGATTGAGATCTGCCTTAGTGCGGCCAGGGGATTTTGAATGTCGACTGAGAGGAAGGTCTGGCTTGTATTCATAGTCACTTCATTCGATGGCTGTTCATTCGTTTGTGAATTTCGGTTCTGAATCTCCCTGTGATCGCAAACATTACCTTAATTTTCCAAAGGAGAATAAAAGAGAAAACTTTTAAAATTCATACTAATACCGACGCACTGACTACTGAGATCATAATATCCTCAGGTATAAAAGATTCATTTTTTATATATACATGACTCAATTTGTACAAATTTGCGAGGAACGATAACAATTTAAACAACATTTATATACATTAATAAATATAAATGGTGAACATGAATGGTAAAAATATATAGCATAATTGTTATATTTATTTACAATGTAAAACTTCTCGGCGTCTTTTTCGAAATAAAATTACAGGTTTAGTCACATAACTTAAAGATATTTGGATTCGGATATAAAATGACCGATGTTTACAGTCTGTAAATGTTAATAAATTTTAGAGATTCAGTAAAATAACATTATATTCATCTTAAGCAGTATTAGGGTAGCACTAAGTTAGACTTTTCGGTCTCCAACCAACAGTCTTTAAAGATTAAATTCTCCTATAAAAGCATCAATAATTTTTTTTAAAGTATGTTACTCATTTAAAAGCAGACATAAAAACCCAAAATCTATTTTTTATTTTGGTACGATCAATTAAAATTACAGCTCATTTACTCCAAAAAAGTGTTCTGTCGACTTGTATGACAATAAAACATTCAATAACGTTAAAAAAACATCTCTCTTTAGCAAATTTTCATATGTCATAGTTTCCTGCCTAAAAGCAGCCAACCTGCATCTAAAATGCACTTCTTTCTCTAAAAGGCATCAACAGTTTTTGGAAGTTTTCAACAACATAATCCTGCTTAAAAAATAGTATATATGTTCTCAACTAGTTTCGCCCATTTCTCTGTCTGAATGAGTTAATAATGATTTTCCAATATATTTATCAAACATTCCTTACATGACTACCATAAAAAAAGATTTTTATTTATATACGTGTTTGTATTACAAAATTCAACCAACTCAAATCAAGTGAACTGTTAACTCTGAAGTTTTAATTTTTGACAATTTTATGTTTCAGACTGACTTCATCTGCCCATATACATATTTCCCGGTAAATATGATCTGGCTCCATGTTTATCAATCTAGTTCTCATGGGGTGTCGAATTAATCACATAATCACATTTTCCTTTATATAATCAGTAAATAATTGTTTGGCACAAGATAATCAAATAATCAAAATTACAGTTCTAAATTATCAATAATCATGAAATAATTGGTCTGGTAATCAAATAACCTTAAAGAAATGCGGCCAATTTATCACATATTAAAACAAACCATTAGAAGGCTCATTGGAGGACAAGAATTACAAGCAGAAATTGACGGAGGGTCTGAAATATCATAATACCAATGTCACCAACATTTGCATCGTCTCCACAAAATTTGTAACGGTTCTTCCACAATTTATTTCGAAACTCTCTACTCATTACAATATAGATTATAAAGTTGAAAGACAATCCAACTATTACACTGAGGTCTGCGTATTGTTTGATATTGAAATACAATGGCAATGCAATGTTTAAGTCAAAAATGTTCAATGTAAAAAGTAAAACTGTAATAATAAACATTGACTCTGATACAACAAATATAATCTATAATACTAAAATTACGAGGTCCAATTTATCAGCCGTCATCACGTAAAAACGACGAATCACAGAATTCAACTTTATATATAACTAATATAGTACAAAGGTGTAGATTAAAAATTACACCACTCCAGGCCCTTTTGTTTTCCACGTAATTAATATTGCCAATAATTAAGAAGTTCCGGGTCGAGTCCGCTACGGATACCAATAGTATATTCACCTGTTACCTATTACCTTATCTGTACGTTCCGCGGCTGACAGGCGCACCACCAAACGTTGTATTCAGGACTAATATGCTATATACACGGGTCATAACCACATGAACCACAGGGTTGACACTACTAAATTGTCAAATTGTTACCTATTGTAGTATTTTAATCAGTAAGACTTTCTAAGATAACAATACGAATACTAAAAATCTGGACTAAAAATAAGGCGTATAGGTACAGTTTTCAATTTGTTAGTGGGCATGACGTAAACCAGCAAAGCAAAGAGGACAATGCTGTTGATTAAAAAATACTCCATTCCAGGACCTTTTGTTTTCAATAACTGATAAGTTCCAGTTCAACTGGATCAAACAGAAAGACTTAATTGAAAGCAGAGAAAAACTGTGTATCTTATAATCGACATGACTTTATCAGATGACAATACTAATACTAAAATAAGGCTTGCGCATAGTTGTATACTTTAATTCAGTCACGGACCCGTGATATCACGGGTGTGTTCTAGTATAAATGAAAACTACGGTTAATGCTGAATTTCGGTTTCTTTTCTGAACAGCTAAAGTATCAGTCCATGGAAGATTTCTTCTACAAATTGTTAACTTGCATCCTATGTAAACTGTACAGACGATTACAATTAAACATGCTAGAATGGAACACCCGTAAACTATTGTATACAAGTAAGTGTAAGTGTATAATTCTCGAGGTTTACCTGGCGATTTGAGACAACAACTGCATTTGATCTCTTCCATTAAAAATGAATGATACAGAATAGGGGGGAAAAAAACAAAACAAAAGATAACTATACAAACTGAACATACTACACTCACAGTATTACTCAAATGGCGTTTGCTCCACATTGGAAATAGAAGAGCAGCAGTTATCTGTAGACATAAAAGTGTTGTTATTAAAACTGATACAAAGTGGAAGGTATACCTCAAGTCATAAAGGAATAAATACATTATACATTGTGGATAGTCAAAAATATACCATGCAGGCATTATTCCTCTGTAATTAATCTGGTTACCATATATCTGATAGGCGATACATTTTGAAATTGACATCAAGATTGCAGCAGTAGTATCAGATATAGCCAGAGCTGAAAGGAGTAAAGTGAAGGGTGTTCGATTCTCCTTTTGTAGAAATATATATAACATGAAACCGTTCACAAGTGTCACTTCTACTGCTATTGCGGACTCTAAATAAGCTACTGCTGAATTTGGCAATGTCAATGTGGCCTCGAAATATTTATCTGGGCACGAAAGACGCACGTGAATACAATAGTTTTCCTCATTAAACATGATGATATTACCAATTAATACTCAGGAGGTCCGTGTCGTTTTCTTTCACATGTAAACCATTCCAAAAGATATAGTGAAGAAATTTTTCTTTACATGACTGGTGTTTCAGCATGATATATACCTTTGTATATGATGTGTGCTTTGATAAAATACCTGTTTTAATGTTATTTTTTATCAGCCCTTATTTCTTTCAAAGAAAATTTAACATTTAATATATTAGTGAAATAAACATATTTCCAGCAGATTGTCTCATTCTCAAAAAATGGTAAATGTCCGCATTTGTTAATAAATGGTTTTCTGATTCCAAAAACACATTGAATTGTGCTGTGATGTGTTTGAACTTTTGATTTTGCCATTTGATTGGGGACTTTTCTTTTTGAATTTTCCTTGGAGTTCAGTATTTTTGTGATTTTACTTTTTTTCTGGATTTGTTCGTTTCAACGAAGTCGGTCTGAAATGGACATTATTCTTACATACATTAATAGTAATGGTATTGTCAATACGCCAATGATATAACTCATCTTAGAGGTTTCGTTACTCATTTGTCTGTATATGCAGTACAACAATATCACCAGCCTCCTTTGTCAACACAAATACAAATTCAAAAGATTTTTTAAAACTAAATTTCTAATTCATTTATGAAAATATCAAATAGTAAAGTTGACGGTGAACCAATCTGCGTTGAAACTGTTAACTCTGATCTATTACATGAGCCCGTACTAATAGGCTTAATAGCTATACACAATTTGACATCAAGCTGCATATATCCTTTTTATTGTATCATATGCCTTCTTTGGATCAATAGATACACAAAAGGTTGATTTTCATACTTTTTTAAGGGCATCTACTAAATTACTAAGTGAAGTAAATCTATGGTACTCCTTCACTTTCGAACAAGTGAATAATTATTCTGCATAAATTTTCTGCACAACACAAATCATTTTAAAACAGGTGATAGTAAATGATTTTTATTAATTAATTTCGTGAGTCATTAGAGAGGCACCCTCATGGGAGTGTCCAAATCATCATATAATCACCCCCCCCCCCCCCAATATAATCATTAATTATTTTATTTTAAACAAGATAATCAAATAATCAAAATTACAGTCTTAAACTATCAAATAATCACAAAATAATTGGTCTGGTAATTAAACAGGATAGGAATTTCAAGCAGAAATTGATGAATGGTCTATAAATACCAGTATATGCACGTTACCAACATTTGCAACTTCTTACAAAATTTGTAACGGTCATCCACAATTTATTTCGAAACTCTCTACTCATTACAATATATCACATGAATGCTTTTTTATATCAAGTTTAGTTTCTAGAAAGACTTATAAAATCAAATGTGTGCCCTTAACCGGACTTTAGTCATATGAAATTCCTTTAAATATCACGCTGTCTCACATTGATATTCCCCCATTTTCAATAAAGTTTTTTTTTCTCAAATAATATAGACATGTGTTTTCCAATTTCCTAAACTTGTGTGGCATGCCATACACCTTATCGCTATATGTCCGCCATTACTGGATATCACACGGGTTCCCGTAAAATTTTGACGTCATAAAACAAAATATCTGACGCCATAATGGAAAAATGATTGTTGTATGCGTCAGAAGTTCAAGCGGCCGGGTCAGCCGGGATGAGCGATAAGGTGTATTTATTAACTAATCTGAGTTCCTATGTGCTTACGCTTTCGTTTATTGATTTTTTAAGTAGTATTTGTAATTACTTGACATCATTGAAGATTATTATAAACTAAAACTAGGTAAAAGTAAGTGTTTATAACTGGTGAATACCACTAATAGGCCTTTTGGGAAAATAGAACCGGTTCCTAGGTTAGCTGTGTGAATATTTTCAATCACTGTGCAAAAATTTAGCAGTATGAACGTTATGTGTACATTTTGTTTGAACTGACTATCAACTATATAGTTTTCTACTTTCAGCAAATGTATTTGCCAAACATTTTCATATTCACATCTTACATGTCATGGGGATCAAACGTTTCCTACATACAAGTGAAAGCAGTTCATCATGCTACAGACTTAAATAAATGTGTAAAAATCGATGTGATGAAAGACAGAGCGAGATTATTTCGAAAACTTAACCTAATTCAACATCGCTGTAATTTGAGATTTAAGAAGGGAAGAATGTAACGGAGATGCTGAAATAATCTCCCGTGTCAAGAATATTAGACGATGCAAAATGAACAAATATCACTGTGCGAGAGTAGAATAATGAATTGAATATCAAAATGTAATTATATGATGATGATTTTGTATACGTTTCTTCAACTTACTGAATATTTTGAAAAAGACTTTGTTCAGAGCCAGTACAATGCTGAAGGAAGTTTTTAACGACCTTGACTGTCTATACAGCACTTGCACGGTCGGTCCCAATACAAAATGTTTCTGTTATAACTCTACTCTTTTTCAAAGGTACATCTTATAAGGTATAATTCCTCTATAAGAATGGCAAAGTAGCTGATGAGTCATATGTAGACGAAACGCGCGTCTGACGTACTAAATTAAAATCCTGTTACCTTTGATGACTATCTTCTACAAATTATCCAGTAATTTAAGGAAATTATATGTGATGATTTTGTAGACGTTTCTTCATCATTTTACTGGGTCTGAAGTATACTAAGGGCGCTGAGATAGCCCTGCACTCTTTGACTCTGAATTTTATTTACCTAAATTATGTTTCGGCTTCATTATACATGTATAAATGTCATTTAGATAATTTAAGTATATTACTATCAGTCCCAGTGGAACGAACATTTGTCCAGATGAGCCGAACACGTTCAATCAACACGATCGGACGGTGACGCATAGCTAAACGACTTTCTTAATCTGACAAATCATGAATAGCCTACATATGGACGAAACACAAATAAAAGCAAGAGAAAATGCATTGTAATGAGATTTTCTGGAGGAAAACCATATGAAAAAGCAATTGAAGATCAGTTAATTATATAAGTTAAAACCCTTATTTGATTGTCTCTTTAATTAATAAGCTTCAGTAATAAGTGCAAAAACTAGCTAGTCAAACAAGAAAATACATTCATAGATGTTTTCTTAAAAACAATGAACTTATTCAATTGGCAAATTCCTGGCAAATTTTTAAATTATTGAGTAAAACTTAAAGGTACAAGATTTGTCCAACCAACTGACATTTGTGATATAAATATCCAATTCGCAAGGTTAAATATACAATACTTTGTTAATAAATAGAGAATATCATATGGCTTTTTCAATATCGCATCCGTATCAACCCGAGACACCAATATAATCCCAAGAGCTCTGCTCGAGGGATTATATTGGTTGAGGGTTGATACGGTGTGTGGTATTGAAAAAGCCATATCATATACACTTTATTATATATATATATCTCAAGTAGATGTTTTTATGTGACATGACGTCATACAGATAAATAGGTTTGACATGACTGCAATCGATGACGTGACGTCATACAGATAAAGAGGTTTGACATGACTGCAATCGATGACGTGACGTCATACAGATTACAGGTGTGATAAAGCTTTTGCAACCGTGCTGATATCGATATCATCACGGGTGGCTGATACAGCTCGCTTGCCATCGATGTATTACACATGCAATTTATCTGTATTTACTTCTAAGTATATAATAAATATGAATATATGTTACAGTGAATTTGTATAATAAGGGATTATGTAGAATACCTGATTTTTCAAGGATTATGTAGAATCACTAAAATCATTAGATTCCCTGAAAATGACCAGTGATTTTACATAATTATTTTAATAATTTTAATTATTATTCTACAAATTCCCTATATAATTAATATGATTACAGGGATTATCAATGATAAAAAGCTGCAACGATGATGAAACAAATTAACATAGACAAATTATCATTTTTTTCTTATTCCTTCAAACTTTAAGTAAACAGTTTTCAATCCTGATCTATGTGATGTGAATCGGAAGTGATTTATATTTTATTTAAGTGTTGAACCTCATTATGTCTCTAACAAGTTAACTCAGCACAGGCACAGATGTTTCTTTGGTTGAAGAAAACGTATGCTCAAAAGTTAATTCAAATTGCAGAGGAAAAACAAATGCAACATATGCATATCTCTAACCAATTCCACCAGTGGTGCCAGGAAAAGGAGATCCCAAAAGACTAATGGTCATTATTCAAGAAAAGACTGAAGATTAGAAGGATATCGCCTTGCCATAAAGCATAACATCCTTGCTTGGATCTTTAATACAAGAAATCAGTTTGAGGTTGCTGATTTCCCTTCATTTGTACCTTCAGATGTTTATGCTGAAAACTCTATTTCTCTCAGACGTGCCATAAATACTTATTCGATATGGAGGACACGGTTTTTGTTAAATGTTGATATTGTGGTAAAAACAGATGTGAATTTGATAGATATGCCTGTAGAAAAGCAGGGAAATGTGTAATAGTCGGTGCCATCCAAATTGATTTTGTAAATAAAATGTTTATCTTTAAAATATTGTGTATAACATTAACATTTATCAAACCTTTTGTACGCATAATAATAGTTTTAATGACAATTTTATTTTATTTCATATTCTCGACCTACAAATAATTGCTAAAACAATACGATAAAAAGAATAATTATTATGCCATTTAATATTTTCATACTGACTTCATCAACCCGCTCTTGTGGGATCGCTTGATATTATTAATACTGATACAGTCAGTATCAAAAAGGGCTCGCTAGATATTATTACTGATCAAGTCAGTATTAAAAACAAAATCTTGATTATTTTATATATATTTTGCTTATCATTTAATTATATTGTGCTTATCATTTAATTATATTGTGTTTAACATTTTAATATTTTTGTGTCTTTTATATTAATATATTATGTCTAACGTTTTACATTATAATATTAAGGTTATTATTTTAATGTATTACGGTTAGTTTTTAATATATTTCATGTGTTATATATTTAAGTATCATTTCAGTTATTCTGTATAATCCCTGACGTTTTTCTAGTGATTATACATACTCCCTGAAAATTTTAGGGATTCAACATCATCCCTGATTATACAAATTCACTGTAACAAATATACCAGCTAAAACAGCAATATGAAGATTAGAAGCCTCATTTTATTTTTTCAAAATGTTTACTTCCATAATCTATAAACTATATAACCCTGAGAAATTTGGCAAGGGCTACAAGCAGTGCTAGCTAATCTAATAATCGAATTTTACAAGAATAATGATTTTAAAATTGAAGACGTTCTGTCAATAGTTTTGGTAAACTTATCCTTTTTCTGTAGGATATGTTCTAGGCAGTGCAGTACTGTTCAACAAAGAAACATAGGATTGAGCTAAAAATTTACTTTGAAGAAACAACACTGACTATTGGTACCAATTTTCCATAGAATATAAAATTTTAAATGATCAGTATTATTTATTATCTTTATTTTAGAAAGATTATTTAAATTGTGTAAAGTATGTTTTATTACAATAAACATTGTTAGAAATATTTAATAAAAAAATCTACTAGGAGTGATCCCATATCCATTATAAAAATTCCAAAGTAAATTTCATCAGCTAGAACATATATTCATATCAAATCAGTTTGGTTCTAGGTGACATTTCTTAAAGTCATATGAATCGAGTGACTGGTCAAAAATAATGCTTATCCAATTCGTGAACCGATGCATGTATATATCATAAACGTAGTCTACTGTGCACGATTTTATCATTGTTTGCTCATCTACATCGTATAATCGTCATTTTTTGTTCGCTCTGTCTGTTATAATGAGAAAATATGGCAGCTCGTTAAAAGAGGGACGAAAGATACCAAAGGGACAGTCAAACTCAGAAATCTAAAATTAACTGACAACGCCATGGCTAAAAATGAAAAAGACAAACAGACAAACAATAGTACACATGACACAACATACAAAACTAAAAAATAAAGATCACGAACCCCATCGTCGTGTTTTGAAGCCGTAGTTACCGGTATCACCAGCCCAGCAGTCAGCACTTCGGTTTTGACATGAATATCAATTATATGGTCATTTTTTATAAATTTCCTGTTTACATAACTTAGAATTTTTCGAAAAACTAAGAATTTTCTTATCCCCAGGAGTAGATTACCTTAGCCGTATTTGGCACAACTTTTTGGGAATTTGGGTCCTCAATGCTCTTCCAACTTTGTATTTGTTTGGCTTTTTAAACATGCCAAGAAATCCTCGCTAAAAATTCCGGTCGACCCCCTACGGCAGTCATTAGTAGCTAAAGATTTGATTTCATTCAAGAAATTAATGTATGACCTTCATGTACGTGTCGCTTAGAACACGGTCGTATACCAAATGGTCAAAATTAATCATCCATGTAATTTGCTCTATGGGGTGTTTGCAGTATTTCAACGGAGGCAATTTCTTGGCAAGGGAGAAAGGAAGAAAGACCATTCACAATTTGTCTTATATTTGTTTTTCTCTTTTTTAATTAAATAAAAAAAATAATAAACCTTTCAAATGTACAGTTCATAAGATAAAAAATATTCCCTGTGGAACACCTCCCCCCCCCCCTTTTTTGTGCTCTCTATGTTTAACCCTCGAATTAAGCTTTCCAATTAAAAATTAAAACCTTGCTTTCTAACCAATCTATTCATGTACCGGACCGGCAACTTTCTTTATTTAATACGAAAATCTACAGTGTCGTTATACACATGCATGTTGTTTGCTTGGAGTCCCTTCCCGAAAAGAAAGAAATAGCCCAACTCCAAAATACTATATTCCTGCATCACGTGATTTTTACCACGTGGAGCTTACATTTAAATAAATGCCGAATATGGAAAGTGAAACTACAATTCAAAACATAAAATCCGAAGGCACAAATAAGAAAAAAGAAAGGTTTTTTTTGGCAAAGGGTGCCGGGGTAATTCTCTCGGTGTTCAAAATATACATGAAATATTTGCCACTGCCCCTTTTCTGTTCTATGAATTTTGACCCTGAGTTTTCTATCTGTTACGGTTTTGATCTGAGCGTCACTGGTGAGTCTTATGTAGACGAAACGCGCGTCTGGTGTATTAAAATATAATCCTGGTACCTTTGATAACTATTTACACCACTGGGTCGATTCCACTGCTGGTGGACGTTTCGTCCCCTAGGGTATCACCAGCCCAGTAGTCAGCACTTTAGTGTTGACATGAATATCAATTATATGGTCATTTTTATAAATTTCCCGTTTACAAAATTGAATTTTTAAAAAAACTAAGGATTTTCTTACCCCCAGGAGTAGATTACCTTAGCCGTATTTAACACAACTTTTTGGAATTTTGGATTCTCAATGCTCTTCTAACTTTGTATTTGTTTGGCTTTTTAACTGTTTTGATCTGAGCGTCACTGATGACTTTTATGTAGACGAAACGCGAGTCTGGCGTATTAAATTATAATCCTGGTACCTTCGATAACTATTTACCGATTGTCACCTTAAAGTTGATAATCAACAAAAACACATGGATATTGAACACGTGCATAACATGTACAATCAGATAATTGTTTATTTTAGTGACAGATCCATGCGTATTGCGGTCACCGGATTTTTACGAGGAGGTTTACGCTCAGGTCACTATGCATACGGAAAATATGTCGGCGAATTGCTTACTGGAAGCAAGCAATTCAAAATAAGTAAACTTCTTCTAAATGTGGACAAATTAAAGAATTTTCCTCAGAAAAAAGAATATGTACATAAGTTGTATAATGAAAACTTTTTATAATTCTATTAAGTATGTATGCAAAAGTCCATTTATAGAAAAAAAAATATATGCGAAATCCTATATTTAAATAATAAAAGATTAACACCAGCGAGCCCCCATTAAGAACAAGAAATATATCTTTTGAATGATTAAAATTTAATAAATTTTCATTTATCAAGACTTATGAACAATTTCTGAGACTTAAAATGAATATATGTAATGAAAAGAAAACATTGCAAGATCTTTATCTTATACATTCAAACAATGGTCAACAAATAAATTGCGAATTTTTGAATTTTTGTCCTATCAAATTTCTGACTTTTATTTCCTGTGACTTTCTTCCCGTTTACATGCGCGTAGCTACGTTTACGTCAAAACGACCGGGATTACACTTGAATTTTGAAAATAAAACAAATAGTTGTCATAGAATAATAAAAACTGGTCAAAAGCACATCAGCCTTGTGCTTCTTTTTTCAATGGATTGTAATTTTGAATAAAAAAGGACTAAATTTACTCAAATAAATCATTTAATATATTTGTTAGAATCTTTTGTATAAGTCTGAATCTACTATGAATTCTACGTACTTTTCTTATATTTAAAGCAATTCACTATCTGCTCAGATTCGATATGCTGTTTGTATTTTTGTCGAGCCTGTGATTTATGTCCCAAAAGCGAGACAAAGCGGCGTCAATATTTAGGTTCCGAATGTGGATAAAGTCTTTTGAATGACTCTCCGTGAAATTTTACGAAAGTTTGACAGAAACTGTTAATGATCAAAAGAGTATTCAGAGCAATATAATAATTCAATTATATCTTTAATTTTCCCGCATTTTAGTGCTCAGACAATGATCTTCAACTTCGTACTTTATTTGGCATTTTTAACTTTTTTGGATCCGAGCGTCACTGATTCATCTAGTCTTTTGTAGACGAAACGCGCGTCTGGCATATATACAAAATTTAGTCCTGGTATCTATGATGAGTTTATATAAGTGTGAAGGTGGGTTTTATCATGGCAGTTATACAACTCCGTTTATGCTGACATCATTTATTCGAGTCGTAAATAAGACCAGGTGCTCCGCAGGGCGCAGCTTTATACGACCGCAGAGGTCGAACCCTGAACAGTTGGGGCAAGTATGGACAAAACATTCAAGCGTGATACAGCTCTAAATTTGGATTGTGATCAAATTTTTGACATTACATGGTTTTTTTTTTACACAAAACAAATGTCAAGATTTTACAAATCAATTAAAGATTTCTTCTTCAAACTTTTTAAATCTAAAATTAAATAGTTGACACAGCATAGGTTTCTGACACAGAATGAATGTGGTCTAATGAACTTAAAAGTTTGTTTTTTTTGCCTTTGAGCAATTCACTATGCTGTTGAATATTAATCCTCTCAAAAAAATGTTTGAAGAAATTTTCTTTTTATTTATGAAATCTGAAATGAGAAAAATTTAACCCCCCCCCCTTTTTTTCACATCCCCGCTTCCCTTTTTCCAAAACTGATATCAATTCAAATTTCTAATGGAGTTTGCAACAATAACTACTCTTTTAAATACATCATAAAATATTAAAATGTAAAATAAAGTGTTTGTTATCACTGAATGGTAAAGATTGGTTGGTAGTAAAAGTGAATATACATTGTTTATTGTATAAAACAATAAAAAAAACTTCATCAGCAACATTTTATATTGGCAAATTTCCAATGAAGTTATTTACATAAAGTTATTGGCAAATAAAAATAGAAAATGACATCATAGTCATGTCTGGCAAATTTCCAACATATATTATCAACTACTATTCTATACAAAGAAAGATAACTCCAATTGAAAATTGATTGCTATTGCACAATATTGTGCAATTAGATATTTCTTGCTATTGTGCAATACTGTGCAATTGAAAATTTCTTGCTATTGCACAATACTTGATATGGAATCCTGATTTGGACCAACTTGAAAACTGGGCCCATAATCTATCAGTTGGTAGTAAAAGTGAATATACATTGTATATTGTATAAAACAATGATTTAAGTTGATTCAACTACTATTCTGGACAAAGAAAGATAACTCCAATTGAAATCCAATTGGAATTTCTTGCTATTGCACAATATTGTGCATTAGATATTTCTTGCTATTGTGCAATACTGTGCAATTGAAAATATTTGCTATTGCACAATACTGTGCAATTGAAGATTTCTTGCTATTGCACAATACTGTGCAATTGAAGATTTCTTGCTATTGCTGAATACTGTGCAATTGAAAATTTCTTGCTATTGCACAATACTTAATATAATAATTTTGGATCCTGATTTGGACCAACTTGAAAACTGGGCCCATAATCAAAAATCTAAGTACATGTTTAGATTCAGCATATCAAAGAGGCCCAAGAATTCAATTTTTGTTAAAATCAAACTTAGTTTAATTTTGGACCCTTTGGATGTTAATGTAAACCAATTTTAAAACGGGACCAAAAATTAAGAATCTACATACACAGTTAGATTTGGCATATCAAAGAACCCCAATTATTCAATTTTTGATGAAATCAAACAAAGTTTAATTTTGGACCCCGATTTGGACCAACTTGAAAACTGGGCCAATAATAAAAAATCTAAGTACATTTTTAGATTCAGCATATCAAAGAACCCCAAGGATTCAATTTTTGTTAAAATCAAACTAAGTTTAATTTTGGACCCTTTGGACCTTAATGTAGACCAATTTGAAAACGGGACCAAAAATTAAGAATCTACATACACAGTTAGATTCGGCATATCAAAGAACCCCAATTTTTCAATTTTTGATAAAATCAAACAAAGTTTAAATCTGGACCCTTTGGGCCCTTTATTCCTAAACTGTTGGGACCAAAACTCCCAAAATCAAAACCAACCTTCCTTTTATGGTCATAAACCTTGTGTTTAAATTTCATAGATTTCTATTTACTTATACTAAAGTTATGGTGCGAAAACCAAGAAAAATGCTTATTTGGGTCCCTTTTTGGCCCCTAATTCCTAAAATGTTGGGACCTAAACTCCCAAAATCAATACCAACCTTCCTTTTGTGGTCATAAACATTGTGTTTAAATTTCATTGATTTCTATTTACTTAAACTAAAGTTATTGTGCGAAAACCAAGAATAATGCTTATTTTGGGCCCTTTTTTGGCCCCTAATTCCTAAACTGTTGGAACCAAAACTCCCAAAATCAATCCCAACCTTTCTTTTGTGGTCATAAACCTTATGTCAAAATTTCATAGATTTCTATTTACTTAAACTAAAGTTATAGTGCGAAAACCAAGAAAACGCTTATTTGGGCCCTTTTTGGCCCCTAATTCCTAAAATGTTGGGACTAAAACTCCCAAAATCAATCCCAACCTTCCTTTTGTGGTCATAAACCTTGTGTTAAAATTTCATAGATTTCTATTCACTTTTACTAAAGTTAGAGTGCGAAAACTAAGTATTCGGACGTCAATAAACAACTATCAATTAGCGTGAAATAATCATCGATATAATTAACGGTTTATCTGTTCCTTGAGTCAACATAAAATATTTTGTTTCTAACTAAAATTAAACTAAACTAACTATAAACTTAAGAAATCATTGTTAATATCAAGTACATAATACCATCCATTTCTTAACTCACAAAATACGAAAAATATAAACAAACACACATTATTTGTTTAATTTGAATAAAAGTAATTCTTCCTATTTCAATTACTCAACTTCATAGTTATCATAAAATCATGAAATAAAACTACAACATAAGTGATATAACCAATATGTTAAACACAAAACATACCCTCAGCGTATGGTACAATTGTTGTTTTAACTGATTCCTGGTCTCCTTACATAACTTAAAAACTCTTTCCTGTTTAAATAATTAAAACAAATCTTAATAAACTAAACATAATTTATTCCAACTAAATTACATAGCTGATAAAATAATACAATAGAAATCTTTAAACTTCCATAAAAATTCCTAACAACAAACGCACGTGCGTTTATTTACAAGTTACCGGATGTTTACAACAATCAGCTGATGCACGTCACAGCCATCGTGACGTATCACATTCCTAACATACCAGAGTTCAGAGAAGGTTTCAGTGTTATCACATGCTGTGCGCATGAAATCGGATTACATTAATCATTACAAACACGCGGTCGTGAGAAACAATAAAGATGCAGAATAATTATTGAACATCGGGAGATAATACCTATCCTTGTAACGTTAGGACGTGAAAATAATCGATTTCGCTTAATTGGCAATACACTTAATTAAAAGTAATTAAAATTGATTAATTACTATAAAAAACTCATTGATCTATATAAATGAAATTTCCAATTTTACTGTTAACTATTTGAGCAAAGTAAAGTACAATATAATTCACTAGTTTTTAGAAACATATTCTAAAAATGAAATTTACATAACAATTAATTATAAGACTTCAAAAACATTGTTTCTATAAATTTAACAAATAATATACAATTTCTAAAACATAATTTAAGAGATCATAAAACACTATGTAAACTCTTAATATACTAAAATGACAAAGTAAAATACAAAAATACTCAAACTGACCTTTTTATATGAATTTATCCTGCTGACAATTATACGTCTGTATAATACAGTGGTCAGCGTGCGTGTGCCGCAAAGGTCCAAATGCAAGAAAAATTATACTTTAACCACGTGATGTTTTCCCGGGAAAATTATTTAATGAAACAATTAAAATAAAAATGAATTTGAATTTCATAATTAATAATCTCTTTTTATCAAAAGGTTACTTTAAGTGTACAACAAAAAATAATAATTTTATAAATATTTCATTTACTATAATGCATCCGTTCTAATTCTGGAAAATCGTCTGCAAGTCTCACATTCCCTAATCTACACATGCTAAAGCAATTAAAACTTGCATACACCATAAAATTTGTTTGTTTACAGTGGAGCTAATCCCGTGAAGCTAATACATGATATCTTCCACAAAAATCTTATCATATATGATTGTACACTTTAACCTACTACACATATAATTGAAACAATTTATTTATATTTATATATATAAAACTATAACCTTAAAACATTATTACAAAACAAAATAGTTTACAATTTCACTCAAAAATATTGACGTGCAAATTACTATTTTACACTCCCCCACTTTGTGTTGACGTCCACGACAACGCGTCTGACAAAAATAATAATACTCATTAACACCAAGATATGGTTTCCAATATCAATTAAATACAAACGATTGACCAAAAATAAAAAAAAATTGAAATCTTTACTGAAACTTCATTTTACATAAAAACGATTTACATATTACTTTGGTAAAGAATTCGCCAAAATATGAGCCAAAAGCAATTGTGATTGACAAAAATTTGCAATAACGTTTTTATCAATGACTGTTGTGGGATCTATCGAAATTTCGTTTTGCAGGACGGATCTAGGCAAATTAAGCGGATTTAAATGTTTCCCTGCTGTTATCCTTGTACTTTTGCGTAATATAGGAGGTTCTTCAACCACGTCCGTTGTTTCAGGTTGACCTTCCACATCATCATCCATACCAATGCTGATATCATCCAGAAAATTCTCATCATTATCCTCCATGACAACAGGTCCCGGTAATGGGTTCTCTGTTTCTGGTGGCTCCACCTCATCGTCGTCTTCTGTAACATTTTCACTAGCTAAGTCTTCTACTGGAGGTATCTGCATGACGACCACGTAGTACTCGTCATCCTCCTGTTCACCGTTTATTAAACGTTTATCATTACATGTACCACGACGAATATCCTGCGGAGGTTCTATGAGTGGATTATCTTTCCTGACTAGATATCTGGCATCTAACATTTCCCTTCGATGAACATTCTTCGGTTCGCCACGCCCAAGTAAAGGTTCAACTTTGTATATGTTTTCATGTTTCTCAATAATGCGGAAAGGCTTGCTGTTCCACGCATCCTGAATTTTGGCCCTTCCCTTCGGATGATTTCTCAGAAAAACTCTGCTTCCAACCGGAAGTTCTTTATTATCGACCTTTTTATTCAAAGTGGTCTGCCTCGATAATGCTTGCTTCTCAGTTCTGTCAGCTGCCAATTCAAATGCTTGTTTTAGATTGTTAAAATGTTCAGTTATCCATTCTTCCTTCTCAAAAGTTACTTCTTGCTCTGTTCCTAGAAGTTGATCTAATGGAATTGTTGGCTCTCTTCCGAAGAATAAAAAATACGGTGAATAACCAGTTGTTGAATGGGGTGTACAATTATATGCATAAACTAACTCTGGAAGTAGTTCTGGCCATCTGCTTTTCTTGTCGGTGGTTCGTAGTAAATTATGCATGGTTCGATTAAAACGTTCACAAACGCTATTTCCCTCTGGATAATACGGCAATGGTTTTCTTCACACCATAAATTTTGCAAAGTTCGTGTATAATCTCGTTTTCGAAACTTCTGCCCTGGTCACTATGCAAGCGTTGTGGAGCCCCAAATCGGATTATCCATTCCTTCAATAAGATCCTTGCAACTGTTTTTGCCTTCTGATCTCTAGTCGGAATCGCTTGAGTATACTTTGTAAATATGTCGGTTATTACCAATACATTTTCTAATCCACCAACTCCTCGTTCCAAAACGGTAAAATCAATAGCTACTATTTCAAGTGGTCTCTTTGCAAGTACGGATTTAAAAGTAGTTTTAACTGTCCTGGCTTATTTTCCAACTTTGCATCTCTCGCAAGTATCGCAGTAGTCTGCTATCTCAGTATACATATACGGCCAATAACATTTTCCTCTGATAATATCAAATGTTCTTTCAAAACACTGGTGTCCCATTCCATCATGCGCAGTATTTAGTACTTTTTGTTTCAATGCATTTGGTAGTAACAGCTGTTTAGCGTTTCTATTTACCTTGTATAATATTCCATTCTCCTTTTTCAAATATTTCGTAATATTAACCAATTTTCGGACTTCCTTAGTTTCTCTAGCGAATTGTTTTTTTGTTGCTGTTTGGTCACCATTGAGATAAAGCATGATCGATGTCGTTTTATAGTTGGGTCAGCCTTTTGCAATTCTGCCATTTCAACTGGGTCAAAAGTTGGCAATGATGAGGCGATTAACGGTGGACATCGCAGCAATGACACGTCAGGCTGCTCCTCATCAACTCTGTGCTCGTTTAGGACAGCAGTTTGTAGCTCAACTGGAAATAATGTGCTGGGACTTTCAAAAAGTTGAACATCCACTGTTTCAAGTCTGACTGTCTCTATAGTGTGGTTGGTTTTACGACTAAGAGCATCCGCATTAACGTTCGTGCGACCAGAACGATATTTCATTGTGAATTTGAATTGTGCTAGCTCCGCTACCCATCTTGTTTCTGTAGCTCCTAACTTGGCAGTGGAATTTATGTAGCTTAATGGATTGTTGTCGGTGAAGACAATACATTCAGATCCTATCAAAAGGTCTCGGAATTTCTCGGTTATGGCCCATTTCAGTGCTAACAATTCTAACTTCATACTGCTGTAATTGTTCATATTTTGTTCATTTTCCCGCAATGATCGGCTTGAATAACATAGTACTACTCTACCATTCTCTTGGTCTTGTGATAGGATTGCTCCAAGCCCGTTAAAACTTGCATCAATTTCCAAGATATAAGGTTTGCTGAAATCTGGATGTCCTAGTACGGGTGTAGTGGTTAGTTTAGCCTTCAGCTCCTCAAAGGCTTTATCACATGTCTCATCCCATGCTCCGATACCTAACGGATTATGTTTCTTTCTGCGCTTTCCCTTTTTCGACTTGCCTTTCCCTTTTAACAACGCATGAAGAGGACCGGTTATTTTGGCGAAATTTGCAATAAACCGACGATAATATCCTGCTAATCCTAAAAATCCCCTCAATTCTGTATCTGTATTGGGTTTTGGCCAGTTCGTGACAGCCTTGATCTTCTCATCGTCTGGTGACATACCATCGGCAGAAATCAAATGACCAAGGTATCGTAGCTTTTCCTTAAATAACTGACATTTTTCAGGTTTAACTTTAAGGTTATTCTCTCGAAGTCTTGATAAAACCATCTCTAGACGTTCAAGTGTCTCCTCAAATGTTCTGCCAAATACCAAAATATCGTCCAAATAAGTCAGTATGGTTTGGAAGTTTTGATCTCCAAAAATCTTGTCCATCAGTCGCATAAACGTTCCTGGGCTTCCGGTAAGTCCAAATGGCATCCGAAGATATTCATACAGTCCTCCTGTTCCTACTCGGAACGCTGTCTTCTCTACATCTTTCGCAGCCATAGGCAACTGATAATATCCATGGGCAAGGTCCAAACTACAAAAGTACTTTGCAGCATTCAGAGCATCAAGAGCTTCCTCAATTCTTGGCAACGGATAGGCGTCTTTTCTAGTTTTAGCATTGAGGCCTCGGTAGTCTACGCAAATTCTTAACTTTCCATTCTTCTTTGGGACTATAACAACAGGTGCTGCATACGGACTGGATGACTCGCGAATTACTCCCATTTTCAGTGCATTCTGTAGGTATTCTCGGACTTCCGACCACTGATTCGGAGGAATCCGTCTATGCGGTACTCTGATTGGTACGTCATCTGCCGTTGGTATTTGATGTTCTATTTTATTACAAAATCCTATATCATCTTCGCCTTTACTTAATGTGTCGCTGTATTTTGATATTACGTCTTTCAATTGCAGTTGCTGTTCGCTTGTTAAAGATCCGACATCCATCTTTCCCAAATAATCATTGTTGGTAACCGGACACACTGTTTGACTGTTAACTTCTGCTGTCTCTTTGTCATGTGCGGAGTCGTTTTGGGTCATTGCACATCCAATCATTGTTTTGGGTTTTAATTTGATGTTTGTGTTGCTATAGTTGCAAATCTGGACAGGAATTCTGCCATCTTGTCTTACCGAAACGACAGCCGATGCTAACTGAAAACCATTCGGCATTGTAAGTGTAGTATTTTCCTCTACAATACAATCTAGAACGTGCCCCTTTGGTGCTGGCCTTGCTTGAGCTTCTATCATCTTAATAGTACCTGCTGGTATTATAACTGTTTGATCATTCGGAATTCTAATGTTGCTTTTGTATGAAATTTCAGTGGCATTCATCTCTTCATACAAGGTCAAGATATGTCCCCATTTTTCTGGTAACTTTTTTATACTACTACAAACGTCTCGCATACCTCTAAAGATATTGGAACCAATAACGCCTGGTACCTTCCTTTTTCGTTGTTTCAATGTAGTATCATCAGGGTCTTTTACGATCAGGAATCCCATATCTTTAAAAGTATGTTCAAGAGCCCGCAGGTCGCATTCAATGTACCCAATATAAGGTATGTTCCCACCATTTGCAGCTGATACTCTCAATATATCGGTGATATCTACAAAATTCCCCAAGATCGATGCATGGCGCCTATAAAAGGACTCCGTAATTGTTGATACTTGTGCCCCCGTATCCAACAAACATCTTATTTCGATATCATTTAATGCAATCATGGCCTCTGGACAAACACCTACTGCTTTAGTTAAGCATGAGCCTATGTTATTGCTCCCTGCAGTGTGGCTCTCCACGGCAGGCACTACCCGTTAAACGAACTGCCTTGATGCCGGTCTTTAACTGGTTTAGGGCAGTTGTATTTAAGGTGTTGAGATGATCCGCAATTCCAACACTTTCGAGGTCTTCTTACTTCCGCTTCCGGTCTTGACAGCAACATCTGATTTATCTGTTCTTGTTGTCTTTCTATAAGAGACTCCTGGCGTTTAACCACTTCTAGTAAATCAGATTCCTTTTTATCAATCTTTATCTCTTGGTTAATAGCTGATTTTCTTTCAAACTCTCTGCCCATCCAGTGCACTGCTCTATCTCTCAATTCAAAGAATTCTAGGGTAGGCGTCTCGATGTTCAATCGTCTAAGTTCTCGTCTAAGGCCCTCGTCTTTAACGGTTTCAGCAAATCTTCCCTTTAAGGAAGCGTCCCTACAGGCAGCGAAAGACTGGTCCAGTTGTACAATTTTGTCATAAAGTTCTACCATATTCAAAGAACAGGTAATCAAGTCTTCCTCCTTCTGCTTATATGCATAAAACCGTTGCTGTAAGATCGGTAAACTGTCCCCATCACCAAAAACCTTGAACAGTATTTTAATTATGCCCTCCGGATCCTGGTGTAGAGCCTCTCCTCTCCCTAAAATTTCTTGTCTTGCTTTTCCTGCTAAGTTGTCTAACAGGAAAACCGAAAATGCAGGGGCGGTTAACTTTCTGGATTTCGCCTGGCTTCGCATGTCTGAAACCCATTCGGTTATAGATGGCTCAGATGATGATGTTGATCGATCCCTAAACCTATCCAATCTCCTGCCGCTCATCATAACAACAGGTCTTGGTTCTGCCTCCTTCCAAGACTGCTCTTGCTTCTGTATATATTCTTTTTGCTCTTTCATCGCAATGCGTAATCTTTCAACCTCTTCGCCCAGAGCCTTTAAGTCCTCCGCGTCAGCCATTCTTTTTATTTTATATTTTTTTCAATTGAATTAATCCATCTTTCAAAAATTATTGATTAAAATTTAACAATTAACTTTTTGAACATCTCGAAATTAATTCAAATCTTTAACCATGTTTACCTTTCAAATTTATATTACCTAATATCAATACATGTACATAGAAAAAAAATTCGTAATACAGGTTAAAATCAACAAAAGTTCACTGTCATTGTCACTTGATTATATCACAGTTATCTTTACCAACTCATCCTGGCCATCTCAATAGATCTGGTATCTGACATCTATCCGGAACGGTACCATACAAGTTGTTACTGCTAAGGGACTTCTGCCAATCCTGTCGACGACGCCAAATGTGAAGGTGGGTTTTATCATGGCAGTTATACAACTCCGTTTATGCTGACATCATTTATTCGAGTCGTAAATAAGAAAAGTCCTACAAAGACACAATAGCAATAATATAAAATAGAATTACATGAAATGAAAGTATCAAAATTACATGTAGCAAATAATATAAACATTACATATGCGTCAATAAACAACTATCAATTAGCGTGAAATAATCATCGATATAATTAACGGTTTCAACATAAAATATTTTGTTTCTAACTAAAATTAAACTAAACTAACTATAAACTTAAGAAATCATTGTTAATATCAAGTACATAATACCATCCATTTCTTAACTCATAAAATACGAAAAATATAAACAAACACACATTATTTGTTTAATTTGAATAAAAGTAATTTTTCCTATTTCAATTACTCAACTTCATAGTTATCATAAAATCATGAAATAAAACTACAACATAAGTGATATAACCAATATGTTAAACACAAAACATACCCTCAGCGTATGATACAATTGTTGTTTTAACTGATTCCTGGTCTCCTTACATAACTTAAAAACTCTTTCCTGTTTAAATAATTAAAACAAATCTTAATAAACTAAACATAACTTATTCCAACTAAATTACATAGCTGATAAAATAATACAATAGAAATCTTTAAACTTCCATAAAAATTCCTAACAACAAACGCACGTGCGTTTATTTACAAGTTACCGGATGTTTACAACAATCAGCTGATGCACGTCACAGCCATCGTGACGTATCACATTCCTAACATACCAGAGTTCAGAGAAGGTTTCAGTGTTATCACATGCTGTGCGCATGAAATCGGATTACATTAATCATTGAGGCTTGTATAGGGTATATTGGGATACGGGATATTTGCCATTTTAATTTTAGGGATACGGGATATTTGTCCTAAAAGTAAATGGAATATGGGATATTGATGCATTTATAAGGATATTGAATTTATAACATGAAAAAAAATAAGTTGAATTTAAAAGTTAAGTGCAGAAACATTTACATCTCACTTGATAAAATTGCCCCAAAAAGTTTAATATTAAAGGTCATTTTAGTGCTTTGTTGATTTTAATTGAGTTAATGGTCGTTTTATTTAAAAGTCATTCAAACCCAAGCAAAAAGTATTGATCTATTTTCGATATTTATATGCTCATGTGTACTGATAATTTTAAAAGTATTTGTTTTGCTTTCCATACTTCGTTCCTTATTGTTAATTTTCCTTTTTTGGATGGGGATGTTCCTTTGGCACTATCTTACAGTGTTTGTATATCACAACACCTCCGCTATGCCCGTGTCTGTTGTAACGTTTTGGATTTTAATGAACGAAATCTATGTATTACTGGTAAATAATATTAAGTCAGGGATTTAGTTACCACAAATCACTTAAAATCTTTACTAAATTCTAGATTTGGTTTTGAAGTTTGGTTCTACCTAAAAATTTATTTCAAACGGGATAGCACATCCTCATTTTTACGGAGATGTTGTTTACCGTGCCATTGGATGTTGGATGGGTAATGATTGATAATTTAGTCTCAGATGCATTACTTTTTGTCGAGCCTTCGACTTTAGTCGAAAAAGCGAGACATAGCGATCCTACATTCCGTCTACGTCGGCGTCGTCGTCGGCGGCGTCCACAAATATTCACTCTGTGGTTAAAGGTTTTGAAATTCTAATAACTTTCTTAAACTATCCTTGAATTGTACGAAACTTGGACAGAAGCTTGTTTATGTTCATAAGATAGTATCCAGAAGTAAATTTTGTAAAAACAAAATTCCATTTTTTCCGTATTTTACTTATAAATGGACTTAGTTTTTTCTGCCAGGAAACATTACATTCACTCTGTGGTTAAAGTTTTTAAAATTTTAATAACTTTCTTAAACTATCCTGGAAATGTACAAAACTTGGCCAGAAGCTTGTTTATGATCAGGAGATAGTATCCAGAAGTAAATTTTATAAAAATAAAATTCCATTTTTTTCCGTATTTTACTTATAAATGGACTTAGTTTTTTCTGCCAGGAAACATTACATTCACTCTGTGGTTAAAGTTTTTAAAATTTTAATAACTTTCTTAAACTATCCTGGAAATGTACAAAACTTGGACGGAAATGTTTATGATCAGTTATGATCAGGAGATAGTATCCAGAGTAAATTTTGTAAAAATAAAATTCCATTTTTTCCGTATTTTACTTATAAATGGACTTAGTTTTTTCTGCCAGGAAACATTACATTCACTCTGTGGTTAAAGTTTTTAAAATTTTAATAACTTTCTTAAACTATCCTGGAATTGTAAGAAACTTGGCCAGAAGCTTGTTTATGATCAGGAGATAGTATCCAGAAGTAAATTTTGTAAAAATAAAATTCCATTTTTCCCGTAGTTTACTTATAAATGGACTTAGTTTTTCTTCCAGTTAACATTACATACAGTCTGCAGTTAAAGTATTTAAAACATTTTTAAGATTCTTAAATTAGCCTGGGTTTTTACCAAACTTGGACAGAAGCTTCTCACAATCAAAAGATAGTATCGAGAGGAATAATTTTATTGATTTTTTTCATCATTTTTGATGAGTGTGTGATTAACAGCAAAAGTAGGCGAGACACTGGGTTCCGCGGAACCCTTATAAATTTTTATTAGTTGTAATTGGCTTTGAACTAGCTGTCAGTAACTGCAAGTACTCTCAGATCTGTACTTAGTGTCTTTTTGTTGATGGGATGTACAAGTACTCGGTCACGTCCACTCTCTGTTTTTGTTAGATGTATTTCTATTTGTATCCATCTGATGAGTTAAGCCTTTTTCAACTGATTTGTATAGTTCGTTCTTATGTTGCACCGCTGTCCCAGGTTAAGGGGAGGGTTGGGATCCCGCTAACATGTTTAGCCTCGCCACATTCTGTATGTATGTGCCTGTCCAAAGTCAGGAGTCTTTAATTCAGTGGTTGTCCTTTGTTGCTGTGTTATATATTTGTTTTTGTTCATTTTTTCATAGTTTTCTCGTTAGAATTGTTCTACATTTGTCATTTCGGGTCTTTTTATAGCTAACTATGAGGTATGGGCTTTGCTCATTGTTGAAGGTCGTACGGTGACCTATAGTTGTTAATTTCTGTGTTACGTGGTCTCTTGTGAAGAGTTGTCTCATTGGCAATCATACCACATCTTTTTTTTATATTATATGCTCATATGCATTGATAATTTTCTTGAAATAATCATAGATTTTTGTTAGATGTATCCATCTGATGAGTTAAGCCTTATTGTTGTCAACGTTTTCATTTGTTTTGATGCTTAATATGATTACAGGATATTTTATAGTGTTTTACCTCTTATTTTTTACGTGGTGTGACGAGGATCTTCAGAGGTCTCCACGTTTTACAGATTGTTCTGATGTGCAACGGCTGTTTTGCCAGACAAGCTGGGCCGAGGGACGTCAGAGCACGTCCCATATCAAAAAGTAGATATTTCGTTGTATAAACTATGTTAATAACGAATAATTACTAAATAATCAATGTAAATTAATATATTTTCTTTCTATTACTGGTGTTGTGAGGAAGGAGATTTAAAAAAAAAGTAACAAAAATATTGGGATCTATGTAATTCATAAAGTTCAAGATCACAGAGTCAAATGTTGTGTTATTTCTTTGCAAAACAAGGGCTGTGCAAATTTTGCCTGCTGTAAAAATATTGCAACAGTTAAGTGTAATGTAGGTACATTAACAGAAAGCTTTCTTGTGTTAAATTTTGAGTTATTGAACTTGCATGCTAAATATCCACTTTTTGATATAGACGTGCTCTGACGTCCCACAGTCTCAGCTTGTCTGGCAAAACAGCCGTTGGATGTCAGAGCAATCTTGGACAAGAGACAGGGTTGCGTCCTTCTGTTCTTTCCAACATAGGTTAACGTGTAGGATGAAGTTTCTTATCAATGAAAGAAGAATGCTATCAAAATTATATTTTACAGTCATATGCATCACGGTTTGAACATTTAAAAAAAAGTCTGCAATTAGACCCCTTACACTAAATTTATCGTTTAACATCACATAAAAGAGATTGTTATACACGGCTCTAAGATGGAACACTTCTTCTTTTGGACACATACATTGTATATTCTTATTTAACACTAGAAGTATGCACTAAATTTCCTTTAACACAGTTTGTTTTCCCAGAGTCAAAATTGTTGACGTTGTGATGATGAGGAAAAAAATGGGCTTAGGAATGAATTTATAATGATTTTTTGGGATATTTCAAAATAGTTTTAGGGATATGGGATATTTGTAAAAAATAATTATTGGGATATTAGGGGTAAACATTATAGGTATACGGGATATTGGGATAAAAACTTAATGGGATATGGGATATTGATACCCCCCCTAAACAAGCCTCATCATTACAAACACGCGGTCGTGAGAAACAATAAAGATGCAGAATAATTATTGAACATCGGGAGATAATACCTATCCTTGTAACGTTAAGATGTGAAAATAATCGATTTCGCTTAATTGGCAATACACTTAATTAAAAGTAATTAAAATTGATTAATTACTATAAAAAACTCATTGATCTATATAAATGAAATTTCCAATTTTACTGTTAACTATTTGAGCAAAGTAAAGTACAATATAATTCACTAGTTTTTAGAAACATATTCTAAAAATGAAATTTACATAACAATTAATTATAAGACTTCAAAAACATTGTTTCTAATAAATTTAACAAATAATATACAATTTCTAAAACATAATTTAAGAGATCATAAAACACTATGTAAACTCTTAATATACTAAAATGACAAAGTAAAATACAAAAATACTCAAACTGACCTTTTTATATGAATTTATCCTGCTGACAATTATACGTCTGTATAATACAGTGGTCAGCGTGCGTGTGCCGCAAAGGTCCAAATGCAAGAAAAATTATACTTTAACCACGTGATGTTTTCCCGGGAAAATTATTTAATGAAACAATTAAAATAAAAATGAATTTGAATTTCATAATTAATAATCTCTTTTTATCAAAAGGTTACTTTAAGTGTACAACAAAAAATAATAATTTTATAAATATTTAATTTACTATAATGCATCCGTTCTAATTCTGGAAAATCGTCTGCAAGTCTCATATTCCCTAATCTACACATGCTAAAGCAATTAAAACTTGCATACACCATAAAATTTGTTTGTTTACAGTGGAGCTAATCCCGTGAAGCTAATACATGATATCTTCCACAAAAATCTTATCATATATGATTGTACACTTTAACCTACTACACATATAATTGAAACAATTTATTTATATTTATATATATAAAACTATAACCTTAAAACATTATTACAAAACAAAATAGTTTACAATTTCACTCAAAAATATTGACGTGCAAATTACTATTTTACATAAGGACAAAACGTATTTCTTTCTGCACTTTATAAGTTTTCGATCATTTTTCTGTTCTTTTTTGATAGACAGATAGCCGGACTCTTCTTTACGAATGTTACGCAATTAATTGTTTTACATGCTCAATTTATAAACCTTCATAGATTGTCATGAAATATTCCAGATCAAGAAAAAAATATCAAAAGAAAATTTTAGTTTATTTTTTAAATCCCTTTAACATGTTTAAATGAATGATAAATTGATTTACTTTTTGTGGGAAGAAATCCTAGGTGTTCCAGATTTTTTTTATATTGCACCTCTTAGAAATATTTTTTGTTTTCTCTGAAACCAATGACCATTAGGGTTGCTTCCAGTTTAACACGATGAATAGGTTAACATATTACAAAATTTAACAAAAACAAACAAACCATTTAGATTCAAAAGTATGGTATCTCATTCTCGATAGCTGTCGGGGGCTTCGTCCCTTTCGAACCCACTACCAGCAGGTGCTTTAACATTGAGTGGTTGTCACCCCTCATCTCCCTCGCCAAGTTTCGGGCGTACACGTAAAAATGACCCAGCTACGCCACTGGTCAGTTTACCGTCTTAATTCTTGCTAAAACGTAGCTAATCGGACAAGGCATTCGGAAATTAAAAAAGAGAATTTTGTTTTTGATGTCAATAATGACAATTGTTTACTTGTTTTTTTATATTTATTTTTAGAAAGTCTTCTAAGATCTACGAAATAATGGATAAGCACATGAATTCGTACTAACACGCTTCACCACATGTCCCCTATGACACCCCTGTTTAAAACTGATTTTTCCCCCTATGGTGTGTTGCTCATAATTTGATTAGAAACTAGTTGCGCATGCTCACAAAAAGAAATTGAGGTTTGCGACAGGATAATGAAAAGATAAATGTCGAACTGATAAGTTTCCGTTGTCGCATTAATTGATTATTAATGCAATAAATTATAGAAATTTAAGTATTGAAGAACACAAGTTAAATATTTACCAATTGATATGTAAAATCTATATATTTCTCACAAAATCTAAAAGTTCTTAAAAAAATTGTATGGTCACATGGTTCCTTAAACACACGCGGTCTATACCACGTGACTCTTGCACAAAAACGAACAGACAATGGCGGATGCAAGTCGTAAGAAAACACTCTTTTTACCCTTAAATTATTGTTTTAGCTCAAGAAATGCTTTGTAAAGTCATCCCTGTGTCCTATATTTATGTTGTTAGACGATGATAGATATAATTGTATTGGGCGATACCAGTATTTAGCTCAAATCATGGTAAATTGCCGTAACAAGTCAACATTTCGCACAAAAATGCCGGCATCGCACCGGGCGTTAATGAAGCCAATTGAAACACAATGTTATGTTAAGACGCAGCACTTACAAATTAATTAACTTGCATTATGAAAAAGATGATGCATTGATGGACCTCAATCGAGATGTTAAACTAGAAAGCCGGTCTAAATGTATTATAAAATCAATTGAAAAGTTTCCTGAAATTAAAAAAAAATGTAAGGAAAAAAAACGAGCTGACATTAAGTCTTAGTCCGAGATTACTCTGACGTCCAACGGCTGTTTTGCTGGGGCCATGGGACGTCAGAGCTTGTCCCATATCAAAAAGTGGATATTTGCCCACCCAAAATAAATGCGCTGCTTGTCACGTCTGGTGCCGACTAATGGCCTTGGAATTATATAAATCAGGCATCAATCTGTTCATTTTTCATTTATATCTTCATTTATGTAAGTTTCACCTACCTGCCAACCTTTATTTTCTCATAATTATAGTTTTCAGTGACCCATTGATTTCCTCATTTTGCCTTTCATTTTCAAAGATTATCACATGACCACGTGAAAACAGTGATGATTTATGCAAATGACCATAATGTAACACTTCGTTCATTTACGATGCAAGTTATCTAAATGTCCGAGAGCTTCCGACTGTAACATGGTCGGAACTAAATGCTTAATACCGATCTCCTGTAAAGGAGGTGAAGAATCATGGCTGGTTACTAAATGTTAAACATCTATTTCCTTTAAAGGAGGTTAAAAAATATAAATATTTGCATATTTTGAGTCTTGAGGCCACGAACTCTTAGTAACTTGACGTCCATTTGATATTAGTCTGGAATTATTCAACTAGAAAATCCTTGTTGGTGTGAGGTGTTTCAATATCTTTAATATCGCACTTCTGATTAGTTGAATTTCATTACCAGCATGGATGATGGGGTTGAATAAAATAAAATAATAATGAATAAAGTCCAACTAGAACTAGTATTAAATCGTGCTTATAAGTTATGGTTAAGTTAAGTTGAAGGTAATATTGTCCATATCTGACTATCAAAAGTCAGTCATTGGCTCAGTTTAAATTTAAAATTGTTCAAATTAATAACAAGCAAAAATGATGGGGCACTGTGATAAGTGTCCAAATTTGAAAATAAAGGGTGGCAGATAGACGATTCGAAACTTGCATAAATTAAGTGATAAATGAATATTCAATAATGAACAAATTGAGACCAGAATCTAGGAAGCAGTGCATGTATTTTGAACAGGGTAACATCAACTTTTTGACATTGGACAAGCTCAGACATACCACGGCCCCAGCTTTGGATGTCAGAGAATAGTCTTGGTGACATCAAGAAATTATTGTAATGTTTAGTAACACATTTTTTTCACACCAAACCAAACAATGCTTTTTATACGACCGCAAATTTTGAAAAAATTTTCGTCGTATATTGCTATCACGTTGGCGTCGGCGTCGTCGTCGTCGTCGTCGTCCGGCGTCCGAATACTTTTAGTTTTCGCACTCTAACTTTAGTAAAAGTGAATGGAAATCTATGAAATTTTAACACAAGGTTTATGACCACAAAAGGAAGGTTGGTATTGATTTTGGGAGTTTTGGTCCCAACATTTTAGGAATTAGGGGCCAAAAAGGGCCCAAATAAGCATTTTCTTGGTTTTCGTACTATAACTTTAGTTTAAGTTAATAGAAATCTATGAAATTTTGACACAAGGTTTATGACCACAAAAGAACGGTTGGGATTGATTTTGGGAGTTTTGGTCTCAACAGTTTAGGAATTAGGGGCCAAAAAAGGGCCCAAATAAGCATTATTCTTGGTTTTCGCACAATAACATTAGTTTAAGTAAATAGAAATCAATGAAATTTAAACACAATGTTAATGACTACAAAAGGAAGGTTGGTATTGATTTTGGGAGTTTAGGTCCCAACAGTTTAGGAATTAGGGGCCAAAAAGGGACCCAAATAAGCATTTTTCTTGGTTTTCGCACCATATCGTTAGTATAAGTAAATAGAAATCTATGAAATTTAAACACAAGGTTTATGACCATAAAAGAAAGGTTGGGTTTGATTTTGGGAGTTTTGGTCCCAACATAATAAGGGGCCCAAAGGGTCCAAAATTAAACTTTTGTTTGATTTCATCAAAATTGAATAATTGGGGTTCTTTGATATGCTGAATCTAACTGTCATGACTGTGTATGTAGATTCTTAACTTTTGGTCCCGTTTTCAAATTGGTCTACATTAAGGTCCAAAGGGTCCAAAATTAAACTTAGTTTGATTTTGACAAAAAATGAATCAGTTAGGTTCTTTGATATGCTGAATCTAAAAATGTACTTAGATTCTTGATTATTGGCCCAGTTTTCAAGTTGGTCCAAATCGGGGTCCAAAATTAAACTTTGTTTGATTTCATCAAAAATTGAATAAATGGGGTTCTTTGATATACCAAATCTAACTGTGTATGTAGATTCTTCATTTTTGGTCCTGTTTTCAAATTGGTCTACACTAAAGTCCAAAGGGTCCAAAATTAAACTTAGTCTGATTTTAACAAAAATTGAAATCTTGAAGTTCTTTGATATGCTGAATTCAAAAATGTACTTAGATTTTTTATTATGGGCCCAGTTTTCAAGTTGGTCCAAATCAGGATCTAAAATTATTATATTAAGTATTGTGCAATAGCAAGTCTTTTCAATTGCACAGTATTGCGCAATGGCAAGAAATATCTAATTGCACAATATTGTGAAATATCAAAAAAAAAATTAATTAGAGTTATCTTTCTTTGTCCAGAATAGTAAGCAAGAAATATCTAATTGCAAAATATTGTGCAATAGCAAGATTTTTTTTTAATTGGAGTTATCTTTCTTTGTCCAGAATCAACTTAAATCTTTGTTATATACAATATACAATGTATATTCACTTTTTACTACCACTGATAAATTAAAATAATCTTTACCATTCAGTGATAACAAGCAGTTTTTTTACATCTTAATATTTTATGATGTATTTAAATGAGTAGTTATTGTTGCAAACTCTATTAGAAATTTTAATTGAGATTAGTTTTGGAATAAGGGAAAGGGGGATGTGATTAAAAAAATTGGGTTCAATTTTTCTCATTTGAAATTTCATAAATAAAAAAGAAAATTTCTTCAAACATTTTTTTGAGAGGATTAATATTCAACAGCATAGTGAATTGCTCTAAGAGAAACAAAAATTTTAAGTTCATTAGAACACATTCATTCTGTGTCAGAAACCTATGCTGTGTCAACTATTTAATCACAATCCAAATTTAGAGCTGAATCCAGCTTGAATGTTGTGTCCATACTTGCCCTAACCGTTCAGGGTTCAACCTCTGCGGTCGTATAAAGCTACGCCCTGCGGAGCATCTGGTTCAGTCATGAAATGAATAAACAAGTTCAGTTAGAAATAAGGCATTCAGACCATTATATTCCTCTGAGAGTATACCATCATTTCGCAAAAAGAAATGTTACAATCACAGCATTAAAAAAGCTGAATTTGGGGTTCACAATCTTGCGTTGTTTTGATCGGTTGCCCACAGATTACACTGGGTCAGTGGGAGTATTACATGTAGATGGATCATATATGCTGATTGACCCTGGGTCAAGCATGGTCTTTCACAAAAAAAGGAAAAAATCTAACTTCCACACTTTTAAAGTCTACAGAACAATGCCATACCAAGGAAGTTAACTAAGTTGAGAAAAAATGTTGATATTTAGGGTTATATGTTGCATTTGACATTGAAGATTTAAAAAAACATGTCTACATTTGGCTTGTAGTAAAGTCAGAGAAAGTTATGATTTTGTATTCATTTAAATATATGTATATATGTATTTATTTCTATTTGCAGAATATAATTATTCAGCTGGAGGGGCACCAAAGTAAGTTTTGCTTAACATCAATTTCAATGTGTTTAGTATCCATTGCAATAGCAATTTTCTCTTTGAGAATTTGCAATGGCAACATTTGTTTCATTTTTATACGACCGCAAAATTTGAAAAAAATTTCGTCGTATATTGCTATCACGTTGGCGTCGTTGTCGTCCGAATACTTTTAGTTTTCGCACTCTAACTTTAGTAAAAGTGAATGGAAATCTATGAAATTTTAACACAAGGTTTATGACCACAAAAGGAAGGTTGGTATTGATTTTGGGAGTTTTGGTCCCAACATTTTAGGAATTAGGGGCCAAAAAGGGCCCAAATAAGCATTTTCTTGGTTTTCGCACTATAACTTTAGTTTAAGTTAATAGAAATCTATGAAATTTTGACAAGGTTTATGACCACAAAAGAACGGTTGGGATTGATTTTGGGAGTTTTGGTTTCAACAGTTTAGGAATTAGGGGCCAAAAAAGGGCCCAAATAAGCATTATTCTTGGTTTTCGCACAATAACTTTAGTTTAAGTAAATAGAAATCAATGAAATTTAAACACAATGTTAAGGACTACAAAAGGAAGGTTGGTATTGATTTTGGGAGTTTAGGTCCCAACAGTTTAGGAATTGGGGGCCAAAAAGGGACCCAAATAAGCATTTTTCTTGGTTTTCGCACCATAACATTAGTATAAGTAAATAGAAATCTATGAAATTTAAACACAAGGTTTATGACCATAAAAGGAAGGTTGGTATTGATTTTGGGAGTTTTGGTTCCAACAGAATAAGGGGCCCAAAGGGTCCAAAATTAAACTTTGTTTGATTTCATCAAAATTGAATAATTGGGGTTCTTTGATATGCCGAATCTAACTGTCATGACTGTGTATGTAGATTCTTAACTTTTGGTCCCGTTTTCAAATTGGTCTACATTAAGGTCCAAAGGGTCCAAAATTAAACTTAGTTTGATTTTGACAAAAAATGAATCAGTTAGGTTGTTTGATATGCTGAATCTAAAAATGTACTTAGATTCTTGATTATTGGCCCAGTTTTCAAGTTGGTCCAAATCGGGGTCCAAAATTAAACTTTGTTTGATTTCATCAAAAATTGAATAAATGGGGTTCTTTGATATACCAAATCTTGTGTATGTAGATTCTTCATTTTTTTTCCTGTTTTCAAATTGGTCTACACTTAAGTCCAAAGGGTCCAAAATAAAACTTAGTCTGATTTTAACAAAAATTGAAATCTTGGGGTTCTTTGATATGCTGAATCCAAAAATGTACTTAGATTTTTTATTATGGGCCCAGTTTTCAAGTTGGTCCAAATCAGGATCTAAAATTATTATATTAAGTATTGTGCAATAGCAAGTCTTTTCAATTGCACAGTATTGCGCAATGGCAAGAAATATCTAATTGCACAATATTGTGAAATAGCAATTTTTTTTTTAATTAGAGTTATCTTTCTTTGTCCAGAATAGTAAGCAAGAAATATCTAATTGCAAAATATTGTGCAATAGCAAGATTTTTTTTTAATTAGAGTTATCTTTCTTTGTCCAGAATCAACTTTAATCTTTGTTATATACAATATACAATGTATATTCACTTTTTACTACCAACTGATAAATTAAAATAATCTTTACCATTCAGTGATAACAAGCAGTTTTTTTACATCTTAATATTTTATGATGTATTTAAATGAGTAGTTATTGTTGCAAACTCCATTAGAAATTTTAATTGAGATTAGTTTTGGAATAAGGGAAAGGGGGATGTGATTAAAAAAATTGGGTTCAATTTTTCTCATTTGAAATTTCATAAATAAAAAAGAAAATTTCTTCAAACATTTTTTTGAGAGGATTAATATTCAACAGCATAGTGAATTGCTCTAAGAGAAAACAAAAATTTTAAGTTCATTAGAACACATTCATTCTGTGTCAGAAACCTATGCTGTGTCAACTATTTAATCACAATCCAAATTTAGAGCTGAATCCAGCTTGAATGTTGTGTCCATACTTGCCCCAACCGTTCAGGGTTCAACCTCTGCGGTCGTATAAAGCTACGCCCTGCGGAGCATCTGGTTTGCAATGCATTAATACTTAATGTAGAAAAGGGGTTTAGGGTGGTCACCAAATATTTAAAGATGGCTGTGTATAGGAACAAAACATCTATTCTGAATTGTGTATACAATCTTCTTGTCAAAAACATTTTACAATAGTTAAGATTTTGTTTTGTTTTACAGCTACAACTATGGTAGTTATGGAGCAACAGCAGCTGACTCAACAGCTACATACCAACAGTATGGTCAGACACAACAACCACCAACACAACCGGTATGTAAATGTTTTGTGATTAGAAACATGGCCAGAGTTCTTGAAAAGTTGTAGTCCTAAAGAGTTGACCACCAATTTTCAAAGGACCAACACAATGTACAATAGAAATAATAGTGAGGACTACCAGGGGAAAAAAGATTTCAAGAACTCTGCATCATGGCAATGAACATCAGAAAAGACTGGTATTGCATAATTCTCAAATCTATTTTAGTCCAGTGATTATATTAAGACGAGCAAACTCAGCAAGGCCTACTTTGATTCGTCCAATTCGGGTTGACTAGAGATAAAATATCAGTGTCAGATTATGCGCATGCCAGCAACCTTTCCGAATCGAAGTAAAAACTCTTCCATCGAGTTGACTATCACAAGAAAAGTTAATTATTTTTGTGTACTGAACCGGAGGTTCGGTTGTCATTCAATAGATTCAACAAACTCTACCTACCCGAGCTTGACGAATAGAAGTAGGCCCAAGCTTTAAATAAAAAATATTGCAAAAAAAAACCCACTTTAATTTTTAAAAATAATAGACTAATTGAACAGTTTTTCTGAAACTGGAAAAAGTCACAATTTCCAAACATGTGTTTTTTTTAATTGTAGTGTTGCTCTTCCAATCATACATTGTACACTTCTAGACGTCCAAAAAAGCTGCTGCATCAGAAAACCAATATTCAGACCTTTTTCTTATGTGTCAGAAAGTTCGAATAAAATTTTACTTGCATGGGGCATGTGACTGGTGACTAACAGTGGAAACTGTAACTTTATGACCCTTTTGTTGTACATTTCAGGCTGGCTACCAGCAGCCTGCAGGTTACACAGGTTATGATGCTAGTGCTTATGGACAGACAGCACAACCAGCAGCTACTCAGGCAGCTGGTTATGGACAGGCAGCTACTTACGGACAAACAACTGGTAAATATTCACCATCTTGGCTTGTGCTTGTCTCCTTTTAATTAGATTTTCACCGCTAAATCTGTTCTCTCTTTAAGGGTTGCAATATGTCTCCTTTTATTAATTGCTATAGCATTATTGTTTGCTTTCTGTGATATTTTTTTGTGGTTAATATAGAACAAGCAACAAAAGTGTCTAAAAATTCATGAGTCAAATTGCAATCTTCATATAATTAACTTTATTAACATACAATACATTCCTATAAACTATCACTACCTTCTTTCCAAATCTTGATGCTTTTTTCTGTAACTACATGTATATTTCTGCTGTTTTTGCCTTCCAATTTTGTTGTATTTTTGCTTTTTTTTAAACCTTAATATATAAAAGATGGTGAATTGTTTAAATTGGAAAATATTCTTTTTTGATTTCTGCACATTTGTTTTTGACTTACCTTTTGTACAGATCTAGTAACAGTCATATTACAAAACTAATTTTGTCTTCACACTAAAGTATTTGTTTTTTTGAAAATACATTTTCATAGGAAACTTGACATCCATTTCGTAAAGTTCTAGGTGACTGTTCTTATTTTCTTAAGCTCTTCCAATCTTACTAAACAAAAGTAAATTCACTGTTCAATATAATCTGAGCTTCTTAAATTTTAATTTTTGCATTAAACAAAATATATCATTAGCATAGATCAAAGTTCAATTTTCAAAATAATTCTGAATTTTATTTGCAACAAGGATATCTGACTTTGTTTGTTTCTTTAAACATAATATTGGTTATTTTTAGTGCTGAAGTTTTTTCTTTAATATATATATTGTAGTAGAAATTGTATGACCACAAAGCTAGAACTGATATCCTATGAAATGTATTTTTGTAAGCATCATATACATAACTTTTCAGAAAGTCATCCTAACTTGTAGCTGAGGTAACCTACATGTACACAATAGGTAAACAACAATGTTAGAAATAAAAATGACTGGGTATTCATTAATGTTTTAGCTCAAGCATCACAAGGAGGTGGTCAGGCTTATGGAGTTGCAGGGTATGGACAACAACAGTATGCAACCACAGGTAATAAAAAGCTATTATGTGAAAAGCAGGAGTTAACTGACTGGTAAAAACCAAACATGGTGGACATGTAGTGTATGTTGTGTAAAACCAAACATGGTGGACATTGTATTGTATTGTGTGTTGTGTTTAGTAATTAAAGTTATACAAGAGTCGACATTATTTTGTTATCCCTGATCATTGAGATAGAAAATTGATAATTAGAAATCTTTCTATTGTGAATATGTGATATCCAAATATACTCAATCTAGCCTCTTCCTTATTTTCAGGAGGAAATGATGTCTATTTTCATGGTCATATTAAAAACAACAAATGTCGAACCTTGCATAAAACAAATTTATTGTGCACTTGAATGTTTATAATATAATTGAGAAATAAAAAACGTTTGTTGACATGGACATTTGATATTGTGATTTTGTTATGTATGTATCTTGTACGTTGTAGATCAATCTGCATACGGAGTAACACAGCCACAAGATGGTGCTGCACAGTATGGTCAGCAAGGTAATAACATTGATAAATTGATACTTTACCAGGTATTTAAATCAGATATAAAATCTATTTCTTTGAATCAAGTATGGCTTAGTACTTTTATAGAATGAATTTCAACAAAAGGTTATAAATAATATATCTGAGAGCTGTGTAGTTATCTTTGTTATGTATTTTATATGTGAGACCACAATAATCATGTATATATATGTCAACTACACAATTAAGTCAAATGTATTGTTGTTGCCCTAGTTCCTCTGGAGGAAGGTTAGTCACACTGTGAACCAAAGCTAAAATATCAAATCTTGTTTCAGGGTACCAACAAAATACCTCATCATATGGCTCTTCAGGAGGTTACGGTGGACAGGCTACCACTACCACTGGCTATGAACAACAGTCTGGTGGTTACGGGGGCCAGACTGGTGGCTACAGTGGTGGTAGTGGAGGAGGTGGCAGTGGTGGTGACTACGGGTCACAAGGAGGTGGTAGCTCTTACGGCAGTGGGGGAGGATCAGGTGGATACGGGGGTTCTGGTGGATCCTACGGAAGTGGTGGGGGAGGAGGGGGTTACGGTGGAGGCAGAGGTAGGTCTTGTCATTATACAGATCATTCTTGGTAGACAACAAAATTACAGCTTCCATCTTACAAGTAGCTGCAAATAAATATTTTTTTCACAGAAAAATCCACTTTGATCAATAATGAGACTGAATATATAAAATCTTTAAAAAGTAACTCGTTTAATGAAGATTTAGGTAAAATAATTAAGAATCTTTCATCTGGCATATAAAATTTGCTGAAATATTGAAACATGTTAATAGTTTCAAATAATCTCTGTTCTGTTATTGATTATCATTGTTTTGAACCACTATCTTGCACAAATTTTGTTCTTTTTGTAATACTTTTTTGTGTTGACAAGCGTGAGATGAGATTTATGTTTTGGACTTATTTTTACAGGAAGAGGAGGCGGTGGAGGTGGTGGCCGAGATGGCGGAGGAGGAGGAGGATACGGAGGTGGAGGGTAGGTTTCTTATATTATCATTAAGATCAACAACAACAAAACTATTCGGGGGAAAATACAAAATTCTGAGTCCTATGAGCTTGATGAGGTATGCAGTACAGCTACTATTGGTTTTAAACAATAGAAAAATAAGGAGTAGAATGTTACTAATATGTAACTTGCATTAAAAAAAATATTAGTATAATACTTTCCACACTTGTGTGATTATTGGTTGAAGAATTGGTTACTATAGCGATAGTTATATTATTAAGTTAGGGGTGAACAATCCATATATTTATAAAGGTAATTCCTTTATATGGTAACTTAGTTTAAAAAGCCACCCTGGGTAATAGTATCTGATAGTGATAATTGGTTGAATTGGTTAGAAACATAGCAAGTACAAATTAGAATTCGGGTATAAAATTATGATTTACAAAGGTTGTTCTGTGATACATCTTGAAACATCACAAGGGTTAAATTATCAGGTTATTGCACACATACACATATATATGTATAAAATAATTTATAAACATGCTATAACTCTGCCATTTCCTAAGATTTTTTCAACAGGTTTACCATAGAAGGTTGTATAAACGGTGTACTTTGTTGCAAAATGCATAGAATGTAGGGGGTATCAAATTAGTATTGTGAATGAAATTAGAAGGACTCGCTGGAGCTAACAAGTAACAAAACTTTATTCTGATCATTGTCCTGGTGTTCAGGTTTTTTTTTTACATCTCAATGTTCTATTCGTACTCAAAATATTATAATATGCATCAATTTACTATATAAAAAAACTATGGGTTTATTTTCAGAGGAAATAACCAATGTTTATAGAAGAAAAAGGTTTAGTTGACTCTGGAATTTTGTAAATGTATAATTTTTATTGAAAAGTAGCAGTCACTGAAAAAGATTACGTGTTCTCTCTCAAAACCCACTTTAAATTTTTTCATTTTCTTTCCAATTTTATTGGTAGTTTTATGTCTGAACCTGTAATGAATTCTTGAATTTCTAAATCAGTCAATTACGGGTCAATCAGCTATCCTCTGTAAAATCAAAGTCAAAGCCAGTTTCATAAATGAAATTCTTAAAAACCACCCTTTAAAGCAGAAATAAACATATTCTGTAAGATCTTGAAAAACATGAAATTGTCTATTTAATTGGTACAAATGTATAAAGCTGAGATTAAATGTTATATATTTATATAAAGGTTATTAAGAGGTGTAGTTAGCATTTCCAGCGAGTCCATTCAGGTGTAAAAATAACAAAAAATTCCAGGTTATATAAAAGTGGCTCTGGTACATACGAATTAAATAAAACTACAAAGTGTCAGTTTGATAATAGTGTTGGTGGTAATATTGGTGTTATTTAAAGTCTTTTAATTAGGGGAATTCCATATAAACTGACTCCTACCAAAACATTTGGAAATTAGGAGCAATAGATTAAGAAAATTGAAAAGAGGGTTTTTACTATGAAAGTGACCCTGAAATTAGGAGGCCACTTAAATTTTACCTCAGAAATAAAAAAAAAACTTTCAAACTTTTAATATACAATTGAATTGTTTAACATGTTTAAAATAATCCACAGCACTTGTTGGGTTAATCTCCATTGTAGAACAGTATTTGTGGAATTTGTTTTTCTTGGGGTACATTATGTAGGCATGTTTCTTTTTTATGCATGCAGATATTCTTTTGAATAGAATATCGTCTTGTGAATAAAGGGTCATTTAGGAAGATGCCAAACTAAGCCTCTCATTAATGCTTTTGGAAAATGTGCAGGGACACGCATATCAGATAAAAACTAACAGTAACAGGGTTTTTGTCAGGTTTGGAGAAAGTCATTTATTTTGTTTATGTTGGTAAAATCATCGATTAACCTTTTGATTGTTCCTTTTGTAGGTCTTAAAGAATTTTATTTTCTTTTAAATTGATAAATTATTTTTTTCCTGATTTGTAAACTAAATTGGGTTAAAATGAAAAGAGATTACATATCTAAGAATTGAAGGTTTAACTATTGTGCAGGTTTTTTTTTTTAAAGGTTTCACACCTTGATCATTAGATAGGTCAGAGAATGAGTTGAAAGAAAAAGACTTGAGATATAAAGTCTTAGGGCTATTCCAGAACAAAATGTATGGGGGGGTTGGAAGGCAGTTTTTGTCAGCACCCGCCACCCAGACAATTGTAATTGAGAATTATAGTGTGAAAAGTTGCTCTGATACCCATCACCCATGTATTATTAATATAATGTGCCTTCCAACCCCCCCATACATTTTTTTCTGGAATAGCCCTTAGTTGATACCATATAATGTGTATAAATCATTGGAGAATAATGACAGTTATCTGAAAAATACTAAAGGTGGTTACGTAAAATATACAATCTTTTATGTTAAGTACAACATAAAAGGGTTCGTTAAATATTATAAAAGTAATAAATTATATCATAATACATTATTTCCCCTATACCAGAGCCACTGAAAAGGGTATGAACAAGAATATTATTTTAAAGTGTATGGAGGTTAATTATTTCAGATAAACATGAAAATGAAGTTGACACAAATAATAAAAAGGTCATATTTTGAGAAATAATAAAAAAGTCATATTTGGACTAAAAATAGAATAGTCATATTTGGAGTCTGAAAATAGATAGGTTGGGAGTGTTTTGCAACAGTCTACATTTAGTATTTAGCATCAAAACCAAAAGAAGACCTTGTTTGGATCTACAAGGATATGGCAGTATCATCCGTCCACATCTTGTGGGCGTGATCGATACTGACCCCATCAATATATTTCAGTGGTAGTCGTGGAGGGTACAGCAGAGGTTTTGGTGGTGGTAAGTTCAAAGGTCAAGCTTTTGTCACTGACCATTATTCCAAGTTTTCTCTTAGTGTTGCAATTACATGCAACTATCTTAAAAGAAATGGATGCTGCATTTGCATTGCTTCATCTGTTTACTTGATAATTAATGTAGTTTTGTTGGATATGTTAATATTTATTGGGCAGGGGAAGTAACTGAGTGAATACACTGGTTAAATAGAAAGGGGTTTATCTTTATCTAATTGAGAAATAAAAATTGAGTAAAATTTTCTGATTTCATTTTAAAAAAGCTAAGTTTATTCACTCAATATTTTATACATAGTGTATTTATGTTGTTTATACTTAATTTTGTGAAAGAGAGATTTATGTACCAACATTCAAAACTTCGAAAGATTTCACTGCCATAAAAAGAAACAAACCACTTTTATATTATAAATTGAAATAAACTGCTTATGGCTATGTTAAATTATACAAATTTGAATTTTGGTACTATAAATGATGGATGAAGAAGTAGAGTAATGAAGGTTGGAAGATGGAATATAAAGCTTCTTGTGTCAAAACAACGTTGGAAAATTCTGGAGTAATGTGGACCTGCCTGCTACAATTTAAAGTGATTCTAGACATTAAAGTACTAGAGGAATCAAGTGATGAAAATCATCAATAGATTGAAATAGACTACAGAAGTTTATTCAGAGGAGGATAAAGTGATGACTGACATTTAAACAATTACAGATACAAAATGTGATGAACTGACTACAATAATGTACATTCTATAACTGGAGAACAATTTAAGATTATATGAAAGATGATTAGCATTCCTTTGAATTTAGTGGAATATTAATCATGAGTACAAATTAGAAGTACTGGTATAATGAGGTCTTGAAGTGATAATTATCACAAAGCTATGCAAAAAATAGGAATAGAAAAGATAGTGCAAGTTATTATTGATGAATCATGATAAAAATATATGAATCAGGGAAAATTGATGTGTTGATAATGTTCTTGTCAAAAGGTTGATATAGACAAGTGCAGTTATAAAATAATATGGGATATAGATATCAAGATTGAAGTTGTTAAGACAAATGTTACTACTAAGAAAAATCATAAAGTGTGGCCTGTTGAAGCCAGTAGAAATTTAGAAATATCACTTACAGAGCGCAACATTGAAACAAATATCAGCTCTGTGAAAATAAGATGGGCGTCTATATATATATGATATAAAGTGTTGTCAATGTAAATGTAGATATAAAAGGACTATATCAGTTGGTGATACCATCGACTGTCATAAAACACATAGTTCTTACTCGAGAAGTGTCATGGGAAAAAAATAAGAAATGATAAAATATGGTATGAGTAATATGTGTCAGGAAATATTAAATCTCTCCGCAATCTATAGTACAATCTGGATATATATGTCGGCCCTACAATATGAACAGGGAAAATGTGTATGAGGTTAAACCTGGTATTAATTAAACATAAAGCGATAGGAAAATGGCAGATTTAATAATAAATGGTCAAAACTCCATCCTAAACAGGTTTGATATATAAACGAGCGAACAGGTTTGATATAACTTTGAATGAAATAAATCCACCTAAAAAAGTGTGGAAGATGGTTAAGTATTGGTGTGACCGTTGAGTACTAATGTGTTCTTAAGTTATTGGCTCCTGTTGTACATGAAATCCATATAAAAACATGTGTATTATCTATATATTATTATAAATAAGTTAACATGAAAAAGTACTTAATTTGTTATTCTATTTTACCTTGCTTTCTGATTGAAAAAAATCATTAGTTTTACAATATAAGGGTCAGACTTTTCATCTGACAAATTAATTGGAATTACTATTAAGTTGCTATATATATATATATATATATATAAGTACTTTTTTACATAACAATGAACATACCAAAATTAAACTTCTTTTTCAATTAAAAACTAGCTGTAAAAAATGCAATTACTGATCCATTATTATACTAATGCTGTGGATTCTTTTATTTTCGTTGGTACCAATTCTCATGGTTAAAAAGAGCCTACAAGTTTGTGGATATTTTATTTCTTTGTTTTCAGAAGGTTAATATCAAACCTACAGAGAATTGTTAATCATTGAACATATAATTTCCTGGTTCACCTCTACCCGCGAAATCTACGAAAATTGGCATCCAATGAATAATAAAAAAACCCACAGTACTTAGCAATTTTTATGTTACAAATTATATATATTATTAATAAACTGTTTTTATTTGACAAAAGTGTGATGGTGTAGAAACTCAGTGCTAGTATAGTATGGATCATTAATAGATAACTTCCGTGTTTATAGAATTTACTTAACTAATGAGACTTGTAGAGGGTTGTTTAGATATGTGGATACCCTGTAACTCACCTCCATAGTGTAAAGCTAATCTGGTATTCCCAGGATAATTAGTTCTGATTTCATATTGTTCAATGAAAATAAAACCAGTATTAGATTGGGTATTTTTTGTACCAACAAAACCTATTTGTTACATGTACTTTCAGTATTGTCTTCAAATTTCTTAACCTTGAAAAATTAAACATTTCTAGTGAGTTACAGGGATTCAGCCTCTTGTAATGTTTCTATATTAAAATCGTACATTTACAAATGTATACCATGTTTTCACCAAACTTTCAAAAAGACCTTCAAGTTGACGACCAGTTGCTACATATACATACATAAAACATTTTTGTTGAGTTATGTATCTTGTACATGAAAGGTTGTTATGTATCATAGTAACGATAATTCCAGATAGAACTTTTGTGTTATCACTTGATGAATGTTGTCAATATTTTTGGTAGATTTTATTTGGTATGTTCAATCTTGCTAACAAATGTATGTACAAAATCAATCTGATAAAAATACAGGTCATGTGTCCAGGCTTTGCTTTCAAGAATCTGACGAGGCTTAATTGTACAGTGTGTTTAACAGACCTTTCCTGATTCTGAGTTATGTTAAAATTGCCGACACATTTAAAAATGTTGATGTAGGAGTATTGATTGGCTGCTGTTGCAATAATAAGAACAAAAAATTAAAATAGTGTTGTCAGGTTCTTGTTATCAAAGCTTGGACACAGGATTTGTATTACAATCATATTGGTACCAATTACCAATCTTAATATGCAAGACACACTTGAAGACACACTTGTTAGTTTCAATTTAGAAATAATTTTTTTTTTAATTCTTTATATCAGAATTCCAAAATAAGTCTTTATGGACATGTTTTACTTATATGTTAAAGAGGAAGAAAAAAGTACTTGTGAATATTGCATATTGATATTGGTTTTAATGAAGTTGATTCTAAAATGCTAATCAAATCCTACCTGTTTTTCAGGAGACAGAGGTGGAGATAGAGGAGGTTAGTATATATATAAATATATATCTTACTGTAATGTTTCACATGTTTAAAAAGAAGTCTAACAGATTTTGATTGTGCAAAACGGTAAAAAGTAATATATCCATCAAATTTTCTCTTGGTTGATTTATTGGACACCTGCTTCTTGTTTGCCAATACTTTTAATTGCAAGTGTAAGTTTGCTTCTTAGGCCATATTAAACAGAATGTCTGTTTCACATCCCCGGGTCTACCCTTTGCAAACAGACCAGGAATATAATTTTTTGCCCTGGGCGCTTATTTTTGACCCGGTCAAATTTTGGCCTTGCTTTATTTGCTATTTACGCTGATTTTCAAATGCTTATTGGAAATGTTTCGCTTCTCTTTACTACATCAGCTGATAGAAAAACAACTTAACATACTAATAATTTACATTCCAGGTGCTGGTGAAATGACAGAAATGATAGATACTATCTTTGTTACTGGATTGAATGAAGCCATCACTGAAGATGCTCTTGTAAACCATTTTGGAAGTATTGGTGTCATCAAGGTACATATATATATATATACTGCTTTTGAATATACATGTATATAATAAAAAGTACATAAAGATTTAAAAAGTTTTCACCGAACTTTAACCTATGAATACAAAATTACATAGGCACTGACCACAAATCATTGAGACACCAAAAAAACAATGTCAAATCAATACATCTTTCCCCTGCCAAATATTGAAGTTCTGATATCCTAGTATCTTGAAAAAAAGAAAAACAGCACAGGAAAAAAAATATATTTAGTCCAAATTCTGTTGATTTTACACATTCTACTTGTATCAAAAAGAGATCATTTATGAAAATGTCATTTTATATTCATCAGGAACCATGCGAGTGTTGAATGTTCTAATACATCCATACATTTCTATGATTCATAACAACATAAGTTTCAAGTTGTATGGTACTTTGTATGTAACTATAAAAATTTATAATCTACTGATGGTTTTTTTTTTGGTAGATGGACAAAAGAACTGGTAAACCAAAGGTATGGATCTACAAAGATAAAATGTCTGGTAAACCAAAAGGAGAGGCAACCATCACATATGATGATTCTGCTACAGCACAGGCAGCTATCAACTGGTTCAATGGTAGGTTTCTTATAAGATTTATCCCTAATATCTTCTGATGGCACTAGAAAAACAATCTCACTGAATAGCAAAGATGTTAAGCAGATCTTTGACTTAAGAATATAGAAAAGGATTTAAAGAACAATTGTTATTGACAGTCAAGAAATAAATCCTTGATAGATGAGAGGCACTCTAATTAAATATGGGTTGTTGCATTTTAAAAAACTTGCGAGTTTACAAGAATATACTTGAAAAAAATTGGACCTCCAATGTACTCTTGAGTTAATTCTCAAACAGTCTCTGTAGAAGGTTAGGAAGGGACTTACAAAATATACCCTGTCAACTAACATACTTTAAAATTGAGATATGTTGCATACATCAAATGGTCACAACCCATGATAAAAAAAAAGAATTGTTTGGTTTCTAACCTCACATTCATTTCAATCGAATAAATAAGCGACTGGTTATGCCAAAAAAAATGTCTTGCTAAAAAGTATTTTTATTTATTCACCAAACCAATTAATAGCCTTTTCTAGAATCATATTTTGAAATGAATATTGTTCTTTTATAGAAAAAGATTTTGATGGTGGTATTATCAAGGTTGAGATAGCTAGAAGAGTACAGAAGAGCTTTGATACCAGAGGGGGAGGCCGAGGAGGTGGAGGAAGAGGTAGGAACATTTAAGATCAATAAAAGCACCGGAAGTTGTTCCCGCCCAAATATTTTATGCTGGATGTTCGGTAAAAAACGTCCTAGAATCAAAGGAAGAAATAGTTTCTATATTTCCTTCTGAAAATTCATCATTAAGGGTTGCTGAAATCTGCAGTGAAACATATATGGGAAGTCTACAAAGTAAAAACTTTTATAATTTCTGAAAACTAGTTTAGGGACATTAAATGGAAAGCATAAGGGGTAAATTGACTGACAAAGAAAGGGTTTTAGATACAGATTATACATGTTAGGGCAGATTGTAGTTTCAAAAGAAAATAAGGTCATACCAAAATTTTAGTGTCAAAGACCTGCCTTACAGGCTGATCATGTAAGATGAACCCTATTTTTTTTGCTTTCGAGAGTTAAGGGCAAGCAAGTGATACTTTATTTTAACTTGATTTTAGGGATTTTACATTTTAAATCACTTTCTTGTGGTACTCAAGTCCTGTTGTGAAATATTAAGTATAATTAGAACTCATTAATCACTTGTGGTAATTCATGTAGATGAACCCAATTTTTTCTTTCGAGAGTTGAGGCAAGCAAGTGATTATTTGTTTTAACATGATTTTAGGGGTTTTACTTCATTAATCACTTCTAGTGGTAGTTACATCCTGTTATTATTGCGTATAATTAGACCTCATGCTAGACATATGTGCATTTACAGGAGGTGGTGGCCGAGGAGGAGGCGGAGGATATGGAGGAGGAAGAGGTAAGGGTAAAGTATGACAGAAATATTGTCATTTGTTTACAGGTGTTAAAGTGATCAAAACATGTGCCTAGGGTAAAACTACTGGGATACTGTTATGTTCTTCTCATATATGTTATGATGGTATGATACTAAACCCCTAACGGGAAGGATTGTGCCTGATGTTCATATGATGAACATCATAATCTTTCAGTCAGTTTAGGCCTAAAAAAAAAAGATATGTGTTTCCGGTAACATCATTTTGAAAAATAGGGTCGGTAGGTCGGAATTCTTTTTTTTTTTTTTTTTTTTTTTTTTTTTGACATCGTAAATGAAATCCGAAAAATTATCATGGTTTTTCCAAGTCCGGATCCGTAGTTAGTTTCAAAAACCGAAAGTGTGCCATTTGCAATGTTTTTGAAGCACCTGCTGTGCAAATTTCTTGGATTTTAACCTATTTGGAATACCTTTTGACATTAATAAAATGTTTTACTGGCTTTCTATGCAAGTAGAAGCAAGAGAGAAAAAATATTATGTCATCTATCAGAAGCCTGTGTCAAAAACAGGGTCGGTTGATACAATTTTTTTTTTTTTTTTTTGAAGATCCAATAAAAAAGTTAGGGTCGGGGGCTAAAAAACAGGGTCGGTCGGGTTACCGGAAACATTGATTTTTTTTTTCTCTGCCTTAATTGAAGTCTGGAGCTGGCATGTCAGTTAACTGCTAGTAGTCTGTTGTTATTTATGTATTATTGTCATTTTGTTTATTTTCTTTGGTTACATCTTATGACATCAGACTCGGATTTCTCTTGAACTGAATTTTAATGTGCGTATTGTTATGCGTTTACTTTACTACATTGGTTAGAGGTATAGGGGGAGGGTTGAGATCTCACAAACATGTTTAACCCCACTGCATTTTTGCGCCTGTCCCAAGTCAGGAGCCTCTGGCCTTTGTTAGTCTTGTATTATTTTAATTTTAGTTTCTTGTGTACAATTTGGAAATTAGTATGGCGTTCATTATCACTGGACTAGTATATATTTGTTTAGGGGCCAGCTGAAGGACGCCTCTGGGTGCGGGAATTTCTCGCTACATTGAAGACCTGTTGGTGACCCTCTGCTGTTGTTTTTTATTTGGTCGGGTTGTTGTCTCTTTGACACATTCCCCATTTCCATTCTCAATTTTATTATTCTTCTGTGGATGGAAGAAAAATTGTATTGTAGTGAATATTGATTTGGTGGTTTTGCCGATTTGAATAAAAATTATACTTCTGATACTTTTAATTCAAGAATTTTGTTTATACTGGGAAATCCACAATAATTTGTATCTAAAGACAAATGATTAATCCTCAATTTCTACATTTGATTGTTTTATAGGATTATTTGGAAGTTGCCTTACCAGAGACGATATATTATAGGATTTTAACTTGATTACATGACATTTGCGATAATTTCATACTGTTAGATTCCTCTGATTGAATGGTGGTTATTTGGTCTACAAGTTGCATACAGGTTTTATGAAACACAGTTTTCTATATATATGCTTTAACCAAAAGTTGCTTTACAAATATGAATGGTCATGTTAAAACCTTTGATTTGTTTATATTTTAGGTGGTGGTGGTGGTGGTGGTAGTGACCGAGGAGGTGGCGGCAGTGGTGGACCTTCCAGAGATGGTGACTGGACATGTCCCAACGGGTAAGATGTTATTTATTTTTATGTCGTCCCACTGACTATCATTCTGCTCTGCTCTTAATAAAATTGTATATCACGGCTTTGTGAAATCAAAAATGTTGACCTGGACATGTCAGCGATGTTGAATAGATTGAACTGGTTTGCTGGTGAAGAAAACAAAAAACATATTGTTTCTATCATGCAAAATACACAAATAAGATACGATTATCTGGTTATCTGCATATTGATATTGTATACAATATAATCGACCCAATATAAAACCTTTTTGAACTTGGTCACTGCACTCACTCAACAAGCAGCTTCATTTTGTGACATGCAGCTGGTATTTTACTAAATCAATACGCAGACAACCTGATAATTTGTACATGCAGGAGCAGCTGTGGTCCATAAAATGCATAATGTCAGTTTATTTAAAAACAAGAAATTGTTCCCGGCAGAGAATTTTTGTGATTACATAACCAAATCTATATTGTTGGAAGTATAAGTTGAAATATTCATTTACTTACAATGATGTCAAAAGCCAAACTGGAAAATTTTATGCACAAATTGTTTCATTGAAATTAAAACTTGTTCAGTTACAAAGGCATGAGATAATGTTGAAATAATTTTGTGATTATTTTTCAGTGATTGTGGTAACAACAATTTTGCCTGGAGAGATAGTTGTAACCGATGTAACACAGCCAGACCAGAAGGAATGGGAGGTGGAGATGGTGGTAGTCGGGGACGGGGTAGAGGAGGGTTCGGTGGTGGTAGAGGGGGAGATAGAGGACGAGGAAGAGGTGGATTTGGTGGTGATAGAGGTGGCCGTGGAGGATTCGGTGGTGGCAGAGGGGGTGGTGGATATGGAGGAGATAGAGGTGGACGTGGTGGTGGAGGCAGAGGAGGCGGTGGATTTGGAGGAGGAAGAGACCGTGGAGGTGGACGAGACAGGTTAGACATTAATTTAGGCTTCAACTGCTCTATACTGGCATAGAAATGAATAATTAAAGCACATGTACAAATTTATGTATTTTGATTTGAATATTAATATACATGAAACTATTTTCTGGTTTGGTGTTATAGCATGAAAAAAGTGGGATATAAAATCTTGGAGCACACACAGAAATTTGACATTATTTAAATTTTGGAAGATTTATATTTAACAAAAATTGTCAAGAAATAATTACGAATAATAAAATTAGTATGCAGCTCAAATGTATAAAGCATATTCAAATTGCTATTAGGCCAAAAAAAATATATGTCTGTTTCCTGTTTCCCGGCCAACCCTGACTCAAACCCCCCGACCCTAGATCTTTTTATTTAAACCTGGAAAAAAATTGTATCCAGTCCAATCCAGATCTGTATCTTACTATGCCCAAACAATCAAAATGGCTGCTCCCAGCACAAATGTGCTACAATTAAGGTTTAAAAAATGTTGGCACTGGGAGGATTATTCAATTAAAGCAAGGATTTAAAGGGATTAAATCATTTTGGGGTACAGGACCCTAACCAAACATGACATTTAACCAACTGCAAATCTGACGGAGTGCAAAAATAAAAAAAAATAAAAAATCCCAACCTACCGACAACCCTGATTTATTTGCCTGGGCAGCAGGAAACCGACATATTTTTTTTTGGCCTTATCCAGAGAAAATATACACAACAAATACTTTATTATTGGTTATAAATATAAAATGCTTGTATACCCTGAATAGCTTAAATTTACTGATAAAATATTTTTATTTTTCAGACCTGGTGGTGATAGAGGTGACAGAAGACCAAAGCCATACTAAATCGTTAGACATTGACTTAGACATGACTTTTATTGTTGTCCACATTTTATCTCTTTTACTATGTTTTTTTTTTATCATCATGAAGATTTGCCAGCCATTGTCATTAAAACATCATTCAGTTATACTAAAGATATCATGAGTAAAACTTTTATATTGTATACTTGTTGAATGTTCTTTGTTCTACTACTAACACTTATGGGTGTCAGAAATGAAGAACTTGAAGGGTTTGGATTAAACATACTAGAAGACGTGCGAGTTAACACCAAATAGACAGCAACCCTAACTAGAAAGGCCTCTTCAAGGTTTATTGTGCTACTCATCACATATGTCAAAATTTGAAACCAACATTAGACATCTCATACAAATGATTACAGATATTAAATTTTTAAAGTTTAACCCCTTGCAAAGCATTGGTTATAATCGGACTGATAGATCTGCAATAGGTTGATTTATGTTGACATGAAGAACTGATTTAGCGATACCCACTAGAACAACAGATAATGTTCTCATGTAATCTGTTTTCCAAAGGAAGTATTAATATATATGAAAATGAAACGGTTTACATTGATAAATTGACATAACTCATTAAGGGTTTCCCTCCATGTCAGTGGGACATATTTCCATCCTGTTGTTTAATCATGTCAACAAATTGTGTTTCATATATACATGTATATAAATGCCAAGAAGAAGATTAGAAATGTATTAAAGCTTTTGTATATATATTTGCCATCTTTTTTATCAGCTTGTCTTGGCGACAATTCTAAATAAACATGTAATATTTGCATTACATAAACAATCTTCAATCAGCTAGTACTTATGCTAATTCATAATTTAAAAAAAAAAGCATTAATTTCTATGTTGAAACCCAGTAGGAAGACAAAAGTGCACTCAACTTTCTTCACTTTATACCATTGATGTTATGTTGGTAGTCTTAAGTATAAAGCAATACAAAAACTATCACATCAATTTATATGATCCAATAAAAATGAAGTCGAGGTCTGATAAACCAAACATGAAATACAAAGTACACCTTACAATCATTCCATACACCAAATATGCTGTGAAAATAGCTGACCTTATAGCACATCAAAGACGAGAACTAAATCTAACCAGGAAAATGAGACCAAGGTCAGATAAACCCAGCTAGACAGTTCTTTACATTCTTTAAATAAAGTTGACCTTTTGCATATTGTATGAATCTTAGAAACAAACTTCTACCTGGAAAGCTTGTTTGACCAATGATGATGTCATGGTCTGATTATAATAGTCTGACAGACACACGTTACAATCATTCCATACAGTTTACCTTTTGCAATTAGAATAAGAATCATTGTTTTCATTTACACATGTATACATGTAGCTGGATAATATTATTTTCAAAACTAATTCAACTGCACATGTACAATGTAATTTAAGTAATCTGCATAGTTACAAAATAACCAATCACGGTTAAAAGTGTATGAAAAATGTACTTAGGCCTATTGTGTTTTATTTTTATACGACTGCAAAAATTGAGTGCAATCGTATCCCAAAAACAGACCAAAAAATTAAAAAGATAACATTGAGCAATGAACTGTAAAATAAGTTCAAGTTAAACATGACATAAATCTTTAATTATTTTCAAACACCAAATATAGTTAACCTATTGGCTATTGCATATAGTATTAGAACAACCGACCAAAACCTAAACAACTTTAACCACTAAACTAAGAAAATGAGGTCAAGATCAGATGGTGCACTGCACCTTACAATTGTTCCATGCATTAAATATGGTATTCATTGCATACTGGAAAAGTAAAACAAGACCAAAACACAAAAAAACTTATCAAACCGCTGAACGATGTCTATAGAAAGAAGACCAAAGGATGACCATTTTAGTATATTCCAGTCAACCTTTTGGGTTTCTTAGCTACGAGAGTGAAACACTGTCTTTGTTACTCTCACACAAAATTCATGGAACCAACCACATAATGCTTATGTTTATGCTAATGTTTATTATTATTAGGTTTCTGAGACATTGAAAATTTATTTTTAACTCTCCTACTTTTTTCTCTGCAAATTATATATCCCTTAATTTTTATACGACCGCAAAATTTGAAAAAATTTTCGTCGTATATTGCTATCACGTTGGCGTCGTTGTCGTCCGAATACTTTTAGTTTTCGCACTCTAACTTTAGTAAAAGTGAATGGAAATCTATGAAATTTTAACACAAGGTTTATGACCACAAAAGGAAGGTTGGTATTGATTTTGGGAGTTTTGGTCCCAACATTTTAGGAATTAGGGGCCAAAAAGGGCCCAAAAAGCATTTTCTTGGTTTTCACACTATAACTTTAGTTTAAGTTAATAGAAATCTATGAAATTTTGACACAAGGTTTATGACCACAAAAGAATGGTTGGGATTGATTTTGGGAGTTTTGGTTTCAACAGTTTAGGAATTAGGGGCCAAAAAAGGGCCCAAATAAGCATTATTCTTGGTTTTCGCACCATAACGTTAGTATAAGTAAATAGAAATCTATGATATTTAAACACAAGGTTTATGACCATAAAAGGAAGGTTGGTATTGATTTTGGGAGTTTTGGTTCCAACAGAATAAGGGGCCCAAAGGGTCCAAAATTAAACTTTGTGTGATTTCATCAAAATTGAATAATTGGGGTTCTTTGATATGCCGAATCTAACTGTGTATGTAGATTCTTAACTTTTGGTCCCGTTTTCAAATTGGTCTACATTAAGGTCCAAAGGGTCCAAAATTAAACTTAGTTTGATTTTGACAAAAAAGGAATCAGTTAGGTTCTTTGATATGCTGAATCTAAAAATGTACTTAGATTCTTGATTATTGGCCCAGTTTTCAAGTTGGTCCAAATCAAGGTCCAAAATTAAACTTTGTTTGATTTCATCAAAAATTGAATAAATGGGGTTCTTTGATATACCAAATCTAACTGTGTATGAAGATTCTTCATTTTTGGTCCTGTTTTCAAATTGGTCTACACTAAAGTCCAAAGGGTCCAAAATTAAACTTAGTCTGATTTTAACAAAAATTGAAATCTTGGGGTTCTTTGATATGCTGAATCCAAAAATTTTTATACAACCGCAAAATTTGAAAAATTTTTCGTCGTATATTGCTATCACGTTGGCGTCGTCGTCGTCGTCGTCGTCCTGCGTCCGAATACTTTTAGTTTTCGCACTCTAACTTTAGTAAAAGTGAATGGAAATCTATGAAATTTTAACACAAGGTTTATGACCACAAAAGGAAGATTGGTATTGATTTTGGGAGTTTGGTATTGATTTTGGGAGTTTTGGTCCCAACATTTTAGGAATTAGGTGCCAAAAAGGGCCCAAATAAGCATTTTCTTGGTTTTCGCACTATAACTTTAGTTTAAGTTAATAGAAATCTATGAAATTTTGACACAAGGTTTATGACCACAAAAGAACGGTTGGGATTGATTTTGGGAGTTTTGGTTTCAACAGTTTAGGAATTAGGGGCCAAAAAAGGGCCCAAATTAGCATTATTCTTGGTTTTCGCACAATAACTTTAGTTTAAGTAAATAGAAATCAATGAAATTTAAACACAATGTTAATGACTACAAAAGGAAGGTTGGTATTGATTTTGGGAGTTTAGGTCCCAACAGTTTAGGAATAAGGGGCCCAAAGGGTCCAAAATTGAACTTTGTGTGATTTCATCAAAAATTGAATAATTGGGGTTCTTTGATATGCCGAATCTAACTATGTATGTAGATTCTTAATTTTTGGTCCCGTTTTCAAATTGGTCTACATTAAGGTCCAAAGGGTCCAAAATTAAACTTAGTTTGATTTTAACAAAAATTGAATCCTTGGGGTTCTTTGATATGCTGAATTTAAAAATGTACTTAGATTTTTAATTATTGGCCTAGTTTTCAAGTTGGTCCAAATGGGGGTCCAAAATTAAACTTTGTTTGATTTCATCAAAAATTGAATAAATGGGTTCTTTGATATGCCAAATCTAACTGTGTATGTAGATTCTTAATTTTTGGTCCAGTTTTCAAATTGGTCTACATTAAGGTCCAAAGGGTCCAAAATTAAACTAAGTTTGATTTTAAGAAAAATTAAATTCTTGGGCTTATTTGATATGCTTTATCTAAATATGTACTTTGATTTTTGATTATGGGCCCAGTTTTCAAGTTGGTCCAAATCAGGATTCCAAATCAAGTATTGTGCAATAGCAAGAAATTTTCAATTGCACAGTATTGCACAATAGCAAGAAATATCTAATTGCACAATATTGTGCAATAGCAATTAATTTTCAATTGGAGTTATCTTTCTTTGTATAGAATAGTAGTTGATAATATATGTTGGAAATTTGCCAGACATGACTATGATGTCATTTCATATTTTCATTTGCCAATAACTTTATGTAAATAACTTCATTGGAAATTTGCCAATATGAAATGTTGCTGATGAAGCTTTTTTTCCTTATCTTATCTAAAATGTTTTTAGATAATGTATGTTGGACATTTGCCAGACATGACTATGATGTCATTTTCTATTTTTATTTGCCAATAACTTTATGTAAATAACTTCATTGGAAATTTGCCAATATAAAATGTTGCTGATGAAGTTTTTTTTATTGTTTTATACAATAAACAATGTATATTCACTTTTACTACCAACCAATCTTTACCATTCAGTGATAACAAGCACTTTATTTTACATTTTAATATTTTATGATGTATTTAAAAGAGTAGTTATTGTTGCAAACTCCATTAGAAATTTGAATTGATATCAGTTTTGGAAAAAGGGAAACGGGGATGTGAAAAAAAGGAGGGGGGGTTTAATTTTTGTCATTTCAGATTTCATAAATAAAAAGAAAATTTCTTCAAACATTTTTTTGAGAGGATTAATATTCAACAGCATAGTGAATTGCTCAAAGGCAAAAAAAACTTTTAAGTTCATTAAACCACATTCATTCTGTGTCAGAAACCTATGCTGTGTCAACTATTTAATTTTAGATTTAAAAAGTTTGAAGAAGAAATTTTTAATTGATTTGTAAAATCTTGACATTTGTTTTGTGTAAAAAAAAACCATGTAATGTCAAAAATTTGATCACAATCCAAATTCAGAGCTGTATCACGCTTGAATGTTTTGTCCATACTTGCCCCAACTGTTCAGGGTTCGACCTCTGCGGTTGTATAAAGCTGCGCCCTGCGGAGCACCTGGTTTATTATGGGCCCAGTTTTCAAGTTGGTCCAAATTAGGATCTAAAATTATTATATTAAGTATTGTGCAATAGCAAGTCTTTTCAATTGCACAGTATTGCGCAATGGCAAGAAATATCTAATTGCACAATATTGTGAAATAGCAATTTTTTTTTTTAATTAGAGTTATCTTTCTTTGTCCAGAATTGTAAGCAAGAAATATCTAATTGCAAAATATTGTGCAATAGCAAGATTTTTTTTTAATTGGAGTTATCTTTCTTTGTCCAGAATCAACTTAAATCTTTGTTATATACAATATACAATGTATATTCACTTTTACTACCAACTGATAAAATTAAAATAATCTTTACCATTCAGTGATAACAAGCAGTTTTTTTACATCTTAATATTTTATGATGTATTTAAATGAGTAGTTATTGTTGCAAACTCCATTAGAAATTTTAATTGAGATTAGTTTTGGAATAAGGGAAAGGGGGATGTGATTAAAAAAATTGGGTTCAATTTTTCTCATTTGAAATTTCATAAATAAAAAAGAAAATTTCTTCAAACATTTTTTTGAGAGGATTAATATTCAACAGCATAGTGAATTGCTCTAAGAGAAAACAAAAATTTTAAGTTCATTAGAACACATTCATTCTGTGTCAGAAACCTATGCTGTGTCAACTATTTAATCACAATCCAAATTTAGAGCTGAATCCAGCTTGAATGTTGTGTCCATACTTGCCCCAACCGTTCAGGGTTCAACCTCTGCGGTCGTATAAAGCTACGCCCTGCGGAGCATCTGGTTGTATCTGTCTAAATTTTAAATATTTCCACATATTTATACCCCAATTTTAAATATTTCCACATATTTATACCCCATTTATGGGCATTATATTTTCTGGTCTGTCCGTCTGTCTGTCCCGCTTCAGGTTGAAGATTTTGGTAGAGGTAGTTTTTGTCTCGCTTGAGTCAAAAAGCGAGACATTGGTGTGCTGTTTCCAGTAACAGTGTCAACAAGGTATTAGTTTGTGATTCGGTCTAGTTTATGAAGAACCACTAGTGTAAGGTCAAAGATGTTTGGTATGCAGTTGTAAAAGTATTGGCACATGTCATTACCATGGAGATTATTTGGCCCCGCCCCCTCAGTTGTGGTCTATTGACTTTGAAACTTAAATTATTTTTCATGTATTAGTTTGTGATTAGGTCACTATAAGGAACCACTAGTGGTAAGTTAATTATAATTGGTATGCAGTTGCTTAATCATTGGCATATCTCATTTCCATGGATATTATTTGGCCATGCCCCCTCAATTAGGGTTATTGACTAAAATTTTTGCTTAGTTTCGATGTATAAGCTTGTGATTAGGTCAGTTTATGGTGAACCGCTAGTTGTAGGTCAATGATATTTGGTATGCAGTTGTATTAGCATTGGCACATCTCATTTCCACAGAGATTATTTTGCCCCGCCCCCTCAATTATGGTCTATTGACTTTGAAATTTTAAATAATTTTATACGACCGGAAAAAAAATATTTGCGTTGACAATGCTTTCATGTCGTCTGAAGAGGCATTCTTTTTCTGGACAATAATAAAATTGAGAAAGGAAATGGTGAATATGTCAAAGCGACAACCACCCGACCATAGAGCAAACAACAGCCGAAGGCAACCAATGGGTCTTCAATGTAGCGAGATAACTTTATTTTAAGTGAATGGATCTTTAAAATGTTTACCAGAAAGTTCAATACCACAGGAAGGTTGGGATTCATTTTGGGGATTATCGTCCCATTAGTTTTGTAATTAGAGGCCAAAAAGGGGGCCCAAAATAAGCATTTTTGTAGTTTTCAAACAATAACTTGTGTTATGAATCTCTTTGAAATCATACCACCAGTTTCTATACCATGAAAGATAGTAAATGTTGACTTTGGGGGGTTACAGCTAAACATTTTTGGAATAGGGGGGGGACTAATTTTTTTCTCGTCCATGGACAATTAAGACCATTTAGAAGCAGTGTAAGGGAGGTAATTCAAAAACATTTAACATACAATGTTTGGATTTACCTCCCTTTCACTACTTATATGTTTAAAGGAAAGTCGGGTTTGTACTTGTTTGAATTTATAAATATTTTGATATGAGCGTCACTGATGAGTCTTATGTAGACGAAACGCGCATCTGGTGTCCTAAATTATAATCCTGGTACCTTTGATAACTATTTGAACTAATTGCAAAAAAGGGGGGGGGTAGTAGTTTTCAATTTTTATTTTTTCAAATTTCAAATTTTTGAAAAGTTTTAAGAAGAAATCTTGAATGGCACAATATTTTGCAATATATTTGACATTTATTTTGTGTAGGAAACCCATATTCAGAACTGTATCAAGCTTGAATGTTGTGTCCATACTTGCCCAAACTGTTCAGGGTTCGACCTCTGCGGTCGTATAAAGCTGCGCCCTGCGGAGCACCTGGTTCATATTTTAGTTTGTGATAAGGTGACTGTATATCACTAGTGGGAAGTTAATGATAATTGGTATTAGGAGGTCAAACTGTGTTGTGCAAGAATCTATAAAAAAAAATCAGGATGCTATGAATAACAAAGAAGCGAAACTCATTCAAGTATGGACATCACAATATAGCAACTAATTGCATAACAATTAATTATGTAATAATTTATGTCATAAAGAAATTATCACAATTTAAAAGATTAATCATTCTTTTTTCTTTTGGTACCTCATATATAAAATATAAAGAAGGATGAGTGGAATTACATCAGTTTAGAGATGTCTGATTGGGGATGAAAAATCTTTGTATTTGCTACCTTAAGCAAATCCTTGAACAAATGAAGTCCAAATATAGGAAAACGTGACATTTTATTGTAGATTTTCAGTTGAGACTTCTTTAACAAAATTATAGTAGTCTCATATGTGTCTAAGTGCATGCATCATTTTTTGCTCTCCGGACAAAGATTTTTTTTAGCATATCAATTTAACCTCGGACTATTATACTACTGTAATATAGTCCCAGTATAACATTGCAATGAACAATATTGTTTTTAAATGCATTGAAGAAATTTAGAATTATATAATTCATTATTGAGGGGGAGGACAGGGGTAAGGGATACAGGGAGAAAGGGGGTAGGAGAAAGGAGAAAAAGTTGGAGACAGGAGAAAAAATAAAATATCTCTCCTTTGAAAAAATGATCTAATATTTCAAGAAAAAATATCTCAAAAGGAGATGTTTTATTCTAATGGGGAAAAGGAGAAAGGAGAAGAAGGGTACATCCCTGTCCTCTCCCTCATTATTGTCATTATTGTATCAATAAACCAAGGATTTGTATAGTACTATACAAATCCTTGAATAAACCAATTTTTTTGAGACGTTTACAATTATATAAATGTTCCCTATTGGAATTTTGAAAACAAAGAAATTTAGAATTAACAATTTATTAAAAGAAATACGCCCCTCTTTCTAAACATGAATGCCCGTCAGAATAAACTAAATCAGCACACCGAATGTGTATCGATAAGTGAACAGGTGTCCTGTGCGGTTTTACGTTATCATTACAACTCCGGAATGAACGATTTCCCGGAATTGTGTCAGTTATTATTGTATACCGGAAGTTTTCATTCTCCTAGCAACTGCACTTCCGACATCTGACAAAAAAACTTTTACAAAATGCTTCTTGAATCTCAAGAAATGCAGGGCCAAGAAATCCCTAAACTTATACAGGTACATGACTGTTTCCTCATCTACTCACTAATCCAGATAAAATGCAAATGAATAAAATTTGCTGCTGTTTATACACAAACACTTATCTTTGTCAATGACAATGTGGGGTTCACTGAATACTTACACACCCGTACAAAAAATTAGGAACAGAATTGAAACATCTGTTATGCACAAGAAGCATAAGCTGACTTGTCATGAGCTGGGAACAGTATATATCTAACAATATATATGTTCCTGTCATGAGTGATTATGATAATATGAGGCAGGCATTACCTGTGAATGGGGACGAAGTCTGTATCATATATGATTTTTTTTTTTATATCAAACGTGTTAAAAAGAGAAACGGAAATACCGTAACGTTTCTGACTTTGGTTTTGTTGTTCAGGATTTTACTTGTGATGTTAATTAAGTTAATGTTATGACGTCATATTCAATGTAAACAAAGAAACGCTGTCATCAGATAACATTTCTTTTTTTTATAAAAAAACAATTTCTTAAAATGAATAAGTATTAAGTTCCGTATTTAGACTGATAAATATACATTTTATTCAAAGTCTCATGCAAACAAGACCGGAACGGACGTAAATTTCTGCGCAGATCCAGAAATTCAAAAACGTGACAAAAAATTTTGACCGATTCTAAGTTCATTAGAACAATGAAAAATTTGGGAAATTTTCCCCGACTTTTTTTTTTTATTGAATTTTCTACTGTGATAGGGTACTTCATACCCATATTATTAAAAAAAACAATATCAAAAAAATACGTAGTCTCCACAATTCTTGCAAAGTATACAGTCTTCATGCTGAGTGGCAGCCCAGGTTAGTAAAATTGCTCTCAGGCCTGTAAAAATCATATCTACAGGCCAACAGAATCTAACTAAAAATTTTCAAAAATTGAGCTCCGGGCCTGTAGATTTAAAAGTTTGTTGTGAAGACTGAGTAGAATGTTAATTTTTCTGAATTGAATATAACTAACTGATTTGATTAGATGCAGAGCTAACCATGTGCTGAAATGCCTAAAATTCCCAAAGATACACCGTATTAAACTTTAGAAAATAGTATAAGTGTACATGTATGATACTGACCTGTAATTTCATGTGTAGCTTGAGTCCTTTAATTGACAAGTCAAAAAAGATTGTGTGAGTCACAACTTGTCATAACATCAGAGGACATTACTAGAAATCTGGATAATAACCAACAGGTTGACATGCTTCTATTAGACTTCAGTAAAGCATTCGACACAGTACCACACCAGCAGTTGTTGAAAAAACTTGAATCATACGGTATTGACGGAAACATACTTGCCTGGTTAGTAGCATGGTTGACACAAAGAGAACAACAAGTCACACTGGAAGGAGAAAGTTCAAGTACTGCTAAAGTAACATCCGGCGTATCACAGGGAACAGTTTTAGGACCATTGCTGTTCCTTCTATACATAAATGACATCGGGAACGACATAACATCAAAGATTCGCCTATTCGCAGACGATAGCTTACTTTAACTAGCAATTTAACAAAAGACATCTACAAGAAGACCTTGACAAAATGGTAAAGTGGACCAAAACTTGGCAAATGATTTTCAATCCGTCAAAATGTTATGTCCTTACCCCATTTGTACAATAACCAAAAAGAGACAAGCCATCAACTACAACATCAATGGACATATCCTAGAATCAGTATCATCAAACCCATACCTAGGAGCTGAACTTACCAACACAATGTCATGGGACAAACAAGTTAATAAAGTTGTCACTATTAATAGGAAACAGAGCACTAGGCTTTATACGAAGAAATGTTGGATCCTGTCCGGAGAAAGTCAAGAAACAAGCCTATCTTGTCCTTGTCAGACCTCACCTTGAATACGCTTGCAGCACATTGGACCCTCACCTACAAAAACATATATATCAGATTGAGATGGTCCAGCGTTGTGCAGCACGCTTTATCAAAAGCAACTAATACTCAAGAGAGCCTGGAACAGTTACAACTCTTCTAGAAGAATTGAACCTGACACCTTTAGAAACAAGAAGAAAAATAGCACGTATATTACTCTTTCGTAAAGCCATCCGTGAAAAGGTTGCTATTCCAATTCCATCGCACATTTTAAAACCAAGAAGAACTTCAAGACTCCATCAACCAAACACTAAAAGATATGTACAAATCAGGCCAAACAAAGATATTTACAAGCACAGCTTTTTTCCTCGGGCCATCAGAGACTGGAATAAACTACCAGACGAGCTTAGTATTAGAGATTGAGAGCAGTGAGGAATTCAAGACCAAACTCACCAAGCTCCTCTGCAGTGGCTAACGAGCACATTCAAAAGATAGATGATGTTTTTAACCAGCACCTGTACATAAATGAGCACAATTTGGAACTATTTTTATTAATTGTTATTTTACAAAGTCATGTTGGAAGATGTCAAAGTAAAATTCTATACTTGAGTGATTGGTCGATGTACTCTTTTAGAGTGACGACATGTAGATGCAGAGAGTTTTATTTAAAGACATCATGTCACGTCATAACAATTATTACAAAATATTATATTTAATAACATATTACCTCTTGTGAGCTTTTACAAAAGACAAAAAAATACAAAATAAAAACACAATATACTGATATTAAGACATTGACAGTCAAGTTCAGAAATTTGAAATGTTCCTCAAAGCGGTCCATGAAATGCACTTGGTTATCAGGAGAATTTTTTTTTTTTGGTGAAGTTTATTTTAAAGCACCAGTAATTTTTGTAATTCCAATGTAATGTCATAATTATTTATAGAATAGAATAAACAGTTCAACGTTACTATAATATTTGAAGACGAATAATCATTTTCCTTGTGTACTGGTAAAAAAATACCTACACTAGAACTCCTTAAATTACTACATGCTGTGCACCTTGTATGAGGGGGGGGGTGCAGTAGGGGGTCCGTTAACAAGTTAACAACACCTTGATGTTAGCAAAAACAGTTAACAAAAAATGCAAAAATGCTGATAACAGTTAAAAAAGAGGGTTGAAAACAGTTAACAGCTTAAATTGACCTCGGAAAACAGTCAACAACACCTTGAAAAGGGCCATATCAGGTTAACACAAAAAGATATTGTAATTTCAAAATTGTGAATTATAAAACATTGTATATTGATCTTTATTTTTATTTTTCCAGCCAAGAGACCACAGAGCTAAAGTTTGTGTATGGTAGGTACAACTTTTATAAGCCTGTCATACATAGATGAAACATATTATGGTGTACTATAGTCAGTCAACTATATATATAAATTATATACAATGAATCAGTCTTGAGAAAACTTTTAATTTCTTTTGTTTTAACATATCATTTTTTACAGAATATACAACTTGTTCAAAATTGCCTTAAAATAAAATTGGTTCAAACAAAATTCAACTTCACAATTTCCCATTTCTATACCATGGCAGAGAAATTGTTGCTAAAGGGAGATAATTACCGGTTTGCATGTCTATTGAATTATCTAGTCTGTTGATTCAGTTAAAACTGACCAGGGACAAAAAGTTTGACATTTTCCATGATACATTTTTTATTTGTTATTTTACAGGGCAGACTTAACTGTTGATGATGTGGATCGCATCAGTGAATCATTGAACTCTGACCATGTTAGGCAGTAAGTACATTGCTTATACAGAAAGTGTTTCTCAATTTTGTCATGTATTATTATAGAAAATATTTGAAGAACTGTCCATATAAAAGAAACACATCTTCAAGATATTGAAACACAAGCCTTGAAATAAGTATTTTCTCAGATTTACATCACTTAAATATTGTAACTAAGCATTTATGCATTTTCCTCCCTTAGTTGGTTTCAGTCAAGTGTACTTTATGTAATTTAAGTGATAAAACAATCACCTGTAAGTTTATTTGAAAAATAACAATATATGACATCAGGTAACATTAATAACTATATCCTACTTCTGATATATCATGTTAAAGTTTGTTTGTTCCAAATTCATTTTTCTTGTTAATTAATTGTTTGCTTCGAGTAAACAGCTTAAAACACGTCAATTAATTAGCTACCATATTTTCACATCATAACAGCCAAGAGAATATTTTTTTGACAATTATACGATATGGATGCTTAAAAAAATATAAATTGTGCATAGAAGACTTAAGTTTATGATATATACATGCATTGGTTCCAGAATTGGATAAACATTATTTTTCACCAGGCACTCGTTTCATATGACTTTAAAATGTACTTACTGGTATGTGTTGATCTCCTTATTTATTTTAAACTATTTGTACTTTTAGTGTTCATAAAAATAACATTATCATTGTATACTCAGGATTTGAGATTTGACTCCATTGGTTACATACATGTAATGCAAGTTAATTTAAAGAAACACTATAAAGGTTACTAACACATTTCAGGAACCCACTTTCTAGATTCCCATATTCAAACTGAAAAATATTGAGTGTTTGGTGGCAATTTATATCTTATTATCATGTATTAACATATTTAAGGAACACATATTCCAAATTCTAATGCAACAACGTTTGTAAAATTCATTTTGATTGGATAACGTCACTTATTTACATGGCATCAATTGACAATTGATGCTATCGGACGTACGCGCAAGCGCAGACAGCATATGACAGATTTTAAATACATGTTTTAACATTGTTTTCTATCAGTTTCATTAGAATGGAGATAACAATATTGTATATTAAGTTCCGATAGCATCAATTGGGGATTTGATGGTCGCAAATACATGTTTACTGTCTCCGCTAAAACGTTGCCAGTAAACTTAATTTGCGACCATCAAATCCCCAATTGATGCCGTTGGAGCTTAAAATACAATACAGTTATCTCCTAAAGGTTCCTTTGTAAAAACTAATTCATTGATTCCACAATGAAAATCTATAACTTAAAGTTATACCTATATTTCTTCTTGTTTTTCCAGAGTTTTAGCTGACATATTCCACCTGGATGACTTTAATAGGACCAATATAAAGTTTTATCTTACCTCCTATACATTTCTAGGAATGTGATTGGTTAAAAGCGCCCTCGTGGAGACCGTGTATATTTGATATTAGGTTAGTAGGGAGGCGGGGCTTATCTCATACACGGTTAGTAGTGGAGTTACGTCCCTTTATATTCCATATAAGGTAGTAGGGAGGCGGGGCTTATTTCATACACGGTTAGTAGTGGTGTTACGTCCCTTTATAAAAACAAAACGGTACTGAGAAAAAAATCGTAAAGGTTTCAACAGACGAAAAAATTGATGATTAAGATTGAAATAAATTCATATAACACATTTAACCCTCACAAGTTGTTATTGTTAGTATCTGTTTTTGTTGGATCAATGGAAGTAGTTTCTTAATGCTAACAGTATTGAGGACTTGCTCATTTTGATAGGTCTAAATTTCACACGTAAAGATAGTCGGTAAGATAAATTCGTTACATAGTGTGCTAGTAACCTAATACGGTATATATGGGGTCAGTAAATTCCATATGGGGATTCGAGCTTCGCTCTCACCCCATATGGAATTTACTGACCCCATATATACCGTATTAGGTCACTAGCACACTATGTAACTAATAATACCTACATTTCTTCTTGTTTTTCCAGAGTTTTAGCTGACATATTCCACCTGGATGACTTTAGGACCAATATAAAGTTATACCTACATTTCTTCTTGTTTTTCCAGAGTTCTAGCTGACATATTCCACCTGGACGACTTTAGGACCAATATAAAGTTATACCTATATTTCTTCTTGTTTTTCCAGAGTTTTAGCTGACATATTCCACCTGGACGACTTTAGGACCAATATAAAGTTATACCTACATTTCTTCTTGTTTTTCCAGAGTTCTAGCTGACATATTCCACCTGGACGACTTTAGGACCAATATAAAGTTATACCTATATTTCTTCTTGTTTTTCCAGAGTTCTAGCTGACATATTCCACCTGGACGACTTTAGGACCAATATAAAGTTATACCTATATTTCTTCTTGTTTTTCCAGAGTTTTAGCTGACATATTCCACCTGGACGACTTTAGGACCAATATAAAGTTATACCTATATTTCTTCTTGTTTTCCAGAGTTCTAGCTGACATATTCCACCTGGATGACTGTAGGACCAATATAAAGTTTTACCTATATTTCTTCTTGTTTTTCCAGAGTTCTAGCTGACATATTCCACCTGGACGACTTTAGGATCAATATAAAGACAGGGATTGTTATGGATCTGTATTTTTATACAATCATGTTTGCCAGAGAAAATAATTTTAACAGAGAGAAAACTTCTGCTGTGTTCTCTATTGTGAAGAAGACCCATGAAGTTTGTATTGGTATGTTTATCTATTTTCTTATGGAATTGATGCCATTCAAAATCAACATGTAAAAGATACCGTATTGCAGGTAATTTTCGTGGGGTTTAGATTTTCACCGATAGAACAAAATCACCAAAATAAATTCCGCTAAATTAAAAGTGAACATACAAAGGTATTGATAAAAGTTTTGAATCCGTCAAGATAATAACCTCCAAATTATTTCGTATATATAGATATAGGAAAATGTGGTGTGAGTGCCAATGAGACAACTCTCCATCCAAATAACAATTTATAAAAGTAAACCATTATAAATCAATATATGGCCTTCAACATAGAGCCTTGGCTCACACCGAACAACAAGCTATAAAGGACCCCAAAATTACTAGTGTAAAATCATTCAAATGGGAAAACCAATGGTCTAATCTATATCAAAAACGAGAAACATGTATAAATTACATAAACAAACGACAACAACTGTACATCAGATTCCTGACTTAAGACAGGTGCAAACATTTGCAGCGGGATTAAAAGTTTTAGTGGTACCTAACCTTCTCCCTTTTTCTGAAATAATAGCATAACATCACAACATAGAAAAACACACGATAAAATATCAATTGGAAGGCTTAACTCAATCAAAAAACGTAAATTAACACACTATGAACGAATAAATTTGATATCTTATTTAATGAAAATCACATAATTTTACACCCACGAAAATAACCTGTAATTCAGTGGTTGTCGTTTGTTTATGTGTTACATATTTGTTTTTCGTTCAATTTTTTTACATAAATAAGGCCGTTAGTTTTCTCGTTTGAATTGTTTTACATTGTCTTATTGGGGCCTATTATAGCTGACTATGCGGTATGGGCTTTGCTCATTGTTGAAGGCCGTACGGTGACCTATAGTTGTTAATGTCTGTGTCATTTTGATCTTTTGTGGATAGTTATCTCATTAGCAATCATACCACATCTTCTTTTTTATATACAGTATTTCTTGGAGGCAAATTTTTTATTAATTTCCTTCAGACTTAAAGATATTTGACTGGATAATTGCGGATTATAGATTTTAGTTTAGAGCACATGATTTTTTATAATTCTAAGATTTTTATTAGCTAAAAGAGCTAAATTATCTCGCCTTCCATTGAGTTTTCTTAATTTTGTGTTTACAAATAAGACAACTTTTTTGTACACATAGCAATAAATTATATTATGAAGGTTCTGTTTCTAGATACATGTATAATTAAATAAATTACTATTTGTCTTCTCTTAATAAGTTGGCCAACTGAACAACCTTACTATTAGTTTCTAAATTTTTATTAATAATTTCCCACGTCAGAAATATCTGTAGCTGTAAAATTTCATACATTTTTAGATCCCTCACCCCCTTCTGTTTGATTAAACTTTTTTGTTTTGTAAACAATCAGAGAAAAAATGTTGCCCCGTGTGTGACAAAATTTTTATTTCCCCATTATTACAACCCCCTTTACTATGACACAGAGTCACTTTTTTCATGGCAATGATGTTGTTTTAATAGTTAAACGAAAAGTGCAGTAATTGAAAACATTTCCATCTTAGAGAAATTGTTGTATTTGACATGCATTGCAGCCCGTAGCCAGGAATTTTTAAGGGGAGGTTCCTTGGACTCACAAACTCGACTTTAACAGTCACAATTCGAACAGAACATTGACTTTAACAGTGCTTATTTGTTTTCAAGGGGGGGTTCGTCCGAACCCCTCAAACCCCCCTGGCTACGGGTATGCATTGAAGATAGTGATATTTACAATTGTAATTTTTCAGAGACTCCATTTGGAAATGTAGACCAGACATTTAACTATTTTAAAGAAATGGTTCTGTGTCATGCTGTCAACGTAAGTTTTATTTCTGTTGAAAATCATCCTGTTATTTTTGGAAAAATAGATAGGACAATATTGTATATCTTGAGCAAATAAAATTTAATAACAAATAAATAATATATTCTTATAAGACACAACTAGAGGCTCTTTAAGAGCCTGTGTCGCTCACCTTGGTGTATGTGCATATTAAACAAACAACACAGATGGATTCATGACAAAATAGTGTTTTGGTGATCTTACTTTACTGAACATTCTTTCTACTTACAATTGTCTCTATCTATAATAAACTTGGCCCTTTAGTTACAGAGGAAAATATTTTGTTAAAATTTACAAAATTAATGAAAATTGAAAATTGTTAAAAATTGACTATAAATGGCAATAACTCCATAAGGGGTCAACTGACCATTTTGGTCGTATAGAATTATTTGTAGATCTGACTTTGCTGAACATTATTGCTGTTTACAGTTTATCTCTATCTTTAGTAATATTCAAGATAATAACCAAAAATTGCAAAATTTCCTTAAAATTACCAATTCAGGGGCAGCAACCCAACAACCGGTTGTCCAATTCATCTGAAAATTTCAGGGCAGATAGATCTTGGCTGGGGTCATCGGACACATTTTTGAAACTAGATAGATACCCCAATGATGATTGTGGCCAAGTTTGGTTAAATTTGGCCCAGTACTTTCAGAGAAGAGAATCTTTGTAAAAGTTAACTACGGACGCCAAGTGATGAGAAAAGCTCACTTGGCCCTTTGGGCCAGGTTAGCTTAAAAAAGGATATATACACATGTTTAATAAAAAATATTCAATAAGACAGCTTACTAAATGTCATACAAAGATAAAGTTTATGCTATCTATATTCAACCTATTCCTAACTTGACAAGACTGGTCAATATAGAGCTTTAATATTAATAATGTGTTTTCATTTTACTATAACCTTTTTATCTTGTTGAAATTTACAATACATTTTTATAAGTTGATAAAAGTAATAGGAAATACTTAATTGATGTTCCAGACAAAGATATATAGGACCCTATATATAGAGAGAGACCACCATACATAAATTACATAATATAAACAATAACAATAGTAAGTTAAAGGAGTTTATACCTACAACCAACTATTCATTTGTTTACAGAGACCACCCCACAGTATTGAGTTATTTAATGCAGATGAAGTCAGAAAAATCACAGAATATACAGTCAATACATACTTCAGACATTTCAAAATGTACAAATATGCCTTTACACCACTGGTAAGTATACACTTTATTATCCTTTTGTAATGTTCACTCAGTTGGACAATAATATAATATACAAAAAGAAAGCAACAGCTTGGAAAATGGCATGCATTTATTATTTATTGATTGTTGGTTGCTTAAAATCCAGTGGCAAATATTTCATGCATCTTCAGTACGATATTTGTTATTGAGAATCCTGGACTACATGGAAGGGAAATGTAATTAAGGTGGTACCTAACACTACAGGGAGATAACTCTGTAAAATCAGCTAAATGTTTTAATTACGTTATGTTGTTAAGGGAATATTAAGCTTCTAAATGATCAAAATTAGTATTTGTCAAACTGATATATAACCAGTGTAATTTTTCTGAAAAAAAACGGTTGGTTCAAATTATTTGAAATTTTTATATTTTTGTCAAAGGGACAAAGTATATACATGATATATACATACTTTGTCAAAATTTTAAGAAATTTAAACGAGCCAAATTAATTTTAGTGAAAGTGCTGGGTACCACCTTAAGGCTATTGTAAAAAATTTAGGAAGGAAAATCACTTAGTACTGAAATTATGAATTGCAAAAGTTTATTATTATGATTTTGATACATGCACATTTTTTTGTGATAATTTCTGAATTCTTTATATCTGCATAGATTATTAAAATTTTGATTATCATAAATTTATGGAGAGAAAAAAAATTGTAATTAAGAAGTTATTTATATAAATCTTTGAAATTTCTTAAATGTGTCTTCAATGGCGTTCTAGGAGGTGTCAGATAATTTTTTAAAATCTATTCATAATAATTTTATATTGAATAGGTGTCATTTGAAAATATCTATAAAGATTTGTTTCTGTTGCAGTCATAGGACATTCCAAATGAGAAGTTTAACATGTAATACGATAATGTCTTTTTAAATTTAAAGCATTGTATCTTCTCTTTGACATCATCTCCATTTCCATTTTCAATTTTAATAATACTATGAGCAGCATCTGATAGAAATCAACCTTATATAGGGAGGGGGGGTCGGAGGGGTCCTGATCCCGAAATCCCAGGCATAAAGATATGAAATCCTGAGGTCCCGAATTTTAAGAAATTTAAATCCGGACTTCCCGAAATTTGAAAAAAGAATTCCCCGATCCATCCCGAAATCCCGAGCTTAAAAACACCCAATCACGACGTCCTGATGAGACGTCGATGGATTTTGGAACATTCCAATACCTTATAAAAGACGAATTTGGTTCTATTTTATAGTGTTCTTATAACTTCTAAATTTTCTAATAGTTTCAGACTTTGTGTACAGATTTTGTCAATTGTCAACCCAAAATAAGTTAACAGATACTTGTATTGATATTAATTTGTATAAGGTCGATTTCTATCCAACACAGCTCACATGTTACTTTTTATTTACAGGTGAGATTAGACCTTTCTCTATCTTATGTTGGATTACCTGTCACACCACCACCATCTGAAGGTAAGCCGTCATATGCAGAGTTGCTTCCCTTGATAACTTTTCTCAAATGAAGGTCCTTATACTGCAGGTGTGCTAGTTGTGCAGTCAATTTATACATTCAGGGGTGGATCCAGATATTTTTAAAAGGGGGCCCCACTGACTGTCCGCTCTAGTCATGTGTCCGTTTTTTTCATATATAATAAACCACAATTTTTCTCACAAAAGGGGGGGGGGGGTTTCAGCTATGATTATCATATAGAAATTTGTAAAATATATTTACTCATCATAAAGACTGAACTTGACATCACAGCTGGTGGACTGTTCCCGTTACATGTAAAAAAAACGGGCACTAATATTTACCATTCAATTTAAGGTGGCAAATTATGTAGCAAAACAAAAATTATTTTCAGCTCCATTGGGTAAAGCCTGGATAAGTAGACAATGCCTGGCAGTCATATAACTTCAATGCTCAATTATTGTACTGAGACTCAGAAATCAACGAATTAAAATGTTGAATTTGGTGTTATGAGCATAAATTTTGTACTCTGAATAAGGATTAAAGTTTTATGACCAAGGGGCCATGAGTCGATTTCACAAAAAAACTTATGACTAAGATTGATCGTAAGTATACTGATTTGTTCATGACTTTTAAGACCAATCTTAGTTTTAAGTTTTTTTGTGAAATCGACTCCAGATTACCTATTGAGACATTATTAAATGTGTATTGGATCATAAGATTAATTTACATATAGTTTGCCTCCAAAACTTTGTATCAAGCATACCAGAAGAGGTTATTACAGAAACATGTGGAGGGGTTTGAATTTCTTTGAAATTTGTTGTAATGATCTAAATTCTCAAAGTATAATAGTAATAATGCATGAATTAATGTAATCTAACTCATTAGTAGATTTTTTTCCTGCATGAATAGTGGATATATGTGTATGTTGATAGTTGTATTAACATGTCTGTGTTTTTTACCATGGGTAAGAAAAATATTTAGTTTCTCATCTCGATTCTGCTTAATACTGCCCCTTTTAATTTTTGAAAAAAATAGGCAATTTTAAACTTGGTCAAGTAGAAGCAACTGAAAGAAGTAAAATATACTTGCAATCAGTGCAATTTGGGGAAAAAAATCAGTTTGAATTTTATTCACAACAAAATCTTTGAAAAATGTTAATTTTACCCAAATTGCAGTGAACACAAGCCTAATTTGACTTCTGTTAGGTTTCTTACTAGACTGAGTACCAGAATTTGCAGTTGCTAACAAGTCAGCACCAAAATCTTAAATGTACTAGTTTTGGGCATTTAAGTTCTGTTACTGGTTCAAAAGTTATATTCTCCAGAGTCAAAAGTCTTATTTAATGAGAGGAAAAAATATTGGAATGAGAAGCTTCGTAAGATGAAAGTGATGGTTAGAACAATATTATAAACATTTTAGCTGATGATGATGGTGATGAAGATATTATTTTATATACTGCCAATGGTACAGGTATAGAATGAAATAGCTTCTAGGAAATATAGAGTTTTGCTAGATATTATTATGGAGTAGATAGTTTAAAAAAAAAGTTTCTTAGAGCGTGTTGAACATTTGCATGCAAGGAGCCAGTATTTCCGCAGAAATTATAGTAATTTTTTTACCCTTTTTTTGTAAGAAGTACAGTATGCTACATTGAAGACCCATTGGTGGCCTTCCACTGTTGTCTGCTATTTAGTCCAGTTGTTGCCTCTTTGACATATTCCCCATTTCCATTCTCAATTTTATTGATGAATAAACAATATTTTTTTTGTTTTTTTCTCAAAAAAAGTAAATTTTTGTTGATTTTTTTTAAAGCAGTCTCCTAAAAACAAATGTATGGTTAGTCTTCTGAACTGTATACAAATTGTTCCTTGGAATTTCAGATCTGATTTCATTTTCATAAAAATATTTGTTTGATTATACTGAAATATAAAATCTTAATTTGTGATAATGCTAAAGTTAGAATTCACTGCTTTGTGTCCCACTGAGTGAAACTCTTAATTTTTCCTACATGACAAAATTGGAAAATGTAGAAAATAACCTATTTTGTATCATATTCGGTTATTAACCCCTGTTAGAATAAATCCACGTGGATGTAATGTTAAAAAAATTATTAACTAATTTTTATGTGGCTTATAAGCTTGGGAAGGGCTTATCACATCAAGTCCAAGTCCAAAACCAATATCTTGCATCATATTCATATATTTACATATTTTTTTTTGTATTATTACTGATTTTCCCCTTAATATCCAGTAATCCCCTAAATAAAGTACCAAATTGAATTATAATATTAACAGTAGAAAATCACATATTCACAAATATGTATTGTATTGAAGTCCAGAGCTTTCACTTTAACAGACCGGCAAGTATAAAATTGTTCCCCCAAGCATTTATTTATTTTTGTCTTTGACAGAGTATTATAATTCATACTGCAATTTATAATGGTAACATTTTTTTTAATTGATGGAAACTTAGAGAACTCATACAGTTCTACTAATTTCAAAGAAAATGTAACCTACTCTTTAATAGATTGATTTATTGTTTAATGTCCAGTGGAAATTATTTTATGCATATTCAGGACAATTTTAAATGTTTTGCAATTTTGCAGTTAATAAACTGGATTCACTATTATTTATATAATACCACTTTTTATAGATTTCGTGCATTAGTATACAAAAACCATGAACTTGAATTTTCAGAAAGCTACAAATTTAATATAGGTTTGAATACAAATTATGGCAATACATGAAACTACTTTTGTTTGATCAAACCTAAAAAAAAATGGTAATACCAGAACATAATTTACATGTGTTATTTGATAGTGTGTTGATTCAAATTTAAACACAAAGGTTTATATTTATATACATTTACAGCTGATGAAACCAGCCCACCAGAAGATGAGGTTTCCCCTGAACAGACCACTGAACCAACAGAAGGGGAGACAACTACAGAACAACAAAAAACTCCTGAACCAGGTAATCAAATATCTAACATTGTTGCTGATTGGTCTATGTTACATGTATAGGTCATAGTACATGTAGTCTTATTTTGTGTTTATATACAAGTAAATGTAGCTAACTCTGGCCAGTCGCTTTGATAAATTAGTGTTCAATGTTTTGAAAGTTTTCTTTTTTGATATTCACTATTCTACCATAAAGATCAGATTTGAAATATAAAAGTGTGATTGGGATTTAGTTCTAAAATCAAAATCCTACTTTTTGCTCTGTAGCTTGACATAGTTTATAGCCAATTATCAACTTCTATCTTGTTTGTGAATAATGTTGGTAGCTGTCTCATTTCATTGATGTATACTGCACATATACTGTTTTGCCTCCATGAATTATGAGGAGTTTGAATCGAAAATTTTGTAATCAAAGGAAGACAAGATCTTTCACATGACAACAATTTTGATTTTCGTAATTTATAAATTATATTTGAAATCTACATGTATTTGAGCTAATATCAGACATGGTGTTAAATTAATTTTGACCATTAAATGTCCATGCAATGCTTTAGGTGTTACAGTTTTATACATTCCAAATTATGAAAAAACTCTTAAAGTCTATTGTAAATTCAGAAGTTATTGTGTTCATAATTACAACATGTATTGCAATTTTTGAAGGGAGACAAAAATGAAAGATTGTTTATTGGGATTTTTGGAAAATCTGCATACAAATATATATGTATATATATACTTATTATTTAAATTGCCCAGACCCATTATTTACATTAAAAAAATATTGCAATTATACCATGAAAAAACATCAATTTTGTAAGAAAATACTTCAAAATGAATTGACACCACAAAAATATTTTACATTGCAGAAGAATCACAAGCGAGGAAAGAGTTACGTACAATGATACAGACATACTTATCTGACGAAATTAAGAAAATGAAAACTTCTGTTGAAGAACAAATCAAAAGCACAGAAGATAGTCTCAATAAAAAGTTAGAGGTTACAGAAGGGACAAAATCTGGAAAAGGTGCTAGAGGCTCACCAAAGGGGAAAAAGAAATAGCGGACTATCAATGACTTATTTATATTTGTTGAATTTTGTATTTTTATTTGTCCATATAATGAAATAAAATTATATTAAGTATATAAGAATTTTGACTGTTATATAAAATAAGATATTGATGAGAATTATTTTGTCTATCCTCAAAACTAAGTGTTGTTCAGAACCTTGCAGTATTTTGTGTGAAATATTAATTCAGTATGAAGGTAAAATACTGTCAATTTATTTTTATGGATAGCTTTTTGTGCATTTGAGGAAAAATGTACGTTTGAGGTTATTTTATTTCGTAGTTTTGCCAAAGTCTGCACACAAGAGTAGAATATAATGTACATCTTTGAACATTAAAATTCATGATTTACCGGTACCCACAAAACCAAGAAAAGGGTATCCCTTGACTAATAAATAATCCACAGTTTATTTGGTTTTAGTGTTGAAAATAGTATGGACATAATTAAGGCTAACATAATTTCATCTGATGGTAGCTGGGTATGTAGTCAGGGAAAAAAGAGCAACAGAAACTGCTAAACTGAAGCATTTACATATAAAGGTTAATGCATATTTTATAATGTGTGAGGCTTAAGGATAAATCTGAAAATGCATCACACTGTATAGCTGACTGAAACCGGAAACCAAAGGAGAAGTTCCGGTAAGGACTGATTTTGGCCTCAAATTTCAGGTTTATCTGACGAAAGATGTTGACCACTTTTTAATCACTTAAGTGTCTATTTAATTTGATTCAATTAATTTATGTGAAAGATTTTAAGTAATTTAGTCATTAAAATTGCTCCCATTCAAGCTCAAATATGAAAAATCTACCAAATATGCCAAAAAATGTCACTTTTAAGATGGTTTTTGTCAAAAATGAAAGTGGCCGCATCCACGTTCATCCTGAACCTTATTTTTTGTTATGTATTATCATCAAATACAACTTGCATTTAAATATTTTGGATGAACAGGAATGCGGCCACTTTCGTTTTACACGGAAACCGTCTAAAATTTAACCAAAATGCTAGAATTGTGAAGATTTCAGTAATTTAGCATGATTTAATGGTGCTAGTACTCGATATATGAACATAGTATTATCAAAAACAGCCCATATTTATGTAGCAGAAGCATTCTACTGTCCAATAAATAACGAAAAGTATACATTTTAACAATTTTGTAAAACCGCTATATTTTGGGGCCAAAAAGGGGTCTTACTGGACCAACTCCTTTCAGAAATCCTTGTATTGTAGTTCCTGAGAAAAATGTGACGAAAATTTTCAACTTGGTTATCATCATGTGTAAAATAATACAAGTGTTCGGTAAACAGGAAGTTGTCGAGTGATGAATCTGAAAAGACATCAAACAGTATAGCAGACTTATATAAACCCTGAGACCAAATTTCAGAAATCCTTATATTGTAGTTCCTGAGAAAAATGCAATGAAATATATTCATTGCACGGACTGATGGACAGACAGAGGTAAAACAGTATACCCCCCCCCCCCTTTTTTCAAAGCAGGGGGGGGGGGGGGTAATAATACACAAAACTTTTACTTATATCCCTTTTTCATACTTTAGCTTCAATAGATTAATAAACAAGAATGTGTCCACAGTACACGAATGCCCCACTCGCACTATCATTTTCTATGTTCAGTGGACCGTGAAATTGGGGTAAACCCTCTAATTTGGCATTAAAATTAAAAAGATCACATCGTAGGGAACATGTATACTAAGTTTGAAGTCGATTGGACTTCAACTTCATCAAAAACTACCTTGACCAAAAACTTTAACCTGAAGCGGGACAGACGGACGAACGAACGGACGGACGAACGAACGAACGGACGCACAGACCAGAAAACATAATGCCCCTCTACTATCGTAGGTGGGGCATAAAAATTAAACAAAAAGAAAAATTGTTCAACAGATTTTAATAATCAACAAAATGTAATTAACATTTAGTATTCTTAATAGTAATGTCTAACATTGGTCATAAGCCTAGTACTTACTTCATTACTGAACACACACCATAAAATAAACAGTATTTACAATGGGACTTAACATAGTGACCTAGTCATTAATACAGTATATAGTTGATAACTGAACTTGCACCATAATAAACAAACAGTAATTACACTGCAGTAGTAAACTTTAGGTTCATAATTGTAAAAATCTCCTTTCTTTGGCCAAGTGAAGACGCACCTTCACAATAAAGTAGGATGGCATAATTGACATTTGACATTTCAATTGAGACATTTAAACGCATTTTTATCATGTGACCCTCTGTCGTTTAGCTGGCTGTTGGAGATTGTGTTCACTCTTATCACATTCCTGACTTTCTACTATATCTCGAATTCCACCCATCTGTAACAAGAAAAAATACTTTTATGCAATAACAAACATTTTTTTATCTCTGAGAATTAGATTTTCCTTGCAAATAAAATTAAATTTTCAAATTTCATAAGATCCCCATAATCCTTAAAAATAATGAAAACATGTTGAACTGAGAGCTTTTGTTTATTAATGAATGGCTTAGTTTTTGGTAAATATGAATTTGATCAGCGATGGAAGTGAAAACCCATCACACAGTATAACATGCAAACATACTGACATGAAGCTTAATACTAAATTTCAGAAACCCTTGATTTGCTGTCCCTGAGTACAACAACAATTTTATTTGTCAGAAAGATGAACAGAAACACAAACACATAAACAAGTATACACCTCTCCTTTGAAGCCTAATAAAAATAATATACAAAATCATGAAGCCACTAATGATTTATTTACCAGCACAAATAAACGACGATTGTATAAAATTCACAAATATATTTTTCTTCTTCAAAAAAATTAAGTTGAAGGATTCAACTGATAACCTCCTTTCAGACTTACTGTGACTTGGTAAGGAACTGTAGACTCTTTTTTGGATGGAGATTTATACAACCAAGCATATCTTTGTTGGCCTTCCCAGTATAAAATGACTCTCACTGTACTGGCATGTCCCCAACTTTCTCCTAGAGCAGGTACTAACTGTGAACTCTCTCCATGTTTTACTTTTGTAGTCATTTGGTTAGTTAGTACAACCTACAATAATAATAATGGTGACTTATCTCCCCTTTTCTAAAGGTGTTCTGTTGTAATCATATATTGTTGATATCAATAGGAGCCTCCCATTATTTTTCATTTTAAACACTGGAATCTTCCACTGTAAATCTTTCTCTTCAAGAACTGTTTTACTCTGACAGTCTTTCAGTAGCAAATCTTTAAATATTAATTTCTATGCAATTTTAAATGATTACAAATGTATCTCAAAATTCTCTCTTTTTTTTCATTTTAAAAGTTGGAAATTGTTATTAACAAAATGAATGAATACTGAATTCTTATAGGTACTATTTTTTTTTTATTTATCAAGTTAAAAAAAATTTTTGTTTTGGTTAACTCCTTCATTTATTATTTGTTCTGTTTCAATGCATATTTCAAGAATTTCTTAACCATTGATAATCAACTGTAATAGTGAGATGCTTGATATAAGTCAAAATTAAGAAATAATTCCTTCATGTCATGCTCTATGCTCATTTTAACATGGGTAGGCATTATATTTGTCGATATTTTACACTGAGCGTTAGCATGACATGAAGGAATTATTTCGATTCTAATAGGACAAATACAGTATTTTTATAGGTCGAAGCGTGTGAAATAACCGTAAAAACGTTTGGCTGTTCCCGTTTCCTCCTCAAGGAGTCTGTGCATTGCAGTTCATATTTGATAAGTTTAAAAACTACGAGCAGGGTAAATATATGTTGTTTCATAAAAATATATAATACAAGTTTATGTTAGCTGCTTAAATATATATATTTTAAAGGATAATGATGGAAATAAAGTTAATATAAACAGTAAGTTTGTGCGCATGTGTCAAATATATTTTTGTGCTCATTAGAACACGGCTTTGTTTACAAAGCGTATTAAGGACGTCATATTAGAATGTCTCTTAATAGGTTTCTTCTTGAATGACAATGTATAGAGATCTATGGAAACAAATAAATTTCAAATCGATGAAATTTCGCATTTCTTAAGCAAAGGCCAGGTGATGGTTACATTGTTTTAATCTGGCCGTATATCATTTTCAATCTTTTGACACTACCAACATCCTGGCAATTGCATACATTATGCTCTTACTTTGAAAGGCTGCCTGATATGCAGAAAAGAGACAAATCTTACTTGGAAAGGCTGTCAGCTATGCAGAAAAGCATTAAAAAGCAATGTTGGTCGTTGGATTGACTACAAAGCAGGTCAATAACAATTTCATTCCTCCCACATGAGAGGTCTGCATGCTTATAAAAAAGTACTAAGACATATCATATCAGTGAACCATAATGTACAACATTAATCAAATACTTACAGCTATTTTATATTCTGTTGCCAGTTTAATAAAGCTCTGTGCCATTGATGTTAACAGTCTTGTCCTCAATGAAAAATCATCAAAGTCATGTCTGAAGTGGAAAGCTATACTGTCTACTACAACCAGCTTAACCTGTATATAATGGACAGATAATCACTAAATTAATACTTTGTCAAACAATTATAATTATTGTGTATATAATTGGCAATATATTTGCATTTTTATTTTACTTAATATTCACTCGATATTGAAACCTTCATAAGTTCATATCTATTCTGTTTTGTTTTTTTATTTGAGAATTTGGTTATGATGGTAGATCTTTGATGGTGTCTATAAAGGGATTCCTGATTTTTTTCCCGACATATGATGATCCTGTGTTTACTACTAACTATAATCCTTAAATAAAACTGTAGAAAGAGAAAACAAACCTTAGGATGATCCTTGATAAAATCTGGTAGAAGATGAACTGTAGCTAACAACTCCACATAGTCATGACATCTATAGTAGTGTATCCTGGATAATACTTTCTCTGTTGTAAACTCTGACATACTGGATTTAGTTTCTGAAAAATAACAGTTTTAACATTTTTTTCAACAGTACTCTTAATAATTATGAAAAAATGTTTGTTTGTTTACTTATTAAAAGAGTAAAGTTCTAGAGCTATCAATATATTGGCCTTTTTTGTGTATAGTTGTCTTTTAAGTGCTGGCACCTTACTGAAGTACATGATGTTTATTTATGGTGACATCAACATTCATTTAAGATTTACTCCACCTCCATAAGCATTTGTTTGGAGAAATAGCCAAAGAAAACTTCTATTTATTGACAACAAATTATTTCGTTTTTACCTTGTCTCAATTTTTTTAGGTTTAAATTTTAGCCAATTTTGTACAATACTTTGAAAAAGATTTATATATAAGTCTGTGTGTACCAATCTTCATAATGGGGTATCAAAATTTCATTGATCTAATGATTTTTCAACAACCTGTGAAAATTGGAATCCTTCAATTTTGTAATTAATTTAACATTCTATATATTGAAAACGCAAAAACTGCGAGGTTTTCATTATTGCGAATAATGACTGGGTTAATATCACAATAGTTAGAACTCACATTTTGATATCAGGTACATTTATATGTTTGCAGATTTTCTTGAAGATGCATATAAAATCTTGTATTTTATTTCCATTCTTCAAAAATCGCAATAATAAAGGATGGCAGTAATTTTCCGAATTTACAGTAGCCTATAGTCTAAACTGACCTTCATCTGATTCCATCTGAGAAATTTGTTGACAATGTTGTATGGTTGCCGTGGTGATATCTACTAATCTCTCCACAATTAAACTCCCCTCTGTATCAAGGTACACCACTTCACCATCCAAACCTCCAAAACATTCTGGTATCTGTACATCTACTGCTAACTGCATGCTAGAAGGACATACAAAAATACAACCAGGTGCTCCGCAGGGCGCAGCTTTATACGACCCCAGTGGTCGAACCCTGAACAGTTGGGGCAAATTTGGTCACAATATTCAAGCTTGATACCGTCTGAACTTTGATTGTGATCAAATTTTTGACATAATATAGGTTTTTGCCACAAAATTAATGTGGTTAAAGATCTAACGCATCTATTGCACAATACTGTGCAATTCAATATTTCTTATTGAAACTTTTCAAAATTTGAAATTTGAAAAATGTTGAAAAAAAAAAAAAATCCCTTAAAAAAATGGTAAACTGAGACCCCCCCCCCCCCAATTTATTGAAACCCCCCCTTGGAGCAGTAACCCTTAAACTCAATCCCATGCTTTCCTTTGTAATATTGAACCTTGTAGTACGATTTCAGAGAGATCCATACACTTTAACACAAGTTATTGTCATGATTGTTTGGAAACTAGAAACATGCTTCTTTTTGGCCCTTTTTTGGCCTTTAATTCCTACATATTTTGGGCAATTAACCCAAAACTTAATCCCAGCCTCCCCTTTGTTATATGGCACATTGTGGTACAATTTCAGAGAGATCCATGCAATTACACACAAGGTATTGTCTGGAAACTAGAAAAATGCTTGTTTTGGCCCCTTTTTGGCCCTTAATTCCTAAACTTTGGCCCCATAACCCCTTAAATGAATCCAAACCTTCTACTTGTGATTTAAAACATTGCAGTATACTTTCAGAGCAATTGAAATACTGGTAAACAAGTTATTAGTTATTATCCTGAAACTAGAAAAATGCTTGTTTTGGCCCCTTTTGGGCCCCTTATTCCTAAACGGTTCGGACCATCATCACCAAAATAAATCCCAACCTTCCTTTTGTGGTATTGAACCTTCTGAAGAAATTTCATTAAGATCTATTCATTTAAACTAAAGTTATTTTCCGGAATCCAAAGTGTTTGGACGACGACGATGCAGACGACGACATCATACAAATATACGAACCCAAAATTTTTTTGGGGTCGTATAAAAACTACAGAAGTTAAATTATGACATAACAAGAGGCTGTCAAAATAATAGCAAACCAGGTTTTCACAATATTTATTTGTGTCATTGTATAGGCAATGAAGGGCCATAACTCCTGAAGGTCAAAAGTGAAAATCATCCGTATCAACCTTGATCTCAATTTTGTAATCAGTTACAACACATTAAAATTTGATATCTGTTTTGTTGAATGGTTCACAAGTTCTTGCACTGAAATGACATAATGTGCTATTTTTTAAGGAATCAAGAACCGTAACTCCTGAACTATAAAAGGGAAATGTTCAATTTTGTCATTATTAACAACATATTAAATTTTGTGAAGCATGTTTGTTATTCAGTTAGTAAATGGTTTTATTATAACTCAGTGTCTAGGTCTAGAAAATACTTGAATAAAACTAAGCCTACATTTATATACAACATAAACTAAAACTGATTTTGTTTTGAAGATATTTCGTGTCTATAGTTACCACATTTGTGTCTTTCCTATGCCAGGAGCACCACAGAACTCTGTAATCTTACACAGTGGTACTCCTCCACCTAACATAGCATCAATCTGTTCAGAGAATGTGATGATAGGTGGTAGTGTCTGCTCCTGTTGTAAGATATCAAATGCTGATTTTACTGTAGACTTCTTTGTAGTGTCATCGTTAACAAGTTTTATGATTTCCAAACATTCCTCCAAGCCTATGCCAGTTTCTACAAATGAAAAAGTAATCTTAGGTAAAGTTGAATATTTATTTCAAGTGGACCAATCTTGATGTCAACTGTAAAATTGTTCCCTTCTTTTTAAGTCACATTGATTTCAAGTCGACCAATTATAAGAGCAATTTAATTGAACTTAATATTTTTAAGTTAGAGGCTTAAATATTCACAAATAAACATATTAATTACTACAGTAATTGACTTTTAAACTGATGAGTTTTATAGACAAATTTGCATCTGTCATACGATCAGTTTCCCATACAATATTACGACTAAAGTTAATCGTACAGTCATGAACAAATCAGTAACTGATCAGTCACTGGTATCTATAATTTTTTTTAACAGCAAATAAATTTTTCTTTCAAAAGTAAAAATCTTATCTGGAATATACTAACGTGACATAATTCTTCTAGAAAAGCTTAAATATATCAAAGGGTCATAAAGATTTTTCTTGTTTGAAGATTTTTCATGCACTCCTAGTTTTGATCTGAGGCACTGCTAGGGAGTCTCATTAGGGGGTTCTGATCCCGGTTACTGTTTTGTCAGATTCCCGTATCTAGCTAACACTATGTGCGCAAGCAATTCTCATTTTTTTTGTAATTTCCCGTGTCCTGCTAGACTTCATTTCCAGTTTTCACGGCACAATAATTTGACTTTCACGTGTCACAATTACAAAAAATCGGCAATCCTGTGTCACGCTTAGACCCCAATGAGACTTACCTGCTATCACTGCATTACCTTTAGACGGACCAGAAGGCTTGATGTCTTTAAGATCTTCTACTGTTATAACTACATTACCTTTAGACAGACCAGAAGGCTTGATGTCTTTAAGATCTTCTACTGTTATAACTACATTACCTTTAGACAGACTAGAAGGCTTGATGTCTTTAAGATCTTCTACTGTTAAGAATCCTGCAGCACACAACTTTGTCTTATGTACAGGAGCTATGGGAAAGGTGCTCAAAGTTCTCTGGGACTGCATTTCTTATTACTGGAAATAAATATGAATATGTACTTATGGACTCATTATTATTTGTGGGATACCAATTTTTGTAGATTTTGTGGTTACAGATAAACCACAAATTTAAATGTTTAAATTTTATTGAAGCACCCTTTTTTATGTAAGGTTCAAAACAGGCAGACTTCGGAAAAACCTGACAATTTCAAATATCCAGGAAAAAATAATGTTTTTTCAATCCATGAAAAATTGGTATCCACAAAATTAAATGAATCCACAGTAACTAAATTTTTCAAGTGGAGATCCTGAAAAGAGATTGATAATGCGAAAAAAAAAATGTTTATGAAAATAGTGTAGGGTCACCAGATTAAAAATTAGAGGGTCCAAGGACCCTGTGTCGCTCACCTGATATTTTTATTTACAATTGATGCATGATAAATGCAACTGTTGTACTTTCGTTTAGTTTCAGAGATATAATACTAAAAAGTGCATTTGAAACCTGTTTTATTTCAGCCATGTGGGCAGGCAGGGTCATCATACACAGTGGTCCCTGGATATCCTAGTGGTGATTTAAACCAAGTTTGTTTAAATTTGAGTTGTTTCAAGGGAGAATTTTGTAAAATTTATCTAACGAGAAATGCAAAGTAATGAGAAAGTTGTGAAGTTGTTTTGTTGTTGCGCAACCCCCTGCTCCCCCTTTGCCAAAAAAACCAAAAAGGTAATAAAAAATTATCATATAAGGGCAATCTATCCTATTAATGATTTCTGCAAAATTCAGTTGATTGTGCAAGGGTTGTATAGCCAGCTGAGGTCGTTAAAAACTCTCTTTTGTTGTTGCAGATAGATTTTGACCTGATAAACAATTTTACCACATGTCAGATTTGCTCTAAATGCTTTGGTTTTTGAGTGATAAGCCAAAAACTGCATTTTACACCTATGTTCTATTTTTAGCCATGGCAGCCATCTTGGTTGGTTGGGCAGGTCATCGGACACAATTTTTAAACTATATACCCGAATGATGCTTGTGGCCAAGTTTGGTTTAATTTGGCCCATTAGTTTCAGAGGAGAAGATTTTTGTAAAAGATAACTAAGATTTACGAAAAATGGTTAAAAATTGACTATAAAGGGCAATAACTCCTAAAGGAGTCAACAGACCATTTTGGTCATGTTGACTTATTTGTAGATCTTACTTTGCTGAACATTTTTGCTGTTTACAATTTATCTCTATCTATAATAATATTCAAGATAATAACCAAAAACAGCAAATTTCCTTAAAATTACCAATTCAGGGGCAGCAACCTATCAACGGGTTGTCCGATTCATCTCAAAATTTCAGGGCAGATAGATCTTGACCTGATAAACAATTTTACCCCCATGTCAGATTTCCTCTAAATGCTTTGGTTTTTGAGTGATAAGCCAAAAACTGCATTTTACCCCCTATGTTCTATTTTTAGCCATGGCAGCCATCTTGGTTAGTTGGCCAGGTCACCGGACACAATTTTTAAACTAGATACCCGAATGATGATTGTGGCCAAGTTTGGTTTAATTTGGTCCAGTCGTTTCAGAGGAGAAGATTTTTGTAAAAGATAACTAAGATTTACGAAAAATGGTTAAAAATTGACTATAAAGGGCAATAACTCCTAAAGGGGTCAAAAGACCATTTCGGTCATGTTGACTTATTTGTAGATCTTACTTTGCTGAACATTTTTGCTGTTACAGTTTATCTCTATCATAATAATATTCAAGATAATAACCAAAAACAGCAAAATTTCCTTAAAATTACCAATTCAGGGGCAGCAACCTATCAACGGGTTGTCCGATTCATCTCAAAATTTCAGGGCAGATAGATCTTGACCTGATTTACAAGTTTACCCCATGTCAGATTTGCTCTAAATGCTTTGGTTTTTGAGTTATAAGCCATAAACTGCATTTTACCCCATGGCGGCCATCTTGGTTGGTTGGCCGGAACACTGGACACAATTTTTAAACTAGATACCCCAATGATGATTGTGGCCAAGTTTGGTAAAAATTGGCCCAGTAGTTTCAGAGGAGAAGATTTTTGTACAAGCTAACGACGGACGACGACGACGACGGACGATGGACGACGGACGCCAAGTGATGAGAAAAGCTCACTTGGCCCTTCTGGCCAGGTGAGCTAAAAATGAACACATTAATTTCTGGATAAAAAGTAAGCAGTTGACAACTCTATAAACAGTAAATGTGAAAATCAGGGAATTCCAACTTTATCTATCTTTTTACACATTGTGAATTGGATTGAGAGTTGTATTATTGGCACCTCATACCACATTTTCTTATATCTATGCAAGAAATTTAGGTCTTTGCATATTGCACATGCAGTCTGCATAACAGTTGTTGTTGAAGATAGTATGCTGATTTTTAGATGTCTTTTGTGTTAATGAGCTGCTGTCTCATTGTCATATCAGCCAAATATTTTCAAATCAACCAAAACAGAATGATCATGATGATATTTCCACCAAAAATTCCCAAGATATTACTTTAGCTTAACCATAAGTAAACTGATATGTCAACAGGAGACATGCTTGTATATTTTTGTGTGAGGCAGACACTGGTCAGGCTGATCCACACAAAGCAGATAGACTATTTAACAGGGCTCTTATTTATTAATAGCCTGTGGTTTCTATTGGTGATACAGAGCCATTTGACTAGTTGACAGGGACTATATTTAAGTGGTTTCTTTAAGCAGCAATCCTCTATCAAATAAATCCAGATGAATTACTACTTCTAATATATGCCTCTGCTGTTCAACAATTTGGGATTGACTGTTGGTTTGTTATTTTAAGTCATTTGTAATAAAATTGAGAATGGAAATGGGGAATGTGCCAAAGAGACAACAACCCGACCATAGAAAAAAACAACAGCAGAAGGTCACCAACAGGTCTTCAATGTAGCGAAAAATTCCCGCACCCAGAGGCGTCCTTCAGCTGGCCCCTAAACAAATATATACTAGTTCAGTGATTATGAACGCCATACTAATTTCCAAATTGTACACAAGAAACTAAAATTAAAATAATACAAGACTAACAAAGGCCAGAGGCTCCTGACTTGGGACAGGTGCAAAAATGCAGCGGGGTTAAACATGTTTGTGAGATCTCAACCCTCCCCCTATACCTCTAGCCAATGAAGAAAAGTAAACGCATAACAATACGCACATTAAAATTCAGTTCAAGAGAAGTCCGAGTCTGATGTCAGAAGATGTAACCAAAGAAAATAAACAAAATGACAATAATACATAAATAACAACAGACTACTAGCAGTTAACTGACATGCCAGCTCCAGACTTCAATTAAACTGACTAAAAGATTATGATTTCATCATATGAACATCAGGCACAATCCTTCCCGTTAGGGGTTTAGTATCATACCATCATAACATCTATAATACTAAAATTACGAGGTCCAATTTGTCAGCCGTCATCACGTAAAAACGACGAATCATAGAATTCAACTTTATATATAACTAATATAGTACAAAGGTGTAGATTAAAAATTACACCACTCCAGGCCCTTTTGTTTTCCACGTAATTAATATTGCCAATAATTAAGAAGTTCCGGGTCGAGTCCGCTACCGATACCAATAGTATATTCACCTGTTACCTATTACCTTATCTGTACGTTCCGCATCTGACAGGCGCACCACCAAACGTTGTATTCAGGACTAATATGCTATATACACCGGTCATAACCACAGGGTTGACACTACTAAATTGTCAAATTGTTACCTATTGTAGTATTTTAATCAGTAAGACTTTCTAAGATAACGATACGAATACTAAAAATCTTGACTAAAAATAAGGCGTATAGCCGGTACAGTTTTCAATTTGTTCAGTAGTTGGCATGACGTAAAACAGCAAAGCAAAGAATTCAACTTTATTTATAACTTATATAGGACAATGCTGTTGATTAAAAAATACTCCATTCCAGGACCTTTTGTTTTCTAAATAATCAATATTACCAATAACTGATAAGTTCCAGTTCAACGGGTTCAAACAGAAAGACTTGAAAGCAGAGAAAAACTGTGTATCTTATAATCGACATGACTTTATCAGATGACAATACTAATACTAAAATAAGGCTTGCGCATAGTTATATACTTTAATTCAGTCACGGACCCGTGATATCACGGGTGTGTTCTAGTATATATATATATATATGAGAAAAACATAACCTGTGTCATGCCAACAACTGGTTTTTGAATAAATCTGTTTAGTTCTGATGCAAAGACCCTATAAGTGAATCAATATTAACGCCAAAATATGCAATCTTTAATGACCTGACAACAGTATCGTAACTATATCAGTATCGTAATGTATACTGTAAATTCAGAAATCATTGCTAGGTATTTATAAATGTAAATAATGCAACTTGGAGAGTATCCCAATAATAAGAACCATGCAGCATTATGATATCTGATACACATATCTGTATGCAGTTTTTCCTGAAATCGTTATACAAATTTATCTTAAATTTGGGTTGGTTCTATCAAATTTGCATTTATAAATGCTAGCAAAAATTTCTGAATTTACAGTATTCTATTTTGTGTCTGTAACTCAAAATGATACCTTTTTGTGAAGCAGTCGTTCTTTACTGAAGTAATTGGGCATAAGCATAAAAGAAGCATTTCAAAACGATCAACAAAAACATAACTTTATATCCATCAGTATAACATTTGTATAATAACAAATAACATTATAACAAATAACATTATAACAAATAACATCATTTTTAACAAATGAGGTAATTTCTTTACCAGTAAGGCAGTAACCAAAAAACAAAAAGTGCATAAAAAATTGAGAACTCCCCAAAATTTAAAAAAAAAAAAACCGGATCAAAACATAAATATAAAATACATGAATAAAACTCATTGTTGCTATGTCACAGGTTGCTTAATAATAAAATAACATGAATGTTAAAAAAAATTGTAATTTTATAGCAAATACTACATTGCAGTACTCATATGGGAACTTTGGTAAAAATGGGAAGTATCGATAGATTGACCACATTCTGAGCATTTTTTTTGGAAAGTCTATTTTGAGCTATGACAGGAACAAATACACAACTTTCATACTAGATACCTTATAAATACTTAAAACTCAAGTTTGATTGAAATTGGTCCAGCAGTTTCAAAAATCTTTTTTTTCCTTTTTTATAAAGTTTACAAAAAAGATGGATGCCAGTTGAAGAGATAGGATTATTATAAGCTATCTTTATTGTTTTATTACACTTATATTAACAGTAATTACAGGAATGTAATGAGTATTTATTGTAATCTATTCCAATTTAAAAATTTCAGAATAGTACCAAATTTTCTATGTGCAATAGAGCATTACATTTGGATTTGTCAACAGACCAAGATGTCCTACTTTTATGGCCATCGTTATGTTAGTATCTTACAATCTACATTTAGTTTAATGACATCTGATGAACATGATGAAGCATACTGTAGCACTCATGGCACCCATATAGTATAAAACAAAACATGCAAAAACTAAGGTTAAATTTGCATAACTTTAGGGTCTGACAAGAGATCAAGATGTCCTTTTAATAAGCACATCCGCATTTAAAGTTTCAAAAGAATTCTTAGAGTGATAAAAACCACAATAGAGATCTAGCGCAAGTTTAATAAAACAGTGTTTAAATTCATGACACAAAATTTTTCATTAGCTTGACAAAACATAAGGAAAAGTGTTATTGCTGTTCTTCATTTTAAAGTTTAGGTTCTCATTAAGGCAAGATCATGAGCCCTAGATCGGAAAATGTTGTATCCACTTAGCAAACATTTCATTATATAGAAAAAGCTAAAAAATTAATCTCAATATTATGTCATGGTCTTGTTCTATATTGTCATGGAAACTGAATGATAAATTAAACAGCAATAAAATGTCTTCTTCTCAAAGCTAAAAATTTCCCAGAACATTACTGAGAACCGTGAAGTTATATTGAAGGTTTCAGAGCAAAATCTTATACACTATCATGTTTATTGTGATTATATAATAGCCTCCCTTTGCTGGTTATTTACAATGCTACTATCACTAATAGTGCAGTAAAAAATACAGATGTTCAGTAACTCTGACAGGTAAACTAATATCAACAAAGAAATCTTAAAAACACTACAATAATTTGCCTGACAATCTGAAAATAAAGTAAGAACAACATACATTTAAACAACCATGGAAACTGTGTATTCCTCTATACCAGAATTACTGGTAGTGTACTGTTTATTGAAACTGGTGTACTGGGAATTGGAATATTGAAATAGCCAACTTGAAGGCAGACAACAAACACAACATTTCACTTTAGTTTGGGGGTCTAATTTACTCAATTTTAATGATATAAGGAAGATTACCAAAGTTGGAAGAGTCATAATGACAATAATAAGGACTTTTCCATGATATTCAGTCGGAATATTTTTTGAAACACACTGTTTCATCAGTCATTTTAGTTAAAATTTTATCCATTTCAAATAAAATTAGGCTATAAAATATGATGGGTGGTATTTGGGGACAATTTTTCAACTAAAAAGTTTAGATCAACATACATGACTTGTATAAAAGGTTTAGATTTTTTTTTAAAATACCATATATGGTCATGGGTTGAAAAACCTTTAAATAATAGCAACTAGTACCTCAGATTGGGCAAGATGATCTAAAAACCTCAAACCAGTGCCTTATTTAAATTATTTTGTTTAGATATTTAAGTGTAAAAAGTTTTATAACACTAAAAACTTGTTAAAACTATAATACTACTGAATCCCATCAACATGATCAAGTTATTAATTTATGTACTCTGGTGATACTCATCATGATAGAGTTATACACTTATTAATTAGTCCACCATTTAAACAATTTTCAATAAAAAAATCCTAAGAGTATAACACTGCAGTACTTCAACTTGTCGATTCATTTATCACCCTCAGAGATCAATTTCACATGAAAAGCTTTATTCGGTACACGTTCATTTCCTTTTCCAAAATTTCTGAATTTATGATCTTTTGGGCTGATTATTGTCACTAACAACAGTTTTGTTTGACTTTTATTGAAGCTATGAAACCCAATAACCTCACTCTTATCATCCTTATAAACAAGTGGTTCAGTAAATGCCAGATGAACACACTTCTTCTTTGGATGCATAACTTGGATACCATCCTCCATCACCATGAACAGGTTACCATGGTGATCGATTGTCACAGCACTCAAACCATACGGGCTATATGACATGCTTTCGGTGCCATCTTCTTTTGAAACATACAGTGTGTTATTGAACAATCCCCAAAATGTGTTGTTAGGTTGTGCAATGAAGGAATCAAATTGCAAGTCGAAATCCAATTCCTGAACACAGCAACCAAGAACATCAAACACAAATAAGCAAATTTTCTCTGCATTTTCTTCAGTATATAGAAAAATCCTTTTGCTGTTAGAATCTAATATCACTTTATTTCTGTAAGAAGTATAACCATAATTGTCAAGATTTATAGACCCTGTCTTTTTCATTGTTGCTTTGCTTGCAAATAACATTTCCCTATTCAAGATTTTCTGATAGACAATTACTACTCTATCTGAATTCTGAATAGATGATATACCGTATATCTTAGCATCATCATACATGATTCTATCAAGTGAAAAGAAACGGTACTGCTGCAAATATTTCATGTGTTCATCATATTTAACAAGCTGTAAGACTGTTTTGTACTTTCCATTGATAACCAATCCTAGTATGCCAGCTACCAGTATATAATTATCATCTGTAACTGTGGCACATTGTACATTTAAATCCATATCATCTACTCTTTCATTTTCTGCAAGGAAGTCTTTAGGATCGATCCATTTTTCTTTTTCTAATGTAAGATTTGGAAAATCTTTGCTTTCAGTTCTAGATAAGCTCTCATCATTATCAATCAAGCTTTCTACACTTAAGGGATTAGTAACTTTTTCATAGTTGACAGACAAGTATCCTAATGATTTAATACCCTCTATTTCATGACTGGCTTCATGCAATTCAATATTAACTTTTGAATTCGGTGGTATTTTCTGCAGCTTTTTCACTCTTTCTTTTAGTTTTTCTGACTGATTTTGAACAAATGAGTATATCTGACTTTCAGAACCATTGGCGGTTACAAACTCTAAGGCAGTCTGATCAGCTTGTACTTCCTTCTCCATATTCATCAACTCTTGTTTCTCCTTTCCTGACTCTTCTTCTCCATCTTTATCCACAGTTGCTAGTTCACTCAACAAATCTTTTTCTAAATCATCTATATGCTGAATAAACTTGGACTTGATATTGGATACTGCCTTCTTTATTTTCTTTATTTGATTTTTTAACTCTTCTTTCGACACCCTTCTTTCCTCAATAATTTTGTGACTGACTTTTGCCATTTCTTTCAAATCATGGCCTAATTTTTTGAGCCAATCAGATTGCTTGATTCCCTTTGCTGCCCTGTTTAGATGACAGACATTTTTACAAGACTTATGACTAGTTTGGAAGCATTGACGACAACAGATCACATCATGATCTTTGCAGACGACATCTTGCTGTAGGTCGTGATGCCATTTGCAATTAGATGTGGACAACATTTCATAATATTCAGGGGATATTTGTTCCTTCATGTCTATAACATGATGGCTTCCAGTAAGTTTAATTGCTTGGTGATCCTCCAAACATTTACTGCACAGACCCTCTTCACAATCAATGCACCAACTTGTGGACTTGGATTCCACATCCCGTCTGCTGCATGGATTACAATGCATCATAAAATCTTCCACTTCCTGAAACACCAAGTTTATTTTTTTATTGACATCTGGAATTATAGTAATTTTGCAAGTTGGTTTTGAACATTTCTAAAGGTCACAGGTAATTATAAATGAGACATGAGGTTAGGAGGTTGTCTGCCATACCCCAGAAGTCACAGATGAGATTTGACCATTTCGGAGCCACATTGAACTATTACGTTTCAATTTTGGACTGTAAATCATAATGGTTTTCTATATCTTGTGTAAAATTCTCTTCCTGAGCCCTCTATTATATTGTTTGAGTATGCAAGTTGTTTTTTAAAGAATAAGTTTACTCAATAAGTTACATTGGTCGACCCAAGGTCAATCACTCAGCTGCGTAAACAACTTCATCAAACAATTGGTTCTTCTCTGGCATAATGATGATATTTATAAGCATTGTGATATAGGAAATTCCATACCTATATACTTGAAGTCATAGTGCCCACAGTTACTTTCTTAAGGCCACTTAGTTCCTGAACTATGTATGAAGATCCAAGATTTTGTTACAGGGGGTGGGGGGCCCTGGCAAGCCAACTTTTGGAGTGATACTTGTAACAAATAGACTCAATGCATTTATTATAAATGTAGCTCCATAAGAACCCTCCCCCTTAAGGAAAAAAATATCCGCCTCTGCCTAGTCCGATGTATATAATTTGACAAGGAAAGGTAACAACCAGCCACCAAAGTCTTTATTATTGTAGAGCCTAGGTGGTTAAGTGGTCTAGTGCGTCGGGCATAGTGCTTGCAAGGCGATTTGGTGCCACAAGATCTCAGTAGCATGAGTTCGAGTCCAAACCAGGGAAGAACAAACTTTGCAACTGCAAATTTATAGATTTAACATTGCTGGGCTGATATATAGACAAATTATTATACTGAATGTGTTTTCAGCCTTCTTTCACCATCACTGGTGATCTGATGGATAAAATCTGCCATAGAGTTGTCACTGGTTCAGACGTACTTGTATATATATATATATTATGAATATTAACCAAACAATGTTAGATCTGTAAATTTGCTGATGCAAATTTTTCTACTTCCCTGGCTGGGATTCAATCTCGTGCCACTGAGATATCGTGGCACCAAATCACCTTGTACTATGCTCTAGATCACTAGACCACCTAGGCTCTACAATAATAAAGCCTTTGGTGGCCTGGGGTTACCTTTCCTGGTTAGTTTTAATCTAGTGTTGTAACACAGTACATGATATAAAAGGCATGAAGATGGAATTTTTACAGATTAGCTGAATTATCTATCGTACTAAGAGGATATTACAAATTAATGTAGGATACAGTCACAGAAATGATCATATTATAAGTACGTCTTAACCAGTGACAACTGAACTCTATGACAGATTTTATCAATTGGCTCACCAGTGAGGGTGATATAAGGCTGAAAACACATTCTGTTATTAAAATTGTTTAAATAACAGCCCAAAAATGTTAAATCTGTAAATTTGTGGAATCAAATCTTTTTTTCTTCCCTGGTCTAGATTAGAACTCATGCTACTGAGATATCTTGGCACCAAAATGCCTTGCACTATGCCGGACGCACAAGACCATTCCACAACCTTAGGCTCTACAATTATAAAGCTTTCGGTGGCTGGGTGCTATATTTCCTCAACAGTTTTTATCTAGCATTGTAAAACTATACATTATATATAACATTGTATAAGGCATGCAGATGGAATTTATACAGATCAGCTGAATTACCTACAAACATTAAAGGGATTATATTTGTTAGTCTAAAAACAATATTTTACCTTTTGGAATGTTGGACTGTCTTAAAAAATCTTCATACTTCTTTTTTCTGTAATCATACCTTTTACATCTGAAATATATATTTAATTATATAAATATTATTAATATTAAAGAATGTTGTTGAAAGAAGTACAAATTAGACTGCAAAGTTGGAATGAAGTAAATAAAAATATAACATAATAATAATTGTTACACATAATATAATCAAACATAATAGGATCAAACAAAATTGTATGCCAATGCTTGTTAAAAATATATCCTGTGTCTAAATCTTGATATCAAGTTAAACAGTAGGTACCATTATCAACACCAACTAGTTACAAAAAGATAGCACATTTTCAATAGAATGTACTGTGCCGCAAACAACACTATCTATACAAAATTCATTGCGCCGTTCAAAACATTATAATACAGAATAAACATGGAACTTATTAAAAATGCAAATTCCAATATTTAAAATAATTCAGAGTTGAAATAAAAGTTAGTTAAATAGTAAAATAAGGGACTGTAATTTGTATAATAGTTGCTAAATTCCCACAAAACAAGATAAAACAAAGCATAGTAGTGTTTAGTCCAAAAAGTATTTAGTGCAAACAATGATGAAATAAATGGTGAATGTGTTCATTTGACACATATGATGCCCCTGCTTGCATATCATATAAAGTTATATGGGTACATAGCTGATAAACGGTAAAAGTGACTCTACCCAAATTTGTACTTGATCTGAGTTTTGAGGTAATATGTATAAAGTTTCATAACATTTGGTTGAGCACTTAAGTTAGAGAACAGAAACAAATAATTCAGTAATCGGGCGCGTAGCTACGTTTACGTCAAAACGCCCGGGCGTACACTTGAATTTTGATAAAATAAAAATTTGATCTGAAGAAAATAAAAAGAACTGGTTAAAAGCATATTTTTTTAGCCTGGCAATTCTTCTTTTAGTGACTTGTAAATTTTGAATAAAAGTGACGAAATTTACCTTTTTAATCAAATAGTATCAAGTTATATTTGTATATTTTCTGTCAAAGTCTGAATCTACAGAAAATTTTTCTCACTTTCCTTTACTTTAAATTATCATACATTATCTGCTGAATTTCAATATGGGTCTTGCATTTTTTCCAGTCTGTGACATTTGAGTTGCAAAAACAGGACAGAGATCCTAAATTTCGCTGGCGATGTAAATAATAGGGTTCGGAATACGGTTAAAAAATTAAATACTAGTATCAATAACTTTGTCAAACCTTCATGAAATTATACCATAGTTGGACAGAAACTGTTTTTTTTTTTATCAAAAGAATATCCAGAGAATAATGATAAAATTATCATTGATTATATGTTAACTTTTCCCGAATTTTACAGATAAAATGAATTTCTTTAAGACCTAGTGGATACAAAGAGGGGTTAGTTGTAATGCATCAATTTCTTTGTCAAAACTTTTATGAAAGTTTGGGCAGAAGCTTTTTTATGATTTATGTCTGAAGCAGAAAACAAAAACCAACAGTATTATATTGACAGAAATAAACAAACAGTTTGTGTTTTTTTTACATTTTTTTTTTTTTAAATCTTTATTGATAATGTTGATTTTCATGAAACTTTGGCAAAAGTAAACATTACAGCTCAAGAAAGAATATCGAAAGAAAATGTTTTATTTTTTTTAAATCCTGTAAAGAACTCATAAATGCCGGATTGCAAAACCCTTAACGAACTCTCATATTGCACCTTAATAAAGTTTTTAATGATAGGAATGGTATTTCATTCCCAATAACTCGTTAAAATTCCCAGGGTCAATGCTATGAAATAGACCCGCTTGGGACCATCAGAACCCCTCGCCGAAGTTCGGGCGTACACGTAAAAAAAAAACTAGCTACGCCACTGTTTCCATTAGTAAAGCGGAATATCTCTACAACAGTAATAGTGATACCATCAAAATTCCAACTTGATCTGTATTTTGTGGTAATAAGCATTGAGTATAAGTTTCATAACATATGGTTGCATATGGGGTAAACTAAAGTTAGGCCACAATTAAAAATATTTCACTTTGCCCAAACCCGACCCAAGATGACTGGGTGTGGGTAGGTAGGTAGGCAATTTCTTTTTTTTTTCTTCAGAATTTGCATGAAAATATTAACAGATCTTAAAACAGTACATCTTTTTTCCCCGTCAAACCTTTGTAGAGTCAACCAAAAGCCATGAATTTAAAACCTCTATAAATAAATTAGTCTACTTTATGATTTGTATCCTGAGATGTTTATAACCCTGACAATTGCTAAATGTGTGAAAGGGCTGGTGGATTTATGAAGTGATTAATTTTTCAACAGTTACATCAACAAGATCTTTGTGTAAAAAAAATATCAGCTGACTATGTAATGATTTAATTTGTTTGCAGTTTTTAAATCCTATATATCTTTTAAAATAGATTAAATGTCCTAAAATATTTTCTGTCTTTTTATGTTTTGAAAACAAATTTTTATATTTACATTATCACACAGGTAAACTAATTTGGCTATAAATAGATCAAAACATGTTCTGTAGAATCTCCAAACTAAAAGCGTATTTGTTATAATTTTATTTTTTTAAATAATCAATATTGATAAAATATAATTGCATAAAGTTAACGTTTTCTGAACTTGAAGACTATTTTTAGGTCATGGTTTTGAGGCTTCCTCACAAATTTGTATAAAAATCCAACCATAACATGTGTTTACTTTTGCACATGTGAAAAAAATATTTCTGACAAAAGCCAGATTTTTCTTGTCAAAGGGGATTTACATTGCTCTAAATTATTCAGAAAGAGTTACATTCAGTTAAGACTATATTTCTGATTCTGTGAGCAATTATAGTTTAATCAAATTCTCCCAAACAGCAACGTACTGATCTTGTCAACTGAGACTTGTAAATTTGAACTATTTGAATAGAAGGGCATCTAATTCACATGATAAAGGAAGATTATAATTAAAGACAACAATTTTTCAAGAAGTAATTCCTTTTTATTCAGTAAAAACAAAATCTTTTTGCAAGACTGTAAATTCGCAACTTCCAGATCCATTTCCTGTCAGAGTAACATTGAAAATATTCGATTGCACATGGTTTTGAACAAATCTACCTGAATATTCTTATCAGATATTCGATTACACGATGAAATTAACATTGAGCATATAGGTAAGGGTTTGTTAGTACAGACAATAACAGCGTAAAAAAAACTGCCACTTCACATGTTTCACTTCTTTTCGTTCGTTAAATCAGAAGATAAAAACAGAGAACATCGAAGATCGATTAAATGCGTCTCTTATTCGCTTTCTTTTAATCTTATTCACAGTTACTTTCAAACGTAAAGACGACAAACATTAAGTTTTATACAATGACGGAGCGGACACGAAAAGAATCCACAAAAAAAAAAAAATCTTCTTAAAACGTCAAAAAAAGAATTTGAGTCGGCAGGTTTATTTTGGGTCGGTCGCGTTTGGGCAAACATACAATCTTTTTATTTTGGCCTTAGAGAACAGAAACCAACTTTGGGACATACGGACAAGTGTAAAACTGAATGCCCCCTCTGCTACGACAGTGGCATAAACATCCACATTAAGGTATTTCAACACAAAGGAAGTTTTTAACGACCTTAACTGGCTATACAGACCTTGCACGGTCAGCTTTAAAAGGTATTTCAGGGGCATACCCCAATCTTGAATTTTACATTCACAGTAAAAAATCGGTCTAGTTCTTTGCCCAAATCTACAAATTTGGAGACAGATTTGCAATTTACTGGTTACACTGGTTATTTATATAAAGACAACTTATACTATCTATTATAATTTTTAAGATATAAGGCAAAATGGCAAAAGTTTGGAAAAATTTGTCATGAAAGGACAACAAATCTAATAAGGAGTCAACTAAAAGTTTTGACCAGGCATACTTATTTAATTGTAGAACTTGTTTTGCTGATCCTTTTTTTTTTGCAATTGAAAGTTTCTCCCTATCCAATATAGTTTTCAAGATAATAGCTTTACGCAATAACCAAAAACATAAAATTTGTCAATTAAGGGCAATTACTCTTAAAAGAAGTGGTCTGACAGTTTGATATTTATATATCATGTATACAATGGTATATTATATAAATAACACATAGCTGAGAGGGTGATAGAGCAGATTGGTACCCCGAGAAAACATTGTCAACCGCGGCGAAGCCAAGGTTGACAATGCTTTTTCAAGGGGTACCAATCTGCTCTATCACCCTCTAAGCTATGTGTCATTTAATTTATTATACTGAACGTCCTACCATTTTTGTCTTTTTCAGATTAATTTTATTTCAAAAGGATTTTCTATGACGTCACGTACATAACAACGTTACGAGTGTTAGAAATAAACAACAAGATGTTTTTTTTTTATTTTGACAGTTAAATAATAAAATTTGATCCAAAACGTAAAACTTAAGCATTGTATTCAACTACTTGATGTAAATTCAATCCATTGTCCTTTAAATTGTCGATTTTTGATTGGTTAAGACGAGAGGGTAACATTCAAAAAAATTGTCACCCTCTCAGCTATGTGATAGAGTAAAATGACACCCTCGTATTAGCCAATCAAAATATGGCATTTTAACGTGAAGTATAATAAGAACAATTGGTAAACTTTTTGAATATTTTTGCCCCTTTCAGATTTACTCTATTTGGTGTGATTTTCAAAATAATAGACAAAACTTCCATTTTACCCCTGTATTCTATGTTTAGCCATGTCAGCCATTTTAACAAATGAGGACAAATATGGTACAACTTGGCCAAGGGAAGTCAAACTGACAGATAAGACAACTCAGACTGTCAATAAGTCAACTCCTGAGAGTCTATAATGGAAATTCAGCCAAAGAATTAAAAGAGGATTTAAACCATATAAATGATTATTAATTATTCTAATATGACGTGCTTCTTTCGCATTGTAAACAACACCTTGATAAAATTCTCGATATATCTATACTTAGCGCAGACTCAGAGAGATACATAATAATGGCTGTTACAATATACTTCCCACGTAAAGTTGTAAATCGTAATGTATTGGAACCTATTTGCAAACTCTTTGCCGATTTTATTGTTTTTAAAATAAGAAAAAAAACTTGTATTCTTATTCGGATGCATAATAAAAAGAAGTAATGCACAAGAGCTCAAAGAAATCAACAAAATAAAAATTCTGTGAATGTCTATTACTTATTTTGGCGCATTTAAGTCATTTCAAAACATGACGTCATACAAATGAAAACGCTAGGGTTGAAAATTTTCTGTTACGTGAGCCATCCAAATTCGTATAATATTGTATTTAAATTGATTTTTGAGGTACTAGGTTTTGTTTAATTTCCTATTGTATTGCGTTATTCTCATATTACTGATTCCAGCAAGTCAACATGGTGGCTCCTTAGTTACGAAATGTCAACTTTGGATTTGACGGTAGCTTAATACGAGAAAAACATGTAAATTGAAAATGACAAATGTTGGTTTGGAGAATTAAAAGAATTATATAAACAGATTTTTCTAGCGGTTATTCACGAAATAATACATGCAATCTATAGATTTAAAAGGGGTCATCCATAATTGTCAACCATTTTCCAAAGTGTACAAAACGTACACTTGGGGGGAGGGGGTTAAAAAATCAACATTTTTACCGTATTTAAAAAAAAAAAAATATTTCGTTTCCGTAGGGAAGGTCGATGTATAAAATTGAGAAATGGCTTGGGTGTGTTTCTCTTCTTATTTCTTCTTTATTATTTTCACTTGATGATATTTATTTCGATATCATAATTCTCCTCAATCCGGATAGAACGATTATAAGATCAAATCATATGAAAACTAAGTCTTTCAAAAATGTGAAATAGTAAAATTTAAACAAAAAGTTTGCAAGCATTTCTCAGTACCCCAAATAATTATGGGGCGTCCCAGAAAAAAATTAAAAATAGCCTTGCCAAACGTCATAATTATTTGGACTAGGGAAGGCTGTTCCAGATTTTAATTGTGCGTGGGAAAAATGATTGTTGTCTTATTTGTGTTCTGCAGGATGGAATTTGGTATGAGAGTGTTTGCATGTTCCTGGACTGTCTGAGCGGTTCAAGCCTTTCAAGATGTCATATTTATTTGGACTAGAGGCAACTAAGACCTTCTACATAAAAACAACTCTGACCTTATATGACAAATGTATGAAAACAACTGGAACAGTCAATCAGTCAACTTGTAAGGCGTCAAAGAAAAAAATATAATAGCCTTTCAAGAAGTCATAATTATTTGGACTACTGACAGGGACAGGTGACCTTAAAACCTGAAAAATGGGAAAAATGGGAAAATCAGGGGGGGCGATTGTGTGGATCATCGAGCAAGTGAGCAGCGCAACCATAGGCATATAGCTCTTAGGTACTCATGATAAATTTTTTGACAATTTTCGGACAGCAAATTGTCAAAAAATATCACAAGGATCTAAAGGCTTCGGTTCCACAGCTGGGGGCGAGTGCGAACTGGGGCGACTTTAACTAACTTCCTCCGCCAAATCCGTAGATAGTCAACAGAAAATGTTTTACAATGAAACAACAAAAACTTACTAAAATCGAAATGTGGATATAAACTGCACGACAAAAAACTATGTAAGGTATTTTTCTTACATACAGATAACGTATAGATATGCTGTTTACGTCCACAGGGTTTATTTTTGGTCAGGAAAAATCTGACCCACAGGACGAATTTCCCGCTTTTAGATTCGTCATCAAAACTAGTGCACTAAAACTCTTGTCAATAATTTTGAGACAAGTAGGGCCAAAAAGAGACAAGAAGAAAAAATATAACGACAGGAATACTTTGGCGTCAAGAAAAAAAATATAAATCACTTACAGTTGTAAATTACAATGTTTCAATATTTGCTGCTATTTATCTAGATTCAAATAAAAAAGCCCCCCCCCCCCCATAAAACTTCGCTTTTTTTATTTGACCCTCCCTTAAAAACATTTAAAAAATTTGATCCCCCCTCTAAGTTAAACATACCAAAATTGTAACATGCAAAATACTTATGTTATTTCACAAAAATAGTGCAAACATGAAATATTCTCAGTGGATTGAGTCCAAAAACATATTTTGCCTTGAAATATATGGCTCTTCCATGAATATAAGTAGGCATGCAGAGCAAGCCAGTGCTTTGAACTTTTTCTGACTTTTTTTTTTCTGATTTCCTGTATACTGGACTATAAAAAAAAACTTGATTCTTAGTAACTCTGAAAAAAATAAGCATTAGAAAGTAAATTAACTTTTTGAAACAGTAACTACACATTATTTACTGAGAGGGATCTATTACATATTTCCCGGCTCAGGCTCTCTTGAATGCTCCATAAAACTAAACGTTTAATGTTAGGCCTTATTGAGTCGGTAAACTTTTATATGGTGTAGTTCATACTTTCAGCTTGAATAATTCAATTACTCATTTATTGTCACATTTAATTAATAAATGTGTGATAGTAACCTCAAAATTTTTATTTGCCTTAAAAGTACAAACTTTGAGGGAATGAGGGGTATAAAGGACCCAGCGGGATCTTGTAATGAAAACAAAAAAGTACATTAGTGGTGTTTTTCATCACGGAATCATCTTTCATCTTTTGTATCGTATGTAGAATGATTCTAGAATAGATAAATATTTAATCAATTATTGGAGAATTTATTGCTCTGTACTATATTCTCTCATGATGCAACGTATTTTGAATTTTTGGCTGAAATTTTGCACAAATTGCTGTTGATTTCGTTTTATTTTATACTTAATTAATTTCTCTCAAACTATTAAGCTGATTAAAAAAAAACTTGGCAGTAATGCTTATTTAGTGATCCAAGTGAAAGAAATATAAAGACTGAAGTATTCGGGTTATGAAGCACCTATGCATTTTATATGACACAAAAAGGCAGCTTCCTTCATCACCAAAGTCTTGTGATGTCTAACTTAATTTTATATGATTGGTGTTAACCATATATTTCGATTTGACTTTTGTTATGTTCTTCTTGACATTTTGTCTCATGATGTATCTTAACTATACTTAATTTTTTCCATGTGCAAAAAATATTGAATTTTTGGAATTTATAAAAAAAAAATTGAACCCCCCTTTTCCACACACAGAAAAAAATTTGACCCCCCTACATTTTGACCAGCCCACCCTCCCAGATAAAAATTGATAAGTCCCTAAAATACTAGTTGCTAATTTATGCTAAGTGTGCGAATAACGTCAGGGTACCCAAATTGCACCTAATTTGACAGTTTTTAACCTACATTTATTTATACTTCAGACAAAGGTTTTCATTATATGTTTATTTTGTAGATGTATCATTATTTATTATATGGTTTCACCAATTTAATTTTGAATCCATATGGAATCATAGAAAAATTGGTCTAAACTGACCTCCAAACCATCAATGATTCGGAAATGAGGAGCACCTAAATTAATTGCATCCATGCCTAAATTCGCATCGTCAAAAGTCTAATAACCGAGAGCTTTTGTTTAATTTTTCAAATATTTTGAACAATTGGATTAGTCCATGCTTACTCTTCATTTGAAAAAAGGATACTTGTAACATATTGTATTTGCTCATTTTAAAAATATGTTATATACATTAGCTTTATAGCAGTCTATAGGTAAGCACTAAATTTACTGTCTTATATTTTGAACATGCTGTTAATATTTGATATATGCGTTCATCTGCAGAATATGTAGATATATTTGAAATTTAGGTACACTAAAGCACTATATGCTGTAAATGATTATGTAGGAAACTAGAATGTCAAAGCACTATGTTGTAAAATGGCCAAATTAACAATGCATGTAGGTAAACAGCCAAGCAGATTATGGTTAATTTTGATTAGATAATATTCGTATGCGCATGTCTATTGCATGAGAGTATGAAGTGTTCTATGTCTTCATTTGCTGTTCTTCACAATGTACATATTGGGAATATATTCTTATTGTGTCTAGACCTAACTGTCTGTAGTAAAAAAATTAACGGTACCAATTTTCTTGCACCAGATGCGCATTTCGACAATACATGTCTCTTCATGTAGCATATACGTTTGTGTTATTAGTCTACTCTTTTTTTCTCCTGTTCACATTTGTAGGGTTGTTTCCTGTACGCTGCCAGATATTATGCAGCATAAATGATGGGGTTTCCTGTATTTGAAGATATGCCAATGTCTTTTTATTGGATTGGTCTTCAAGGCATATTTCATGCCAGCATTTATTTTGATGGTATCTAACTATCCTTTTCCATTTTTCCTTTGATTTAGGGTGTTTCATTAGATTCTCGACCGGTTCCATCCCGTACTTGTCAGAGCTTCCTCTACTCTATTTATAAATATGTTGCTTTTTTCATTTTTCATTGCAACTTGGCGTTCCAGGATTTGATATTCTACTGAGTTATTGTTTCTTTTTATGTTCATCAATAAGGATAGCATATTTCTGTCTATCACCATACGGATTGGTATACTGCTCCAATTTGCTGAATCTGCATCGGATGAGATTGTGACATATACGCAATTGTGTCATCGGCAAACAGTCGTACAGTTGATCGGACCCTTCTGGGGCATGTCATTTATATAGAACAGGAAAATACTTGGTCCAAGGACAGATCCTTAGAGTACGCCAGACTCCACAGGTATTGAGGTTGATTTTTCTCCCTCCACCACTACTGACTGTGTTCTGTTACTGAGGAAGTTTTTTATCCACTGATTTGTTTTACCTGTTATCCCATAATGATTTAGTTTGTGGATGAGAAGGCTATGACTAACCTTATCAAATGCCTTTGAGAAGTCCATTATGAGACAATCTGTTTGTTTACCTTGATCTAAGAAGCCAGTTATGTCATCGATAAAGTCAATTAGTTGTGACTCACATGATAGGCCTGTTGTAGTGGATACATGATGTTTTGTGCATCAGCATGAGACATAATGTGACTAGTTACAATATGCTCCTGGCCATTAGTTTGCATGATATACAGGCGAGTGGAACTGGTCTATAATTAATTGGATCGTATTTCTTCCCTTTCTTATACACTGGACAGATGTTAGCTGATTTCCAAGTACTTGGCACTTCCCCTGTAAGATATGTTTAAGGTTCATGTGGACCCTTTGGCTAAAATGTCCGTTTTTTCACCTCAAAATTTACTCTGAGTACAGACAAACCTGTGCATCTGTATAAAATTTAAGGCATAGCACATGAACCTTAAGGACTCGAGGTGTTATGTTATCTGGTCCAGCTGCTTTATTTGGAATTAGGTTTTTCAGAAGTTTGTTCACACCATTTTCTGTTATATTGATGTCAGAGATGTTTTGAAAGTTACCAGACATATTACACTGCTTTTGGAATTCTTGGTTTGATATGTTGGTTTTGTCTGAAAAGGCTTTCTGAAATTGTCCGTTGAGTATATCTGCTTTTTCTGTTGGTTCTGAGTGTAGAGTTCCATTATATTTTAGGGGTGGTATTGTACTCTATAAAGGTCCAGAATCTCTTCATGCAGTTTGGTTTTTCTTGTGGTTTATTCAGGTCTGGTGGTGAGACTATACTGTCGATGTAATTCCAGTAAGCTTTCCTGATTTCTCTCTGTGTGCGATGTTTTAGTTCTTTGAATTTGTTTTTGTCGCCTCCATTTCCAGATTTTTTCATTCTCGTATACCATCTATCCCTCTTTCTTATTAGGTGTTTAATGTCAGTTGTAATCCAGGGACTATCATCCTTCTTTCTATCGGTATTTTTTGGTACATTTTTACCTATGCTTTCTTCCAATTTAGTTCGAAAGAGTGTCCACAGTGCATTTACTCCCTTTTTCTTTTCATTCATTGAGATGATACCTTTATGTAGGTTATTAAGGTCAACTTTCATATTTTCCAAATTTGCCTTCCTGTATAATGGTATAATCCTCGGGTTTTGGATACATTTCCAGGGATTAAGATTCACTTCTGCAAAAACGATATCATGGTCAGAAAGTCAGGGTAAGGTTTCAACTCTCATGAAGCTATCTGGATGATTTGTTACAACAAGGTCTGGTGACTTTGGTCCTCTAGTAGGCTTGTTTACAAGTTGTGCCATGCCATTATCATCCAATATGTCAGCAAACTTTTCGTGATTTGCAACGCATTGAGTGTGCAACTTTATTTCTTTGCTAGACCAGTCCCAGCCTGGTAGGTTGAAATCACTAGCTGAGATGATAAAAGCATTTCTTATTTTGCTAGCTCTTTCAATGCTTATTCCATATTCAGTATATCCCTTTTCGTTTGATGTTTTAGAGTTGTAATAACTGAAGAGATAGACGGTTTTGTGCCCAATAATCTCCATCTTGCACCAAACAATCTCACAGTCGGTTTGCAGTTCTGGTACTGATGATCATTTGATGTATGCGTCATTCACGGCTATGAGTACCCCCTCCACTTTAGTTCCTGTCATTCCTGTATATATAATATCTTCTGGCTTTGTGCTTTCAATAAGATTTATCAGTCCACCTTCTTATTGACTGGAAGTTGACGTTTAATACCAGTATAGTTTTAGGATTTGTATCATCTTGCTCTTTTACTGAATCCATAACCAAAGGAACAACACACACATTAGCTAGTCAGTGTGGGCTTATATCCACGCTAAACTGAACCCGTATCAAATAAAAAGGGAAAGGATTATAAAATAAAAACACTATTAGTCTTAATAATTATATTTGTGACCCTATACAAGAGCACACATCTAACATGCTCACACAAATATAATGTAATGTAAATTATAATGCTTTGCATCAAGTTTCCCCTTGGTATATGTAGAAAATGGCATATCTCCATTATTCATTATATCTGTAGTTTTTATACAATTGCAGTTTGAAAAGTTCGTACAAAAATGGCTACAGAAAGGGTCATAAACCTTAACTTTTATATACCATTCAGTACAATAGTTATCTAAAATATCTAGCTTTTGTTGAAGACCTTTTTTGGTGTCTGAAAATAATAACAGATCATCTGCATATAAAAGGCAAGGAATCTTTTCGCAATCCAAAGTGACTGAATCTGTTTTATGATTAATAATGGTGGGGTGATAATTTAGAAATATCTTTAAAAGACTAGGGCTTAGAATATAGCCTTGTCTTACTCCAACCTCAGATGTTTAAAACTCTGTTATTTTATCATCAACCCTTACACACAGTCTGTCATTTCCATTAATTGATTTCAAAATTCTATAAAGATAACCATTAACATTTAAACTATAAGGTGTGTTGCTTAAGTTCGGCTACCCAGGGACTTTCTTTAATATATTTGTATGTATATATAGAGAAGGTGAGAAAGATACCAAAGGGACAGTCAAACTCATAGATCGAAAATAAACTGACAACGCCATGGTTTAAAAAGAAAAAGACCAACAGACAAATAATAGAACACAAGACACAACATAGAAAACTAAAGACTAATCAACACGAACCACACCAAAAACTGGGGGTGATCTCCGACTGCCCATGTGCCATTGACACAGTCGTATGCTGTGCTACCCCACCCTTTTAATATGATGTAGATTTTAAAAATGTCTACCTTGTCATATATATTGTGTGAATAAAAATGTATCCTTTTCCCATATATTGCGTGGAAAAGTGTAGGCTAACTAGTATCTCAATTGTTTTGTAAAACAATTGAAATGTCTTTCCTTTAAAAAAGATGTTTTCGTAATGTAATTTGTACGACCTTTCGTCTGATATAAGACAAGCATACCTTCTGAAACTTTTTTTCTTTTTACACATAATGACCCCATCATCTTACATTTTCGAGATCAGAAGTACGATATATGTAACGTTGACTTGATGATCTTTCGTTTGATATGCGACAATGCTGTGTTCTAGAAAGTTTTATTTTTGCACTTAATAACCTCAAACCAACTAATTTTTTGAGGACAGGCATTTGATATTTGAAATGCACACGGTGTGGCCTTTCATTTGATGTACAACAACCTTACCTTAAAAGAAAATTTAATTTTTGCACTTAATGACCCCACCAAACCTTGGGGACGTCAATTTGATATTTGAAATGTACACTTGGTGGACTTTCATTTGATGCGACAACCTAACCATCTGAGAAGTTTGAATTTTTGCACTAAATGACCCCACCCTTCCCCCTGGGATGAAAAAGGGCTTTGAATTTTTTATTTTTAAGTAGAGCTCATTAAGACCTTTAACATGTTTAATTTGATATATCAAATGACCCCATTTGGGAAAGTGCCAAAAATGATGCAATATTAATTATACAAATAGAACTTATGCAACTCACAAAGTCAATGCAAAACATAAAAATTTCAAACTGATTTTTTCGTTTGTTTTTTTCATTGAATGTTTTTGGTATTTGGTCAATCATATAACCATGTTAAACTCTTCAATTTCTAAAACATTTTAGGTGGTAACCTGTTGTTGATTCAAAATTACATGCCTCCACTCACAAAACTTCAAACAGAGTTATCTCTAAAACTACAGCAGATATTTGGGACAATTCAGAAGTCCATCAAGGTCACAATGAATCATCAAATATATGATGCATTACCAAACTTGAGAACCGGAAGTCGTAGAGACATAGGACTACCACCATTCAATTCAGGAACACTTGACCTTTCACATATCACAAGGTCAAGGTCACAGTATATTTTGAAGGTCAAGGTAAAATTTCATCATGACCCGACATTGACATCAAATTGAAGGTCTTGAGTTACTGATCATCTTTACAGTTTATAGTAGGTTGATATCTGTTTCCATTAAAAAGATATACCCACAATTCTACACTTTTAAGAATCATCGCGTCGTATTATTTTTAAAGACGTTCGAACATTTTTTAGCTTAATGGATAAAATGTAGAGCTCGTCTAGAGGAACATTTCATACGCAGTATGTATGCAGCAAACTCTTATCGTTTTCTTAATATGCAAGCTTGAAATTGCAGCGTAATTTGTTTTGCACTCGGTGACCTTTGACCTTGGGTGCAAATTGAAGGTCACATGAACTTAAGATTGTTGGTGTAGGTCCCAAGTCTCTACGACTTCCGGGTCTCGAAATACAATTTTTCAAAAATTGTGTATATTTTTTCAAGGGGAATAACTCCTTATAAGGGTTAATAACAAAATGATTGTATATGTTCATTAACATTGCCATCTGGTCCTGTAAATGTTGCCGTTTTCAAATCAATTATATCTCAAATACTTTTTGAGAAAAATGCAAAAGAAAAAAATTGATTCAAGGGGATATAACTCTGATAGAGGACAATGAAATCCTATTCAGCCTCATATGGTAATATATCATGATGAGACCTACCTATTGTCAAAATAAGGTCATGATATCTTTAAAAACAACGAGGGGGCCATGTTGAAAAAAATCAATAAAAGGGAGATAGCTTCTAAAGGGGATAATGAAATCCTACAAAAGTTCATCTGGTTAAAGTTCATAATAAGGTCTATCGATGGTTTAAATTTGGTATTGATAACTCCAATAGAAGCGGTTGGAGGGCGCGCCAAAAAAAATGCTGGAAGGAAAAAAAAAAGAAAAAAAAACATTAGAAAAACAATAAGGTCTTTCCTCACGTAGGGGAAAGACCTTAATTAATACTAAAGTGTCAATTAAACGAGGGAAAATTTGTGAATGTTAACACAACCGGGAACACAAAGAAAGACGAAAGACGGAAAAAATTATCTTTTCATATATATTTCTGATAGTTTTCCATAACTAATTAAATATTTTGAAGCTGGAAAATGTTACCTATCCCTACAGCACGTCCCAGTCTTGTCTTGTATTTATGAATTAAGTGCTCCTCCCGAGTTGTTTATATACTAGCAAATTCTTTTAGGAAGGCCACATACAAAAAATTGCTGGTTTCATATCAAATCCATATAAGAGATAATTCAGATAAATTTAGTAAATTAAAATTGATGTTAACATGGTTAATTGTTTTGGTGATACTTGATCACCAGTTTTACAGATTTCTTTTTAGTAAATCAAAATTGATGTTAATTTTCTTGTTGATACTTGCATGATCACCAGTTTCCCTGATTTCTTAAGATATTATATATGATATTTATAAGACATAAAATTAAGTTCTTAGTTGATTAGCCTCGATAGTATATTAACAACTACCAATGACAATGCTTTAAACTGCCACATGTGCCAATGGCAATGCTTTAATTGAGCGTTAAAGACAAAAACAGTTTGAATATATAAATAGGTTCCTGTTTATTAGTTCAACAATATGTTATTGCAGCTGATATAAAAAGATCATCTGGGATCAAAAAGATGAATTTCTTGGAACAAAATGCAATTGATATTTCAATTAAAAGTCAATGTCAAGTCAATGTTTTAGTGTTAGAGGTAAGAGTATCCTTTTATTAAAAGAGAATATTCCCCAGAGTTCAAGAATTCAGATAGTTATACACATTCTTGCAAATACTGAAATGAATATTGAGGCTTATAAGAGAGATTTATTTGTAGATGATTTTGACATTATCGAACTATTAGACTGTACGAAAAGTAATGGTCTTTTGGTGGCCTAGTTGATAAAATTAAAATATACCCATGCAGGTACTATCATGAATTTTATTTTTAAACCAGTTAAACTGAAACAAGGTGAAAAGATTACACACCTGATCATGCTGATGACAATTGAAATGACTTTTAAATGATGAGTCGCAAATATATTCAAAATCTGATGACAGAAGAAGTTAATACTTTAAGAGACATTGACATGCCTGAGTATTATCCAGGAAATCAATGTTAGATAAAGTATCATCAGACTTAAAAGATGAAAAGAAGATAAAACCGTCTTTATAAATGGGTACTGTAAATTCAGAAATTATTGCGTGCATTTATTATTGCGATTTTTCAAGAATGGACAACAATGCGAGTTTAATTTTCACGATTTCGAAAAAAAAACCTGCATACAAATCAATGTTTAAGCTATCAGAATGCGAGTTCTTATTATTGCGAAAACCATCCAGTCGCCTTATTCTCAATAATAAAAACCTTTTATTTTCCAAAAGACAAAACAAGTGAAAAAAGGTATATCTTAACAAAATGAATACTTATATATTTGTCTGTCCTGATGGTTCCCTTGGGCGAACTGATAGAGTAAAAACACTAAACATATAGATACAAGTGATGCAAAACATATAAAGATATTACAACGAAGGGTAGCTTTGAAACAAAAGATTGTTCTTGAGGAGAATTAAAAACGAATGATTGACTACAATTGAATCGAACCCAGCTGTAGTTCTTGGGCAATGTGAAGAAAAGTAATAATTCAATTTGTTTTTGTGTTGACTTTAGAAAATTAATGAAAGAACAGTAAAAGAGGCCTTTTCTTTGCCGTATATTGATACCTTGAGCGGCGGAAATTGGTTTTCATGCGGTGATCTAGCCGTTTATTTTCAAGTAGAGGTTACCGAAGAAGACAAACACAAAACTGCCTTTTCGACATGCAAAGGTTTGTATCAGTTTCTGGTAATGCCTATGGGTTCATGCAACTATCCAGCTACATTACACAGGCAAATTTCACTCACATCAATTTCACGTGAAATTGAATTCATGTGAATCTCACGTGAAATTCACATCAATTTCACCTCAAACGAGCTTAAACGTGAAACTCACGTGAAATCAGTTTTTGTGAGTTTCACATGAATCTCATGTGAAACTCATGTGAAATTCACATGAAAATCACATAAATTTGTTCATGTGAAATTCACATGATTTTTATAAATAGAGTTTTTCAAGTAACATCTTAATTTTCAAATTGAATTAAAATCATGAAAAATATCAAAATTTTTTGTTTTAAATTTCATGTGAAATTCATGTGAAAAAATTCACATCAGAATCGTGTGAATCTCAATTCACGTGAAATTCACATGAAAATTTTCACGTGAGTTTCATGTATAAGCTCGTTTGAGGTGAATCTCACGTGAAATTTTTCATGTGAATTTCATGTGAGATTCATGTGAGATTCATGTGAAATTAATGTGAGCAAATTTTGCCTGTGTAAGCCGACCCATGAATAATGTTATGAACTAGTATGTATTAGTAGTTTACAATGGCACCACTGGCTTTGCTATCTAGATGACGTCATAATCTACGGAAAATATTTTGTAATATTTCCCCGAGGGTATCACCAGCCCAGTAGTCAGCACTTCTGTGTTGACTTGAGTTATCATCATGTTCATAATTATAAAATTAACTGTTAACAAAACTTTGAATTTTTGAAAAACTAAGGCTTTTCTACCTCAGGAATAGATAACCTTAGCTGTATTTGACAAAACTTTTAGGAATTTTTGGTCCTCAATGCTCTTCAACTTGAAGTTCGTACTTTATTTGGCCTTTAAACATTTTTTGATTCGAGCATCACTGATGAGTGTTATGTAGAAGAAACGCGCATCTGGCGTCAATATAAAATGTGAATCCTGGTATCTATGATCAGTTTAATTGATAACAGTATTTCAGTGCTTAGAGAAGCGAAACTTAAACTGAAATCGAATAAATGCTATTTTTTGCAAACAGATGTCGAATTGGGACATATAATTTATCTCTGCGGATCATAGTAAGTGCGGCCATTTTAAAGATACAATCGGTTCAGAATTGTTATACTCGATCCAAAATGTAAAAGAATTGTGAAGTTATTTAAGGGTATACGGGTTATTACCGGCGTTTCATACCATATTTCACAACAATTGCTTATCCTTTGACACAGCTTAATTACTAATTTATTTCGGCCGATGAATGTGGAATGGAATTTTAAACATTTGAGGAATGCTAAACAACTGCATTGACGCATTCGTTCCCATGCCAAGATAACACTTGCATACTAGATACTTATGCTAGTCAAACAGGGGAACGATATGTACTTTCGCAAATTAAAAATGGTGAAGAACATGTCATAGCATATTCTAGCCAATTTTAAACAAGGAAACAGGCCATTATTGTACTACTAAACGTGAATTGCTAGCGGTCGTGATTTTTAGACATTATTTGTATGGTCAAACATTTCTTTTTACGGACAGATCATGCCTCGCTCAAGTGGCTGAAAAATAGTAAAATGCGGAAGGTATGATTTCTATCATAGACGCACAACGGTATGGAAATTAAACACGTCAAATTGACAATAGTCCATTGCATTGCATATATCAACGCAAATGGCTATATTTATCATGTACACCAACTCGAAAATGCAAACACATTAATGAATAGTGCAGATTGTATAGAAATTAAATCGGATGTAGAACATTTTGAAAATATCAACACTTTTAATTATATTGATGACCAGGGTTGAGTTCAATATCGTAGCAGCTACGTAGCGGCTTCGTAGCTGCTATTAATATCTATAATATGTAACAGCTAGTCTATAGCTACACGTTCAATAGTCAAAATCTACGTAGCACTACGTAGCTGCTACGATATTGAACTCAACCCTGAATACCAGGATAGCTATACCTCCTGCTTATTATAGGCGTCCAATAAGTTATAAATGGCACAGCCACTGACGGTGACACTGTTAGTGTCAGATGTTGTCTTGCGACCCATTTAGCAATCAAACCAAACAATGTCAAAAATGTAGAGTACGATGACTAGGGTACATGTATTTTATTGTGACGTGTTATAGACATGTAAGATAATTTTGATGTATGTTTCAAATTGGTATTAATAAAGCATACTGTTTAATATTCTGTATTTTTTATGAAAGTTATTATGTAGGAAACAGTAACTGTGTGAAATAACTAATATTATACTACTTGTAATACTTGTAGTCTGGAACATATGATAACTGAAGCAAATAAGTTTTAATTAACATTTAATAAAGTAAAGTTAGAACAATTACAATATTATGATTCTTGTAGAAATATTGAATTACTGTCATTTGCATATATTTGATAAACCAGTTGAAGTTCATGTAATAATTTACCAGTTCATAGTAATAATCCACTGAATAATCCAACTGTAGGTCTTGTATTTTTGTGATAATCCAATTGTAGCAACTGTAGTAGATCGTAGTAGATCGTAGTAAATTCCACGCACCTGTGCTTGAATTTTATGAATGAAATGTATTGACATGCGCAGTAGAATCCATGTGTCACTTGGGACGATTGTTCAATAAAAACACTATTTTTACGTGTTGACAACTGTTTTCACATACTTCTTGTAATTCCTTTTAGTAGTTATAGTCAACGTCTTCAATGTTTTGTAGATGTTAATGCTCACTTTCCTTGATATTTAACATTTTGGTCCGCCGGTGACACACATAACTTTTTGCAATGTTGTTTACGTATTGCAACTTCCGGTGGCGCTGTATATATTGTTGTATTTTTAGTTACTATAGAAATTTATCTAGTACCATGCAAACTTTGTTTATTATATAAAGGTTACTTAAATTGTATATTATTGTGATTTTTGTAATTTATTAAGAATTCAAATATTTGGTTGGACGGCAAGCGCGCGATCCAACAATCCAACCTTCCAACCATCCAACCATCCAACAATCCAACAGTGACGTAATTTCGACGCTTGGTCGTCAGTTCTGCTAAAACTTTTGGTTCTTACAGTTGGTATTTTTATTTTCTCGTTATTTATTTTAGTCAAAATGGTTAATTTTTCTTAGAAACTTTATTTTTTTAAAAGGTAAATTTGTAAAGGAAAATAAGTAAAGTTAGCGTTTTCAAAGTTTAAAAGGAATATTTCATTTTAGCGGACTCTTTATTTCTAGTTTATATTTTAAAGTTTGGATTATTGAAATTGTTCATTGAAGTTCAGTTTTACTGTTAACGTTTGTATTTTTGTAATAAATAGGATTAAATAGGAAAGTAGTTAAGGGATAATTTCCTAAAGGTCTGGAAATTATAATAAACAAAACAGTTTATGAAAGGTTATAAACTGTAGTTAATTGTTAGTTCTTATTCAGGAAAGGTTCTGAATATAACTAATAATAAACATTTTTTTATGTAACTGATGAGGTATCACTTACAAAAATGTCAGAAAGAGGTCTTCTGATTAAATTCACTAGAAGTAAGGATTTTCTCTTAGGTAATTTATTTTCTTAGTAAGATAGCAGAACTCAGCCTTTTTATGTATTTTTCTGACACACCAACATATTATCTCTTGAGTGTAGAAATAAGTTAATAAATATCTCTTGAGTTTAGAGATAAGTTAGTAAATATCTCTTGAGTGTAGAGATAACTTACTACATGTATCATACTGAATAGATTCTTGTCATATCATCTTAGTCTATAGTTTAAGTATATCACTAGTTTAAAATTGTTGGTTATCTTGAAAATAAATGAAAATATATGATTCTTGACATGAATAAAAGATAGAAACTTATTTACGTGACTTTTAGCAAATGCCTATATTATACTGACCAGCTCATATCTTGTCGTACTGACTTTGTTATTTATAAACTACTCATATAATTTGAGTAAAAACTCTTGGGTCGAAGCATTTCAAGCCCCTGCCCGCTACATAATTTTGGCATCCTCGGTGGGATTCATTAAACTTTATTGGATCCTGTGATACGAACCTTTTGAGGTGTAATAGATAAACAGTGCAATGGGTAAACCAAGGTCTGTTCGTTCAAGAAAGACTGACACATATATTAATAGGGGACATAGTAGCCAATATGACACAGAAGACAGTGAGATTAATACTCTATATACCACTGATGATGAACCATGTCATTCTGAAAGTGACCGAGTTAATGCAGTTTCTAATGACTTGTCTTGTATTGAGACTGAAGAAGAAGAAACAATAGTCTTAAGACCCAGATCGAAATTGAGTAAGAGGCCAAGTCCTAGAAAAACTGGCTCTCCAAGAAGGTCCTCCAGATATCAAAATCAAAATGATATAGAAAACAAGTCTGAACCTCAAAATCAAGGTGATTCTGGGGTATATGACAGTATAAAAGTAGCCATACAAGATATGACTGGTCAAGTAGTATCAGCCATTCAAAATGCTTTTACTGGCATTACCAAACAATATAGGCATAATAATGCTTCAAGTCAGCAACAAAAACATGCTAAAAGTACAACAATTGCTAATAATAGCAATTCTATATCTAAAGTTAGAAAAAGTAAACCAAGTTTTACATCTTATAGTAATTTAGATTTCACATCAGCATCTGAGTGTGATGAATCTGATGATGAAATATTTAGTGATGCATGCTCTGATATGGATACAAATAGTATTGATACAGATGTAATAACCCAAAGTAAACGATCAAAATCAAAAATTGGGTTTTCCAATGCCAAACTCCCTTCTTTCACAGGAAAAGAAAAATGGGAGGTCTGGATAAATAGATTTGAGGCAGTTGCAAATCTTCAAAGTTGGGATAACAGAACTAAATTGGGGGAATTGTTAACCAGACTTCAAGGGGAAGCTGGTGATTTTGTGTTTGATCAGCTTAATAGTAAAACATTAAAGAATTATTCAAAATTAGCCACAGAACTTAAGAATAGATTTGGGGTTTTCGAAAATAAGAGAGCATTTAAGGTACAATTTAATAGACGTACCCAAAAACCTAATGAAGACACTGCAGACTATGCTGCAGAATTAAAACGCCTATATGATAAGGCGTATTCAAACAGACATGCAAAAATCAGGCAGGAAGACTTGCTCCAAAGATTTTTGATGGGACTGTCGGATACTGAAGCGAGAATTTATGTTGAGCTTAATAAAGACCCCAAAACTATAGAGGAAGCAGTCCAAGAGGTCATTACCTATAAGGAGATAACTTCTGAAACACATGAGGGCATTAATTCAGGAAGAAATACCAAAGTAAGGCAACTAAAGAAAGAGAACACCAATTTCAACAAGCAAGATTCCACAAGTTCAGAAAAAGATGTCATTTCAGTAACCAAAGCTGAATTACAGAAGATGTTTGATCAAATGTACCTAGACAAGAAAAGAAATGATGAGATACAGTTTGACAGACAGCCCTTCAATGTCAACGCCCCACCCTATGTTCCTAATGGGAATTATAGGAATAACAATTGTGACAGAAACAATAACCCAGAAAACATCCCAAAATGTTACTATTGTGGTCGACCCGGTCATTATGCAAGAAAATGCTATAGCAATCCCAATAGGCAATCAGATTATAGAAATAATATGGCTATTAATCCTCCAAGACAGATGAATATGCCTTACACTCCCCCCAACAGTAGTATGTCACAAGGTGAAGTTAAATCAGATGGATATACATTAAACTAGAACGGGTTAACCCAGCTGACCAGAAGTTAGCCCTTAAGTTTAATGAAAACGGTCATAAATTGGACAATATTGGTGTACATGTACAAGAGCCAACAAGCAGTATAACTTTTAGTAATAGTAAAGAGAAACATATTTGCAATAGTAATAGCAAAGAGGAAAATATTAGCAATAGTAATAGTAAAGAGAAACATATTTGCAATAGTAATAGCAAAGAGGAAAATATTAGCAATAGTAATAGTAAAGAAGAAACTAGTAGTAATAGTAATAGTAAAGAGGAAACTAGTAGTAATAGTAATAGTAAAGAGGAAACTAGTAGTAATAGTAATAGTAAAGAGGAAACTAGTAGTAACAGTAATATATCTTCTGTCACTTTAGAAGATACAAATTTAGTTTGTTCTAAGCCAATTTTAGGAAGTGAACAATCAGTTGCAAGTAATGTTATTGCAAGACAAGTACTTCGAAGTGATGGAGTCTATGTCGAAGGACATATCCAAGGGTCTGAGGTTAATTTTACTGTAGATACAGGGGCAGTCCGGACAGTATTATCCGTGTATGCCTTTAATAAAATTCCTCATGTTAATAGACCAATCTTGGAAAAGTCTAATACTTTAGCTTGTGCTGATGGCAAACCCCTAAAGGAGCTAGGGAAAGCTATTTTTGAAATAAAATTAGGAAATTTATCATGTTTTAATACAGAAATGATAGTTGCAAATATAGAAGACGAAGCTTTGTTAGGACTAGATGTGTTGATGAAATCTCAGTGGGGTCCTGCTGACATAAAGTTAACAGAAGGAATTATACTGCTCGGTGGTCATGCTGTCCATTGTACACAAATTGGCCAAAGAAATGAATTTATACGAAAAATTTATGGGGAAGCTTACTATGAAACTCCCCCAAGGTCTGAAAATTTTGTTGATGTTTTCATTGACCGACTTGATGATGATTCTCCTGAAACAGTTCAAGATTGCATTTTACAACCCACTGAGAAATTTTCAGAAAGATTTCCATTAGTAATGGCACCATGTTTAGTAAATAGTATTAGTAGCCAAGCTAACATAAGCCAAGATGTTACTTGTAATACTAGTACATGTAGTATAATGAACCCATACATGTATGATCAAGATACAGTAATTGGTTCAGCAGAAGTTGTTGAACATGAACCAAAGATGCTATCAAAATGTGAAGACACACTTGAACAAGTTGAAGTAAATAACCAAATTGCAATGAGAAGACTGCAATTTCATGACTCAAATTTAGAGTCTGGAAAGGGGGTATCCAAAGAAGAAATAGGTAGACATTTGACTACTAAGGAAAAAGATCTGACACCAGAACCACCCCCTACAATACATTTTGTACATGTAGCAACAATGCTCCAGTTCCACAAAAGAAACAGAAGAAGTCCCTGGTAGCTACATGAAGAGACAATTAATTTAAGATTGAATAAAGATGTACATGTAATTTTAATTTTTAATAGAAATGTTATGGCAATGTTATGGTATTGTTTATTTGAATTGTTAATCTCAAAAGTAATTTAAGGTTATTATAAGATTAAAAGTTATTGAAAAAAATAATTTAGACTGAAAATTTATTTTGGAAAGTTGAAAAGTTAAGAAGTTATTAATATAAGTTACAGTCAAAGCTTTTCAGTGTTTAAAGTTAAATTTTGGATGTATTTTTGAACTTATATTTAAATATTTTAGGTACTGTTTGCATGGTTACTAAAATTTTCCTTCAGGAAACCTCTGGTTCTTAGCCATGTTCCAGTTTGTTCATAACGTTCAGTAATTTTCCACATTTGGTACATATATATGTCTGTCTGGTATCTACTGCCCTCGTGCTGATGGTCATAATGGTGAAACTTCAGGTGTATCTGTAAAATATAATATGAAAAGACTGATAATTATGTATAATTTTTACATATTTGGTATTATATTATGTTGTATTTGTGTTATAATCATAGATTGTATTAATAAGAAAGCTAATTTTATTCAGTTTTAGAAATAATTTCTTTTTAAGAAGAATTTGTATTCAAGACATAGAAAAATTTGAAATGGAATCTTTTGCAAAAGTTTAAAGTATTTGCGGGGACGCAAATAATGGAAAGGGGGTAAAATGTAGAGTACGATGACTAGGGTACATGTATTTTATTGTGACGTGTTATAGACATGTAAGATAATTTTGATGTATGTTTCAAATTGGTATTAATAAAGCATACTGTTTAATATTCTGTATTTTTTATGAAAGTTATTATGTAGGAAACAGTAACTGTGTGAAATAACTAATATTATACTACTTGTAATACTTGTAGTCTGGAACATATGATAACTGAAGCAAATAAGTTTTAATTAACATTTAATAAAGTAAAGTTAGAACAATTACAATATTATGATTCTTGTAGAAATATTGAATTACTGTCATTTGCATATATTTGATAAACCAGTTGAAGTTCATGTAATAATTTACCAGTTCATAGTAATAATCCACTGAATAATCCAACTGTAGGTCTTGTATTTTTGTGATAATCCAATTGTAGCAACTGTAGTAGATCGTAGTAGATCGTAGTAAATTCCACGCACCTGTGCTTGAATTTTATGAATGAAATGTATTGACATGCGCAGTAGAATCCATGTGTCACTTGGGACGATTGTTCAATAAAAACACTATTTTTACGTGTTGACAACTGTTTTCACATACTTCTTGTAATTCCTTTTAGTAGTTATAGTCAACGTCTTCAATGTTTTGTAGATGTTAATGCTCACTTTCCTTGATATTTAACATTTTGGTCCGCCGGTGACACACATAACTTTTTGCAATGTTGTTTACGTATTGCAACTTCCGGTGGCGCTGTATATATTGTTGTATTTTTAGTTACTATAGAAATTTATCTAGTACCATGCAAACTTTGTTTATTATATAAAGGTTACTTAAATTGTATATTATTGTGATTTTTGTAATTTATTAAGAATTCAAATATTTGGTTGGACGGCAAGCGCGCGATCCAACAATCCAACCTTCCAACCATCCAACCATCCAACCATCCAACCATCCAACAATCCAACAGTGACGTAATTTCGACGCTTGGTCGTCAGTTCTGCTAAAACTTTTGGTTCTTACAGTTGGTATTTTTATTTTCTCGTTATTTATTTTAGTCAAAATGGTTAATTTTTCTTAGAAACTTTATTTTTTTAAAAGGTAAATTTGTAAAGGAAAATAAGTAAAGTTAGCGTTTTCAAAGTTTAAAAGGAATATTTCATTTTAGCGGACTCTTTATTTCTAGTTTATATTTTAAAGTTTGGATTATTGAAATTGTTCATTGAAGTTCAGTTTTACTGTTAACGTTTGTATTTTTGTAATAAATAGGATTAAATAGGAAAGTAGTTAAGGGATAATTTCCTAAAGGTCTGGAAATTATAATAAACAAAACAGTTTATGAAAGGTTATAAACTGTAGTTAATTGTTAGTTCTTATTCAGGAAAGGTTCTGAATATAACTAATAATAAACATTTTTTTATGTAACTGATGAGGTATCACTTACAAAAATGTCAGAAAGAGGTCTTCTGATTAAATTCACTAGAAGTAAGGATTTTCTCTTAGGTAATTTATTTTCTTAGTAAGATAGCAGAACTCAGCCTTTTTATGTATTTTTCTGACACACCAACATATTATCTCTTGAGTGTAGAAATAAGTTAATAAATATCTCTTGAGTTTAGAGATAAGTTAGTAAATATCTCTTGAGTGTAGAGATAACTTACTACATGTATCATACTGAATAGATTCTTGTCATATCATCTTAGTCTATAGTTTAAGTATATCACTAGTTTAAAATTGTTGGTTATCTTGAAAATAAATGAAAATATATGATTCTTGACATGAATAAAAGATAGAAACTTATTTACGTGACTTTTAGCAAATGCCTATATTATACTGACCAGCTCATATCTTGTCGTACTGACTTTGTTATTTATAAACTACTCATATAATTTGAGTAAAAACTCTTGGGTCGAAGCATTTCAAGCCCCTGCCCGCTACAATATGAAAGAAAAAAAACCAAAAAGTATGAAATTCAAAACTAGACAAAAGAAACATTAATTCTTTATGGGCTGTAGGAATCCTTGACCGTTAATAATAATCTGTCGTATAATTGTTTGAAAAGAAAACCAAGGGCTTATTTTATTCAATTTGTAGCTCTGGTAAACTTACGAAATTCATTTTGCAACAGCTACATTATACAAAATTATCAGCTCATTCAGTGAGAGACAATACGCTAGATATAAAAAAGAAAATATTTGTTTGGCCAATTATGGTAGATTCTGTATAAGTATGGATAAATAGTTTTGAAACTTATGCTAAAGGGAAACTTTTGAAATTCAGTGTTTACTTATTCTTTGGACAAAATAGCATAATTATAGCTACATAATAGCTATTGACAGCGTAAGTCCTTTAACTACAGGTGATAATGAATACATTATAGTTGTGGAAGATTATTTTACAAAATTAACAGAAATTTATGCAATACCAAATTACCAAGCTCTTACAGTCTGACGAAATGAATGGTTGAACGTTTCAACCAACTTTTACAGTCGATTTTATGTTTATCAACTTCCATTCATTAATATGACGTACCAAACAACTGAACATGCACATGCAGGCACACCATCTACTCTAAATCTTTTAAAGTCAGTACATGAATTAAGATGTCCAATTGATGTTATGTGTGGCTTACCACATGGATATGAAAGTATGCCTTGTCCAATTACATATGTTGAGTTGGGCCAAGAAGCTCTTAGAAATTCATTTTAAGCAAAAGTTAGATAGGTCCATATAAAGTTAAATAGAATATTACCGATTTGACAAACAGATTACAAAAATACAATGAAGGGGGCCAGCCTGCTGTCCCCCTCCCCAATAAATCCGCCTCTGGCATTCAAATTTTGGTAGCAAGTAATTTCGTACCCAAAATATAAACCATTTCGTTCTCAACATTCACCTTTTTTTTACCCATGATCAAAACCATTTCGTACATGTGAGATTGGTTATGGATGATACTCCTCAAATGGAAGACCAACAAACATACTTGGGGTAACTTTTAGCAAACAAATGGCGTTGAAGCAACATATAATATCAGCTGAAGTTCAGGCTATGATAAAATTAAACATCATGAGGAAACTTACAGAAACAAAATGGGGACCGAACGACATAATCCTGGCTACCAAGGAAATGTAAGCCAAAATCCTGAATAAGGATCAAGCTCATGGATGACGGCAGCTACATGTAAGTCTCACCATCAGACTTTAGATAAAGTTCAGAACTAGGCTCTACGGATCATCACAGGTGCTATGAAATCAACATCAATAAACAGTATGGTGGACATAACAAACATACCATCATTAAGTAAGAAGAGGGAGTGTAAAGCCATGATACAGGCCACCAGTATTAGTGTTCACAAGACCACTCAATGAATACCAGACTGAAACAACTCAACTCTACTTAGGTAGACTCAAAATACCAAGCTTCACATTAAGGACAAGAGCCATACAAAGAAAATACGTAGCTTTCACAATGAATAACAACCCGTGTGAAGACAAACTTTGAAATGTCATCATCCAGACCTCATATCAACTCATTTCTACCAAAGATGAACAGACTTCCACTGGTAAGAAAACACTGACAAGACGAGTACTCGTCAGACTCCCGGGTAGTATATACAGACCACCCACGAAACAACAAAAGGAGGGGCTGGTATATGCATCAATTTAAGTACCCCAACAGAGATCAACAATCAGAGGCAATATCAACAGGCCTACGTTGTTTAAACTTCAAAGCAGAAGAAGCCCTTATCCCGTTTGTATGGTTTTACACCAGTAATTTTGGGGCCCTTTATAGATTGTTGCTCCGTGTTGAAGGCCGTACATTGACCTATAATGATTTAATTTTATAAATTGTTATTTGGACGGAGAGTTGTCTCATTGGCACTCACACCACATCTTCCTATATCTATGAAAACTCCATAAAAAAGTTGATAACAAAACTAAAGTAGTTTTCCTGAGCGACGCCCTCTATGTGCTTCAAGCTTTAACAAACGACAAGCTACCGCAACTTGAACAATCTTTATACACCATCAAAAGTCTGACAACAGTTCTACAGCAGATTCCTTCACCACAGAAAACACATGTTACAAATCAGGAATAATTATATGACAGTTTACAAAACGTTTTTATACGACCGCAAAAATTAAAATTCTTTTGGTCGTATATTGGTATCACGTTGGCGTCGTCGTCTGCGTCGTCGTCGTCGTCGTCCGAATACTTTTAGTTTTCGCACTCTAACTTTAGTAAAGGTGAATAGAAATCTATGAAATTTTAACACAAGGTTTATGACAACAAAAGGAAGGTTGGGATTGAATTTGGGAGTTTTGGTCCCAACAGTTTAGGAATTAGGGGCCAAAAAGGGCCCAAAATAAGCATTTTCTTGGTTTTCGCACTATAACTTTAGTTTAAGTAAATAGAAATCTATGAAATTTTGACACAAGGTTTATGACCAAAAAAGGAAGGTTGGATTGATTTTGGGAGTTTTGGTTCCAGCAGTTTAGGAATTAGGGGCCAAAAAAGGGCCCAAATAAGCATTATTCTTGGTTTTCGCACAATAACTTTAGTATAGGTAAATAGAAATCTATGAAATTTAAACACAAGGTTTATGACCATAAAAGGAAGGTTGGGTTTGATTTTGGGAGTTTTGGTCCCAACAGTTTAGGAATAAGGGGCCCAAAGGGTCCAAAATTGAACTTTGTTTGATTTCATCAAAAATTGAATAATTGGGGTTCTTTGATATATGCCGAATCTAACTGTGTATGTAGATTCTTAATTATTGGTCTCGTTTTCAAATTGGTCTACATTAAGGTCAAAAGGGTCCAAAATTAAACTTAGTTTGATTTTAACAAAAATTGAATCCTTGGGGTTCTTTGATATGCTGAATCTAAAAATGTACTTAGATTTTTGATTATTGGCCCAGTTTTTAAGTTGGTTCAAATCGGGGTCCAAAATTTAACTTTGTTTGATTTCATCAAAAATTGAATAATTGGGGTTCTTTGATATGCTGAATCTAAACATGTACTTAGATTTTTGATTATGAGCCCAGTTTTCAAGTTGGTTCAAATCAGGATTCAAAATTATTATATTAAGTATTGTGCAATAGCAAGAAATTTTCAATTGCACAGTATTCAGCAATAGCAAGAAATCTTCAATTGCACAGTATTGTGCAATAGCAAGAAATTTTCAATTGCACAATAGCAAGAAATCTTCAATTGCACAGTATTGTGCAATAGCAAATATTTTCAATTGCACAGTATTGCACAATAGCAAGAAATATCTAATTGCACAATTTCAATTGGAGTTATCTTTCTTTGTCCAGAATAGTAGTTGAATCAACTTAAATCATTGTTTTATACAATATACAATGTATATTCACTTTTACTACCAACTGATAAATTAAAACAATCTTTACCATTCAGTGATAACAAGCACTTTATTTTACATTTTAATATTTTATGATGTATTTAAATGACTAGTTATTGTTGCAAACTTCATTAGAAATTTGAATTGAGATCAGTTTTGGAAAAAGGGACAGGGGGATGTGAAAAAAAAAAATGGGGGCGGGGGTTAAATTTTTCTCATTTCAGATTTCATAAATAAAAAGAAAATTTCTTCAAACATTTTTTTGAGAGGATTAATATTCAACAGCATAGTGAATTGCTCAAAGGCAAAAAAAATATTTTAAGTTCATTAGACCACATTCATTCTGTGTCAGAAACCTATGCTGTGTCAACTATTTAATCACAATCCAAATTTAGAGCTGAATCCAGCTTGAATGTTGTGTCCATACTTGCCCCAACCGTTCAGGGTTCAACCTCTGAGGTCGTATAAAGCTGCGCCCTGAGGAGCATCTGGTTTTCAAATATTTAAAGCTTTTCTTTTCTACATCAGGAATGGATTTCATTAGCTGGATTTGGCAAAACTTTTAGGAATTTTTGGTCCTTTATGCTCTTCAACTTCGTATTTTATTTAGACTATTTAACATTTTGGATACAAGCGTCACTGATGAGGCTTTTGTAGACGAAACGTGCGTCTGGAGCAAATATAAAATTTCAATCCTGGTTTATATGATGAGTTTATTTACAACCATTGGGTTGATGCCAGTGCTGGTGGAGTTTTAATTCCACGTGATTATCACGAATCCGGGTCCGTTCGCGCCCATTCACGCGTTCGCACCCACTCATGTTCGCCCCCTTTCACTTTCGCACCCTACATGTTCGCACCCAAAGTCCGTTCGCACCCTACATGTTCGCGCCCAATTTCAACTTTGTAATCAAGCAGTATGCTTATAAGTATTATTGTTTTCATTGTCTCAAAATAAAGTGATACAGCATTTTTGTGTGTTGAATAAAACTAACTAACTAACTAACTAATTTTATTCAGTATAAAATCCAGTACAAAAGGATCATCGCTGAAACACAAAAACACATATAAAAAAACATATACAAAACAAAAATAAACATAACAGACAACAATTTTGACACTTATATAACAAGCAAGAGACAAAACTCACATTTCAATATTATGCAATTATTCCCACTGATGAATGTCTAATCAAAATACATTTGTCTATATATATAAGAAATCTGGTGAGAACATCAGTCTCCGAACAGTTCATTAAATATTTAAATTTATCAAAATTATCTAAATTGCAAAAACATGGTATAATATTAACAATGTCATCATAAAACTTTTCCCTCTCCTCGTGATAGAGGTTGCATTCACATATGAAATGAATCTCATCTTCAATTTTGTTATCAATACAATGTGTACATATTCTTTGATCCAAAGGCGTTTTATCATATCTGCCTTTTTCAATGTGTAAATTGTGGTTAGAAATTCTTAATTTACATAATTGTCTAACATATTGTTTTGGGATATTTAACTTTGTATAAGTCTCAGGTTTATATTCCTCTTTTAACTTGTAATATGTGCGTAGTTTGTTTTGCTTTTCACCTGACAAACATGAGAAAAAATAATTTCCATATCTTTCTTGTAATATCTTTTTCACTGCAGATATGAGTTTTCCTTCTGACATATTTCCTTTATTATTCCAAACATGGTCAAAATTAATTAATTTTAGAAACTTAAAAATGTGTTTATTGAAGGTAAATGGAAAGGTACAATCAACTTCTTCGATTGACTTATATGCTAATTTTGAAAAATTCAAAAGAGGGTCTTTATACAAATATAGCCAGTATTTAAGAGATTGCAAAATAACAAATATAGAGATTGGATAACGACCAAGTTCTGCCATACTGGCAATATTAGGAGCATATTTAGTGGCACCAAGTACATATTTACAATATCGAATGTGAACCTTTTCAGGAGCAAAATTTAAAAAAGTTTTTTCTAAATCATCATTTGAACCTTGTGTTAATCTTTTGTCCAGGTTAAGAATGTACGGACCCCACAATTCACTTCCATAGAGAAGGACTGGTTTTACACAGGAGTCAAAAAGTTTTAAAAGCAAAGGTGTATTATTATGTGTACAGTGAAATTTACGTTTAATCATGAAAATTACTTTAAGTGCTTTCTTACTAAGATCTTCAACTGCAGTACTGAAAGAACCAGATGCTCTCATTACAATACCTAGGTATTTATACTCTTGAACACTTTTGATCAGATTTTGCTCAAAATAAAAATTACAGTCTTTCAATAATTTACCTGATTTGTTAAATACTATTATTTGAGTTTTTTCTATATTCAATGATAATTGCCATTTTTGACAATAAAGTTCCAATGAGGATAAACAATTTTGTAGCCCTTCTTTGGTTTGAGACATTAAAATTATGTCATCTGCATACATTAAACAATTTAGGCTTGTATTTCCTATATCTACTGGATCACACTTTTTATGAAGGTATCCTGGAAAGTCATTCATAAATAAATTGAAAAGAAGGGGACTCAGTATACACCCTTGTTTAACACCAACATTTGAGAGTATGGAATCAGTCAGTCCGGAATCTAGTTTAACTGAATATTTAACACATGTGTACATATCTTTAATTAAATGGAAAATATTGACACTAATACCTTGCTCAAAAAGTTTAGAAAACAGAAAATTCCTCCGGACTGTGTCAAAGGCTTTTCTAAAATCAACAAAACAGCAATATAGATATTTTTTTGCCCCAAACATTTTATCCACAATGGATTTTAATGTATAAACATGATCAATTGTTCTATTAGCTTTTCTAAAGCCTATTTGATTTTGACATAGTATGTTGTTCTCAGTTACAAAAAAATCTAATCTGTTGCACAAGATCTTTACAAACAACTTACTTAAACAGCTAGATATTGCTATACCTCTGTAGTTACTTGGATCTCTAACGTCTCCTGATTTAAAAAGAGGTTTAATCATACTTTCTGTCCAACTACTGGGGAATAAAGTTGATTTCAAAATGATATTGAAAAGTTTGCAAATACAATTCAACATATTCACACTAGAATGTTTAAGCATCTCATTACTTATACAGTCAAAACCTACACTTGTGTTATTCTTTAAACTTTTTATAGCTTTCAACACTTCCTGCATATGTATGTCATAATCAAGAAAAACATTAAACCCTGTAGGAAAATCATCCTGTTCATTACTACAATAATTATACCATTCATCAGAGGGAATATTGGAACTCTGATCACTGATGTCCTTGTCAGAATATTTAAATTTATTAATAATATCCCAATAAGCTTTGGGGTTTTTGTCTTCTAATTCCAGCAAGGAATCAAGCATCTTTGCTTTATACTGTCCTGTTTTTTTTCGTACTAGTTTTTTGAACTGCTTTTTTAGCCCATAGTAATTCTTCAACTTTTCTTCGTTTACAGAACCCTTAGAGAGTGAACGAGAAGATTGGATTAAATTACGATACATTGATTCACACTCGCTGTCAAACCCTAAACTAGATTTCTTTCGTTTACGTTTTTTAGATTTAAACCTGTTACCCTTAGGAAGATTTAAATGACTTCTTAGTTTATCGACAATGTTGTTAAAAATATCTGTTAAATCCTCGGTGGCTTCATCCACCCCATTTCTTTGTGGTACTCTGTCTTTACTTAAGAATGATTTTACATTATTTTCAACTTCTTTTGATAACATCATCTCTGTATAACATTTTTGAACCTCATTGTTCCAATGTAAACCCTTAGGTATTGGTCTCCCAACTTTTTGTTGTACTTGTGAAAAATTTAAAGATAAACATACATTTATAGGACAGTGATCAGAGTGGACGGTAAAATCCTTTACAGTAAAAAAACATACATTTTTTAGCATATTATTACTAACAATACAATAATCAACAACAGCACTACCATTATATTGATGGTAAGTGGGTTTACCTAATGTATCCCCTAAAGTTCTTCCATATAGAATTCGGCTTCTAGATGATATGCAAAGCTCTAATACACGTTTTCCGTATTCATCAGTCTTAATATTCTTTTTAGTACAATATCTCCTATACTGTACATTATCTGCCAAATATGAATTAGGAAGTATATCTTGTAAACTTTTAACGTGATCAGATGAAATAAAATCCAAATCATTTTCATTAATATGGGCATTTAGGTCCCCCATAATGATAGTCTCCCCTGAATTTGAAAACTTACTCAGGACTTGTTCTATTTTTCTAGTGTTGTTAACTCACTTTTTAGAGATTTTGGAATAGCTAGACTGTATTGGTGAGTTTTAAGCAAAACATACAAATATATCAGATGAATGTAAAAAAAAAGTTTTATTTAGTTTTGCCCACAAAAATTCAGATGAATTACCTTTGATTAATGTAATTCCTTTACTAACATTAGTTCTGGCATATAACGCAATGCCTCCATGAATAGCTTTACCTTTCCTGGGGCGAGCGACCTTTTTTTAATAAGGTATAACCTTTCAGACATAGATTGTCATCCTTATCAGCCTTTGTTTCTAATAGGCATATAATATCAAGAACCCACTTACATAACAACGACTACGAATTTGAACAACGGAAATGTATGCATCTGTGGGAAAGTTTGCAAGAACCAACGAGGTCTGAAGATACATATGGGAAAGATGAAATGCAAGCCAAATCAGAGCATAACACAACGCACAGGGCAACCTGGTTAGACGGAGGAGGAGGTGGTTCAGGATACAAACCACAGCGACCACAGCCTCCATGTGTTGTACAATGAGGAGGACAGCATGGTAGAGGGGAATCAACAGGAAAAGGAGGGCTTAGACAACAACAGACAGCCACAAGAGCCAAAAAGAACACCAGACACAAGTGAGAACATAAGAAGAAAGAAAGTAAAATGGCCCAACAATAAAAGTAAAAGTGAATGGCAACAGTTTGATGAGGATGTGGATGCAATTTTGAACACAACATTGGCAGGTAACATAGACAGGAAGATAGAATCAATGACATCATTTATTTACAACATAGGTATGGACAGATTTGGTGCAGATGAGAAAGAGGTGGTGAGGCGAGAGGGTCAAAAGAACAGAAGAGAATCCAAAATAGCAAAGATGAGGAAAGACCTAAGGCAACTTAAGAAAAGATATAATCAGGCATCAGAGGATGAAAAACCAGCATTATCTGAGCTGAGGGACACCATCAGGAAGAAACTCAAGATCACAAGGAGAGCAGAGAGAACTAGGAAAAGGAGGAAAAAGAGAGAGAAAGCAAGAGCTCAATTTACATCAGATCCTTTCCAATTTACATCAAGATTGTTGGGGAAGAAAGGATCAGGACAACTAAAAGCTAGTAAAGAGGAAGTAGAAGAATATTTAAGAGAAATGCACAGTGATCCAAAAAGGGAAGACGAACTCCCAGATATAGAACAACTTATACGCCCGGAGGATCCAGAGCAGGTTTTTGATGAATCACCACCAAAGTTGAAAGAGGTAGTAGATGTTATCAAGAAAGGAAGGGCAGCATCAGCACCAGGTCCAAATGGAGTACCATATAAGGTATACAAGAACTGTCAGAGAATTACAAGACGTCTATGGAAGTTAATAAGAGTCATCTGGAGAAGAGGTCGACTAGCAGAGAGTTGGCACAAGGCAGAAGGGTGCTTTATACCAAAGGAAGAGAAGTCAGAGACATTGAAACAGTTTAGAACCATCTCACTGTTAAATGTAGAAGGAAAGATATTTCTTGCTGTTCTTGCTAAAAGGATGACAAACTACATGCTGAGCAACGAGTACATTGACATTGCAGTACAGAAAGGAGGGGTACCAGGTGTATCAGGCTGCATTGAACACACAAGCGTATTATCACAGATAATCCGAGAAGCGACAGATTCAAAGGGAGAGCTCGCAGTTGTCTGGCTGGATTTAGCGAATGCATATGGGACAGTACCACACAAGTTAGTTGAGTTGATACTGGAGAGATACCATGTACCTGACGGTGTAAGAGAACTGATAAGAGAGTACTTCAACCATCTGCAGCTGAGATTTACCGTTGGGGATTTTACAACATCATGGCAACGTTTAGAAGTGGGAATAGTGACAGGATGCACGATATCTGTCATCCTTGTCTCCGCAGCAATGAATATGATTGTGAAGTCAGTAGAGAAGAGCAGAGGTCCATGGATGATGAAGTCAGGAGTACGGCAACCACCAGGAAGAGCATTCATGGATGATATGACAATAAGCACAAAGACAGTTATCGAAGCCAGGTGGACACTACAAGAGCTTGATAAGATGATCACCTGGGCAAGAATGAAAGTGAAGCCTAGCAAATCCAGAAGTTTGGTAGTGAAGAATGGTAAAGTCAAGGAGGAAAGGTTTAAAATAGGAGACGAAATAATACCAACAGTCTCAGAGAAGCCAGTTAAGTGTCTCGGAAAATGGTTCAACAACACCTTGTCAGATAAGTTGAATGTGGAAGATACATATAAGCAGTTGGACGACTGGTTAAAGGCAGTAGATAAGAGTGGACAACCAGGAAAGTACAAGGCATGGATTTACCAGCATGGGATATTGCCTCGGCTGCTGTGGCCACTTCTTGTGTATGATGTACCAATGACAACGGTAGAGGGAATGGAAAGAATATCAAACAGTTACTTACGTAGATGGCTTGGAGTACCACGCAGTTTCAGCAGTGTGGGCCTTTACAGTTTAGGAACCAAGTTACAGCTACCACTCAAGTCAATCACTGAGGAATTCAAGGTGACCAAGGTTAGACAACATCTGACGTTAAAAAACAGCAGGGATGAGAAAGTACGATCAGCAAAAGTAGAAATAAGAACTGGAAGGAAGTGGTCAACATTGAAGACGATAGAAGATGCTGAGTCACGATTAAAACACAGTGAGATAGTGGGCAGAGTTGCAGTTGGAAGACAGGGGCTGGATGTTACATCTACAGCAAAATGGAGAACAGCAACAGTGGAAGAAAAAAGACATCTGGTACAGAAAGAGGTACGATCAATGGAAGAAGAAAGTAGAATGGTAAAGGCAGTGAGCATGAAGAAGCAGGGAAGCTGGTTAAACTGGGAGGGAGCAAGACAGCAGAAGTTAGGATGGAATGAGATCTGGAAGATGGAGCCACATAGGTTGCAATTTAAGCTGAAGTCAGTATATGATGTATTGCCAAGCCCAACAAATCTAGCAACATGGGGATTGATAGACGACCCAAAGTGTGTTCTTTGTGGTAAGCCAGCAAACTTGGAGCACATATTATCATCATGCTCGAGTGCTTTGAAAGACGGGAGGTATACATGGCGACACGACAAGGTATTAGGGACACTAGCAGACACCCTAGAGAGAAACATCAGGAAGCCAAGGAAAAACAAGGAAGGACTTACTTTTGTCAATTTTGTTAAGGAAGGAGAGAAAGGTCAGAAGAAGAAGGTGGAAGGAAGTGGTGTATTGGTAACAGCAACTGATTGGCAAATGTTGGTAGATCTTAAACAGAAGTTACAATTCCCTCCACAGATTGCAGTAACAAACCAGAGACCTGACATCGTCATTTGGTCCGCCTCAACAAAACAGGCAATCCTGCTGGAACTAACTGTACCATGGGAAGAAAGAATAGAAGATGCCTACGAAAGAAAGAGACTGAAGTACCAAGATCTACTTGCAGAATGTAGAGACAATGGATGGCGGGTTTGGTTATTTCCAGTGGAAGTGGGAAGCAGAGGGTTTGTTGGACAGTCTATGTGGCGAGCATTGAGAGCACTTGGTATTGTTGGAGGGGAAAGAAGTAAACTGATAGGGAACTTGTGTAAAGAGGCAGAGACAGCATCAATGTGGTTATGGAGGAAAAGGTCAGAACAGTGGAAGCAGTAAAGTGTAGAGGCAGGGATGGATAGCCAAGTGGTTTCGGGCTGGGACTTGATCACCCCAGTCGGCGCACCTCTGGAGGTTGTAGTGGACAGCGCCGAAACAGCCGAGGAAGGAGGATTCACCTGAAGACGGAACCACGCATCTTTCCAACAGGATGTATTAAGGTAACAGAATTTATATTTTCACAAAAATCAGGGTCATTAAGTTTGCAGTATCTATTACCATCTTCCCTGTAAAACAAACCATGAACATTCCAAGAACTAATTGTTAATTTGTTTTTTAACATTCTTTGAATTATAAGGGATTCAACAGCAATATTTTTTTTTTTAATGTGTATCCTTTAAATTTTGAAAAAAAAAACCAAAAAAAAAACCAATAAATAAAAAAAAACGTGAAAGAACAAATTATGACTAGAAAAATTCAAGACAATTGACTAGATAAAAAATAAAATAAAAATAAAAAAATGAAAACAAAACAAGAAAAATGAAAACAAAACAAGAAAAATGAAAATAAAATATATCATAGGTACAATAAACAATACTATATAATCATTGTGTATATATGACAGTTATACATAAATATGGTGGGACTTGTTAATTCTTGAACATTTGAAGGGCTCCAACAGTGTTTACAACCATTTCGATCATTTTCATATCCTTGTTATCTACAAATCTGTTATTAACATTGTTGTTTCTCATGTCGTGCTTGTTCATTTATTCTTTAGCATAGCCATCATAGAAACCATGGTTTTGGTAGCTTTTGTTACTGAATGTACTATTGATTGTTACTTTGTTGTTTTTTTTTTGTAAGAAGGCCACTTCCCATTTAGCACAAAATGTAAGGTCTTTTTCAAATTTCCTGCCAAGACTCTTGTTCCTTCGTTAATGTTAATGTGAAGACCATCTTTGTCATAAAGATTCAACTTGACATTATATGATGTGCTGTCAAGAAAAAAGTTAGAGTTGTCACACCATGTAACATTTTTGTTGTCTCTTATTTTTGAGTACAATGTTTCATTGAACTGGCAAATATTTCTAGCAAGCCTAGTTGTCCTACATGGTAAAAGCGATGAGATGACGATTCTTGCGCCAAGTCTTTCAAGATTTTCAATTATTTCTACATATTTATCCACTGCGGAATATACCACATCAGGTGAATGTCGTATATCATTAATATTGTTCCTACATGACAAATTACGATACTGTCGGTCAGATCTTCATACTGTTGAATATATCCTTCAAGGTCTGCTAATGTGGCGGTTCTTTTAGCCAGACCCTCTAACTGAAAAGATGCTGTCAGCCGCCTGATATCAATGAACTTTGGAATGGAACTATGATGAAAGATAACCTTTTTTTAACAGGGTTTTGTTTGAGAGTGGAAAAATCAGTGAATGACACTTCTTTCTCCTGAATCACTGAATCCCTTGATGCTGAACTCTTTGCATTGTGATGCAAATTTGACTGGTGTTTGAAACCAGACGTTTCTAAGCATGACTCATTCTTGGATTGCTGTCCATTCACAGCTGACCATTGGCCTCCTAATATATCTTCTTTTACTGTTTGAAGCCTATCATGTAATTTTTCAATTGTGGCGTCTTTTTCCTGCAGTTTAGCATGTTTTTCATGGAGAAGAATTTCTAGTTCAGTTTGTTTTTCAGTGAGAACTATTATCTTATTCTGTAGCTTTTCCTCCGTTGCTTGAAACACTTCTTTTGTGTGATAACTATTCTTCTCCAATTATTTTGCTTTACTCATGAGTTGACATTTTTCTATCTCAAATTTTTCAATTATTTTCTTCTTGTCAATATCTGATTCTTGTATTTTTTCACGTAGCATTTTAAGCTCTCTTGCATGGACTTGTTTTAGTGTTTCTATAGACTCGGGAGAAGTTTCAACTTTATTCATCAAATTTAGCACATCTTTGACGATATCATTTCTAAGCCCTTGGAGATTCGTACCGAGTAACGTTTCAAAGTTTTTTATAGTTGAATGTGCATTGAAAATTTCCGATGACATATTAATCGTGCTTTCTTCTAAAATAGTTAACCTCTGCTGAATCTGAGAGGATTCTGAATGTGGATCATTTGATATACTATTGTTTGAGTCTGTATTGATAGTGATATTTTCATTTTTTGTCTGCAGTACCGGTGGAGTTTTAAGTTTGATCTGATCTTCTTGAAAATTTCTGAATTTGTTGATACGATTTCTAAATTTGTAGAAAGGGTTTCTGAATTTTTAGATTGAATTTCCATGATTTTATTGACAGGTGCATTTTTTAGAATGGTATGGTGATTCGTGGAGGACTCAATATCATCTTCTCCGTTTTCAAATTGAAGACTTTTTGGAGTGGTCATTTCAGAACTAGATGACAAGTTTTCAACTATTTGTAATGTTTTTTCAAATTCATTTGAGCACCACTGTTGAAAGAATTTCCCTTGAATCATTATTTTACCTGTGGTCAGGTACACAATAACTTTGTACATTAATGTAAAAAACTATCCCCTTCATAATCCCCAATACTTTCGGAAGAGTGTACTTCAAACTCCGTTCTTTCTGTTATGCCTTGTGCAGTAGAGTCGTGCCAATCTACTTTGACTGAGGGGTTATTTTTGTTACCTATGATTATCGATTGTCCTAATGCATGAAGCCAGAAATGCATTCTTTCACGAGATGTAATAAATATTGTACAATATGCAGCTTTCCTACACAGTGACAGATCTATTTTTTCGGATGGTATGAGCATTTCATTAGTTTTTTGTGCCTTCTTATAAGGTGCTGATGGTAAGGTATACATGTTTTTCAGTTCAGATAATTGGTACCGGTTTTCATAGTTCACCGCCATTTTCTTTGTTTACAAATTAATACACTATATATAGGGAAAACGGTACTATTTATTCTGCCATAGGCGACAATATTAACATTTTCTAAATTTACCACTTTTTAAGATAAAAACCTGGATAAAACAGTTATATTTTGTGTTAGTACTTTATTATTGTGTTTTAAAAATTAAAGCCAAATAGTATCATGACCAACTTCCAACGGAGCTTGTTTATGTTATCCATGCCCACCGTCATTTTGCACCAAATTTATGAAATTTTGCAAATCTTTTCGAATAATTCTCTAGAAAATATTTCAATAGGTTTCAAAATTTATATTGTAAATATACACACTGCAGTTATTCATAGATAAACAAAAAATATATTGTACCCTTACATCCAATCACAGCGCTCTTAAGTTGACTTCCTACGCCCTGTCTTGGGTATACAAAAGGCCAACCTAATGCTGGGAAAATTAAATACTACCGTTTTCCCTATAAATAGCTTGTTATCTACTGATTAATCCCATCAGTGATGTCGGAATCTTGTGAAATTTAAAATTATATTACATGAAGTATGTTTCTGTTGATTATCCCTTGTAATGTTTGCTTAAAAAAGCATCATTAAATGTAAAGTTTCTGCTTGCAAAAATAACGTGTAGCCGATGATTTCGAATAAATCTTAATCATGTTTTGGACAGTGTATTGTTAAAAAAAATATTCCTTTCTAAATAAAGTGGGATTCTGTCAACGTTTTATTTTGTGTTGAATAACTCTTTATCATGTTTTGGTTAGTGTATTACTATAACATGTATAACTTTGTTTCATTGACTTGTTTCAAAATGAAGTGAGATTCTGACTACGTTTTTTTTTTTTTTTGAGTCTAGAATAAATTTTATCATGTTTTGGTTATAATAGTGTATTGCTATATTTTATTGTTTCATTGTTTCAGATCAAAGGGACCAAGCTGTTAAAAACAATTATCTTTTGTGTTTTTCATTTATAATCTTCAATCTTTTACTCATACCAAGCTATAAATACATTCAGTATTTACACGAAAGCAATTAAAAACAACAATGATGATTTTCCAATTATTCAACTGGAATTTGAATTAAAATTGGGCGCGAACATGTAGAGCGCGAACGGACCTTGGGTGCGAACGTGCGAGGTGCGAACGTGTAGGGTGCGAAAGTATATTGGGCGCGAACGGACCTGATACCGATTATCACAAGCCCAGTAGTCAGCACTTCTGTGTTGACATGATTTATCATCGATATGGTCAGAATTATTAATTAACTGTTTTACAAAAGTCTTAAATTTTTAAATATTAAGGATTTTTTTTCTACCTCAGGAATAGATGTCCTTTGCTGTATTTTGCAAATCTTTTAGGAATTTTTGGTCCTAAATGCTCTTCAACTTCGTATTTTATTTGGCATTTTTATCATTTTTTTATTCGAGCGTCACTGCTGAGGCATTTGTAGACTAAACGTGCAAATTTCAATTCTGGTATTTATGATGAGTTTATTGTTTACCTTTTTGAGCTTTTTATTTTGACAATTGATTATGGACATTCAGTTTTAAATTTTCCTGGGAGATCGGTATTTTTGTTATTTTACTTTTTTCTCACTAAGGAGTTTGGGGTACTGAACTAGCCGATAAATTAGCAAAGCATGGTGCTGATGAACAAAAACATAAAAAAAAATCGAGTACTTATTGTTTATTGCTGTATTTCATATTTGGTTTTCCTTTATACCATGCTGTATGAATTATGTACATAAATTTAAAAAAAAACAGAGTTCCAATGTCCCACAGCATTGCACATATTTTATCTATCCAAGGTACAAAAGCAATAGTTATTAAATAAAGCACTTTTTTGTTCTTTAAAACTAAATTACATTGTACATTGTTGTAACATCTTAGAGAAATAAAGGCTTCAAAACAAATACAATCTGATTTTCAGTATGATTAACATTCCAAGGGGCATAACTTTATTTGATATTTGGTAATATAAACCTATATTAAAAATTGCATAAGTACTGGCAAGAAATGTACACATTAAAGGTCATAAAGCAATTTTCCATATAATTTACATTTCCCAGGGGCATAGCTACCCGGAAGCACGACAGCACGTGCATCCACGTCGTTTTCAATTAAAAAAAAAAAAAAAAAAAGCGCAAGAGAGGAGAGAGAGAGATGAGTTAGTCAATCGGAATCGGACAGAGTGATGCATGTATTATCTGAGACTATTATGATTATGATATTTGTTTAACGTTCGGAGACTATTTGTGTCTTTTCATCTATCCCGGATATTAGTTTGACAACCTAGTTACAAGTGTTCGAGTCATGCAGAAAAAGATCGTAGCTCCCTATTCGCTAACACGCAGTTGCGTGCACATTGATTCGGCATGCAAGAATGAAATGGCAAAATGAAAATTTATCAATTGAATGTTAAAGGAAAAACCTATGTTGTCACTTTTTTAATTGATGAAATGGCATTAAATAACGACATTTGGTTTCAAAATATTTTTTTTGTGGAGATTATGACAAAATCGGAAGGTAACTTGTATCGTTTACAAGATTTGAATTTGTAATACTCAGTCTAAGACATGTAGTTTTGAAGCACATTTTACAGTGTACAGTTCATCAGTTTGGAATGAGATGTACCAATCGGCATTAGAATTATCAGATCCCTTCGATATCGTTAGGCAATGTGGTCGACAGACTACAGGGGCCAATCAACCTGCAACCACGCCAAAACAGTATTGAAAAGTCTCATTATGTTTTGCGTTCATAGACCATATGATAAGGGAACTGGTGAGTGGAGTCGCATCAAGTATTATCAGAAAATCGCTTCTTTGCGCTGTATCTGCTTCATCGTGTTGTAGGAAATATCCAAACGAATAAATCTCAATCTTGTTTGAAACATACGAAACTGACTTGGCATGTAATTTTGACGAATTCAATTGGGAGGTCGCTCGATGCCAACACGTACGCTGGCTTATAACATCTCGCGAGTGCTACCATGCCATGATGGCCCTGAGATCTATCAGTCATGGTACTACGTATGTTATTGAAAACAAATGTACGATCAACAATGAACAACGACAGTTACATAGCATTACTGTATATTCATCGGGATTTCAGTATGAATGTTGACAAAGTAATAGAGAAGTTTGTTTCTGCCCAGACCCAAAGAGCAGATTTTGGACAATTTTGAGTAAATTCTGTTTTTTATGTATTACTCTATTCAGAAGATTTATTAATAGTTTTACATTCATAAATTTTATCTACATAAAGCTCCTCTTTTAACTGTCCTATGACCGAAAACCGAAAAAAAAAACATTTTTCTGCATAATACTATAGGGTCCCAAAATTTGTTGCTTCCACATCGTTTCTTTTTAGCTACGTCCCTGTTTCCAAGGGGCAGAACTCTTTTAACAATTATTGATCAGCACTGATTTTGGAACTTGGAACTCACTAAAGATATTGCTGATATAAACCCATGATTTAAGTTTCATAAAATCTGGGAATAATTGAACAAATTAGAGCGCTAACTAGTATGCAAATTTCCATATGCTTAATGTTTCATAGGGACATAAATATTTCAAAAATAATAGATCAACACTGATTTCCAAACTTGTCCAAGAGCTTGGTTATATAAATCTATGATACAAATGTCATAAAAATAAAACCATGACATCAGTTTTGTTTTATTTGTATCTACATATCTAATACTTACCTATGTTCTATTAAATTTTGAAGTCATTTACAAACATAATTTTGACCAAATAAGGACTTTAATGCTGAGCTTCCTACTTCGTTTGGAAGTGTATATTTGTTGACTTATTTTACACGTACATCTATTGCATCTATTTTGACTCCTACTTAATAACAACAACTGATAACAGTTCATATTAAAACATGAAAAAAGAAAATCACTGATTGCATTAAATTTTGGTTCAACCATTTGTCAACAGGGTTTTAGAAAACACTTTTGAAAAAAAACTTGTGCATCTCTGTAAAAATGGTAGAAGATAAATCTTTAATAATAATAGGTGATTAATTGAAACAGCTCAAACTGGCACTAAGATAGAGTTGATCTTAAAATAAAAAAATATATTCTTTTGTGTAGGCACTAGACAAGTGTGTCTTGATATAAATTACCTCCTTAGTCAATGACTACCAGTTAATATATAAAAATGGCTGAATACCAAAGTTCAAATTATAAGTATACATGTACCTTTGCAAAATTATCATGTTTGTAAAAGCCATAAAAATTGTTCTACTGTGTTAAGAATTTCCCACTTAATTCAGACTGACAAAAGTCAAATATAATTTATATTTTGATAATAATGTGTGTATCATTAACAATACAGTTGTACTCAATTATTTCTTTAGCAACTCGGAGAGAAATTTCACAGAATATGTATTTCTTGACACACTGTATCCTACTTTCCCCAAGCTCTTGTTATTTTGATTCTTCTGTCTATTCTCTGTCAATAATAGTAGTCTTGTTTGATTATTATTGAAGCTGTTAAATTCAACGACATAGTTGTCATCAAATGTTCCCAAAAAAGCCATATGGATACACTCTAAGTCCTTCTTTGGGTGCATAACTTGGACACCATCAGCCATCATCATAAATAAGTTTCCATGATGATCCACTGTAAAAGCATTCAATCCAATAGGTCTATATGACATGATTTCTGTGCTATCTTCTTTTAGATAGTAAAGAGTCTTATTGTTCAATCCCAAGAGAGTGTTTTCAGGTTGTACAATGAAGGAATCAAATGACTTTCTGATATTCAATTTTTGGATTCGACAACCAAAAACATTAAACACTGACATGCCAACTTCCTTTTTATCATTAATTGTATGCAGATAAATTCTTTTGTTATGAGAACCTGAACAAATTTGTGTATAATTTGAAAGATCTAATAAAGACCTCTTTTTCTTCATTTCTGATTTGCTTATGAATATCATTTTCCTTTTATCATCTGAACGATAAACAACTACCACCATATCTGATTTATGTATTGATGTTATGTCAAGTATGCCGAAATACCTATGGCTATAACGATCTATTGATTCTAAGCGACAGCTCTGAAGATAATTCATGTGTTCATCATATTTAACAACCTGTAAGACTGTTTTGTAGTTTTCATTGACCACCAATCTTAACCTCCCTGCTACCAGTATATAATTATCATCTGTAACTGTGGCACAGTGTACTTCTAAATCCATATCATCGACTACTTCATTTTCTTCAAGGAAATCTTTAGGGTCAATCTGCACTTCCTTTTCTAACAGGAGATCAGGAAAATCTTTTTTTCCAGTTCTTGATAAGCTCTCTTCAGATATAGTCAAGCCTTGTGCACTGAATGGATTGGTAACTTTTTCATAATTGACAGATAAGTATCCTAACGATTTGATAGCCTCAATCTCATGACTAGCTTCATGTAATTCAATATTAACTTTTGAATTAGGTGGTATTTTCTGCAGCTTTGTCGCTCTTTCTTTTTGTTTTTCCGACTGATTTTGTACAAATGAGTATATCTGACTTTCAGAACCATTGGCAGTTACAAACTCTAAGGCAGTCCGATCAGCTTGGACTTCCTTCTCCATATTCATCAACTCTTGTTTCTCCTTTTCTGACTCTTCTTTTCCATCTTTATCCACAGCTGCTAGTTCATGCAACAAACCTTTTTCTAAATCATCTATATGCTGAATAAACTTAGACTTGATATTGGCTATTTTCTTTTTTATTTTTTGTACTTGATTTTTCAACTCTTCCTTTGACACTTTTCTTTCCTCAATAAATTTGGGACTAACTTTTGCCATTTCTTTTAAATCATGACCTAATTTTTTCAGCCAATCTGAATGCTTGATTCCCTTTGCTGCCATGTCTAGATGAGAGACATTTTTACAAGACTTATGACTGCTTTGGAAGCATTGATGACAACAGATCAAATCATGATCTTTACAGACCATATCTTGTCTTAGGTCCTCATGAATTTCACAGTTAGGTATGGACAACAGTTTATAATGTTCAGGGGAAATTTGTTCTGTCATGTCCACTACATGATGGTTCTTAGTAAGTTTAATAACTCTGTGATCCTCTAAACATTTGCTACAAAGACCCTCTTCACAATCACTGCACCAACTTGTAGATTTGGATTCCACGTCCCGTCTTCTGCATGGGTTACAAAACATTTTTAAATTGCCAACTTCCTGAAAAAAGAAGTTTTTTATTAACATTTTGTATATTTTTTTTCAAAATGAAACCAAAGCTAGTTTTAAAAAATATTTATTACTTAATTCATGCAGTATTTTTTAACTCTGTATATAATTCAGAAACAATCCAGAAACCCCACAAATCTCTGTACATTTTGTTTGGTGCAGTGCCTGTCGAGTGATCATGAACAGTTTGTGAATATAGATTAACCTTTTTGGGACCTTTTCCCAATTTTCTTTTCTTCTAGCTGTTATACAATGAGCAAAATATGAAAGGAGTAGAGCCACAAAAGCCTTAATTTGGCCTAAAAAATCAAAATTTATTGAATCACAGCTTACATTAAACAAGAGTACACATGCTGAAATGTCTCGCTTGTTTTATATTGAATTTTATCATGTTTATGTTGATAGTCCTATAACTATAAAGTTTTAGATTTGTTGTACTTCAAGTATTACATAAACTTAACATGGTTAAAGAAAATGAGGTCAAGTTCAGATAAACCAAGCAAGAAAGTACACCTTACATTCATTCCATACAACGAATATAGTTGACCTATTGCTTATAGCATTCAAGAAACAGATCAAACACTCAATGAACCATGAAAATAAGGTAAAGGTCAGATGAACCGTGCTGGAATGATATGTACTCCTTACAATCATTCTATGCATTAAATACAGCTGACCTAATTAGCATCAAAGAAACAAACTTAACCAGGAATATGCAACTTACAAAATAAGAAAAAGTTGCTAACTTCATTGACATATATATTTATGTAATATTTTACAAAATTAGAAAAAAATACTGACATCATTGACATATTTATGTATTCCATGCATCAAATACAGCTGACCTATTGCTGTACTAGTAGTATAAAAGAAATAAACTTATTTAGGATGTTACATAGACCGCGATCTTGGCCAATGAAAAATGCAATGAAGTCAAGGTCAGATCAGGTACATGTACATTTTTAACTGCCATACAGACATACATGTTTACACCATAAAGTTACTCAATACATAAATATAGTTTACATATTGCTTATAGTTTAATAAAAAAAAGAAAAAAGACCAAAACAAAATTAAATGTTTCGATAATCACAGCCTGATAGGACTGCAAAGGTCGAACCCTGAACAGTTGGGACAAATTTGGACACAACATTCAAGCTTGTAATGTCTGAATTTGGATTGTGATAAAAAAAAAATGACATAATATAAGTAGGTTTCTGACACACAAAAAATATGGTCAAAGATCATAAAACTATATTTTGCAATACATGTGCTGTGCAGTTGAAGATTTTTTTTTTAAATAAATGGGACACATGATGCCCTTACTTGTCTATCATATAAAGTTATGAAGGGACATACATGTAACTCAAAAACAGTTAAAATGAGGCTACCCAAATATGTACTTGATCTGAGTTTTGTAGTAATAACAATTGAGTATAAGTTTCATAACATTCAAGGTTGAGGCAAACTTAAATAAGAGAACAGAAACGAGAAATTCAGCAATTTCTTCATTTATAAAGGGGCATAACTCTGATACGGTTAAAGTGATGCCACCAAAATTCAACCTTAATCTATGTTTTGTGGTAATGAGCATTGTGTTTATAAGTTTCATAACATTTAATCAAGGCAAACTAAAGTTTAAGAATGGAAACAAAAAATTCAGCAATTTTTCCATTTGTAAAGGGGCATAACTCTAGAACAATCAAAGTTACAGCCCCAAAATTTAAACTTGATCTGTATTTTGTGTTAATAAGTATTGTGTATAAGTTTCATTTCAATTGGTAGAAACAAACTTAAGTTTGTGAACGGAAACAAAAATTCAGCATGTTTCCATCTTTAAAGGGGCATTACTCTAGAACAGTTAAAGAGACGCCACCAAAATTCCAACTTGATCTGTATTTTGTGGTAACAAGCATTGTGTATTTAAGTTTCATAAAATTTGGTTGAGGCAATCTAAAGTTAGAGTAGGGAAACCAACTTTGGGACGTCCAGACAAGGGTAGAACGTAATGTCCCCTCCACTATGGCGGGGGCATAAAAAACAAAAACTTGTTTATTTCCTTGATTTAATAGAACTTTATAATTTAAAAGGAAACCAACATGATGAGGTAGATCTCGCTATAGTGTCCATGGTTAATTAAAAAAAAAAGTGATACCAGTTATGGTTATGGCTACCACTTTGGTCTTAAATTGAAATTCCTCCTGAAGGCTGAACTTATAACTCAGAAATTCATTGACAGTTTTAAAAATTACATATAAAATAAATGGGGAATGGATGCCACCGCTTGCATATCATAATAAGTTATAAAGGAACATAACTGAAGAACTGTAAATGTGATGCTACCCAAATTTGTACTTGATCTGTGTTTTGTGTAAATAAGTACTGTGTATAAGTGTGATTACATTTAGTTGAGGAAAACTTAGGTAAGAGAACAGAAACAAAAAATTCAACCATTTTTCCATTTATAAAGGGGCATAACTGATGAACGGTTAAAGTGACACCACCAAAATTCAAATTTGATCTGTTTTGTGGTAACAAGCATTGTGTACCAGTTTCATAACATATGGTCAAGGCAAAAGAATGGAAACCAATATGGGACATAAATATGTTCTGACATACATAAGTATGTATAGACAAGCATAGGCGGATCCAGGGGGGGCTGGGAAAAATTTGATTATATATGGAATCATTGAAGCATGACTGGAGCGGGCCCCTCTTAGGAAAAGTTCTGGATCCGCCACTGACAAGGGTAAAACTTAATAGCCCCCTACACTACGGCAGGGGCATAAAAAATTACCTGATTCAATATATTAAGAACTGTCTCCAATAAATCAATAAATACAATTTCTTTATTCTGTTAGCAAACTTTCACCTCTGAAAAAGATGTCAAAAATTAGATTTTTTTAAGAAGTACATGTACTAGCACCTAAAGTGTGTGATAACATTTTGTGTGGGAATTTGATGTTTGATATAACCAAGGATTTGCTATTACCATGACCATAGATAACTGTTCATTTCAAGGCACTTTATGACAATACCACTAAACCTTGATTACTAGTATATAGGGAATCACTGAAGCATGTATGAAGCGGGCCCCCCTTATGAAAAGTTCTGAATCCGCCACTGTTACGTATTGACATATACATGTAATCATGGCTAAAATTAATATTAATTATTGCGAACCCAATTGTACCTTTCCATAGATTCACCTGATAGTTACCTGTCCATTTAAACTTTAGGGAGCTACCATTTGATTTTTATGGGGGGGGGGGGCTAGGATGAAATATTTTGTCCTGCATTTTTTTTTAGCTGTAATCTCTGTCCTGCCTTTTTATTTTTCACTCTGTTCGGTCCTGCCTTCTTTTTTTTTTAGTTTTCCTGACTTTTTTTTACCTAAATTGTCGTCCTGACTTTTTTTTTTTGCTAGTGTCTCATCCTGCCTTTTTTTTTTACTCAAAACTCCTGTCCTGCCTATTTTTTCAAATTTCATCCTAGCCCTCCCATAAAAATCAAATGGTAGCTCCCTTAGGCAGTTCTATTGTCCCATTGAACAAATACAATAGGTATTGTTTCTCTGTGTAGTTTATTCACTCAGACCTTTAAATTTTTTAAAACCTGTTATTTTTATCTATTTAGCAGATAAACTTTTTACTCAGGTAGATTAATCAATGAGTTATAGATTTCTCTTAGAAGAAATTTAAATGTCTCAGTGAATAAACTACACAGAGAACAATACCCGTTGTATTTGTTAGATCGGACAATTTACATCCCAGCTACTTTGTTCTAACAGGGGTGATCTGAGCCAGATCACCCCAGTTTGAGTTTCTTTGTTTTGCATGCTTTCCTTTGTTCTGTAACATTTAGGCGGGAATGTCAAATTCACTATAAAACTTATAATTAATTATACGGAAAAGACCATCTATCAAAATTTACGTAGAAAAAATTCAGTGTATATGCTGAGATTCGAACTCAAGACTTTAGCATATCAACCCACGACACATACCACTACACCAGGACCACTGGATACCAACTATCAGTAATTTAACATACTTAAAGGAAGCAAGATATTTTTATAAGTTGGGCGGGTTGGCAGAGCTTTATTCAGTGGGGTTTAAACCCTTTTCGTTAATACATATGATATGTAATAAGTGAGTTGTCAGACCAATTGTTCAATTTGTCCATTTTGATTTTACACTTTTTCAAAAGTGGGGTGAGTCGGTAAGCCAGAGTGGGCCGGTTGGCCAGTGGGGCGTGTTGACATTGTTTCATATCTACCCATCGTGTTCGGGGGTCATTAAGGGTATACATTAGGAATACGGTATATAAAGTATATAATAATGGTTGTGTAGCGTTCTAAACTAGATTTTATGAATTATAAATGTTTTTTTCGTCTCAACTTAAACAACTGGGATGTAAAATAGCTATCTCACTACATTGAAGACCTGTTGGTGACCTTCTGCTGTTGTATTTTTCTATGGTCGGGTTGTTGTCTCTTTGACACATTCCCCATTTCTATTCTCAATTTTATCCCATTCGGAATTGGTGTGTTAGTGTTAGATCACCCTCTGGCCTCCGGCCATCAGGTGATCTTACACTGACACACCGCGTCCTCGTTGGATAACTATTACAGAACTGCCAAAAGTTTAAATGGACAGGTAACTATCAGGTTAATCTATGGAAAGGTGTAATTGGGTTCGCAATAATAGTAACTTATAAAAATAAATTGACAGCTAATTATCTCAAGACAATACAACATTTCTTTATACAATTAACAAGTAGTGTGAGGGAGGTAAATCCAAACATACATTGTACACAACATTGTACTTTAAGTACAATGTTGTGTACAATGTATGTTAACTTTAAATGTGATTGGTTTACCTCCCTTATACTGCTGTAAAATTGTCTTAAGGTAGATAGGGTGTCTTCCTCCATCTTGGATTTGGAAATACCAGAAAACAAGGTCTAGATCTTCAATAGAATGTGCAAATTTTTAGAGTAGTAGGTAATTCATGTGTAATAACTTCCACTTTGATATAGAAAATGACATGTTTTATTATATTAATGCCATAATGGTTGTATTTTACAAAAATCAGAAAACTTTTGTTTGATCTATTTTTTTCCAACTTTGCAACATAAGGGAAGGCAACTCAAATGCAAGGGCAGATCATTCAGATTAAGGTACTTTTACAATAGATGTGTTAGGAATTTACCTATTTTATAATGTAGCAAGAAAATGGGTCCAGTGACCCCATTATTTCTTTTTCTTAACTGAAAGCATTCTATTAAAGCCATCTTCCCATATATGATATCTCAAAATTCTATAGTGTAGATTACGCTGTATTGCAGAAAATTGGGTTTTCCATGCATAATCTATAAAAAAAATTGTAAATTTTGAACACTGTGTAGCGTGAAAATACCCCCAATGACCCATTCTTTTTATTATTTATTTTAAAAAGCATGATATAAACAGATAAACTACACTTTGGCAAATTATTAAAAAATTCTATGGATTATAATTTAGACACCCCATCTACCTTAATTGTCCATTAACCAGGAAACTCTTCCCCCCTCCCCTTTTTCTAAATGGTTTGAGCCATAACCCCCCAAAGTCAATCTTAACCATCCCTTTGTGGTATGGAAACTTGTGGTTCAATTTCAGAGAGATTCATATATATTTAAACACAAGTTATTGTCTGGAAACTACAAAAATGCTTGTATGGGACCCTTTTTTTACCCCTAATTCCTAAACTGTTGGAACAATAACCCCTTTAATCAATCCCAACCTTCCTTTTGTGGTTATAAACCTTATGCTTATACTAAAATTATTATCTTAAAACCAACTGTCGACTGAGGCAACATGATACTATTATGCAACTGAAAAATTTTTTGGGGTCGCAGACAGACAGAACCCAAAAAGTCCTGTTAAATTCTAATGAAAAATTATTTAAACCCCCCTTTTTTTTTGGACGATCAATGCATTTGAATGGAGACATAGGCGGGTCCAGGGGGGGCCAGGCCCACCCTTTCGTGGGAAAAATTTGGTTGAATATATAGCATGACTGGAGCGGGCCCCCTCTTGGGTCAGTCAGCGGGCCCCCCGTGGGAAAAATTTGGTTGATTATATAGGGAATCATTGAAGCATAACTGGAGCGGGCCCCCCTTAGGAAAAGTTCTGGATCTGCCGACATGTGGTTGGAACACCCCCTTTTTATCCTGGGTTGAGAACCGCCCCCCCCCCCCCCCCCTTCTTTTTAAATGGCTGGATCTGCCCCTGCTTGATTATTATAATCTTATAACCAGAGACATATTTACACAGATATATATGTCTGTTATAACACTTTTTTTCAATATTTAGTTCATGTCAAATGCAAGAAGAAAAATACCTCAGTATGATGTTGATGACTAGCTAATGACTGAACAAAGCTGATTTCCCGGCCCGGCTGCGCGTCGTACAAGATTAGCCAGGACCCCAGGCTAAGCTGTGATAAGATAAGAGAACGGAAACAAGTTATAACCAAAAGAAAAATCATGTGAATCAGTTTTTATAATCTTTTTTGTGTTATATATGTATAAACTATACGAAAAAAATACTCCGATGATAACTTAGTCATATTCATAAACACTGTCACACTGTGATATAGGATTTGTGTAGCACAGCACTTCGTCTGGTTTTAGGTCAAGGACAACCTAATTTTCGGTACAGTGGACGAATTTCCCGCTTTTCGTGACATCATCAAATCTAGTGCACATAAAACACTTGTCAACACAGGAAACCATCGATGGTGTAAACAACGAATATTGCAAATGCATGATGGAAAGTTCGTATGCGAATGACAACGAATCTTTCAAGAAATTTTTATTGGATTTTTGCACAAATGTAATTGTAGAGACTGAAGAGAGTGAAGATCTTCCTTTCCGACTTGTGAGCCAACAGTTAACCCCAGATGAGTTGGAAGCCGAGACCTTGGAATGGAGCATTCGTTATTTATCAAAACAGTAGGTTTAGTGCTTGTTTTTTTGTTATCGTATTAGGTCTGTTACACATTGCACCATACACATTCGTCCCACACACATTCGCCACACACACAAATATTCGCCCCACACGTTCGCCTCCTGGGTCTGCACCCTTTTTTATGGCCCCGCAACGAAGTTGTCGGTGCCGTATAGTTTTACCCTTGTCCGAAATTCCGTCATTCTGCAACAAACCATTATACACAGTTTTTTTCTAAAGGCCTTCTGATATTGGGCTGATTTTTAGTATGTGAGGTAACCACGAAGAGATACAGATCAAGTGTAAGTTTTATTTTGCTCCGTTAATTTTTGCCGAAATTACGGGGTTTGAACTTTGATAAATTGTTGAAGATCACAGTTATACAGACTTTTTTTCTAAATGCTTTCAGATATTGGGCTGATTTTTGGTATGTGAGTTACTCATGATGAGTTACAGATCAAGTTTAAGTTTTGTTCCGCTCCATTAATTTTTGTCATTGAATTCACTCACAAACAAATATCAGTCCAAAGGACTTTTATGATATGTTTGTGAGTGTCTTGGTCCAGTTTTATTTTATACACCAAAAAATTCTTTTAAAAAGGCGTTTAATGATAAATCCTTAATTATAATTCTTTCAAATTGGAGATAAGGAAAATATTTTCTACATTTGTTACCTCTATCACACACAAATTGTATATTTATGTCAATGAATAGGCCTGGCACATGAATTTATTTGTTGGCTAACGCAAAAATATGTACTCAATGAAATTTGTTATCTGATAAAAAGTAAACTACAAAAAATCTTATTAACATTCAAACGAATGTTTTTGTGTATTATTTTATTCGACCATTAACTTACAGTGAAAATAAACTTTGCCAACATCGTTGTTATTATCGCCACCATCTTGTTTACATTGGTTACCAAAAGAAGTTCGGTCAACATCGTCTATCGAAAAATAACCAACGTCAAGATCAGCTACAGGAAGTCCTCTCGACCAATCATATCAACGTTTTTCCTAATATACAAATCATATAAGAATTATTTATGTATATTATCGGACACTTGTCTTATCAGCCCTTAAATAGCGTTATCAATCTCTAAAGTTATCAAAGCTAGGGCAATGATCAGCATTTAAAAATGACCATTCTTGATCCCTGTCTTGAACACTGTTTAGCATCTTCAGTCCACAAACTGTGCACGAAATCTATAAAGTCAAATTTGTTAGCCATCATGATTTAAATAGTCTATGACGAATCAAAGAATTCAACTTTATATTTATTTGATTAGAAATTACACCATTCCAGGGTCTTTTGTTTCCACATTTTATAATTTATAACAAATTCCAGGTTGAATCTGTCACCAATACCAATAGTATAAGGTCTTCTTCTTCTCTTAGTTAATTCCTCTGTTGTCAGAGCACTAAGTCACACATGTACATGTATTAAAAGACCTTTCTTTATTTTAATACTAGTTATTGAGATATAAAACATTGAAGACTTAATTTTTCTTTAAATACATTTGTACTAAAACAAAAAGGGTATTTATGCATTCCTTCTTAGAATATTATTGTCCTTAAAGTATACAGAAAGGTGTACCGTAAGTCACAGATCCACAATGTCGGGGGCATGTACTAGTTGAGGGTAAAAGAAAAGAACATGAAACCATGAGATCAATGTAAAATCCCAATTTTATAGTTCGTATTAAAATTATGTTTTAATAGTTTTACATACAATGTACATATAATACTTATTAATTTGTACTATTCAAATTGATTTTTGTTTATACAAATTATACATCCTATATGCATGGGCTATATATAAAACATATGTATGTATGAACATGATCATTTGTTAAACCCTCTTGGTTGTATATGAACTGATCAGTATCATCAAGCATATTTCCGCCTACATAGATAAAGTTTATAGAAAATTATCTGGATTCAAAGATAAAAAAATGTTTTTGATTATAAACATGTATAAACTCAAAATTTAGTAGATTATTGAGGATGTGAAATATTATTATCATATAACTCCATGACACTTGACCTGTACCTTGATTCTCAAATGTTATTGTTTATAAATTACAACCACTAGAACTTGCATTGAATTTGAGTTCTTTATTGTTATACATGTACAGCCAAACCCTTAGGTTCAGATTGGAATTAGATTCATTGACAAACTGTTTCCTTGTACATTGACATCTATTGAGATATAATATTGATAAATTTGCCTTTTAATAAAAAAATAATTTTTGGTTTTGATTAATACAAAAGCCTTAGTGATTCTTATTCAAGGTATTGCATATACTATTTCATGCTATTTACTGTAATTATTTGGGTGAGGGTCTGCAGGGATGCATAAATGGGGGCTATTACAATACAGAATGAAGATTGATTGATTGTTGGTTGCTTAACATCCAGTGCCACAGAATAATTCTAGAGCTATATATATGTCGTGTACATGTTGCGATTTTGTACAGGTTATAACATGTACAAAAATATTGTACATGTTATAACTTGTATAATGCAAAAATACAAGTTATAACATGTACAAAAGTACCCCATACATGTTATAACATGTACAAAATATTGCTTAAAAACGGTGTTAACTTGTACAAAAATTTAAATAAATATAAAGGAAGTAAAATAGACATTAAAATTTATTAATGAATAAAGAACAACAATCAATAGGCCAGAACGTGTTTTTTCTTTACAGGAAAATAAACTTACAAAGTTTCAGAAATGTATTCTTCATGACTTATGTTGGCATAATGTGTTTTCATGTAATTGCATGTTTTATGCAGTCCGTCATGGCTTAAATCAGTGTGACACTTAGAGCATACATTTGTTTTCTCTTTTGTTTACTTTAAGCATGAATTATCTTTGGAATTCCTAGATGACAATACACTAGATTCTAATAACTAAATTCATCTGAAATTTTTAAGAACTATTCCTAAACATTTTGCGTAATTCTCCTCGTTTTATAGGATGCAAAAACTAAAGTAATGTCTCATATGATTAATCTGTAAAAGCAAGCGAGAGCTGAAATTGTTTTCATTGGACCACGCTTCATCATAAATATCTTTGAATCTACTTTTCAACATTTTTTACCTTCAGTATGGCTTGTGTAAATTTATACCTCAAATTGTTATTTTTTTTATAAATTGTAAGCTATCATTGCATGAGGCGAATGTCATTCTGATGTTTTAGATATACATATCCTCTGCTTTGAAAGCAGGTATTGGTGGTAATGGGCTGTTGTCAGCTCTATGGTCGGATTGTTGTCTCTTTCACACATTACCTATTTCCATTCTCAATTTTATTTGTAGAGAAATCTATCCTGGCTATCAGCTTAAAAATACCTGATCCAGACGTCCCAAAAAGGTCCTGTCCCTCTAAAAATGATCACAAAGTAAGGAATACAGGAGAGGTGTCTAATGAGGGTCTTAGGATAGTCAACAATTTATTCTCATTTATTATCTTATCAACTTTCATTTTCCTGCTAAATCTTTGTAGGTTGCCGGATTATTATGAGTTGTCAAAAATAACCCTGCAATGTATTGATTTTAAGCAATTGTGCACCATTTCAACCTTGAACTTTATCATAACCGATACAGTGACACCTTCAATAGATATAGGATGATGCGGTGTTAGTGCCAATGAGACAACTCTCCATCCAAACAACAATTTAAAAAAGTAAATCATTATAGGTCAATGTACGGCCTTCAACACAGAGCCTTGGCTCACACCAAACAACAAGTTATCAAGGGCCCAAAAATTACTAGGGTAAAACCATTTAAACAGGCAAACCAACGGTCTAATCTATAAAAAAAAAACGGGAAACGAGAAACCCGTATAAATTACATAAACAAACGACAACTACTGTACATCAGATTCCTGATTTAGGACAGGTGCAAACATTTGCACATATTGAGGTTAATAACATCTGTTGCAATAATAGAAGCATATTTTTAGTTTTCAAATTTGTACAAGTTAAAACCATTTTTAAGCAATATTTTGTACAGGTTATAACATGTACGAGGTATTTTTGTACATGTTATAACTTGTATTTTTGCATTATACAAGTTATAACATGTACAATATTTTCGTACACGTTATAACCTGTACAAAATCGCAACTTGTACACGACATATATATATAAAGAACATGATGAGTAAAATAGAGGGAAAAAATGGAGAATAATGGTGTGCTGAAATAGAAAGAATATAGTGACTAAGGGTAGAAATAAATGTAGAATAGAAAAAAATGGTCTAAATACTAGTAGTTTAAGAATAAAAAATATATAAATTTATACAAACATGTTGCTGTAGGAAAATTCCCACTAAATATTGTATTTTGAGATTATTATTTGACATATATATGTGCACAGAAATAGTTATCAAAGCCAATAATAAAACATAGCATTCATTTTTTGACAAGTGTTTAATCAACATAAAACAAATAACAGGAATATTCTGGTATTGTGTAATCAAAAATTCTGACATAGTTTTAAAAGAGAACATACATGTAATATGGAATTGTATTGGTGCAGTGTTTTATTTGACAGTGTTTGACAACCATATCCTTAAACAACAAAATAGGTTTACAATATTTCAATAAGACTTCAGCATTCTCCTAATATAGCAACATGTTAAAACACCAAAAAAATCTATCAAAACATCTAGAACACCGGTTAATATAGCAAATGAAAACGCCCCAAACAGTCAGAATAAGAGATAAATTCAAAGCCTTAATTGTGTTAAGGGATTACAGAGCTCCGAATCTCTCTCCATGTTTTGAACCCTTGCAACAACTCTTTAAGGGGTCCATTATATAAGTGGCCTGTTGCCAGGAAAAAATTATGTCCCTATCCAATATACCTCGTATTCAGTGGCAGTGTGCATATTTAATTCTCTAACCTTCATCTCAGGCACCCCCACTATTATCATGATTATATCTATTGTTAATTTATTCTCATCCTGAATATGTAGGAAATTTTTGCCCCTGGGCATAAGGCATTAAGCAGCCAGCAATCAATCATAAAATCAAAATCCATAAGTATCACAAGTGTGTCCACTCGCACACAGTACAATGATACTGTCCTACTAACTAGTCCAGTGCTAGAATATTTTTACAACATGCACAATGGTTAGAGCTGCAAAATATAGTGCTGTATAAGTTGTGCAGATTTTTATAATCATTGAAAACAAAAAGGTTAGAATTTAATTTTTAATCTAGAGAAAAAAACACCTTTTTACGACAGAGTCCAAAATAAGAGACTCAATCCATCTGCCTTGAAGACAGTTAAATGACTGTTATTTACGCTTGTCATCTTTATAGCTTGCTGTTCGGTGTGAGGCAAAGCTCCATGTTGAAGGCCGTACATTGACCTATAATGGTTTACTTTTACTAATTGTAAATAGGATGGAAAGTTGTCTCATTGGCACTATGACCATACACCATCTTCTTATACATCTATGTAAAAATCAGAGAAAACAAAAAATCCGCCTTCAAATTGACCAACTTGCATGCCCAATGTCTTGAATCTCTTGGAAAAATTTGGTAATTGCTACACTTATTAGCAGTCAAAGAATAAACATATTAAGCTTAAAATAATCTTCATTACATAAAATCTCTGATATGATAATTAACAGAAGAAAAAAGTTCTCTCATGCAAAAAACAGATACATGATTTATTTTCCCGATCTTACAAGAAATAGATCTTTTGATGAAATGTTTTCTCTGTGGATACCTGATCTTATAATTAGCATGAAGAGATTATATAATAACATTAGAAACAGATAGATCTTTTCTACACCTCGTTTGTAACTGTTGATGCTGAAAGGATTTGTATGTCATACCAGTATCAGATAATAATGGGAACAGTCAGAGCCAAGTTTTCATAAGAAAAGTCTTTATTACATTTGTACCACTCAATTAGGATGAGTCTGCGAAATATTTTAAAAATTTATTAGTTTTTCTTGTAGTGTGTAAGATTTTTTGTTAAAGAAGGGTATCTTGAGCAGTGGCTGATCAAGCCATTTTGAAAAGGGGTTCCAATCATATGTCCCCATTCAAATGAATTGATCATCCGAAAAAAAACCGGAAAACTTCAATGAAGTTCATCATGTAAATATATAAACTTCATCTAGCATGTCATACCGGTATACTGTAAATTCAGAAATTATTTCATGCATTTATTTTTTCAATTTTGTCAATTTAATGTAAAACGCAATTTTAATTTTTGTGATATTGAGAAAAATTCTGTTTAATTCATATTCAAGATTTCAAAATGTGAGGCTAAAATTTTGCAAATACAATCCATAAAATTAAAATTCTCATTTTTCGCAATGAAAAAACATCGCAATAATTTCTGAAATAACAATTTTAATTTTTGTGATATTGAGAAAAATTCTGTTTAATTCATATACAAGATTTCAAAATGTGAGGCTAAAATTTTGCAAATACAATCCATAAAATTAAAATTCTCATTTTTCGCAATGAAAAAACATCGCAATAATTTCTGAAATAACAGTATAACAGTTGAGTTGTCTGATCATGTTTGATTAGACCCATGTTTCTGAAAACATCGTACAGTCTGACTCTGGATATGACTAAGTTAGATCACGTATCTGATTTCTAGGTCAGTGCTATTAATTTTTACCTTGAAATTTTGTATGTATTTAGACCATAATTTCCCTACATGTACATGTATAGAAAAAATTAAACCAGAGAATAATAACTGAATAAGTATATACTGCCAGTAAATAAATAACTAATGACATCAAATATATACAAAATGTAATGTGTATCAGAGTTTATAATGCATTCTTTATTTGATTGAAAAAAGAAATTACCATAAAAAATAGATAATGTAAAATTTGTGAATAGAAAGTATGTTAAATGATCCTTTCACCTTTGTTTAATAAATGATGTGGAAGAAATTGCTGATCAAAATCATTTCATCTCATCTTTCACAACTTAATTTATAGGGTTTGAATTTGAATTATTTTTATTTAAAATTTCAAAAGAGAATGTAAAATATGTTCTCTTTTGGAATTTCTAAACAATAATTTTAAATCATTTTGTTTTGGTTTTAAGAGAGTCAACATTTTTTTTTAAATCGACAAGTAACATAATAATCAATTATCATTGTAAAATCGTCAGTATAGTGTCAAAATAATCTGATAAACTCATTCCTACAAGGAAGTACTCATAACAAACTTTCATATTATAACATAGACAGGAAAACAATCTTATATTTTACTTAAATAAGTGTTTTTAGGCCAAGGATATAAAAAGGGAAAATGACAATTTTACAAATTTTCTGTCTCTGAAGCATTATCATGTGGCAATTATGAAAAGAAGGGGAAAAAAGCGATAATGGGCAAAAATAACTGGCTGACACAGCAAATAACAGACACAATTCATAGGCGGATCCAGCCAGGGGGGTGGGGGCCCCTTTCATGGGAAAAATTTGGTTGATTATATAGGGTATCACTGAAGCATGACTGGAGTGGGCCCCCCCCCCTTATGAAAAGTTCTGGATCCGCCACTGCAATTTAGAAAGCATATATATCCTTGTTTTTTCAGCTTTAAAAGGACACATTATATATTAAGAAGGTCCAATTAGGAAGGGGGTTAGGAGGGTTGTCCTCGTGAGTTCTTTACAAAAACTTTGCTGAATTCCCGAAAAATGAAGTCTTTTTTCCTAGATGCTGTAAAATTTATCATTAATTCAGAGTCCTGATAATAGTAAATCCTGAATCAGGGGCGGATTTAGGCGGAGGCGTGGCGGGCGTGCCCCCCCCCCCCCCCCCTAAAATTTGCAAAGCATGGGTTGTCCTCAGCTGAATAAAGTATCTGAACAGATGACGAATATTAATGTCGTCACATTGCATCTGTTTTAACATTCAAAGAACTATATATAAAACAATAAATTTAACAGAATCAACGTGATTACTAATAAACTGACTTACGGTTTATTTATAAGTTCTATAAATATATTATACTTCAAAGAAAGGTGTCAAGCGCGGTGCTGCGTTTGGTGAAAAAATATCATAGGCTTTTATCAGTTCAAGTAAAACGATTGTGACAGGGTAGTTGCGGATTTTATAAATAATTTCTTGGATAATCGAAGTTCAAAAACACCCCTACCAAACTTTCCCATGAAGTAGGCGAAAGTGCCCTACCCGCGGTTGGGTTGGTTATTTCATCATGGCACGGCCAAGAAAACAGTTGTGTTTAAATTCTTTCTTAATGAAATATAGGAATACTGGTTCAAGCGAAAGTTAGTTTATTAATTTGTATCATTATTTAATATCTCTGTATGATATCAATATATAGTTCAAAGTTCAAAGTTTTTTATTTCCAATTAAGGGCCCCTGATGGGACATAATAATATATGTTTCTTACTTTCAACCTGTAAAGTTTGCCGAAGCATACATACACGGTAAAGGCCCCAACCCGTACTACCTTATTACATAGGATCCCACGAAAATAAACATATCTTCGCAAGGACCTCATTCTGATTTTACTGTTTTGCGGTAAAAATGTATATAAAAATTTTGACACAACCTCCGGAAAAAAAAGAGAAAAATTAAGAAAAGGAAATTAAAAATCGCTGGCAAAAGTAGAATTTTTTTTTTTCGAAATCTTGTATTGGTTGGTGAGCTATTATTGAGTCAATGAATAGAAGCTCACAGATTTCTTGTTAATTAGGTGATTGCAGATTGTAAGGGGTTGATTTATGCGAGCTTAGCTTGAAACTTTAATTTCTCGCTAATTTTACCACAAAATATTTATTTCTCACTACGCTTGGCAAGATATTTACATTGCACCCTCTCTAAAAGAATATTTCAATAATTTCGATATTAATACTTCAAAAAAATTTTCGCCTCGTTTCCGCTCGGCAAAATTTAAATTTGCGCCTCCCCTAACCGAAAAATCCTGGATCCGCCCCTGTGAATTCCATCAAAAATAAAAGGCAAAATCCTGAAGTACTTAAAAAAGTCCTTCACTTCCTCAATTAGAGATGCCTTAAACATTGCAATCCATAAAAGATAATTTAAAACTGGAATCAGAATACTGTGGATTCATTTATTTTATATTGGTTGGAACCAATTTTCGTGGTTTGATCGAGGAAAACTTGCATATTCATGGATGTTTAATTTCATGGTTTTAATTGGCATTAAATTCTGCATAACATTCCTTTAGAAAATTTGCATTTCATTGAATATTTAAATTTGTTGTTCTCTTGTACCCACGAAACCATTGGAACAATCATTTGAGTTAGACACTGTGATTTAAAGATATGCAACATAGAAATTAAAAAAATTAAAATGTGAGTTTTATATTTTGTGAAACCTTTCCTATAGCAATTTCGCAATAATATATATACGTAGAAACATCCCCAAAAATCTTATATACAATTAATAACCCAGATTTCTTTAATTCCTCTGAAAAATTTGTTTACAACAGAAAATTCCAGACATAAGTTTTATTGTGAAAGGATCACTGATAGTTTACATCCTTAGCCAGTAGATATGTATTAACTTGATACTATCTTAAAACATTGTTAAATTACATAATCTGGGCAGATGTCTACTACATGTGGTGTCAGTATGACACCTTGAAATTTGATTTAATTAAATCGGTGAATAAATAAGTCAAAACAAAGATACTTAATTTTACATCCAACATTAAATGATTATAAGTTAACAACAGCTAAAATTTTCTTTGAACTTCTTTCTTCTAGAATTTAAAGGTTAATATGTAAACTACCAAACAGTTTCTCAGACTTTGTACTGATTTCTTTATAATTAAGATTCAAAGAATGTAAGAAAATCAAAACTTTACTAAAGCAATTTGATTTTGAGTCTGGTATCATATATTGAGAGTTTTCAGTTTTGTTGTCCTGTGATATTTGATGCATTCTTAAACTTAATAGATGCTGTAGCATTAAGGGAACAACCATGCATTTATATTCAAGGGAGGGGGGTTATGTTTTTTTTGTCTAAAAAAAATATTCTGATCCCCAATTTGATGAAAATATATATTCTGGTCAAGCAGATGACAGTTTTTTTTTAATTCTGAATGCAAATTTCCCCCATACCTTATAGTGAGAAATTTAGAAAAAAAGAATCTGATTGCATGATTGCATTTAAAATTGAATTATTTTCTGATCAAGAAAACCCCCCCCCCCTTAAAGTTAAATGGTTGCTCCCTAAGATAATTCCTGGATGTGAGCTATACTAGAGTTGTACATACAGTACACATACATATTGGGTGGTTCAATCTAGACAAAAAGTCTCTTGCATGTTATGAAAATATCACTGCTTCGAGTCTTCATCCATATATTATATATATGTACAGTCTAGTGCATTTTTATAGAGGAAGAAATAAAATTGAGAATGGAAATGGGGAATGTGTCAAAGAGACAACAACCCGTCCATAGAGAAGACAACAGCAGAAGGTAACCAACAGGTCTTCAATGCAGTGAGAAATTTCGGCACCTGGAGGTGTCCTTCAGCTGGCCCCTAAACAAATATATACATGTATACTAGTTCAGTGATAATGAACGCCATACTAAACTCCAAATTGTACACAAGAAACTAAAATTAAAAATAATACAAGACTAACAATGGTTAGAGAGGCTCCTGACTTTTGGACAGGCGCAAAAATGCGGCGGGATTAAATATGTTAATGAGATCTCAACCCTCCTCCTATACCTCTAGCCAATGCAGAAAAGTAAACGCATAACAAATAATACCCACATTAAAATTCAGTTCAAGAGAAGTCCGAATCTGATGTCAGATGCATGTACTTCATTATCAATCACCAGCATTCACAGGGGGTAACAACTTTTGAGTTTTAGAATAAGGATTTTTAGATGTATGATTGATTGTTGTTTGTTTTTAAACTAATTTCAATATTTGACACTGAACGTTGAAACGTACTGTTGCAAATATTTCAATATATTCAGGACTCTTAGGAAAAGCAATGAAATGGTGCATGACCTTAAGCAATAGAAATTATAATATTCAGAGGATGTGATATCTGTTTTAATTCTAAGACATTTCTGTAACCTTTGTTGCTTCATGAACTCTGATCTTAACAAGGAACTTTTTATACGACCGCAAAATTTGAAAAAATTTTCGTCGTATATTGCTATCACGTTGGCGTCGTCGTCTGCGTCGTCGTCGTCGTCCGAATACTTTTAGTTTTCGCACTCTAACTTTAGTAAAAGTGAATGGAAATCTATGAAATTTTAACACAAGGTTTATGACCACAAAAGGAAGGTTGGTATTGATTTTGGGAGTTTTGGTCCCAACATTTTAGGAATTGGGGGCCAAAAAGGGCCCAAATAAGCATTTTCTTGGTTTTCGCACTATAACTTTAGTTTAAGTTAATAGAAATCTATGAAATTTTGACACAAGGTTTATGACCACAAAAGAACGGTTGGGATTGATTTTGGGAGTTTTGGTTTCAACAGTCTAGGAATAAGGGGCCAAAAAGGGCCCAAATAAGCATTATTCTTGGTTTTCGCACAATAACTTTAGTTTAAGTAAATAGAAATCAATGAAATTTAAACACAATGTTAATGACTACAAAAGGAAGGTTGGTATTGATTTTGGGAGTTTAGGTCCCAACAGTTTAGGAATTAGGGGCCAAAAAGGGACCCAAATAAGCATTTTTCTTGGTTTTCGCACCATAATGTTAGTATAAGTAAATAGAAATCTATGAAATTTAAACACAAGGTTTATGACCATAAAAGGAAGGTTGGTATTGATTTTGGGAGTTTTGGTCCCAACAGAATAAGGGGCCCAAAGGGTCCAAAATTAAACTTTGTTTGATTTCATCCAAATTGAATAATTGGGGTTCTTTGATATGCCGAATCTAACTGTCATGACTGTGTATGTAGATTCTTAACTTTTGGTCCCGTTTTCAAATTGGTCTACATTAAGGTCCAAAGGGTCCAAAATTAAACTTAGTTTGATTTTGACAAAAAATGAATCAGTTAGGTTCTTTGATATGCTGAATCTAAAAATGTACTTAGATTCTTGATTATTGGCCCAGTTTTCAAGTTGGTCCAAATCGGGGTCCAAAATTAAACTTTGTTTGATTTCATCAAAAATTGAATAAATGGGGTTCTTTGATATACCAAATCTAACTGTGTATGTAGATTCTTCATTTTTGGTCCTGTTTTCAAATTGGTCTACACTAAAGTCCAAAGGGTCCAAAATTAAACTTAGTCTGATTTTAACAAAAATTGAAATCTTGGGGTTCTTTGATATGCTGAATCCAAAAATGTACTTAGATTTTTTATTATGGGCCCAGTTTTCAAGTTGGTCCAAATCAGGATCTAAAATTATTATATTAAGTATTGTGCAATAGCAAGTCTTTTCAATTGCACAGTATTGCGCAATGGCAAGAAATATCTAATTGCACAATATTGTGAAATACAAATTTTTTTTTAATTAGAGTTATCTTTCTTTGTCCAGAATAGTAAGCAAGAAATATCTAATTGCAAAATATTGTGCAATAGCAAGATTTTTTTTTAATTGGAGTTATCTTTCTTTGTCCAGAATCAACTTAAATCTTTGTTATATACAATATACAATGTATATTCACTTTTTACTACCAACTGATAAATTAAAATAATCTTTACCATTCAGTGAAAACAAGCAGTTTTTTTACATCTTAATATTTTATGATGTATTTAAATGAGTAGTTATTGTTGCAAACTCCATTAGAAATTTTAATTGAGATTAGTTTTGGAATAAGGGAAAGGGGGATGTGATTAAAAAAATTGGGTTCAATTTTTTTCATTTGAAATTTCATAAATAAAAAAGAAAATTTCTTCAAACATTTTTTTGAGAGGATTAATATTCAACAGCATAGTGAATTGCTCTAAGAGAAAACAAAAATTTTAAGTTCATTAGAACACATTCATTCTGTGTCAGAAACCTATGCTGTGTCAACTATTTAATCACAATCCAAATTTAGAGTTGAATCCAGCTTGAATGTTGTGTCCATACTTGGCCCAACCGTTCAGGGTTCAACCTCTGCGGTCGTATAAAGCTACGCCCTGCGGAGCATCTGGTTGAATCTGGAATAACTTTGAAATCTGGAAAATTGATATGTATGATGAAAACTATCCCAATTAAGTATGCATGGCTAATGGGTTTGGTTAGTTGATACTAAAATATCGGTGAAAATAAATTGAACCCTGAAGCCATCTTCTCTTTTTTTATACGACCGCAAAAATTTTAATTTTTTGGTCGTATATTGCTATCACGTTGGCGTCATCTGCGTCGTCGTCGTCGTCGTCCGAATACTTTTAGTTTTCGCACTCTAACTTTAGTAAAAGTGAATAGAAATCAATGAAATTTTAACACAAGGTTTATGACCACAAAAGGAAGGTTGGGATTGATTTTGGGAGTTTTGGTCCCAACATTTTAGGAATTAGGGGCCAAAAAGGGCCCAAATAAGCATTTTCTTGGTTTTCGCACTATAACTTTAGTTTAAGTGAATAGAAATCTATGAAATTTTGACACAAGGTTTATGACCACAAAAGGAAGGTTGAGATTGATTTTGGGAGTTTTGGTTCCAACAGTTTAGGAATTAAGGGCCAAAAAAGGGCCCAAATAAGCATTATTCTTGGTTTTCGCACAATAACTTTAGTATAAGTAAATAGAAATCAATGAAATTTTGACACAAGGTTTATGACCACAAAAGGAAGGTTGGGATTGATTTTGGGAGTTTTGGTTCCAACAGTTTAGGAATTAAGGGCCCAAAAAGGGCCCAAATAAGCATTATTCTTGGTTTTTGCACCATAACTTTAGTATAAGTAAATAGAAATCTATGAAATTTAAACACAAGGTTTATGACCATAAAAGGAAGGTTGGGTTTGATTTTGGGAGTTTTGGTCCTAACAGTTTAGGAATAAGGGGCCCAAAGGGTCCAAAATTGAACTTTGTGTGATTTCATCAAAAATTGAATGATTGGGGTTCTTTGATATGCCGAATCTAACTATGTATGTAGATTCTTAATTTTTGGTCCCGTTTTCAAATTGGTCTACATTAAGGTCCAAAGGGTCCAAAATTAAACTTAGTTTGATTTTAACAAAAATTAAATTCTTGGGCTTATTTGATATGCTTTATCTAAATATGTACTTTGATTTTTGATTATAGGCGCAGTTTTCAAGTTGGTCCAAATCAGGATTCCATATCAAGTATTGTGCAATAGCAAGAAATTTTCAATTGCACAGTATTGCACAATAGCAAGAAATATCTAATTGCACAATATTGTGCAATAGCAATTAATTTTCAATTGGAGTTATCTTTCTTTGTATAGAATAGTAGTTGATAATATATGTTGGAAATTTGCCAGACATGACTATGATGTCATTTTCTATTTTTATTTGCCAATAACTTTATGTAAATAACTTCATTGGAAATTTGCCAATATAAAATGTTGCTGATGAAGTTTTTTTTATTGTTTTATACAATAAACAATGTATATTCACTTTTACTACCAACCAATCTTTACCATTCAGTGATAACAAGCACTTTATTTTACATTTTAATATTTTATGATATATTTAAAAGAGTAGTTATTGTTGCAAACTCCATTAGAAATTTGAATTGATATCAGTTTTGGAAAAAGGGAAACGGGGATGTGAAAAAAAAAGGGGGGGGGGGGGGTTTAAATTTTCTCATTTCAGATTTCATAAATAAAAAGAAAATTTCTTTAAACATTTTTTTGAGAGGATTAATATTCAACAGCATAGTGAATTGCTCAAAGGCAAAAACAAACTTTTAAGTTCATAAGACCACATTCATTCTGTGTCAGAAACCTATGCTGTGTCAACTATTTAATTTTAGATTTAAAAAGTTTGAAGAAGAAATCTTTAATTGATTTGTAAAATCTTGACATTTGTTTTGTGTAAAAAAAAACCATGTAATGTCAAAAATTTGATCACAATCCAAATTCAGAGCTGTATCACGCTTGAATGTTTTGTCCATACTTGCCCCAACTGTTCAGGGTTCGACCTCTGCGGTCGTATAAAGCTGCGCCCTGCGGAGCAACTGGTTTCATGTAAACTTATCTTACTTTCAGAGCTATGGTGGATTCATTTATTTTGATGGTCACCAATTATCTTGGATTGAGGAAATTCCGAAAAAAAATCAATTTTGTGGATATTTGATTTCATGGTTTTGACCAAATCTGCAATCCTACAAGCCTAGAAAAACATTGTACTTCGTTGAACATTTGAATTTCAGTGGTGGATCTTTTTATATTTCAGCCACTGTCCGCCTACTTTGACCGCAGCAATATCCAGGTCTGTCCTCAACCTTGTACTGAATATTGATGTCAGTGAACTTCAGGAATCAAAGACAGAAGCATGTGAAGAGGTGAAGGATGATGGGTCAGATATTATAGCGGAAGAAAGGGAAATAGGTTCGTTTAACATACGTGTATGAACAAAAGTAATACATGTGTTTCCGCTAACCCTACCTACCCTATACTTTTGATGCTATTTTGAAGCTTTGTTAAAGTCTGACTGATTCCCTTGTATTAACCAGGTAAAAAATGTTTGTAAAAAAAAATGGTATTGCCTACCTACCTACTCTTATTTGATTGAACAGGTTAGTGGAAACATGTAATATATATATTTTCTTAGCCTATCTAGGTTTTTTTTCTTCAATTATATATCTTGAATGATAGAGAATGGGATAGAATGTGGCACCCTCAGAATATTTTGCCGAGGTTTTTTTTGAAAACTTAAACCTGTTAAACTGGGAAGTGTGAAAAATGAGAGAAACACTCTTTAATGTTAGGAGAACATTTAATATCATGTACATGTAGGCCTGTATAAAAATAAGGAGATGGCATGATTACCAAACAGACAACTATCCACTAGCTTTCATATGATTTAAGCAATTATAGGCAACCTTACTGCCTATTACAATAAGAAAACAGTTTCCTGACACGGGACAGGCACATGCATATGCTATTGATATTTTGACTTGAAAAAGCCTTTTCATATATATAAGAAAACAGCTTGAACTTTCTATCTAAGACACAAACATACTACGGTTATAAACAACAGAGATTACAAACTGTGTACATGGTGTTCCACTGTATCCAATCAAAAAGGAAACTTAAATATTCAATAGTAAGACATAACAATGTTTGGTTCTTGACAGATACTCCAATATACACAGATACATTATGAAGAAAAAACGATATTCAAAAAAAAAAAAAAAAAAAAAAAAATGAAAATCGTCTATAGTAGTGTATAATCGGCACCCCTTGTACAAACTACATATTTAAGGTAAAAAAGTGCGGACTATACACGACCAAATACGGTATAACGAATTTTATTTTATTTTACAGTTTTAGATGCCAATAAAGTTTGTAATGTTGTCATAGACTGTGTACATGATATTTGTAAATTGTGGAAAGATGAATTACCAGAGTTATGTCCCCCTAAACAGTTATTATATGCATGCACACATGAAATCAAGAATACTCGACGGAAGATGGAAGATCGACACGTCTTACTACCGGACCTCAACACATTGTTTGATTTAAAAGTAAGTAGTCATTACTATATATATATATATAGAAGGTAAAATAGAATGGAAGAATGACACGTCTTACTACTGGACCTCAACACATTGCTTGATTTGAGACAAATTTCCATCCAAGTTATAATTTGTAAAAGTAAACCATTATAGGTCAAAGTATGGTCTTTAACGCGAAGCCTTGGCTCAGACAGAACATGCAAGCTAATAAAGGGTCCCAAAAATAACTAGTTTTATACCATTCATACGGGAAAACCAATAGTCTCTAATCTATATAAAAAAAAAAGAAACATTTATCAACAAACAACAACCACTGAACATCAGGTTCCTGACTGCAAAAGTCTGCAAGACAGTAATTATTAAAAAAATTATTGGAAGGTTTTTTGGTAACTAAAATCTGAAAAACCACAATGGTATGAAACAAGAAAACTAATGGCATGATTAATGTAAAAAAAACAATGTGAGAATTAAATAAAAATATGTTACACAGCAACAAGTGACAACCACTGAATCAGAGGCTCCTGACGTGGCAAAAAAAAAAAACAAATAAGGAGAACAATAAATCTCACAAATAGAATAAGAATACAATGTAAACAAACATTTTACATAAAAAATACAAAATTGCAACTAACATACCTGTAAATTAAAATTTGGGAAGCTTTTGAAATAGATATTACTACCATTGTATTCATATTATTCCAGCATAATGAATGCCAGTCGTTCTTTGCTGTGTTCGATGGCCATGCTGGTCTTGAGGCTGCTAACTATGCTGCTGCCCATGTACCTTACCATTTTGTTCAGAACAGTGCATTCCCCAAAGATCCAGCAGGAGCAATGAAAGCAGCATTCAAATCAACGGACGAGAAATTTATTGTCAAAGCAGTTAGAGAGGTAATAATTTAGGGTATTTAAATCGATTGATGGGATATTTATGATTTAATATGATTCTTTAATGAGGGTCTAGATGGGGTTTATAGTACTGAGAATGATGGGTAAAAAGTGCAGAATAAAAGGGGGGGAATAAAGGATGGAATAAATAGGCAAAAAATAAAGAATATAGAATAATGAGATTCTAAAATATAAAGAATAGAGAGTAATATGGATTAAATAAATAAAGAATAGAGAAAACTGGTTTGAAAAAAAAAGAAATTAGAACCTGACCCGCTTTAATATTGGACAAGTGAACAATTTATCATATGAAAAAGTTATCATTTTAAAAAAATGAACAATGCGAATTATTTCTATCAGAATAAAATGTTATGGTTGTCTTCATTAAATATTAAATTCTGATATTGTTTAAAAGGAAGTAATACTGTTTACTAAATCAAATGTTTTCTCTAATATTCCCTGCTAAATTTGGTGTTTCTCTGTCTGCCATGATTAGAAAACAATGGTGAAAGAGGCCTTAAACACCAACAATTTATCAATCTTTTTTTAATTTTTAGAGGATAAAGAGTGGATCTACAGGAGTTTTAGCTTTTATAGATGAAAGTAAACTACATATATCCTGGGTGGGTGACTCTCAAGCTGTTCTTGTGAAGAATGGTCGACCAGTCACAGTTATGAATCCACATAAACCAGAAAGAGAGGTAATACTTAGTGGATACGATATAAGAGTTGTGTAAAATACTGTTAACCAAATTATTTGAATTATTTTTGGAAATAGTAATCAAAATCACAATTATAAGTCACTCCAAATACTTAACAATTAGTTTTGGTTGGAAATAAAAAGGATTATCACTTTAAACAGTTGGCAAAACATTGCAAATTATTAATTTAAATAGCCTAGCTAAGAATAAGTTGGTTTACAGTATAGTCCATAAACAGGAAGTTATATGAAGAATGTTGAATAGATCCACCCAAACTTAACAGAGGTTCTTTTCATATGTTTTGTTCATACTTCCTTTGTGGGCTTTTAGTGACCATTAGGGCAATATATTTAAGAAAATTCTGGAACTTAACTTCAAATCTTTCTTTTTTTTATACCCCCGCTTTAAAAAAGGGGGGGTATACTGTTTTACCTCTGTCTGTCCGTCCGTCCGTCAGTCAGTCAGTCCGTCCCATGAAACTTTCGTCACATTTTTCTCAGGAACTACACATCCACCCTTTCTGTAATTTGGTATCAACATTTATATATGTCAGCCATACCGTGTGATGCGTTTTCAGATTCATCACTTGACAACTTCCTGTTTACCGAACACTTGTCTGATTTTACACATGATAGCCAAGTTGAAATTTTCGTCACATTTTTCTCAGGAACTACAATACAAGGATTTCTGAAATTTGGTTTCAGGATTTATATAAGTCAGCTATACCGTGTGATGCGTTTTCAGATTCATCACTCGACAACTTCCTGTTTACCGAACACTTGCATATTTTTACACTATTAATATTATCCACTTGCGGCGGGGGTATCATCAGTGAGCAGTAGCTCGCAGTTTCACTTGTTTGGTGAAAGTTCACTGAATGAGGTTTATGAAACTTTTTGTTTGGCAATGTCAAACACTTTTGTTGTAACAATCAAAAATTACAAGGAAACCTATTTATTTCCTTCAATGTTGAAGAGATCAATATATGATGGTGGGGGAAATGTATTAAACTTATAGAATCTGTATTAGTTTTGCATCATGGAACATTGTTATGTCATACTGTTAATTATAGTCTGACTCCATTAAAGATATCAGTTCAATGTCCTTAATTTCACGGAGTCTACTTTTGCTTGAAAGGATCTCTACCAATGTTTTGCATAGTGTATGAAGACAAGGTTTCTTTTTATTACAACAATTGATAGATATGTCCTTATAGAGTTATAGGACTTGGATTGTTAAAAATTGCTAATTTCTAAAAAAATATATCTACACTGTGGATTCAGTCATATTCATGAATTTAGGAAACCTGTGTTTTCATGATTTAGGGTGGTTTTGCCAATTATGCACATATGTCTATAGAAAATGTGTAAATCTTTGAACATCTTAATTCTTAGTTTACCTCGCCACAGATACTCAAATTTGCACCATTGGATCTTCATGAAATTTTAAAAAGTGTTAAATCCATAAACTACTCAACATGTCCATATTCCATCAGCTCAGTTTAAGGGGGCTCACGGGTCTAAATCAAATTTTTTATTTAATATAGGATTTTGCTATATTTTTCTATAAATGAACTTTATCTTATATTTAATAGAAAAATGAAATAAAAAAATGGGGTCACCGTTCATTTACGCTCACAATCTGTCTTCGAAAGAAGCATACATTTTTGTTTATGTCCTTTTTTTTCTGTTGAACTAATAGGAAAAAAAGCGGTAATATCGAAATAAAAAAGAACAAAATTACAGTAATCGCTTAAATTTTACAATTATTTAGTTTATGTACAGCTTATTTGAAAACAACAATAATAAATATAGGTCACCGATGAGTTAAAAAAGATAATTCAATTTTAATGCCAAAAAATGGCATTTTTGCAACAAAGGGAGATAATTTAGAGCTTTTTCAATGATCTTTACATTTTAAAAGTTACCTAGGGCCAACACGAATTGATTTTTTGGATTGATTTTAGAACCGTATGATAAAGTAACAACTACTTAAGGTAATAAACAAAATTTGTAATGAAAAATAAAAGTTTTTTTTTTTTCTGAAAATCTTATTCCCGCGAGCCTCCTTAAATTATTTGAACCTTTATCAACATTAAAACATAGAAATGGTATCAGAATGAATCACTATAAAGAAAGATAGAATGATCTGTTTGATATTAACGATGTATTTTAGGATGAACAAGCTCGTATTGAAGCTTTAGGAGGCTGTATACTGTTCATGGGTACATGGCGAGTTAATGGAAATTTATCTGTATCCAGAGCTATAGGTAACTCTTAACTTATATTCCATTGACAAAATCATTTGATGCAGATTTTCAATTGATCTGCATCAAGGTGATGTTTATTTTTGTATAATGAGAAATTTTGACGGTAACTATAGATTTTTTTTACGAAAAATTTGTTTTAATTTTGTCTTTCATTTATTTTCTTGGATACCAATCTTGATGGATTGAGATTTTTTTTATTTTCATGGATGATTGATTTCGTGATTTAGCCAAAGATTCCAATCAAGTCTATAAAAGATTTGTACTTTTTAGTTCAAAAATTTAAACTTTTGTTGTTTGTGTTAACTCACGAAATCAACAGAAATTGGTATCTCACGTATAATAATGAATCCACGGTATGTCTTCGATTGTCTAAACAAAAATCAAAGCAGGATTAAAGAAAAATGCTTGTCAAAATTTCTCATCATACTTAAATAATGTTGAGTTAAAGTTTTCTGAACTTAACTTTGTAGTAAGACCTGCAGGATCACGTATGCACTAGAGATATCATTAAAAAAGTAACATTTGGAAATGAACAACTAAACTTTTGTAGTTTAGACAAAAAATGGTACTTATGAGCTTCAAATTCAAAACAAATAAAAAATAACAATTCTGGTTAGCTTTTGTGAATATTAAACATGTTAAATTACTTTTGCTATATGAGTTTAAAGTTCAGAAAATTTTCACTTTGAAAATAGGATCCTTAAAAAACTTTAATTATGTGATTTTTAATTATGAAATTTCTTACAGGATGAGCGTGTTAGAATACAAAATCTTGGTGGTTATGTATTAAACATGGGTGGAGTCTGGCGAGTTAACGGCATGTTGTCCGTGTCAAGAGCCTTAGGTATACTGGATGCTGGTTTAGGATTTATATTGCTTGCATTATTACCCCCAGCAAAGCGTTTTAAATTGAGATTGCTTGCACTTAGATTTTTCTCATATTTAGCCATTCTAAACTATATCTATCATGTCTTATGTTCTCACAGGGGGATTGCATGTTTATAAAAAAAAAATCTTCTAAATAACTATTTTATATTTCATGTTTTTCTTTTTGTATAAGCACAAATGTATCAGACATTTTAAATTTTGCAAAGGACTTTTGGTAGTTTATTATTTAGCTGTACCCATAGTTGAACAGTTTAATTATTAGATTTTGACAAAAGAAAAAAAACAGAAAATAGTCTGCAAAAATAAAAACTCCTAAATATAAAATAACATTAATACCCGAATAAAATTTCCACTAGCATGACAAAAGATTTTGGATTTTGTTTCTAAATAAGAATGGTTGATAAATACTTTATGCCAATACATTGTACTGCAAAAGTTGAAAATGTTGGTATTTTTAACAAACTAGCCAAAGTTTCCATGGGACAACACTAGATTGTGATAAAAATAAAAAATGAAAATATTTGGTAAACATGGGATAAATTAATCATGTAGCTGGCTTAAAATCCACCACATATGTAATTCATTTACAATGATTCTTATTATATTTGTGTGCACCATAGACCCAAATTGTCAAAAATACATTATAAGGACCTAAGAGGACTGGTAGTACCTTTCCTGAGCAAACGTGTCTCATGCACACTTAAATTGATACCAAATGTTGGTTTCACATCATTAGTGTTTGTGTGTGTTTCCTTGTGATTGTTTGAGAAATATTTTGTTTGTATGATTTGAAGACCCTGAGGCATGCTTTAGTATATATTATTAATCATTATCAAGTTATTTATAGTACACTTTCAACCAAAATGTCCTTTTTTATATCAATTACATGCACAATTAGATTTAGTGATAGATGATTTTTTCTTTATTTGTTGTAATATTTTCACATTTCTTGATCTGAGTGTGAGAAAAATATTTCTCCTCACTAATGAAATATCTGTTCCTCTGCAAATGATTGGTAGAAATTTAAATGTGAAGTCAAATTTTCTTGGTTTCTTCCTGAATTTTCCTATTGTGTCGTCATGAAAAAGGTGACAATGCCTGATGACGCCACATTAAAAGTACAAAAGTACAAAACTGTCTTCAAATCTTTGTAAGGGAAGGATGAAAATCATCAGAGAAATAGATTTATAACTCGTGTAATTTGTTTTGTATTATGATATTTCTCCACTCTCAACTGTTAGATTTAAATTATTTTAAAAGCTTATAATTGGCAAGCCTCTTGCTTTAAATATTTAAAATTTTACTGTCTGGAGTAGATAAATATTGAAACACACTTGTTGCAGTGGTGGAATATATATAAAACATATGTTTAAACTTTCACTAATGTTGAATAAGTTTTGATTGGTACACAAAAGGAAATTTCTGTACTTTTTTCGTTACAATATGACTTTTTTTCTAGGAATTAAATCCCTTTATAAACAATTTTTTTTTTATATAATTTCTTTTTTGTATGATACTTTTTTCTCTCACATCTGTCCATTTGCATTTATAGACTTCTTTTTTTTTTTTATAAAATTTCTTTTTTCAATATTACTATTTTCTCTCACGTCTGTCCATCAGTATTGACTGTTATATGTGATAAGATAAGTCTTGAAAAAGTCAGAGGAGACAATAACACACCACAGATTGAAAAAAGAAAAAAACAACAAATCTTAAACCCTATAATAGACACAGACAACTAAAGATTGAGTAACAAAAAAACAATGAAAATGGGAATTCAAACCATGTTTCACACTGTGTAACTGACTAAATGGGAGATCAAACCATAGTTCACACTGTGTAACTGACTGAATGGGAGTTCAAACCATAGTTCACACTGTGTAACTGACTAAATGGGAGTTCAAACCATATTTCACACTGTGTAACTGACTAAATGGGATTTCAAACCATAGTTCACACTGTGTAACTGACTAAATGCTAAAAAATGTCAATGTGTTAATTTTTGCTAACTAATGTCCTAATAACCTAATTCTTGTGATTGGAGAGTTGTTCATTTAAATTTGCTTTTAAAAATTCATTTGTCATTTGACTAAATGTTGGGATTTTTATGCAAAAATATACTAACAAAGCATAATATGTTATATATTCTAGCAATAACAACATTTGGATTCATCTATTTCTTTTATTTGATTTTGTTCAATATTTTAGATACAAAATTATTTTATTAGTCTTTACAATTAAAAGTTTTTTTTTAGACTATAATGTGTTTAATTAAATGATAATTATGAAATATAAAAAAAGTCCTTTTTGTATGTTCTGCACTGTAACCATTGTGTTGTTTCTTTATGATGTCATAAAGTCAAGTCAATCTTTTCCATGTGGTCATAGTGAATTAATCTAGAGTGTGGAAAACATTAATACTTTTGATTGAATATTTGTCTTTTATAATCTGACAACAAACAGTAACAAATGGCAAACGTTACAGTCAATTTGTTTAGTATAAAAAAAAGCATTAGACTGACTTGTGTGTCTGTTAATATTTAACTTTGAATTTTAATGTGTATATAAAAAAAGAAGATGTGGTATGATTGCCAATGAGACAACTATCCACAAAAGACCAAAATGACACAGACATTAACAACTATAGGTCACCGTACTGCCTTCAACAATGAGCAAAGCCCATACTGCATAGTCAGCTATAAAAGGCCCAGATAAGACAATGTAAAACAATTCAAACGAGAAAACCAACGGCCTTATTTATGTAAAAAAAAAAAATGAAAGAAAAAAAATATGTATATCAATCAGATATTATATTTGGAAATTTGAAAATTGTCATGAGGGGTTAATTTTTGTGCAAATTTTGTGATAAATATAAAATAGCAATAGTTTTCCTCATCCAAATTTATTGAAACTTATACACTATGCTAATTACCAAATAATACAGATCAAGTTTTAAGTAGGGTGGTGTCATTTTTACTGATCTTGAGTTATGCTACTTCATAAACATAGAAATTGCTGAATTTTTCGTTTCTGTTCTTTTACTTCAGTTTGCCTCAACCAAATGTTATGAAACTCATACACACTACTTATTACCACAAAATACAGATCAAGTTTGAAAGTTGGTTTAGTCACTTTAACCTTTCTTCAGTAACACCCCTTTATTATTGGATAAAAATGCAAAGAATTTAGTTTTTGTTCTGCAACTTATTTTGTCCCAACCAAACATTATGAAACCTATACACAATAATTATAACCACAAAACTCAGATCAAGTACAAATATGGGTAGCAACACTTTTATCGTTCATGAGTTATGTACCTTTATAATGTTGTCATCTGCTTTCATGGGGACACATTCTCTATATATTTTATTTTTCAGATATTTCACCAAAATCAGCTTTGAAACTTACACATGAAAGTCTTGAAGAGAGTCCTTCATTTCTTTATTCATTAACTTTTTAACCACTTTTCTCTATAAATTATTCATATTTACCCTTTTATTTTATTCTTTATATTTCAGTGCCCCCTTTTATTATTTTGGCTTATTTTTCTCTATTCTTTATATTTTTTGCCTTTTATTCTGTGCTTTTATATACCCATAGTCCTCTTTATTGTAAAATCATCTGGACACTCATTACATCATACATGTACCTGCTTCTTTTATTTTTCAGGAGATTTAGCTCAGAAGAAATTTATCAGCAGTGATGCAGACGTGACCACTGTCGATTTAGATGGGACAGAAGACTATTTAATTTTAGCATGTGATGGATTATGGGATGTCGTCAATTTTGATAAGGTGGTTCAAATCGTATATGAATATGTTCAGTCGGTCAACGGAGAGTTGAGTGGGTTAGCGAAACATCTTGTCTTAACGGCTAAGGATCTAGGATCTAGTGATAATATTACTGTAACTGTTGTTTTCTTTAAGCCTGATATTAGTCCTCCACAAATACCTCAATTGTTTAATTTCGGCACATCAGAATCTCAGGGAGAAACTGATTCAAATGATAATGCCAGTCCCAGTTCAGATGGTAAGGGAAATAACTCAGTTAAGTCTAAAAATTCTAACAACCAATCAGATAGCACCTCAGGGAAACCACCACATGACAGTAACGAGACTTTTGATATGGACCAATCAGAATTTATATCTACTGACTTTTATGCTGGTTCTCTTCTAAAGAAACCAGTATTAAAGAGAAAGGAACCAGTATTTATCATCGATAGTACTATGGACAAACAGAGACAACCATTTGTCCCGTCACCAATGAAATTAGAGTCCCAGCATAGTACGATAATGGGATTTCGACAACAGTTTGAAACTATTTCTGTAACAGATTTGAGAGATCATATAGTTGGATCACCATTAAAAAATCACCAAAAAATGGATGTTACCAGTACTGAAGTAGAGGTTTTACATGTGCCCTCTAAAGTAGAATTAGAGGTTACACATGTGCCCTCTAAAGTAGAAGTAGAGGTTACACATGTGCCCTCAAAAGTAAACAATAATCAATATACCAGGTCAGAAAACCACGATCCAAAGGAAAATGTATTTGATTCTGAACATAGCTCACTACACTCAGGGTATACTGTGACCTCTAAGCATTCTGAACCATATTTTAACAAATCTATCTTTTCTCCAAAGAAAAATCATCACAGCCACAGAAGGAGAAAGAAAGACCATGAACACCATGAATCTTCACAATTTAGTAAACGTAGCAGACGACAGAGAGAGTTATCTCCCATTATATGGAATTTCACAGGCATTACTAAGCCTACTGTTCACAATTATAAAATGAATTATGGGAAAACATCGACATTTTCCACTCCAAGATACTCACTGCATTCTCAGTTAAGCGAAACACCAATAACTGTACGCAAATCTTTACCTGACCTTTCAGGAATTGATAAATACAAGTCGCCAAGGTCGTTTCAAGATTTCCGTCAAACAGATTCTGGAAATTATTCATTGGGTCAATTTATGGACATAAGCCCTAGTCGAACAGTTGCCCATGTATCCAAGTCGGATACATCTCTTCAAAAGCTGCCTAAAATTAAAGTCAATGGCGCTCAGTCTAATCCACATTCCAGCACCAAGTTCACATCTACCTGGAAACCTAAAAGACAAGGGAAAATGATCAGCGGAAATATGTCTGAAGCCCCACCTACACCTTTAGATAATCGTAGACTTCTACAGGACAGACAAAACTAATTAAAGAAGTATGCAACAAAAGCATGTAAATTCTTTGCTCAGGATGCTGTGTTAAAATTGAATGTTTTATATTATCGAAATAATACTGAAAAAATTGCTGTGGGACCATGTGCCGAAGTTTTTCCATATTTTAGTGATATTTAATTTTTTACCACTATATGTACTGGTCAGATGGTCAAGTCAAATTATTATGGTATTTGCTTTATTTGGTACATAAACACATACATGCAATTTGATTTTGATGTGATTGAAATTGGAAGTATACTGTAGATATTTTTCAGATATTGGTATATCAAATTTTTCAGTGTGGGGGTTGAAGTGTGCATCAAACATGTCAACCTTGAAGTGCACCTTTAACATTTATAGTTGATGTATGCAATCTATTCATATGGGGTCTATTCATATGGGGGGGGGGGGGTATTTTTGTACTTTGCATGTGATCAAATAATCCAGTAAGAATTGTTTTAGATGTTTGAAAGAACTTCATTTTATATCATTAAACATTCAGTTATTTTATGTAAGTCTTGTTTATTAGATAGTTTGATTTATTTTATTTTTTTACTTTTAATAAGTGACTTTTTTGTTGGTAAAGATTATATCATTTTTATCAAAATGAGAGGAAAATGGATTTGAAAAATGAAATGAATTTTTTTTTTATAATAAAACATTTCTATACCTGTAGTTCACTATATATTGATATGAAATTTCAAAAGCATTAAAGAAGTGTTCATAATTTGATAGTTTAATGTAATGGAATATTAAGTTTCATGTATAATTAGTATTTATTCGTCATACCAAATCAGTGTAAAATTTCTATTTTAATGTCAAATTACCAAAGATTTGAAATTTATTTATTTTCGTATTTTAATTTTTTCAACATTTATTTATAATTCATTAATCACAATTTTATATAGCATGGTGAAAAACCCTTAGTTTTGACAATACTTTATATAAGCAGTAAATTTGAATGAGTATGGCATGGTTACCAGTTCTAGAGTGTGAGAAAAACCTGAAATAAGAGATTTATAGGATTCCTTATCATTGAAGGAAAAAAAGCAACCAGAAACCATGACCCTTGGTAGAAAAACATTATTTGTCATGTGTTTGTGTGAAATTTTTCAGAGTTGCTCTTAAGTTATCATTTATAACGCAAAACTTAGTTTTGAAATTAAAATGATAAATTAATAATGTTTTAGCTTGTTTTTGATACAGGTTTAATATAAGCAATAAATCAGATAAAGCCATCCATAAGTGTCATTGTATAAAACTTTCATCATGTGCCATAGATATTTGAAGAATATTTGTTCATTTTTGTAATATAATCATATTGGATTCTAAAAAAGTTCTTTTAAGAATTTTAAATGTGGCAATTATATTCTATTAAATGGAATCAATGCCTATTGTAGTCTATTTTTGGTGTTTTTTATGGATGTCAAATTTAGCATCAAAGGATGAAAATGAAATGCTCTTCAAGATATTTTAACATGTTTTGTGGCCAGCTATTTTTGTCACAATTTCAACAATGTTGCTCATGTTGTTGCAGAAAGACGATATTGGTAGTTCTTTTTTATTTTAAACAACAACATCACAGTCAACAATTAATGTGTTTACTTCTGATAAGTTCCAATACAGACAATGTACTCATGAAACTCCATTGATATTATGGTATACAGTGTGATTAGTATATTTTCCTTCAAGTTACACATAGTAAAGGGATGCCCATTTCCCCTATAAATGACTTTGTATGATCTATAAATACAGCAGACCTTAAAATTGTTCTATTGTCTTATAGCTATAGCCATTCAGTCTTTTAGTCACAGAGTATGATGATCTCTTAAAATTATTTTGGGAAATCTTTCTTTTGGGGCTGCTGTCTTATTTATTCAATAAATCTTAGTAACCATTCACATGTAGCCGTGTTGCAGTCATTAAATTGCCTTTTGAAGTAGATGGAATAGACTCTTGTTTTACTTACAAAGCAGACATATCACCTTGATTAAGGTACATGTTTTAGTGTACATGTTTCATATATGTGTATACCTGTAATTCAATCTTTTTTACAGTTCATGAAAAAGTAAAAATTGAACATTTAATAATACAAATCAACCAAATATGATACTTGTAGTGGTTGAAGAACCATAGACTTTTATTTTAAATGTGCAAAGAATCTTGATTTTTGTGTATAGTGTTTCAAGAATCATTATTTTTGTGTATAGTGTTTCAAGAATCATGATTTTTGTGTAAAGCGTGTAAGAATCTTTATTTTTGTGTATAGTGTTTCTAGGATCATATTTTTTGTGTATAGTGTGTAAAGAACCATAGATTTCTATGTATAGGCCAGATATGTGTTATTTTTACTGTAAATGTACAAATGTAAAATCTGTCAATTATTATTACTATTTTTGTATATTCATTATCAGGTATAAATATTTATGTGTAATCATATGTTCATTTGGTGCAATTTTTTATTTTCTCATATACATCATAACATGCAATGGTTTTATAAGTTTGGTTTATTGTATAGGATTTTAATGTTTTTGTTAGGGATAAGGTTATATTTATTTTCAGCCTTTTAGATTTTCTGAATTTCCTAGATATTGAACAGGCTTTAAGTGTTTTCCCTCAATGTTTATGCATTTGAGTCAGCCTGCAAGCATTATTTAAACCCCATCTTTAAGTTCCCAGTTAGTCCTTGAAGTCAATCCCTCTTTCTTCAAACAAAATTCTAGGGAAAACACTGCCACAGCCAGGATTGCTGTGTTATAACTCTGGAGGCTTGAAGTATTTTATTCACTTTTAGTTTTATCTGTGTTATATACCATATAGTACCTATACCTGTACTACCGGTAAGTACACATGTACTTTGTGATTTTTTTTTGTTAAAATGTGTAAACCTTATTGTTTTGTTTTTGAGGGGTTTTGATGAGAAGAAGTCTGCTTATGGGCTTAGGAAACTATTTATTTTCAATTTGTCATAATTGCCTATTTTATTGAAAGTATATGATTCCAATTCATTAGCTTTGGGAATTTTTTCCTTTTAACAAATTTAGAAGATTGCTAGGAAACTGATGAACAGAATTTAGGTACATAAAGGTGTCCATTAAATAATCTAGTATTTTTTGTGTAAATATTGTTTTAGCCTCTGATGGCTGGAGAAAAGAATGGGCAAGACAACTGGAGGTGCAACCCTGTATACCCATGGGGTCCACTTTAGAAATTTGCCAACCAAACACTTGCCAAGCATAGGTTCTTTCTTTTTTGTATATTATTATATTTACATTGTATAACATACCAATGTATATTTAAGCATATTGTCTCTGTTTAAATTATAAGATAAACTTGATATTTTTTACATTGCAAATGTTCTGCGATTGTTGAAAAAAATAACTATAGAAACTACTGTATATTTAGAAACTATTATGTGTACTTTTTATTATGATTTATGAAGAATGGACTAAAAAGGGAGAATAATTAGTCACAATAATTAAAAAAACATCACAAAAGTTTCTGTATTTAGAGTAATGATGGTACAAAATAATGCAAAAAATTTACTTTTTTGCAGTATTGATTACCCAAGCTTAGCGGTTATTTTTTTTTGTTTTTACCAATAATTGTTTTCAGTTTTTTTGTAGCTAGTTTTTTTACTGTCAAGTTCAAGTATGTCCCTTTTTTTTGAGATTTGTATCAATCATTCAATAGAAATATACAAGTCCCTGTCTTATATGGTCTATATAAATAAAATAAGAAGTCTGCACGTTAGATATACATGTATAACCCTTTATTGAAATCATGTATTTTTAAAAATATATAGTCCCCTTGTTTGAATTTTTATAAATGCATGTAGACCATGGCAATAATCAGTTATATATCTCACCTCGCTGGTACAAGAATTTTGAGCTCAGACTCGGACATTTACCAATCAAAATACTAGATTTAGTGTTTTGAGCACCAATTTTGTACTCGATCACCGAGTTATGTTTTATGACTGAGGGCTGGGATCTGGAGAAAACCATCTGAGTATATGATCCTGTAAGACAGTGACTTGTATAAGTTAGTAGGTTATTTTTATACCTAAGTTATTGTTAAGATCACTTTATGATCGATTATATTATTGTTGCATTTATTATAATACTCCTACATTATCCAAGTTTTGTATCAGGAATAAACTATCACAAATATTTGTTTTTTAATGTGCTGAACAGCATAGGGCCATACAAATCAATATTGAACTTTCCTCTGTCTATATCACTCTGCTCAGCTCTTAATATTATTCAACATCACAACTTTGTGACGTCAAATACGTTGACCCAGTCTTAATAATTTTAACCCGGACACATCAGAGACGTCATAAAGGTTTGAACCAACGTTGATAAATTTGACCCGAACTTATCAAGTCAACTTTTGGTTGCTGGTGAAACTGAGAAAACATTTCAAAAAGACGCAAATACAGCCTGATAAATGGATTATCATATACAATGTATTGACATTGTAAAATATCAACATGCAGATCACCTGATAATCGGTACATGAATTTCATACTACACCAAATATAGTTAAAACGTCTGCTTATATTATCTGTGAAACAGACCTTATTGGGAAAATTGAACATTGATTAATGAACCATAAAAAATAGGTCAAGATCAGATGAACCCTGTCAGACAACATGAACACCATGCAATCATTCAATACACAGAATATATAGTTGACCTATTGCTTATAGTATTTTAGAAACAAAAATAACCATAAAAACATAACACCAATTACTCATCTATGAAATGAGGTCAAGGTCATGTATACCCTGTATAATGGACATGTAGACATAGCAAGGATCCCATATGCCAAATACAGTTATTCTATTACACATAATAAATGAATAATTCACATGACAAAAAAAACTTTTGACACTGACAATGTACATATAACAGACGTTAACCTCGAAACATAAGGCACAAGGTATGAAGCTTCCTGGTCTTCTTGCTACTGAAATATAAGGCTATATAAAAATAGTTTAGGCCAATTCTTTGAGTGATTGTTATCCCTATGTCTATGCAACAAAAGACAATAACAGGATTATAAATCACAATAAAATCATGTGAAATGGGCAAATTAAATATGAAAAAAAATATTCCTGAAAAATCAGTAGGCTTCCAGTATTGCAATTCTGGCAAACTTCCCTGATACCGTAGGATATTAATACACAATATTAAATATCACAAAAAACTTGCACTTGTTTCAAAACATATAACAAAAAATATTTATCACATTTTATTCTGGAAAAAATTTATTACACAATAAACTGATCAATGTTTAAAACATAGCACTAAATGTATGACAAAATACAATACAAAACTTTACCAAAACATATAGCAGCTATCTACATTCAAACTTTCAAAACATAAAATTTATGCACTATCTGTGTAAATTATCATTCACAGCACTCATTCTACACAAAATGGTTGATTATAACATGTCATTTTCCATACCATATAAAATAGGAAAGGTTGGAGAGGTGTCATCGTGAAATCCCTGAAATAATCAGTGCTGAATCCCAAATTCCTCATAAAATAAAGCATTTTTGCCTGGACCCAGAAAAATTAACCTCTAATTCCAGCAAAAATAAAGGTCTGAATCCTGATGTATCAATAAAGTTCCTTACACTCCTAATTTTAGTCCAAGCTTGTTTTTGGAGTAAATCCACTAAAACCTTGCAATCCCTGTCAATTAAGATCAGTCGTATACACCTTGCCAGGGTTATAACTCTCGGAGGTGACAGGTTAGTGATCACTGAGATGATCTACTTGGACCCCTCTGCTGTTATGGACTCTATATATCCTGAGAGCCAAGATCAAAAGATTGAGGTCAATCAAGTAAAACTGGAGAAGATATGGAAAATATCATGTTATAATCTGTAAATCACATAGTTTAACACCACCAAAAATAAATATATTTGATCTTATTTTCTTCACCACCAATAATAAATATATTTCTTTTGTTCATCTTATTAAATTATTTACAGCTGATTGCATTGAGTGTGTAGGCAAAGGTAATATCTTTTGGACAGCTTGCTAGCTAGCTGAACTGTGAAGTCATTATTAGGTACAGTATACTACCCTCCTTTTAAAGTAGCCTAGTCCTACAGACAGATAAATTGGGTATATGTCGAACTAGTCTACTAAGGAGGGTAGTATACCTTACCTACAAATGACTTCACGGTTCAGCTAGCAAGCAAGCTAACCAAAAATATTAGATTTACTTTCACACTCAATGCAATCAGCTGTAATTTTTATTTTCTATAAATTTAAAAGTATGATTAACACTACTGACCTCTGTACAATGTACTCTTTGATACCTTCAGGTTTACTAAGACATAAGCAAAACATTCTGTTTCTAGTAACACAATATCACATTTTGTTTTTAAAACAAATACAAAATTACTAACATGGAACTCATTTTACTTAAAGACAATCTAGTTTAGTACATTTTTTTTCTTCTGGTTTTGTAAACATTACAAAAACGCAACCCTGGGTGCACTGCAAAGGCTTAAAGAGAACAAATCTTTGCATGGATTTTACTGTACATAATGTTATTTTTAAATAGTTCGTTATTCACTCAATAATAAGGATAAACCAACCTTAGTACTCCAACTATTGGAGGAAGATAAAGAAGAAAGAAGAAGGAAGCAGATATTACCCAATCAGTTCTGATAAAAGCGGTCCTTTGAGTGTGCCCGGTAAACCAATGACACGTAAATTGGTATTTGCTGCTGTTACAAGAAGCCAGAGGCAGATTTAGGGGAGGGCCCAGGGGGCAGGGTCCCCCCTTTTCTGTGAAAAATTTGGTTGATTATATAGGGAATAACTGAAGCATGACCTTAGGCAGTCAGTGGGCCCCCACTTATTAAAATTTCTGGATCCGCCAAGGGAAGAATGTTGTATTCAGCAGAAAGAGCAAAGATTGGTTGGTTTGGAGTCAAACTATTGTATTGTTAACTATCATGTCAAAATTTTGCATCAGTTTGTCTGTCTAGTACATAGCACGGTATATATTTATATAGCATCAACATGTTCTTGTCTAGTATGATTTGATTTTGATTTTAATATGACACCATTTCTTCAAAATTATCAAGATCTAATTCCTATACTGTAGATTCATTTTTATCAGTAAGAGGTTTTTTTAAGCTGATTTTGTTGGTAATCAATTTTTCAATAACTATTACAAATTTCCTTTATATTTGCATGGAGAATTTGTCAAAACCACAAATTTAGGTACCCATGAAAATTGTTCTACAATCCAGGAAAAACAGCTACCCATAAAAACAAAAAAATCCACAGAATGAATAAATGTTAAATAATAAATAAGTGATAACAAAAGTAATGTAAATTGCTCATTAAACTATTGATAACCAATAGAAAACTAAAAACATAATACATGTATATCTGTAAAATCAATATATATTACAAATCAGTTAATGATAACAAATGTATATTCTTTTCAGCCATTTGTTCCACCCTGAGAAAAAAATAAAACAAGGATATAAAGGAAAACGGAAAAATATACAGAACAAAAAATTGTTAGCTTTATAATATATATATATATATGCGGTCCTTTGAAAAACCTAGAATACCTGTAAAACAATTAACACATTTCCTGTGAGTCATAGTAAGTAGCAATTTGGCAAGATATACAATGTGTTGTTATATGACGAAATTATAGGTACAAGGTATCCATTGCATTGTAAGCTTACATTAATAGTCTCAATCTGTTCCAACACAAGGAAACTAGAGGATACCATATAGCTGGGTTATTTTTGCAGGGTGTAAATTTTCATTTATTTTCGCAGATGGAACAAAATCGCCCTAATAAATTCCGCCAATTGCACATGCAAAGGTATTGATAAAAGTTTTGAATCTGCCAAAGTATGTCCTTTACCTAATTTAATAAATATCACGAAATTTTACACCCGGCAAAATAACCCCCTATACGGTACTATATAAAGGTTTGGATAGGATTTACAGAATAGAAAAATATGAGTCAAATATATAAAGTAAAGAAAAGAGAAAATTGGAGAGAGTATCATACAAAACTGTATTTTACATTCAAATGTTAAATATGTCTTCTGTTATTAACCTCTAAATTATGCTTTGACTTAACTACAATTTTTCAAGCAGTTAATATATGGATTGGACCAGACAAATGATAAATTAATTTATTGACAGTAAGCAGACTGAACCATGGAAATGTCATTCTTGTCTTAAGCTTCTTTTGGCAGATTTTCACTTATTGATTTTTCTTTTTGTGGGGAGGTACCTTGAAATTTATCATATTCTCTGTTCTTAGCACTCAACCATAACTGAGAGCTAACATATTTTGTTGAAGCAAAAAAAAATATCCAATTATTAATTTTCAAAGACAACAATTATTTCCCTTAGCATGCTTAGAATTTCAATATAAGTTTGGCTAAAAAACGAACTAGCACATTCTTATTAAATCCATAATCATGATCATCCTGACATCTACATGTACTACTGTGAATTCATTATTTAAGGAATGACTGTAATATTTTTTCTGTCTATGAAGAAATAAGATAAAAAATTTGGTGCACACTGAATAACGCGCGTAGCGGGTTATTTAACAGTGTACACCACATTTTTTATGTTATTTCCAATAGACAGAAAAAATATTACAGTCATTTCTTATAATTTAATTCTAAATGCCATTTAAAACCGTAGAAAACCATGAAAAAACGTTGATGACCTCACGGTCACATGACTAAATTGTGTCTATGGGCTCATAACAAAATAACGTCAGCCAATTAGAAGACGCATTACATCCAAAATTAAATTATTATTCGTTGGATATCAATTTTCGTGGATTTCCTTGGTACAGGTGAACCACGAATTTAAATAATCAAAGAATAACTAAATTTCTATAACGTTTTATGCAGATTTTTGCAAAACCACAAAATAAATATCCACGAAAAGGCATGTTTTCCTCAATCTGAGAAAGTTGGTACCTACGAAATTAAATGAATCCACAGTAACATCTATCAATACTTTTATACAAATTTTGCCCAAAGCTAAACACAGAAAATATCCATACTATATCACAATATGCATAATACATCAGCTACAGAGAAAAACTGTCCATAATTCCTCTGATATCTAACATCACACTAAAGCTGAGTCATCACCGCTGTCTGGTCTGAAAACAAAATGTACCATATCATATGAAATATCATTTATATTTCATCAAATGAGATTTTTAAATATATCAACTGCAGAAATAAAAGATCTGTTACTGTAAATTCAGAAATTATTGAAAGCATTAATTTTGCATTTTTGTTATATTAGAATTAAATGTGATTTTAATTTTTGTGCGATATTCAGAAAAATCCAGTTTAATATTAATCATATGAAAAAATTTCAAAATGTGAATTTTATTTAATGTGATTATAACCCTGTCACATCTTTCGCAATAATTATAACATTGTAATAGTTTCTGAATTCACAGTATTCAAACCTAGATCAAGCTAATGATAGATTCTTGACTATTGTAAATTAAAAATAAATAAAACAGCAAATGAAACTTTAAAAATCAGTCTTGTTAAATTCACTTATTTTATAAGGAAACAATCATGATGATTAAATAATTAAAATTTCAACATAGATTCATGGACCCTGTCGGTTAATTTGCTTTACAACTATTTTGATCTGAGCGTCACTGATGAGTCTTATGGAGAGGAAACCCACGTCTGGTGTATTAAATTATAAACTTGGTACCTTAATATGCTTTACAACTATTTTGATCTGAGCGTCACTGATGAGTCTTATGGAGAGGAAACCCACGTCTGGTGTATTAAATTATAAACTTGGTACCTTAATATGCTTTACAACTATTTTGATCTGAGCGTCACTGATGAGTCTTATGGAGAGGAAACACACGTCTGGTGTATTAAATTATAAACTTGGTACCTTAATTTGCTTTACAACTATTTTGATCTGAGCGTCACTGATGAGTCTTATGGAGAGGAAACCCACGTCTGGTGTATTAAATTATAACCTTGGTACCTTAATTTGCTTTACAACTATTTTGATCTGAGCGTCACTGATGAGTCTTATGGAGAGGAAACTCACGTCTGGTGTATTAAATTATAAACTTGGTACCTTAATTTGCTTTACAACTATTTTGATCTGAGCGTCACTGATGAGTCTTATGGAGAGGAAACCCACGTCTGGTGTATTAAATTATAACCTTGGTACCTTAATTTGCTTTACAACTATTTTGATCTGAGCGTCACTGATGAGTCTTATGGAGAGGAAACCCACGTCTGGTGTATTAAATTATAACCTTGGTACCTTAATTTGCTTTACAACTATTTTGATCTGAGCGTCACTGATGAGTCTTATGGAGAGGAAACCCACGTCTGGTGTATTAAATTATAACCTTGGTACCTTAATTTGCTTTACAACTATTTTGATCTGAGCGTCACTGATGAGTCTTATGGAGAGGAAACACACGTCTGGTGTATTAAATTATAACCTTGGTACCTTAATATGCTTTACAACTATTTTGATCTGAGCGTCACTGATGAGTCTTATGGAGAGGAAACACACGTCTGGTGTATTAAATTATAACCTTGGTACCTTAATTTGCTTTACAACTATTTTGATCTGAGCGTCACTGATGAGTCTTATGGAGAGGAAACCCACGTCTGGTGTATTAAATTATAACCTTGGTACCTTAATTTGCTTTACAACTATTTTGATCTGAGCGTCACTGATGAGTCTTATGGAGAGGAAACCCACGTCTGGTGTATTAAATTATAACCTTGGTACCTTAATTTGCTTTACAACTATTTTGATCTGAGCGTCACTGATGAGTCTTATGGAGAGGAAACCCACGTCTGGTGTATTAAATTATAAACTTGGTACCTTAATATGCTTTACAACTATTTTGATCTGAGCGTCACTGATGAGTCTTATGGAGAGGAAACTCACGTCTGGTGTATTAAATTATAACCTTGGTACCTTAATTTGCTTTACAACTATTTTGATCTGAGCGTCACTGATGAGTCTTATGGAGAGGAAACACACGTCTGGTGTATTAAATTATAACCTTGGTACCTTAATTTGCTTTACAACTATTTTGATCTGAGCGTCACTGATGAGTCTTATGGAGAGGAAACACACGTCTGGTGTATTAAATTATAAACTTGGTACCTTAATTTGCTTTACAACTATTTTGATATGAGCGTCACTGATGAGTCTTATGGAGAGGAAACCCACGTCTGGTGTATTAAATTATAACCTTGGTACCTTAATATGCTTTACAACTATTTTGATCTGAGCGTCACTGATGAGTCTTATGGAGAGGAAACCCACGTCTGGTGTATTAAATTATAACCTTGGTACCTTAATTTGCTTTACAACTATTTTGATCTGAGCGTCACTGATGAGTCTTATGGAGAGGAAACCCACGTCTGGTGTATTAAATTATAACCTTGGTACCTTAATTTGCTTTACAACTATTTTGATCTGAGCGTCACTGATGAGTCTTATGGAGAGGAAACACACGTCTGGTGTATTAAATTATAAACTTGGTACCTTAATTTGCTTTACAACTATTTTGATCTGAGCGTCACTGATGAGTCTTATGGAGAGGAAACACACGTCTGGTGTATTAAATTATAAACTTGGTACCTTAATTTGCTTTACAACTATTTTGATCTGAGCGTCACTGATGAGTCTTATGGAGAGGAAACACACGTCTGGTGTATTAAATTATAAACTTGGTACCTTAATTTGCTTTACAACTATTTTGATCTGAGCGTCACTGATGAGTCTTATGGAGAGGAAACCCACGTCTGGTGTATTAAATTATAAACTTGGTACCTTTGATAACTATTATTTCTACTCACTTAGAATCAGTATTGCCACTGTCAGATTTAGTATTGGCACTATTTTCCTCTGCGGATTCAGACCTATTCTCTGAATTAGATGTAGGTTTAGATGAGGATGAAGATGATACGGTGGATGATGAAGAAGTCGGTGGCATTGTGGAAGATGATGATGTAGTAACTTCTTTTTTATCTTTATCCGGGTTAGATGTCTTTGATAGAAAACTGTATGACCATGGAAGACCTAAAATTACAAAATGATTCTGGTTAAACTGGGTTGTCAAATGCATTTACATAAACATGTAATCTTCCTATTTTACTTTCCATTATGTCAATGTACAGGTGTCACTGCTGGGGTTCCCCAGAAATTATTTGGAACAAAACTTATAGAACCACATTATATTATCAAGTAACAATTTCCACATAAATAAAGTACAGATGCAATAGTAATGAAAGAATAAGATGTTTAATAAATACCTGAACATTCAATAAACATGCATAGTTGTCCCAAAAAGTGGCTGGAACCATGAACCATTATTTTCAACATTATCTAAAAAAATGTCCCCCTTAAAAAAGCAACCCTGGATCTACAATTTTTGAGCACACCCCTCTTTCTTTTCTACTAACAATATTATTCATTACAAACTACATGTATACCTTTTTCTTTAGTTGCACCAGAAGATGTTTTATCACTTGCTTCTTTCTTCTTCTTGTTTCCATTCAGGTCTTCTGTACTTTGACTGAAAAAAAACAATATTTCATATTTTACTTATTTTTCACATAAACATTTAATAGTATCTTCTTGTAGGCATTCAGAATTACTGAGTGTAAAATATTGGTTGTAAAATTTATTTCTTTTTTGTTTGTGACCTTCGCCTTGCAGAGGACCTTGCAAATTAATTCAGGACCGCTATCTGGTGGTATCAAACAACAATACTCTAAATTTGTAACCTTGACCTTGCAAAGCTCTTCCAACTTAATTCAGGACCGCTATCTGGTGGTATCAAACAACAATACTCTAAGTTTGTAACCTTGACCTTGCAAAGATCTTCCAACTTAATTCAGGACCGCTATCTGGTGGTATCACACAACAATACTATAAGTTTGTAACCTTGACCTTGCAAAGCTCGTCCAACTTAATTCAGGACCGCTATCTGGTGGTATCAAACAACAATACTCTAAGTTTGTAACCTTGACCTTGCAAAGCTCTTCCAACTTAATTCAGGACCGCTATCTGGTGGTATCAAACAACAATACTCTAAGTTTGTAACCTTGACCTTGCAAAGCTCTTCCAACTTAATTCAGGACCGCTATCTGGTGGTATCAAACAACAATACTCTAAGTTTGTAACCTTGACCTTGCAAAGCTCTTCCAACTTAATTCAGGACCGCTATCTGGTGGTATCAAACAACAATACTCTAAGTTTGTAACCTTGACCTTGCAAAGCTCGTCCAACTTAATTCAGGACCGCTATCTGGTGGTATCAAACAACAATACTCTAAGTTTGTAACCTTGACCTTGCAAAGCTCTTCCAACTTAATTCAGGACCGCTATCTGGTGGTATCAAACAACAATACTCTAAGTTTGTAACCTTGACCTTGCAAAGCTCTTCCAACTTAATTCGGGACCCACTATCTGGTGGTGTGCAACAACAATTCTATGTATAATTAATATCCTTCATGGCATTTGAAAGTTTTGAGCTCGCAATGACTTGCACAGACAGAGTGATACCTATCTTCAAACTTAGGCCAAATCTAATTCAGATTTATGTTCTCTTTAGTTTGAAATTGTTAATGTTTATTTTAATATGAAAATATTCCTTTAAATTTAATGCAAACTGTGCCTTTGAAACAGGTTGAAAAAGTAATTCCCAGTGTAAGGTTAGCAATTGGCAAATCTAAGCTATTTTCAGGAAATTAACTCTTTTAAAAAATTGCAATGCCATACATGTCTGTACATCAAGTATGGTAGTTTTTAAGAAAAAATAAAACAAGAATGTGTCCAAAGTACATGGATGCCCCAGTCGCACTATCATTTGCTATGTTCAGTTGACCGTTAAAATGGTATAAAATTTCTAATTTGGCATTAAAATTAGAAGGATCATATCATAAGGAACATGCTTACTAAGTTTCAAGTTGATCAGACTTCAACTTCATCAAAAACTACCTCGACCAAAAACTTTTACCAAAACTTTAACATGAAACTGGACGAACAGACGATCAGACGGATGAACCAACAGACAGACGGAAGCACAGTCCAGAAAACATAATGCCCTTAAATGGTGCATAATAAATGGGGCATAATAAAACGAACCATCTTTTGATGATTAACACTCTGATCCTATTTTACCATTTTAAAACTGACCAGTTTGTATGTATACTGTAAATTCAGAAATTATTGCATGTATTTATTATTGCAATTTTGTCATTTTGGACTAGAATGCGATTTGAATTTTTGCGATATTGTGAAAAATCCTGTTTAATTCATATGAAAAATTTCAAAATGCTAGTTTAAACTATTGCAATTATAACCTTGTTGCATTTTTTGCAATAGTTAAAACATGGCAATAATTTCTGAATTTACAGTACTGATAACCAGAAGGGATTGATTAAAATGTTATCTGACCTAGTTTTGCTGACAGTGAGTGACTCACAGCTATGAAATGGTTGAGATGTTAACTATGTAATACTGACCTAGTTTTGGTGTTACTGACCTAGATTTTCTAACAGTGAGTGACACACAACTATGGCATGAGAAGTTTTCTGTGTAATACGGACCTAGTTTTACTGACAGCGAGTGACACACAGCTATTGTAATACTGACCTAGTTTTACTGACAGCGAGTGACACCTAGCTATTGTAATACTGACCTAGTTTTACTAACAGCGAGGGACACACAGCTATGGAATGGTTGAGATGGAAGATCTTGCATGACTTCGAAGGAGGAATCTGACAATGACACCTCTTCTAAGTCTAATGTACTGGATAATGAATGTTGCTCCAATGATATGTCTGCTTCAGTCTTATCATCTAAAATGTCAAAATCACTAATTTAATTCAGAAAAGGCATAAAACAATAATTTTCTGCAACCATTTAGGGAGCTATAAATGTGAAAGATCAAATTAGACTAATAACTAGAGGCTCTCAAGAGCCTGTATCGCTCACCTGATTCTACTTGGGTTTTTGAAATCATATGAAAAAAATATAAAATTTGGCTAAAAGTGACAACACAACCTCATTGATAAGGAAAGGAACATGTTTAATTTCATTCAAAAGTCCCCCACTGGCGGCCATCTTGGATGGCAGATCGGCTACAAAGTAACAACACTTGGTCAGCACCTCATAAGGAACATTCATGCCATGTTTGGTTTTATTCCATTCAGTGGTTCTCTAAAAGAAGTCATTTGTATGCATTTCCCATAGGGTCCTATGTTAAACTAAGTCCCCTGCTGGCGGCCATCTTGGATGATGGATCTGCTACAAAGTAACAACACTTGGTCAGCACCTCATAAGGAACATTCATGCAATGTTTAGTTTTATTCCATTCAGTGGTTCTCTAAAAGAAGTCATTTGTATGCATTTCCAATAGGGTCCTATGTTAAACTAAGTCCCTGCTGGCGGCCATCTTGGATAATGGATCGGCTACAAAGTAACAACACTTGGTCAGCACCACATTAGGAACATTCATGCCATGTTTGATTTCATTCCATTCAGTGGTTCTCTAAAAGAAGTCATTTGTATGCATTTCCAATAGGGTCCTATGTTAAACTAAGTCCCCCGCTGGCGGCCATCTTGGATGATGGATTGGCTACAAAGTAACAACACTTGGTCAGCACTCCATAAGGAACATTCATGCTATGTTTGGTTTCATTCCATTTAGTGGTTCTCTAGAAGAAGTCATTTGTATGCATTTCCCATAGGGTCCTATGTTAAACTAAGTCCCCCGCTGGCGGCCATCTTGGATGATGGATCGGCTACAAAGTAACAACACTTGGTCAGCACCCCATAAGGAACATTCATGCTATGTTTGGTTTTATTCCATTCATTGGTTCTCTAAAAGAAGTCATTTGTATGCATTTCCCATAGGGTCCTATGTTAAACTAAGTTCCCAGCTGGCGGCCATCTTGGATGATGGATCAGCAACAAAGTAACAACACTTGGTCAGCACCTCATAAGGAACATTCATGCCATGTTTGGTTTCATTCCATTCAGTGGTTCTCTAGAGGAAGTCATTTGTATGCATTTCCCATAGGGTCCTATGTTAAACTAAGTCCCCCGCTGGCGGCCATCTTGGATGATGGATCGGCAACAAAGTAACAACACTTGGTCAGCACCTCATAAGGAACATTCATGCCATGTTTGGTTTCATTCAATTCAGTGGTTCTCTAAAAGAAGTCATTTGTATACATTTCCCATAGGGTCCTATGTTAAACTAAGTCCCCTGCTGGCGGCCATCTTGGATGATGGATCGGCTACAAAGTAACAACACTTGGTCAGCACCCCATAAGGAACATTCATGCTATGTTTGGTTTTATTCCATTCAGTGGTTCTCTAAAAGAAGTCATTTGTATGCATTTCCCATAGGGTCCTATGTTAAACTAAGTCCCCGGCTAGCAGCCATCTTGGATGATGGATCGGCAACAAAGTAACAACACTTGGTCAGTACCTCATAAGGAACATTCATGCCATGTTTGGTTTCATTCCATTCAGTGGTTCTCTAAAAGAAGTCATTTGTATGCATTTCCCATAGAGTCCTATGTTAAACTAAGTCCCCCGCTGGCGGCCATCTTGGATGATGGATCGGCTACAAAGTAACAACACTTGGTCAGCACCTCATAAGGAACATTCATGCCATGTTTGGTTCCATTCCATTCAGTGGTTCTCTAGAAGAAGTTCAAAATGTAAATTGTTAACGACGACGACGACGACGGACGACGACGACGGACGACGACGACGGACGACGGACGCCAAGTGGTGAGAAAAGCTCACTTGGCCCTTCGGGCCAGGTGAGCTAATAAAATGAAAACAAAATACAAATTTAGTCCTTAAATTATTACTTTTATAAGTGCACTAATAAAAAATAAAAGGAATATTATATCTACACTTCCTAATATCTTAAACTAGTCATTTGTATTAAGTCATACTTATACCCTCTACACCTATGATCCTAATAAATTAATTGTTATGACCTTGGACATGAAAAACCTGACCTTGAGTCAATATTATGTACATAATACTTGCATCTAAGAGTGAGGTACAAATTTATAATCTGTACATTGCCAAGATCAATGTAGAGTTGTCTAGATCTTTTCTACCTTGGAAACATCTATGAGAGATATAATCAGAATCCATGCTGGTAGTACTATTAGTTATATTGATGTCCTCATCATTCAAATAACCGTTTGGACTAAATTATGACTCTTAGTTTGAATGAATTTTGTTTCCTAGGCAAAACAGCCTTATTAAATCATTGCTATAGTAAGATATAAAAAAGAAGATGTGGTATTATTGCCAATGAGACAACTATCCACAAAAGACCAAATTGACACAGACATTAACAACTATAGCTCACCGTACGGCCTTCAACAATGAGCAAAGCCCATACCGCATAGTCAGCTATAAAAGGCCCCGATAAGACAATGTAAAACAATTCAAACGAGAAAACTAACGGCCTTATTTATGTAAAAAAAGAACGAAAAACAAATATGTAACACATAAACAAACGACAACCACTGAATTACAGGCTCCTGACTTGGGACAGGCACATACATAAATAATGTGGCGGGGTTAAACATAAGAGTTTGCACCAAAAACTTTTTCAACTACTAGTCCGAAGACCATTATTCAAACATTTTTGTTATTGGTCAAAACAAAGTTTGCAAAGATTTACTAGTCCGAATGAAATTTACTAGTCTGGGGTATCGGACTAGTGGCTAACCGTGCAGACTGTTAAAATCACAGAGTGACTATAGGTAAGTCATAAATGTAAGTGTTTAACAAAATACAAGGCTCTTTTAGACTTGTAAGAAGAATTCTTTAAAATCACAAAAATAGTATGTTTCCCCTATGAAATTAGATCTACTGAAATTTATGAATCAACAGAAATCTAATCTTACCTAGCCTTTCCTAGGATAAAACCAAGTGAGTAATCATTTGTAGACAACCTAGCTCGAGCATTTTGTCGGCGTGCCACACTTAGTAGAGTAGCCACCTCACTGCAATCTATTGAGACTAAGCCTTTTGACTAGTAGATTAGTCCACTACTCTTGCTGGATTCATATAAATATACCTGATAATTTAACGGGTGCTTTTTTCTCCTCCTTTTTAGCAGTATTGTCTAGAGAGAGTCTATTCATTGTTGCTGTTATCCTCTTTACCACAGGCAGTCTATCTTCACTCGAGGACCCTTTGGAAGGTTTGTCTTGGGTTACTCTGGTCAGCTCAGATCTATCACTAGAGGAAGAATCTGGAACTGGCAAGGGCATCTTAAACTTTTTGTCTACTGTAACAGATTATAAATATAAGTTATCTCCCCTTATGCTAATTACACATGTAAGATTTGTATTTGGTTATTTGTCTCCAGATCATAGTTTCTTAAATGTTTTAACCAATGACTGTAAATGAATCATAAATCTGAGAAAGTGTAATAAATACAGGTTTATTAAAAAATTTTAACTCCTGGTTATTGGTTCATAAAGGTGTCAGAAAATGGAAGTGTATATATGTAGGACTCTAAAGTGCGATGGTCACGCTAAAGTGCGATGGCTGTTTGTTCGCTAAAGTACGCTGGTTTATCACGCTAAAGTGCAATGGACTAAAAGGGTTATGTTAAAGGGCTTAAAGTATAAAAGAACACTCATTCAAAAAATAGTCTTCTTGCGAAAGCTAGTACAAGGTTTTATGACATATTTGATAGGCTTTATAATTACCGGTAGGCTTAAGTGATCATTGTTTTAAATTAAGTAGAACGACCACGTAATAGTTGCTAAAATGGTAATTTAGGTGTGACAAAAATCTATATATCCTGTATATGTATTTTTTTTAATTCAGGCCGGTATCACATATTTGGATAATTGGCGTAGCTTGCCGTTCACTCAGTCTATCGCTAATGTGAACATCTCCTCTCAAAGTCGTCATTGTAAGTTACAAATACAAAATTCGTTCTAATTTTTTAGCAGACAATTTATGATTTACACATGGAAACATGACACACATTTATTTTACCGACTTTACTTTTCATTAAAATCGACAATATTTGAACGGGGACGGCAAAGTAAACTGCAACATAAACAATGATTTCAATGTATCCGTTAGCTTCAAATAGAAACAGGATAAAGGATACTTATGCGTATACTTTTGTATCTGTATAGTAAGATGGTCGACTGCAGAACAAAAGTCCTTCTCCTAGCACCGAAAAAACCCACATTTGCTTCAGCCGACAAAACACGGTTATCATGTTTAAATTGAGTACAATGTAAGTCATGGACATTTGCTTTAAAGTTTTTAATCAAATATTCTACATTTATCTTTCGGCATGTTCATTTTTTGTTTGTATAAAAGACTGTTCACGTCATAATCCATAGTACGTTTATTACGTCTATACTTTCGCGGACCATCGCACTTAAGCGTGTGTATGCATCGTACTTTAACGTAGACCATCGCACTTTAGCGTGATCATCGTACTTTAGCGTCCCCATCGCACTTTAGAGTCCTACATATATATTACACGAAATTTTAGATTTCAAATATGATGTTCAAGTTATTGTTATTTTTCATTGATTAAATATAATTATGGTCTGTAGAAAAGGAAAATATCAAGAATTGTCAACTGTAAAAGATTATTTCTCAAAGAACACAGTATGAAGTGAAATTACTTTCTAGGGTTGACAATTTTGGATATACAACATTTCCTAGAGACAACAACTGTTCTATTATTCATATATAAACTAACAGATTGTCAAAACACTATTAAAAGTCAGAATATTAATTTGATGACATGGCTCTACTTGCAAAAGTGTAAAAGCAAACTAAATTAAATACTAACCATTTTTCTCACTTTTGACAAAAGCTCTTGCCTCTGTTTCGTTAGTAACTGCTGCATTAGCAGCTGCCAGAGTAGAGGCAGCAAGTTCTGAGAATCTAGCATGAATATGTTCTAATACATTGTCTGTAGATAAAGCTGTCTTCTTCTTTGTTTTAGTTTTATCCTCTTTCCTCTTACGAAGAGCAGCTTGGACTTTCTCAAACCAGTCAGGACTAAGTCCAAATCTGTCACCAGCACCATCTAGTAAAACATGACAAAATATTATGTTCAGTACTAAACCAATAAATACATGTATGCTAACAATATTCTTACAATCAGTCAAGCAAACTTGTTCTAAGAGTTTTTTTTTATTTTTTAAAAGTAAGATGTTGCTGCTCAACTGTTTTTTTGCAAACTTGAGTGAATAAATATTTATTTTGCTAGTTTTTCATCTGCATTGGCTACAGTAAATTCAGAAATTATTATGAGTTTTTTAAATTAATGTGACTTACCAGTCCTATGTTAGAGAATGGATTGAGTGCTCACAAACATGCATGTTTAACCCCACCACATTCTTTATGTCTGTCCCAAGTAAGGAGCATGTAAATCAGTGGATGTCTTTCAATGCTGTCTGCCATATTAGTTTTTCATTCATTGTTTACGAAAATCAGGTTGTTGGATTTCGTTTGTTTGAATTGTTTGATTTTTTTTTTCAAGCTCGGTCCTTTTATATCTTACTATAGCTACCATATGTGATTTTGGTTTTGCTCATTGTTGGAGGCTGTATGGTGTCCTGTTATAGGTCATTTGGACTCTGGTGAATATTGGTCTCATCTAATAACAAATCACATCTAATTTCATATAATAGGTAAATCTAAGGTAAACCAACTTGAAAGAAGCATTTCATCTGTCAACTGTTTAAATGGCTCTAGGAAATACTCAAAATAAACTGTCCAGGTGTAATATAAGTTTAACACATGAATTATTATAATTTAAAAGCATAGTTTTCTTCTGTTACAACAATACGAAAATACATGTGCTCAGAGGCTACAAGTATACAAGTATACAGGCAGGAAATATTTATGTTGTGTCACTACTACATATCGATCAACAAAATATTTACCTCCAAATGCTGCTGACCATGGTCTTGTATCAGATGCCTTTTCTTTAAACAGCTGTCTTATCAGAGCTTCATCATCCTCATTTCTGATAGAAAATAAAATATATTAGATAAGATAGAGGGGCGGGGCGAATAGACCTTTTTCAAGATGTCAGGATTGGTCCTTTATTTTTGCTTGATTTCAGGATTTACATTTATTGGAAATCAGGAATTATTGATAAAATTTTCAGGATCCTGGAAAAAATCTTTTATTTTTCTGAGATTCCGTATTCAGATTTTTTTTTTGGGGGGGGGAATTCAAGATGACACCAATCTACTACCATGCCTCAAAATAATATTAAACTGTCAGTGATAAGTATAGTCTATATAAATCCCCTTCAGTCTTCTTTTAAATCTAGTCAATATAAATGCAGTGATTATTGCTGTCTCTGAGTAAATTTTTATTCTTTTTGTTGTGAATAGCACATATTTTGTTTTGGTTCAGGTTGTTCTTTATTGATAAAGTGAATGCAATTAGGGGCTTGTCATAAATACCTCTTGTCTATTATCAATACTCATTAGGTAAAATTATGTAATGCCAGAAGTTTAAATAGTAATTTTGTCTTTAAACTTTCAACTTTGACTTTAGCTAATAACACAATGTCTTAACTTCTTACTTGATTCCGGCACCAGTTATGTTAGATATAGATTTCTGACTGATTCTATGAGCTCCCATTCTGTCCAGAACCTGACTTAACTACTTACTTGTTTTCTGCACCGGTAATGTTAGATTTATGACTGATTCCATGAGCTCCCATTCTGTCCAAATCATTTTCTTCCCATCTCATATTGATTTCTACATCATTGTCCAAGGACCTAAATTAAAAAAACATATTTATCAAATAACATATGACATGTATGACACTATTCTGAAGTTAAGTATTTTATTATCAATAAAATTATGGAATTACTTTTAAAACATATATAAGATGTGGTATGAGTGCTGATGAGACAACTCTCCAGTCAGTCACAATTTATAAAAGAAAACCATTATAGATCAAAGCACATTTTTATCTATTTTTCCTTATAATTATGTTGTTGTTTTTTGTTTTAAATGATATGTCAATTCATTTTGTCAATACTATTGTTTGTTTTTTTAATAAATATCAAATCTTACAAAACATTTTGCCTTCCATTTCTTCCAATTAATGTTAAGACCATGATTTTCCCTTGTCTATAATTTTTGTTCTTGAAGGTTTGACTCTGTTTTTTCTCAATATCATCTCTTCTAGTATTTTCAACGTAATCTTGACTTTCATAGTTGTTCTGGTTTAATATAAATATTGAAACAAGCTTTCTTTCCACATGTTTATTGTTTTAATTGCTATCAATTTTTTCAAAAAAAGTGAAGCCTTATGTATGTGCCTTTCCCAAATCAGAAGCCTGTAATTCAGTAGTTGATGATTGTTTGTGTTACATGTTTGTTTTTCGTTCATTTTTTATGTAAATAAGGCTGTTACTTTTCTCATTTGAATTGTTTTACATTGTCATTTCCGGGCCTTTTACAGCTGACTATGCGGTATGTGCATTGTTGAAGGCCGTACAGTGACCTTTAGTTGTTAATTTCTGTGTAATTTTCAGTCTCTTGTGGACGGTTGTCTAATTGGCAATCATTCCACATCTTCTTTTTTATATTTACATTGTTTCTTCATCAATATCATTTTCATCATTATTTTCAGCAGGAGCAAGAATCTGTTCTTCTAGTACCATTCGGGTGTTCTCTAATTCATCAATGTCTCCTTCACTCAAACCCTGTTAACATAAACAATTCTTTTCCTTGAAAAACAGAGGCAAAAGATACAAAAAAGATATTCAATACGAAGTAAAACAAAAATATGTACATTAGTATACACCACACAACATAGAAAACTTAAGACTGAGCAACAGGAAACCCAATCAAATATTTGAGGAAATATTAGGTGCTCCATCAGGGGGAAGCAGATCCTACTCCATATGCCACACCAGTTGGTTTAAATGCATATATAAGACCTTTTTTTTTATTTATCTTCAAAAAGCTTTTAGCAATTTACCCCATTAGAATCAGTGGTATCATGACATAAGTATCTTTGTCATTGTTAGAATGTTGCATTTCTATTACCAGTCCTGTGTACCCATGGAAAGGTCGGGGATGCAAGGTAGGGTATACCTAAATTTCCAAGGTTTTTTTAATTTTTTGTTTACCTCATTAGAATCTGTGGTATCATTATCAGAAGTCACATCATCATTGTCAGAATGTTCTATTTCTATCTCTAATCCTGTGCCTGGATGTAGAGGTTTTGGGTGCAGTATGGGGTGTTTTATACATTAATTCATTTCTAAGTTAGTCTGTAATTTACCTCATTGGAATCAGTGGTATCATTATCAGAAGTCACATCATCATTGTCAGAATGTTCTATTTCTATCTCTGATCCTGTGCCTAAGTGTAGAGGTTTTGGGTGCACCATGGAGTGTTTTATACCTTAGTTTATTTCTAAGTTTTGTCTGTAATTTACCTCATTAGAATCTGTGGTATCATTATCAGAAGTCACATCATCATTGTCAGAATGTTCTATTTCAATCTCTGATCCTGTGCCTGGATGTAGAGGTTTGGGGTGCAGTATAGGGTGTTTTATAGCAGGATTATCCCCACCATGGGCCTCTATCAAAGGTAATGGCGACTCTGCAGATGTTCCCCTTTTGGACCTCCTTGACATCTCAATCAATAATAATCTCTATAAATAAATCACATATAATTGTAGTGTCAATAAACTGTTCTAAAGCAAGCAATAGATGTTAGTCAATTTTCCAGAGAAAATAGTTTTGTCTGCTGCTAATTGCAGTGGCGGTCCACTTGCTGCCTAAGAGGGGGCCCGATTTCGTCATGCCTCAGTGATTTCCTATATATTTTTTTTTCTCAAAAGGGGAGGCCCGGGCCCCTGTCCCTCCCCCTAAATCAGCCTCTGAATTGGTAGCATCTATTGTCAAATGATAGTGAAACTTTTTCCCTGAAAACAGCTGCAGTTTCACTAACTCATTACCAATACTTTGGATTAATATATTTTCGTAGATTGAGGAAAAATTGTATCTTCATGGATATTTAATAGATTTTGAGGTTCTGCCTTATTCTCCATACAAGCCTATATAAAATTTGAATATTAAAAATTGTGGTTCACCAATGCCAATGAAATCCACGACAACAATTGGTATCCCATGAATATTAATGAATCTACTGTAACATGCTACAATTAATCAAACAGTAATGATTAGTATATTAAAGTAAATCCTGTTCTTGCAAATGCACTTTTTTGTTTTATAAATTTTATGAGAGTGAACCAACACCTGGTGAATGTGTAGTACAGTTTATTTTGTCAAAATGTCACATTATTTGTGGAGATAGCCACCTGAATTAACACATAGTTTTAAATTCAATGTGAAATTCTAAGAAATAATAATATATACCTCCTGCATATCATTTAACTGTGTCATATACTGGCTCTGGTAAAACTCTAACTGATTTATATACCTGACAAAGTATAAAATGTAATATCTATCTTAAAACATTATTTTAGATCATTGAATACTGTAAATTCAGAAATAATTATGTGCATTTATTCTTGTGATTTGTTAAATATTTGACACACATATGGGTGTAACATTGTGATTTATTAAATATTTGACACACATATGAGTGTAACATTGTGATTTCAGGAAATACTGCATTCAAATAATGCTATATAATTTTAAAATCTGAGTTTTTATTTTTGTGACCCCTATCTAAACACATTGCAAAAATTCAGGAATTTACAGTTCTTTAAAATCTTATTAACATATAAAGGAACATAGCATTATTTCATTTATCTCATAAGCATTATTTCATGTACCTGCAGCATATAAATTTTCATGTTTTTGTTTTGTTTACTTTGTTCACTTTATTAAGAAATTGTTTCTGTTGTTTATGTCCTTTATTTGATATAATTTTATTTTCACAATCTATTTCCAGTTTACATTAGGATCTAATTGCTGATGTATGTGAATATCAAAAAGTAATTGTTAGCTAAAAGACAAGTCATCTGAGCTGGGTTGCGTTCAATAGAGTAGCGGCTACGTAGTGCTATGTAGATTTTGACTATTGAACCTGTAGCTATAGACTAGCTGCTAAATAGGTATTGATAGCAGCTACATAGCCGCTACGTAGCTGCCTTGATATTGAACTCAACCCTGGACATGTTTTTCTCACTCCGAGTCTACCCATCCTTGATCCTACTCCTAAATGGCTCCTGTTCAGTGGTAAAGAAGCAAATAACAATTTTCAACTTTTATCTTACAGGGCCAGGGATTTTATCCACAAACTCCCTCATTCAAGGAGGGGATACTCCCATGTTTATCTTTCTATGTGTTTAGCAAAACAAACTAATCATTTCTTATATACTTACCAATGTTAACTCTTGAAAGCTACCTGCTCAGAGGTAAAGAAGTAAATACCAATTTCTCCCCCCTTTTATTTGACAGGGCCAGGGACCAAACCCACAACCTTCTACAATCGCAGCAAGGATCATACCTCATTCATTATTTTTATGTGTTTATCAAAACAAACCAATCATTTCTTAAATACTTACCAATGTTGATCTCTACATTTTTGATAAAATGTTGGTGGTCTGACTTGGAATCGAAGGATGAGAGTGTCAGTGTCTGTATCAAGGTATCCTTCGCTGGCAAGAAGATCTAAACGGAAAAAGCGGTTGTAACCCCAGCATTCACCTACTTCAAAATCAGAGGCAAATTCTCGGACGATATTCTTACTGGAGTCACGACTAGCCTGATGGACCATTTCTACCCTGTATTCATATCTGCAAAAGAAATATGGGAAATAAGTGAACTTAGTAAATTAAAAATACTAAACATGGCTATACTAAGCTACTTACTAGGGTATAATATGTACTATCTGAGTGCAAAATTTTTTAATGTAACCTTTCTTTTAAATTCGATTGGAAAAATAAATCTTTAATACAGATTATTTCAATTAAATGAAAGAGTGCAGGATTTATTAACATAATCTTTATTTTATTCTTTTAAAATTGCTTGTGTGCATACATCATTTCTTTGGATAATTTTCCATTTTAAAATTTTTAGTTAACTTTATATATGTACATGTATATAGTATTTAAGTAACACAAATTCAGAAATTATTGCGACGTTTTTATTATTGTAAAAAATGCGACAGAGTTGTAAATGCAACAATTCAAACTTGCATTTTGAAAGATTTTGTATGAATTCAACAGGATTTTTCTCAAAATCACAAAAGTTAATGCACATTTAAGTCTAAAATGACAAAATCACAATAATAAATGCACGCAATAATTTCTGAATTTACATGTACAGTACCTGTTGAAAATATTATAAAAAAAAAAAAAATTCATTGGTCAACAAAATCAAGAGATACAAAGCATAAGGTCTATTCAAGGATTAAATGCTCGGAGGGCATGCTAGGCACTTTCTAAGACTCCAGCCAAAACAATAATTTGCATTTTACTGACAATTTTGTAATTGTATGGATTTTATAATAACAAAATTTTAACATCATCAATATTTGATTAATTTGGGTGTCTTCAATCCCCTACCCAAAAAATATTGACACACCCATAAACAAAAGGTAAGAAGTTGTGTGTTTATAAAAGAATTTAGATGAGTTAACTTACTTGGAAGTTTCAGATAATCCAGCAGACAGCTCCAGGAAGACAGAAAGATAATTACCCCTTACTACACCATTACCATCCTAAAGGAAATATAACATATTATTGCATAGCAATATAATATTTCCCACAGAAAGTAACCAAAAGTTAGCGTGCAATAAATTCTATTAGTGCACTAATGCAATAAATCTTCAAAATTCATGACGTCAGCAACAACAAAATCTTATTTTAAACCAACTTTTACTTTCAAATATTATATTGCTTTACAATAAAAAGGTTATTGCATGAATATTGGGGAAAATTGTCCCTCGTAGATCATATATTGAACTCGCAAGCTCGTGCAATATAAAATTCTACTCGGGACAATATTTCCCAATATTCATGCAATAACCCTATATTACAATAATCATTGGATCATAAATAACAACTTTTCAGACCCATAAAGAAGTAATCTGTAAATTGACATTGAAAGATGTCACTTTTAACTACACAAATAATAACCAATAATGAAATAACATGAATATTGAAGAAAATGTGACATTTGCAGTAGGTAAATAAAAACTTGACCAGACAGGAGTAGGTCTATCCAGGGAGTCTTCAAAAACACTAGATAACTAAAGTTGACACATCTTATTGAAACAGATTGTTCATTTTTAAGCAAGTGTCGCCTTCTGTCTTATCTAATGGATATTTTGGGATATAGCAGTATAATTTTAATGATTCTTGAAGCTCAACAATTCAGTCGTAGTCTGCGAATTCCATAGTCAGGATGAAAGAATTACATAGTCAGAAACCTAAATTTTTCTGTCTATGAAAGTAGGGTTCATCTTCATTTGTAAAGCACACTTTATAGAATTCATACACATAACATGTAATATTTAAGTTCGTCAAAATGCTGAAAGATCATGTTGAGAAGTGTGTTAATCCATACAAATGTTTGTATCAATATGGGATGTTAAGTGTCATTACAGCTCAAAACTTACTGGATATACTTTCAGTCTCCAACTGAGTCCTGAAACATTTAATGGCTGACTATAAACCGGGTCTGCTCTCTGTTGTAATACACTGAAGTTCTTCATCACAAAGGTACTGGTGTCATATGGTGGTACTATCTCACTGAAAATAAAATTCAAAAACACTTTGCATAATTGTCTTAGCATATTTCATATTTCAAAATAGTTCCTATGTATAGGTGTAAATATCAATCTATGTATAATATATTTTGGTAAATTTGGTAACAAGCCTGTCTCCATTGATTTATATCACTTACCTGGTAAAGTCTGCCGGGACTGCAGCAGTTACAAATGAAGCCATAGGTTTTCTCTGGACTTACCTGGTAAAGTCTGCCGGGACTGCAGCAGTAACAAAAGAAGCCATGGGTTTCCTCTGGACTTACCTGGTAGTCTGCCGGGACTGCAGCAGTAACAAAGGAAGCCATGGGTTTCCTCTGGACTTACCTGGTAAAGTCTGCCGGGACTGCAGCAGTAACAAAGGAAGCCATGGGTTTCCTCTGGACTTACCTGGTAAAGTCTGCCGGGACTGCAGCAGTAACAAAGGAAGCCATTGGTTTTCTCTGGACCTCTTTGAACATCTCCACCAGTTCAGTACTAATATTGATCAGTTCATTCTTGCCACATGTGGTCAACTTTTGATTGACTTTCTGTATTAATGATTCCAGTAATTCTGTTTCCTGTGTTAAGTGACTTCTCTGACCTAAAGTAGCAAAATGACATATGTAAATAAATGGTATACAGCCGACTCTCGTTATCTCGAAGTCAGCCGGATCAGAGAAATATTTCGAGATACACATAGTTCAACTCAAACAAAAACCGGAAGTTTGACAGAACAAGGGAAACAACTCTTGCTTAGCTTGGTAAAGCTAAAATAAATCCGGGTGAATTTGGGAAGGGGATAGATAATCTGGTATCAGATAGATGTATTTGTCTGTTATGGTCTTTCATTATTATAATAACATTATTTTTACTCATTCAATTGTTTCAGGTACATTTTTTTCCTATGCTTTTATCCGAGAGAGTAGTTTCCAATCGATAGATTCGTTATTCAGGTCGTTTATAGTTGACAAAATTGTTTATTCTCGGATACAACAGATTTTAGAAAATTTAGATTTCTCTTCATTTCGTTTTATCTCACTCTTTCTTTTCAAAAGAAAATACAATAAGATTAAAGATGCCGATTGAGTAGTTTTTAGGTGATCATCAACGGAAGTCATAATCCTTACTTTATACACACCCAAGCTCATTAGTGTCAATCATAATTAATAGTTTTGTAAACATTTTAAAAACTTTTTCATGAACATTATAACAAAGTATCACTAATCATTTATAAAAATTCTATAAAATATATTCTTAGGTAAATACTCGTTTAAATAGCATGTCATTAAATCAATACAGTGGTCAGTGATTGGAAATTTAATTACACGTGTATTGTCAGATTAACTGGCCAATCTATTTAAATGCCGGAGGTCATGTTTTGACATATGTGTATTAGTTCGAGATAAATAATGAATTTTGAATGCTTTTGCCTTGGGGTCGAAATTTAGTTCGACTCAACCGAAATTTCGACTCATCCAATTTCGACTCATCAGGAGTCGAATTACATACATTTATATGGAACAAAGTTCGAGACCATGTCAAAACTTCGACTCATCCGAAATTTCGAGTCAACCGAGTTTGAGACAACGAGAGTTAACTGTATATTGTATTTTAAACACAGTACATCAACTTTTTTTCATTTCTGTTTTTTTTTATTTATGACCCAAAGGGCTAGTAAAATTTCACTGTGGATTGTTTTTATTAATTTGTTAAAAGACACACACGCTCTTTAATATATCCGATACATATATCTGTATGCAGGATTTCACAATTATTAATCTCACGTTTTTGAAAATTGCTATAATAAATACATACAATAATTTCAGAATTTACAGTAGCAAAATTTGACATCATAATGAAATTTTCAACTAAGATATAACTGAGAATAAGTTACCATGCCATTGGTGGATCCAGGGGAGGGGTTCCGGTGGTTGGAACCCCCCTTTTTTTTGGCCAATCAATGTATTTGAATGGGGACATATAGTTGGAATCCCCCCCTTTGTCCTGGGTTGGGACCCCCCCCCCCCCCCCCCATTTTTAAAATGGCTGGATCCGCCCATGCATGCAATCTGTTTCATTGACTATTCAAAATAATTAATAGTTTTAGGATATTATAAGTTAGCTAGAGATGAACATGATGAGAGAGTAGCATATAACTTCTCATGTAGATCAAATGTTTGTTGTAATTTTAATACTGAAGATTCATTTATTTTCGTGGATACCAATTTTTGTGGATTAAGGAAGACTTGAATTTTCATGGATATTTAACTGTGTGGTTTTGCCAAAGTCCGCATTTAACCTTAAAGAAAATATGTAATTCTTTGAACACTTAATTTTGTGGTTCATCTATATCTAGGGAATCCATGAAAAATGGTGTTCAAGGAAATATAATGAATCTACGCATAATTATATAATTACAAATGAATTACCCATTAATGTAAGTAGTTTAGATTTAAGTTGTGATTCTAGTCTTGCAATCATTAATTCTACTGCATTCCTTATCTCTCTCACTCTTTCATCTTTTGCTGTCTTTACACTTTCAATATTTCTTTCCTAAAAGATAAAACATATATTATTTCAATTTATGAATTAAATTTGATTTCATAGTTTTGCCAAAGTGCAACTGGCTTTGAAACAGATTTCAATAACTCTTCCTCATTGTAGAAGACCACTTTCAAAAATCATTTAAATCAAATACTACCATTAGAACTTTTTTCTATTCTCTTTAGAGTAAGACCCTTCATAATTTCCATGGTCTTGAAATGATTTTTGGTGTTTGCCCTCAAGAATCATCTTTTATCAAGGAAATTTTACATGCCAACCTAGTAAGTATCAAATTTGTAATATCTTTTAAATAGTGTATTGATTTATTTTTGTGGATACCAATTTTCCTGAATTGAAGAAAAATTGAGTTTTAATGGATATTTGAAAAAATTTCCAAACAAGCCTATAATAACTGTGTAATTAATTGAACTTTATATTCATGGTTTACCCTAATCCACAAAATATAAAAAAATCGATATCCCACAAATAAAACTGAATCTGTTGTATTAAAATGATACTAACCACATCCTGTACGAGACTGATCAATTCCACATGTCTTCTCTTTAACTGGTTCAATTCATCTGTTATCTTCTTCACATGCTCATCATACACACCATCTAGAGGTTTAAATGTGTGACCAGAATGCTGAAATTTAGAAAAAATCTTTAATTTTATGATGATAGTGGAAATCATGTCTATAAACCTTGATCCTATCCTGTGATGACTTCTTTTGATAAAAGGGGAATATAATTGATAAATCATGAATAATATGTGTGAATGCAAATAAAGTAGCTGAGATAAGGAAGCCTGGACTGGGGTCTAACATCATTTTACTTACGGTTCCACCCCACAGGGCACACTGATGACATATACTCTGTTTACAGGTCCAACAGTACACACTCAATTTCTCTCCGTGGTGTTCGTCACATCTACAAAAAATTATTGGTTCATTAGCCTTGACATTAAACTAAACAACCGTTACTTCTATTGTCACAGATTTGGATAAATGTTATATAAGTATTATGGTGGTTCTTAAAGAAAATCTGCTGGTCCTTCATATTATTTCTATTGCAAACTACCAAAATCTGTCAGTCCTTTCTAGCATTGGTAGTCAAAACCTTTATAATACCATATGGCCACTTCATGAGTACTTACTTACAACATTATAAAATATACTAATATCAGAACAAAAGCAATGGAATTTTCTAACAGATTGTATTCTATGTTATTTGTTTACAACAGGGATTGATGATTCACTAGTCCAGGGGACAATTTTAATGTATTTGTCCATAAAAATAATATCCCTGGACAATCAATAATCATATCCCTAAAACTTTCTTAAATCATATATACATTCAGAGCAGGAATTATCATTTTTCGACAACAATTTATTAACTTTGACTACAGGAATGGAGTCCTACAATTTGACTATAATAGATATAACTTATAAGACAATGTTTCTATAAGACTGAAAACTCTACACAGGATCTGTAACATGGGCTAAAGGGGCACTTGCTGTCAAATTCATGTTCACCGATTTTAATCAAATTCTCATATTTTATTTACTGTAAATTCAGAAATTATTGCATGCATTTATTATTGCGATTTTGTCATTTTAGACTTAAATGCGATTTTATTTTTTCTGATTTTGAGAAACATCCTGTTTAGTTCATAAAAAACATTTCAAAATGCGATGTTTACAACTCTGTCGCATTTGTCGCAGTAATAAAAACCTCACAATAACTTCTGAATTTACAGTATAACAATGTAAAACATTAAGTTCTGAATTTACAGTATAACAATGTAAAACATTTATCCAAACTATTAAAAGTCTAAAACAAATGATAAACAGGGCACGATCTTGAAAATATGTAGCTTCGTTTCGTGTGTATTTTAGTCCAGATGCCATCTAATTAATTATTGAGTTGACCTCTAAAGTCATGCGATGACCATGTAAGCTATGTAAACATAAATATAGATATAAATAAATTAAGCAAACTCGCTGTTGGATTATTCTAGGTCTATTTAATTTCATATTATAGATGAAAAATAAATGTTTATCATCGTTTTACCTGTGTAAGAATGAATTTTTGTGGATCGAATCAGTCAATCAAATGATTTATCTTTGTTTCACTTTCAATGTTGACATTCTTTTCCTTTAAATAACTTTACACATACAATTCATGTGTTATCCATCTCAAGCTAAGGGGTTAAATTGAAGTTCATATGAATATGGATTCAATGAGGTTGAATTATTCACTTGCAAGTGAATAATTCATAATCAATGTTTTTTAGCTTATTTTGACAAAACTGAACCATACTGGCTGCTAAAAGCTAATTATTATTTCATTTTTGATTGAGCAAAAAAAAAAAGATATTAGATTTTTTATACATCTCGTAGCTAGTGCCACTAAATTATCAAAAATATGATATAATATACATGTATTTGATAAAGGTTTCATAACAATATAACTTGCAAATGTTTAAGTTTGAATTATATGGTACTAAACCATACAATAAACACATTTGACCTTTACCAATGAAATGGATTAACTATTTGTCTTTAAACAAAGTCTTGTCAAAGTAAATACATTCCTATTTCTAATCTTACTTGTCTTTTTCTGGTTCTTCTTTTTTACTGGGTGATGGAGCACTTTCTTTCAGAGAATCTAACTGATTTGTGACCTCCTCAGCCCACCTACAGTTTACAAGCTCATGGATATGGAGTGATGCTCTATAAAATATAAATTAAATGTTCTGAAATTGTTGTGAAACTATAGAATTCAATTTAAAGCTTCATAATTTAAATCAATCAGGTTTAAACAAAGGGATTTGATAAAGGCTCAACCTAAATATATCCTATCCCATATAAGATGGATAGAGTAATAATTGTTTAATCAGTATTTTACTGCAGAATGTTTTTTATTTTTCCCAGTAATTGTTTATATTTTTCCACTCCATTCTTCTCAATTGATTCAATTTAAATCCATTCGGTTTGAAAAAGGGATTAGATAAAGACACAGCCTAAATAAATCCTTTCCAGTACAAGATGGATAGGGTTATAATTGTGTAATCAGTATTTTATTGCAGATTTTTTTATTTTTCCTAGTTATTCTTCATATTTTTCCACCCCAATCTTCTCAATTGAGTCAATTCTTTATCTTTTCTGTTTGGTTCATTTTTCGCTTATTCTTTTATTTTTGCGGCCATTATTCCCCATCAAGACCCTCATATATATGTAGGACTCTAAAGTGCGATGGGGACGCTAAAGTACGATGGTCACGCTAAAGTGCGATGGTCTACGCTAAAGTGCCTCCATACGCTAAAGTCCGATGGTTTGCGAAAATATAGACGTCAGAAACGCAGTTGGATTATGACGTTACCTGCCGTAAGATAAATATTTAATCAACATCTATTTTTAAACCAAATGTCTATGACACTATTTCAAACCTAACTGTGATTTGTCGGCAGAAGCAAATGCGTTTTTTAGTGCTGAAAGAAGGATCCTGCACCCGACCTGGTATTTTACTATATAGATACAAAATACTAGAAGAATACTAATAAGGTTTCCCGTGTCCTGTTTCTATTGGAAGCGAGCAGATCCAATTATATCATTGTATACGTTGCAATTTATTTTTGCGGTCCCCGTTAAAATATAATTGTTGATTTTATTGAAAATTAAGCGTAAATGATAAATTGTCGGCTAAAACTGTAGGAAAATATAACATGTATTTGTACTCGTTAAGAAGAGGGAGAAAGCTTGGCAAATATTGCATTTTTCTTGCATTTAGATTAAAGCTTGTACAAATAAATATTACTTATTCCAACATTTTGTATTTGAAATTTACAATGACGACTGTAAAAAAAAAAAGGGTGGGGTGGGGTAGAATATTGATGAACTATGTGAACGGCAAGCTTCACCAATTATCCAAATATTTCTAAATGCGCCTGAACTTAATTGAACAGGAAATACAGTATTTTGTCATACCTAAATTACCCTTTTTAGCAATTATTACATGGTTGGTATTCTATAAACAATCACTTCATCCTACACTACAGTCCAGTATATTATAAAGCCTACATGTATCACATTTGTTATACCCTAGAATATATACTATTTTTTTTTGCAAAAAAAATATTTTTAAAAATCATTGTACAAAGAACCTTACCCTATTGGTGCATTGCATCTTAGTGTGATATACCATCGTACTTTAGCAAACAAACAACCATCAAACTTTAGCGTGAGATACCATCATACTTTAGCAAACAAACAACCATCGCACTTTAGCGTGAGACACCATCGTACTTTAGCGTAGACCATCGCACTTTAGCGTGCCCATCGCACTTTAGAGTACCATCGCACTTTAGAGTCCTACATATATATATCCTAAAACTTATATATATTCTTACCTGCAATGTGGACACTGTGATCTTTGTTCTGTAAGCCATCTCTGAAATTAACATTCCTTATTTATAATTACTATATATATTTTGAGGCAAAAGTTTTAACAGAAGCAAAGTTTCTATATCTACCTATTATAATACTTTTTGAAAATACTTAAAAAGTTTTTACATGTTTTAATCCTTTTTCCTGGCATTTTACACACACAAATCATAAAACTCATCCACTTAGTTTTCACTGATTTGATTGATAAGACTATGAATCTTAAAACCAATCTTTGACTCTTTTGTTGATTGTTTTTATTTCTTTGTATCATTAATTCTGATGAGTAAATCCATAGTTTGTTGTACTGTTACACCACTGACCGAGGTTGTCCTTATGTTGTACTGTTACAGCACTGACCCAGGTTAGGGGGAGGGTTTTACCTCAGGAAACATGTTTAAACCCAGCCACATAACTGTATGTGCATTCCAAAGTCATGATCAGGAGCCTGTATTATAGTGATTGTCATATGTTGTTGTATATCATTTGTTTTTCGTTAATTGTTTTGTACATTAATCTGGCCATAAGTTTCCTTGTGTGAATTGCTTTACATTTGTCATTTGTCATTTTAGGGCCTTTCATAGCTTTCTTTACAGTATCAGTTTTGCTAATTGCTGAAGACTTCAAAGTGACCTTTAGTTGTTAACTTCTACATCATTTGGTCTCTGGTGGATAGTTGCCCTGATACATGAAAAACAACAGAGTTGCTCACCTTGATACATGAAAAACAACAGAGTTACTTACCCTGATACAAGAAAAACAACAGAGTTACTCACCCTGATACATGAAAAACAATAGAGTTGCTCACCCTGATACATGAAAAACAACAGAGTTACTCACCCTGATACACGAAAAACAACAGAGTTACTTACCCTGATACAAGAAAAACAACAGAGTTACTCACCCTGATACATGAAAAACAACAGAGTTACTTACCCTGATACATGAAAAACAACAGAGTTACTTACCCTGATACAAGAAAAACAACAGAGTTACTCACCCTGATACATGAATCAAAGAGCAGAATGCTCTGAGGGATACGATTGCCATATAGTTTTCATTGACACATGTATAGCAGTTCTGCAAACTTTTCATTAAGCAAATTCGTGAGATTTGGCCAAAATAGAAAAGATCAAAGAGGAAAAAAATAGATCCAAGGATTCTGCTGCAAAAAAGCATGAATATGCATTTTTGGTAGCCCTGGCCTTGATAGTCCAAATAATTATGACGTCTTGAAAGGCTATTATATTTTATTTCTTTGACGTCGAAGTAAGGTTTCAAAGAAAAAAATTATAATAGCCTTCCAAGACGTCATAATTATTTGGACTATGGCCTTGAAGGCATAAAACTTTGCTCAGTGCTTGGAGCACTAAAATCATGCTCGAAACAAGAAATCAAGCAATTTCATTGGTTGATTTACGGGTATGAGTACAAAAAAACTGACTCGAAAGTTTTATGACCGCAAGGCCTGGTACAGCTGGATAGTATTATTTTCAAAACTAATTCAACTGCACATGCAAAGGTAATATAAATCTGAATAGTCACTCAACTTTAAAAATAGCCAATCCCGGATACAAGTGTACGAGCAATGTACTTATTGTGTTTTATTTGTGTACTATCAATTCCAAGTTTACTTTCCACAGCAGTCACTGAGAGAGAGAGAAGGTATTTCACTTCATAGTCCGAGATTACTCTGATGTCCGACGGCTGATTTGTCAGACAAGCTGGGACAGTGGGGGACTTTTATGCTAGTATATTTAAATTACAAACTTAAATAGTCCCAGTCCCATATATAATATCAAATATTATTGGATGCCGAATTGACTTTTAAATAGGTGCCGATTTACCCAGGTGCCGATTTGACTTGTACCCAGTAATCTCGGACTATTCACTTCGTATCTTATCACCGTTAATTCTAGGAGGAACCCCATTTCCCAGTCCCATATATTATATCAAATATTATTGGATGCCGAATTGACTTTTAAATAGGTGTCTATTTGACTAGATGCCGATTTAACCAGGTGCCGATTTGACTTTTTCTATGGGTGCCGATTTGACTTGTACCCAGTAATGACAGTAATCTTCGTATCTTATCACCGTTAATTCTAGGAGGAACCCCATTTCTAACTCTTTTATTATTAATTTCCTTTGGGTCAGTGGGCATGAATCCTTCCGTACACACTCCTCTGTTTAAATTGAGATCGTTCTTAATATAATACGACGTTTATCGACATCTAACGAGTTAATTTTTTCTTGACGATTTTGACGGGAAATACTTCTGAAAGGGAGACAACTCGAAACGATAATATGGAAAACTCCATTTCGGCTAAAGGGGTGTTATAGGTAAAACTTCATTGATTTTAATTTAAATGATGCATATGATTTTAAATTATGCAACAACAATATTAAACCCTCAATAGCAGGCAGACATAGAAAGAATCCAATGAGTTTCAAATTAATTAATAAGCGGGGAATCCAGAACAAACACTCAATCTGATACCCCTTGAAATCAAGAAAACTATACGCATGCGCATTAATACATAAACAAACCCGCGACTTGCGATTTGGAACAAGAACGTTTATTTAATTTATGATATGATGAATGAGTCTCATTTTCTTTATGAGAGTACAGTATCAGTTTCATAACAGTAAAATATAGAAAACTCCACTTCAGTTATTATATGACAGAAATAGAATTATCGGAATTCAAAGAACTCTCGCATTTATCAAAACTGGGGAATTCCCTCTGACGTGTTTCTAAATTTATAAAAACACTAAATATAAATACTGCTTAATTCTGATTTTCCGTGTTGTTAAAAACACGCATATAAGTCAAGGGAAAAATCAAACATGAAGATTATGAGAAGAACATTTCAGGAAAGTTGTTTATGTTCAATCCTTTTGCTTGTTTTTACCTTTTAAAGCAAGACAATCATAAGAATCTGAGATGTTGCTGAATGTTTAGAATAAAACAGTTGACGTGAGTGAATGAGCCCGGAGTCAACGGTAAAAGTCTACAGATTGCTTGAAAGCAATCGTATCCCAAAAACAACAGAGTTACTCACCCTGATACATGAAAAACAACAGAGTTACTTACCCTGATACAAGAAAAACAACAGAGTTTTGAACAGTGTGGACACAGTCTGGCATCCCTCAATTTTTCCATACAAATGAAGCATCTAAACATCTCCGCCAAATTCTACAACAGAAATTTACATACAATAAATTAAAATCATTCAGGTATAAGATTTTTTTGTTTGTTTTAGAGATAGCCATTTCTTTTATATGACTCTTTATCCTACATTTTGTCCTAAAAGGGAATATAGATCATGCTAAATAGCACAAGAATATATACTTATTCTTCATGTTCTTATAATCAGAAGAATTATTTTGTATCAAAATTCCAAATACATTTCTTAGAATACAATCAAATTAATACATCTTGTTAACATAGCAGATTCGAAAAATGTGTTTTAAATTGAGAATGAGAATGGAGAATATGTCATGTATGTTAAAGAGACAACAACTAGACCAAAGAGCAGAAAACAGTGGAAGGCATGGTTTATATGGGTAGAAAAATGAAAAAAAAAAACAGAGAACAGTTACAAAAAAAAGAGTGGGGTCACCATGATATTGGTGACCCAAACCAAGATATTCCCCCTCACCACATGTACAGGGATAGTATTGAGAACAAGCCATATTGGCCAGGTAAAGACAGTGTGTTGGACAAACTTACCCCAAACTATTGGGGCACACCTTCACATCCCATGGGCCATGCATGCAACTATGCAGGTCAGGGGTCAGCACCCTGTACCCAACCAGCTTACACTGGTGGGGGGCAGTATGAGATGGCCTGCAGTAAGTATGGCAAGAGGCAAGATAATAGAGGTGCAGACACTAAACAAACCCCATCTCATGACTATGGGGATAGGCAACCCAAGAACCAGTATAATCAAGGGTATACAGCGGTGCCCCCACAAGGGGTCACCGCAGGGGTGAGCTATGGACAACAGGCCTACCCAGTACCATATAATGAGGATAGGCCTATGGAAAACCCAAGGGGACCTAACAACAGAGATGGGGACGAGGAACTTTAGGTGGCGTCTCTAAAGTTACCAATGCCCCAAAAAATATTAAGTATGACGGGAAGGGCAACTGGCAGGCCTTTTTCACAAAATTTGCAAGGTACGCAGAGGTTTGTGAATGGGGTCCCCAGGAATGCAAGAACCAACTTTGCGGGTGCCTTGAGGGAAAGGCCAGCGAATATTATGCCCTCATAACAGAAAGAGACAGGGAGGTGAGTTATAGGGAGCTTGTGGAAAAGCTTCACAAGCGCTTTGGTTTCAAGGCACTCCCTGAGACCGCCAGGGTCCAGTTTAACAATGCCCGGCAAGCCCCTGAGGAGTCTCTCGAGGACTGGGCTGATCGGGTGTTGTTCTTGGCCACCAGGGCATTTAGAAACCTCCCTGACGACTATATGTATGAACAAGCTGTAATGCGGCTGTGTCAGGGTATTGAAAACAAACAGTTGGGAGTGCAAATCTCTAACTTTCAGCCCCAAAATATTGAGGAGGCCATAGATAAAATACGGCTATTCCAACACAACACACAGGCAATATATGGCAAGCCAAATAGGCGTGAGGTTAGGCAAGTAACTGATGGGCATTATGAAGCCCACCATGAGGCCTTCCGTGAGTATCAGGGGCCCCATGTAAGGGATACAATGGCCCTCGAGGGGGCCCCAGTCAGTACATGGAAAGTGGAGTTAGAAAAGTCTAATAAGAAGTTTGAAAACAAACTTGGTCAAGTCCATGAAAAATTAGACAACATGATGGACCAATTCAAGCAACTCCTCACAAGCCCCATTTCAGGAAGTTGCTCACCTGGCAGACAGACAGGGACAGAAAGTTGCCACCACTGTGGGGAGAGGGGCCATTCCAAAATGGAATGCCCAAACTTAAGAGGTAAGTCCGTCTCGGGAAGTCTCTCCACTGATAGAGGGCCTCCATGGGAGGGAGTGTGCTACCACAGTTTAAAGCCTGGACATGTTAGGAAGGACTGTCTTGATTTACAGGGGAGGGATAAAACTGTTCCCTTCATAAATCAGTCAAGCAGAACTGCAACAGGACCATTAAACTTAAACGGGACTACTCAGGAGGCCGGAGTGAGTCCCCGCAAATGAAGTTAGGCTTCTCAGTAGTTGAGTCTGTACCCCAAGGCAGAGTAGCGGAGGTAGCTATAATTGGCCCAGGGGTATGTGCAAGGGACAGAGAGGGGAACAGAGAACCCAGTGTGTCGGTACAGGTTAAAGCAGAAATCGAGTCAGAGCAATGCTCTGATTTTGACAAAGAGGCAACTCCTTCAGGCGGATTGGACTGCTACTTATTAAGATGTCTCACGAACATATTGAGGCATGGTGCACTGGAGTTGGACCACAGCATTCTCCCAGGTGGGTATTTATTGCAGAGATGGGTCCGATTACTTTCAATGTAATTGATTAAATTACAATTACTTTGTCATTTGTACGATTAAATTAAATTAATGATTACACCATTTCTCAAAGTGTCTGATTAAATTAATGATTACATTGGCAAAGTAATCATGATTACATCTGATTACAATGAATTAAAAAAAAAAAAAACATTTTGAATGATGTGAATGAATTAACGTTTAATATAACTATAGTTCTTTTAAGAAAGGATTTTGTTTTACATATTTTAAAATGATAACTTCAAACTTCATCTATTTAATAAACCACAAAAGTTCACTACAGACATACATGAACATTGTGTCACCCATTACACTTTATCATCATTGATCTCTGAATTATTTTGACTTCAATTGAATATGGCTTTATAAAAGTTTGCTGTTTGTCTTCTCACCTCTTCCAGACTTTATATGTATTTCAAGGTGCAGTTTTTGGAAGTTGAAATATGGATGAAATAAAGTTACCCGATAAAAATTATGTAAAAATTTAATAGAATTGTTTAAACAAATTGTAAACAAAATACAAGTACTATAAGTCAAGGCATTTTACATGTCCAGTCCAAGTACATACAAAAATTTGCTTATTTTATACAAGATATTTGTCCAACTTTTAAATTAGTTAGTGCTAATTAGATAAATTTTCATCTTCTGTAGGTTTTTTCACATGTCTGATTAATCTTTTATAATATATATTGTCCTACAGCTATACTCAATTGGAAATTGCAATAAAAACAAACCTTAATTAATTTCCTACCTGTCAATTCAAAGTTGACAATAATCACAATATTAACAAAAGATTATAATTCAGGGTTAAAGAAAAGTATAATATTGCTTAGGCCACGGTTTTTTAATTTGTTGGTTTACGGATTTTCCCCATGAAAAAGTCGGGTCGGTCGGTCGGGAAAAAAAAAAAGAAAAAAAATCATCTTTGAAGACAAAAAAATGTGCAAAATCAATATATATTTCACCTTTCTAGCAATATGTTTGTTATGCTATTTTATCATCATTTCTAAAATTTTAGTTCGATGAAATATTATTGCTCAGCTGTTATAAACTACGCATGACATTGTCTAGTAATTTATAGTAACAAAAAGGGGATGCACGGACAAAGACGAAATTAAATCATCATTTCAGAAACAAGAAAAATAGATTCGCGTAGCTCTTAATCAATTCCAGAAAACTTGGTAAATAATGATCTTCAAGCACGAAAACTGATAAAGAAAAATGCATAAACGTCGTACGAAAATAAGTTTCAACACACGTGTCAAAAACCTAATAGAATCGTCCACTGGAAAAACGATATCGGGTTAATCTGTTGTCTTGCATTCCCGTTTTTTTATCCAAATGAACGACATATTTTTTATTACCTATAAAAACAAGAAAATTCCTAATGATTTGTTAATATTCAGTTCTTTAATTTGATGCCTTCACCCTGTCCACATTTGGACAAGTCTATTTCTATGAGATGATGCACCTTACGGACTGATGACAAATAAGGTAAACGAACTTATTGTGTAATTGGTTTTAAACACAAGTTTCGTTCCGCAAAATTATTTGCGCAAACGACATTTCAAGGTCAGTTATAATTGATTCTAACATGACGTCCTTCAAACGCTTTGAGTACACACCCGTGGTAAAATATGAATATATTGGTTGGGCTGTTCTGATTGTGCTCCCACGTCATATGATTGTTTATGGATGGAGTACACGACGTCATAGAATGATAACGTAATAGTTTAAGCATTTTTCGGGAAAATACACGCTTCTGATACCGAAAATCATCACCAGAATGAAACGTAAACAAACAATACTAAAATGTGGTATAAGCCCTTTTTTTTATATACATAGAAGATATATAAGTAAATTATCATTAAAATTCATCCAAATCTATCTAAATATATTATTGTAAATAGTTTGAGCATGTCAATAAATCTGTTTGCTCCGTTCTTTACCGCCAATCTTAAAGTGGGTTGATTTATGGGAACGGCAAATATTTGCCTCCATATAGTGCGCTTTGAACCAAAACAATTGCTATATTTGTCTTATCAGATTCGAAATAATTCATGGGGGCTTGAATATATCTAAATTTTACCACGGGTTGTCCCTTTATGCCGATATTTTACACCTCGCTATCGCTCAGGGTAAAATATTTGTCATAAAGGGCCAACCCGTGGTAAAATAACGATATATTCAAGCCCCCATGAATTATTCCTTAATTTGTCTATATTTAGAAACGTAAACTGGAAGGTTTTTTTTTTCACACCAGAAAGTGTTGTCAATTTTGTTAGTGATTAATGCATTTCATTTCAGGAAAAAAAAAAATTTAATTATTTTTCAGGGATAATGCATTTGTTAAGGTCAGCGGGAATAAAAAAGCGTGAAAAGTGAATTTTATTTTTATTCTGGAAATCAGCAAAATCGGGTCGGCGGATCCGTAAACCAATAAATTAAAAAATCCTGGCCTTAAATATTACTGTTTTTTTTTTATCAAATATATATATGTACATCTTTAAATTGTGAATATATGTACAATATCTTTTACTAAGACCTTCTTAGGCTAATGATGACTTTTTAATATTGTAACAGATTATTTTTTACTGAAGTATACAAATGCATTCTTGATAAGGTAAACCAAACTATCTTAACTTGTTAGATATATTTATTAAATAAGAATAACAAAAAGATTCATTTATTGACCATAAAAACAGTTCAAGATTTTTGTCATTGTAATCAGAATGTAATCAAAATGTAATCAGGATTACAGGTCATTTTGAAAAGTAATTGATTAAATTAAATTACATGTAATCAGATTTTTTTCTGATTAATGATTACAATGATTACTTGAAAAATTGTAATCAATTACAGCTGATTAACGATTACAATTACAATTACCCCAAGTCTGATTTATTGGTTGAGGAAATCCTTAAAATGGACCCAGGCTTTGACGGGTACTCCTTACCTGATATTCATAAACTGATCAAGGTTGATGTGCACAGGAGGTTCATTTTAACAAAGGACTCAGACAGTGGTTGTTGGAAAATAAGGGCCAACCAGGGGTATTCAATAATGGTGGATACCCCAGTCATACCATTAGTAGAGAAATGTGAGGTTCCCCAAGGCAACTTAGTTACTTCAGCATTGCTCACTGGGGACCAGGAGGGTCCAGTAGCCAATATTATGAGGAAACCCATAGGAGCTATTTTGGCAATTGAGAATAATAGTAGCATTCAAAAGGTTGCTGCCCCAACAGAGACAACTTTGGCAAGTGATGAGGAGGCCCAAGAAAGTTGGGCCTCCACCTCAGAAGGTGCGGCTCATACTACTGTGGTAGAAGGAGCCATTGATGAGAAGATAGTCACAGTTTTCCCTACTCCTGTTGTTGACGAAGGAGTGACTGACAATACTGAAAACAGTCATACATCCCTCACTTTTGAGGACCCTTCCTCAACGGGAGAAACTGACAGAAAAGTTGCAACAGAAAGTAACAGTCTGATCAACAATGAAAAAGTTATAACTTTCAAATCTTCTGTCAACCAGGAATCTGTACACATTAATCCAGAAAGCCCCGATTTGGGATTGGGGCTACTTTTCAAAACAGATAATGTTGGCACTAGGTATTTCAATCAGCAGAAGCCGCCACCAGTAGACAGTGGGACGTCAGTCTTTTGTGTGAGCACAGTTAGATCGGGTCCCAACAGAAGACAGTCGGACACTGGAATTCCCTACCTAAACAAAGGTATGAATACAGTGCAAGTGAGGAAAATTAAAATCAAACTCAGTGTTCTCCCCAGGCCGATATGACGCTGCGGTGCCGCAGCGCCTTCATATTATTTTTGTTAATCCCGCAGCGTCTTGATTGGCCGCTGTCCCTTACTACTTGATCCCGCAGCGTGTTAATTTTCACATTTTCATTGTAAATTAAAATGTTGGTTAAAATTGTCAAGTTGCTGATCACCGCTGAGAGGTCGGTCAGTGTTACACAATATCTGATAATATAGTTTTACCTGAGCCACGCTTATCTCAGCCTTATCGGACTATGTTATCATGTAATAGCGTAAATGATCATCAAGAAGATAGATATTTTCAGAAGAAAATTAAAAAAAATTAAAAACTTCAGTGCAGAAATTGAAGAAATAGATCGCAAATACATTGATTACTTGACCATTTAAATAACGAATTTTTTCATTGGTCGAGAAGAAGAATCTATTTAAACACGACCAATGAACGTGTTCAATACACGTGATAGATTTGAATACACATTGCTAAAAGATATTTACGATGGAAATTATGAATGAGAGTATTTGTAGTTGATAAAATTAAAATAAACTCTGATTAAGGATAACGAGAAGTGATTTATTTTAATTGAAAGTGAAAAATGCTGCTTGCAAGGTATTTTGCAAGGTAAATTCGTTTCAAACTGTCATATTTTTAGAGTCCATGCAACGGGAACATTTTATGTGACGATCAACACGGGTACGGAATCGCTGCGGCTTCTGTATAATGTCATTAGTAAATAATTCCAATGGTCTTAACTTTAACTAAGTTTGGTTTATATCTACCTGCCAAAGATAGGTTTGAACAATAATGCACACGGAAGCGTAAATAAATGTTAAACTACGGAAACTTGTCAGCTGTTCATTAAAATATTTTTTGTTTTAAAATGTTGTATACCAACTATCTTAACCATATTCGACTTTTATTAATTCTGAATGAACATGTTCTCTGCAAATAACAAAGGGTGAATTCTAAGCAAAAGACATGATGGAAGTAGAAGTTTTTTTCCAGATCAATGACTTCTAATGAAAAGGGGAATACACCTCCCTGTACACTCAGCTGTCAGTATAAGCCGATGTTATAGTTGCTTCACCTAATCCCAACTGATCTAAAGTTTTAGCAAGTGATAACAGCAAGCACCATATTTCTGGTTTCAGTGACAAGTGGCTGACTGAGTTTTCATGGCTTAGAAATGTTAAGGGGGTATAAGCAAAAGTTATTATGAGAGGGGGTTTTCAACCCTGAAGAGGATCAAGACAACGTTGAGGAACAGACTGTCCAACAAAATAACACTATCTTAAAACAATATCCCTAGAAGCAGCAGAGAGTACAGAGATGAATATTTATATTTAGACTTCTTTAATTGACTGAATATAACTGAATAACTTTTGTGTTTAAAATCAATTTATTTCATATATAGTAAATTCATTAATACTCTGCATTATTAAACACACAACACAAAGCAATATTGCATGTTATGATTTATGACTGATTGATTCAGATCACAAAAGTTCACTATAAAAAAGGAGTTACGCGCCCTTGAATTTTGCGCCTTAAAAAAATCCTGGGGAAAACACTGAAACTCTTCACGATGGAGAATGGATCAGCACAACCTCCTGGGTGCAACTATATAGTGGACATGCAGCCACTAAATGGCCCAGTTCTAGTTTGTATAAAGACAGGGAAGAGTTGGCATATGATCCAGACAAGAACAATTCACAGTTGTCTGGGTTCCCAATTTGTTGGGAACTCATTGTACTAGCTTTTAGTTAATCAGTAGACCCATGAATACAAAGGGTCCGTTTGGGGGGATAGGTTTTATTCTTTTCAAAATTGGTAGGGGGATAGGGTATATACTTTTTTAAATTGATGCATATTTTCTATAAATTTGGTATTATTTCCGTATTTTATTAATTTTAGGCGAAATTCACAGGCCCCATCTCAGTAGTATTCGTAGGGTTAATTTTAGGTCATCAGACAGACCATCAAGAGATGTCCGAAAAACTACCCAGAAAGCATCCTCTTCCAAGTGAACTAATGGCTATATGGAGACGTCTATTCACACTAGGAAGAGCAATCGGCCGTTCCTGACTGCAGGAACGACCATCCAAGGTATATATCGGTCTTGAGATATACTCGAGATCACAACAACGACAAAAAGCGATAAGGTGTATGAACACATGATAAACACACCAAATATTCCTTTTGGGACTTTAAAGAGTTATCAAATCTTGTAATTATTTGGGGCCATCAGGATTCAGAAGTTAAGGAATTATTATGATACTTGTTTACTACATAACTTGGGCTGAATCATAATGTATGTGGTCACTGTCATCACAGGAGGTTGAAATCCTATCAATGAGGGTCTATAAATATGTCAACTCGACTATCACAGTAGAGCTTCTCTCGTAGAGAGAAGCGACAGGAATGCAACGCGTTTTTCAATTTTTTTTAACTTTTTTGAATCTGGGACTTTTTGATCGGAATAAACGCTATGCGTCAACTAATAAACATATTGTTACTTCAATTAACCACTTAAACTACTTTGCAGGTCACTAATTATTAATTTACAGCTTCTTTTTACGTCCTGACAGAATCCTTGTCATTATTTTTGGCCATGGGAGGAAGTCGAGGAAATTCCAATCAGCAGTGAATATATGTAAATGAGGTATAGTATTTCATGAATAAACATTAGAACATTGAACTTTTGAACTTTTGAACCATCATGAACTTCCGGTTTCTTTCCCGCAAAATTATTTCTTTCTACCAGAGCTGTCAAAATGGACAATAGACGAGAATTTTCGTTCGCCAAAGCAAGAGAGGGCCATAATTTGCTAATTACAGGCATGTGTGGAACAGGGAAGACAAGTATTGTAAAGTATGAGTATATTTCATCAGCAATTAGTAAAAATGCGTGATAAAAGTAAAACATAAAAGCTCTGAAAATTTGGCGCAAGTTATTTTTGGTCGTATGCCCTGTTTGCCTCGGGGTCCTTGAGGCATAAAGATTGTTCGAGAGATTGTTACTTCATCTCAACATGAAAAAGCATAAATAAAACAGAAAAAATATAATATCTCGAGTTTTATTCTATTTTATTCACGTATGAATTAAAATTATTGATAAAATTTGATGAAAAAAAATTGGCGCATTTTTCTGATAGTATGCCATGAATGAGGATTGGATGTATTCTTGGCATGGTGGTCCTCTTATTATAAAGATTATAAAGATTGTGAATTAAATTAAGGCACTGATCATTCATCTTTTGAATGAAAGTTGGGTGTTTTTTTTTTTTTGAAAAAATGTTTGATAATTTCTGAAATTTGTTAAAAAAAAAAGTTTTACGGGAGGGGATATAAAAACTGAACATTAAACCCGGTACAAATTTATCAAGACATTGAACCCGTGCTAGGATACAATTTAAAAAAAGGCAGGACAGGATCAAAGTTTTGAGTGAAAAGCAGGAGGAGCAGCTGGACAAATCAATCCAGGATTAAGTTATAAAAAAGAGACGGGACCAAATATCACACATATAGTGAAAAAAAATAAAAATGTTAGACAGAGATTGCAACTAGAAAAAGGCAGCCCAAAATATAGTCCCCCCCCTCCCCCCTACTAAAATTAAATCATAGCCTAATTCTAAACTATAAACAGCCATAACCAAAATACCAAACAAACTGTAACTTCTAAGTATGTGTGACTTGTCTTGTGTCTTGCAAGTCAAGAAAATGATTTGTTTCAATAAAAAAAATCTATGTCCCATGCATATTTTCATTGGTCTTATGCATTGAGAAATTTTGACCGGTCACTTAAACAGTTAGAAGTACAAAAAAAATACATTATGTTTCAGATAAATATTTGTTGTTTCTGTATGCTATAAAACATTAGTTTGTTCCTTTAAAACATAAAAAAGTTTGTTCTGAGAAAATAAAGGTTTCCCACCCCTCTAAAGATGAATGGTTGGTGCCTTTTTAAAAACTTGATATCACACATATAATCACCCAATGCACCCTAAAAATTATAAATTTGTTTTACAAACTATATGATAGAAATGTGTCCTTTATATTGTGTTCAGTACCCAGCTTGGCTTTTATCTTTTATTATCCTTTTGCCTTGATCAGCAGAGTATACATGTGGCAAGTGGTCGTCAATCTCAACTTTACTCGAACACTGATAACCATTCAGAGCGGATATCTCATTTTTGATAGCATCCTGAAAAATAAAGTTCATTGAAGAATTTGTCACCATGACCCTGGTCACCCAACATTTCATTCACCTCCAAATCTATTAGCATAATCTTCAGTCATACATTGTATATTCAAGGCATCACACCCCGGGCTACTAAGTTACATGGGAAAGAATAATGAAATATCCACAATCTTACAGGAGCATAGTCAAAGGCATTTGTGGGTTCACACTTTTATTTTTATTTCTACATGAATAAGATCTGGTGTGTGTGTGTACCAATGAGACAACTTTCCATCCAAATCACAATGTATTAAAAGTGAACAATTATAGGTCACAGTACAGCCTTCAACACAGAGCCTTACATAAGACAGAACAGCAAGCTATAAAGGGCCCCAAAATGACCAGTGTAACTCAATTCAAACAGGAAAATAAATTGTCTAATCTACATTGTATTTACAAAACTAGAAACAAGAAACACCTAACAAACTACCAATGACAAACACTGAACAACAGGTTCCTGGGTTATGACAGGTGCATATGATATGCAGTTGGTTTGAATATTTTACCAATTGCCAATACAGCAGTATAAAACTACAACACGAAAAGGCACACTGTAAAATGATAATTGAAAATGGCTTAACTTAAAATGGCAATTGAACATAATACATAATAAAAAAGAAGATGTGGTGTAATTGCCAATGAGACAACTCTACACAAGAGACCAAAGGACACAGAAATTAACAACTATAGGTCACTGTACGGTCTTCAATATTGAGCAAAGCCCATACCGCATAGTCAGCTATAAAAGGCCCTGGAATGAAAAATGTAAAACAATTCTAACGAGAAAACTAACTGCCTTATTAATGTACAAATAAATGAAAGAAAAAAATATGTGACACAGTAACAAACGACAACCACTAAATTACAGGCTCCTGACTTGGGACAGGCACATACTTAAATAATGTGGCGGGTTAAACATGTAAGCGGGATCCCAACACTGGGACAGTGGTGTAACAATACAACATATAAGAACGAACTATAAAAATCAGTTGAAAAAGGCTCAACTCATCAGATGGATAGAAATACATCTAACAAAAACAGAATGGCTCAATGTTTGTTAATTGAATGAACTGAAATATGCATATGAGGTCCCCTGATTTGAACAATTAAATGACAAAAATTTCACTTTACAAATTTGTGTTTTCTAGATATTTTTAGCTCACCTGGCTCACCATTGCCACATTAAGTTCAGCAAAATGTTTGGATATTTCATCACAAGAAAACTGGGACTTGCAGTTGCCACATTATTGGACATTACAGATTAAAATGAGTGATTAGAGGAAGGTATGTTAAGCCATATTTTTTTTTATTTGATTCTTTATTACACAATATCAATCAAAACCAAGCAGTAAATTATAGTTCTATAAAATCAAATCAAAGGTTTGAGGTCATTTTCAACTTCTTTTTGGGATTTTTTTCTTTCATATTTGTTGATAGAACTTGATTTTATACCATGAATACCAAAGACAACATGAATATAAAAAAGATGATGTGGTGTGATTGCTAATGAGACAACTCTTCACAAGAGACCAAATGACACAGAAATTACCAAATATAGGTCACCGTATAGCCTTCAACAATGAGCAAATCCCATTTTCTTAAGATTATACCATAGCAAACTATGATATTATTTAGTTATACCATGGTTTATTTTTAGCAATTGTTCTATTTAAAAGCGACCTTGACCACAATTATACCATAGTTTTATGATGTCACAACAATTTGAATTCTTTTTGAAATATCTTTTTGGCTCTGAAAAGAGCCTTTTCAGCAAAAGCTGTAAACTCATCATCAGCTTTAATCTTCTGATTCCCCGTTGACAAGATTCTATTTCTTCTGACATGTGTCCTTGCTGCTCTCCCTCATTAAAATTTATTTAAATCGATTCTTGTCCATCATCAGCTTTCACATCTTTGTGTCGTTTCGTCCATGCAATTCATCCTGAATCTCCATTGCAACAAAATTATAGCTGGACAAAAACCATCTTTAAACATTCATTCTTAAAATTGTCCATGTAATGTTATTTTTACGTTTGCAGCAATTCGTGAAAGTCCTTGTAATTGTCATTGTCAAGGATTGGATCTTTTCCTATATACAGGTAAATCTAAATCTTCACATATTTGAGTCAGGCTAATGTCTCCTTCTCCATCATTATGTCATCCCAGACTTTTTTATTTTTTTTATTTTTTTGGGTCCGAATTCAGTATGCCTGAAGTTAGAATATTAAAATTTAAATATAACGTATACATAAATCCGGACATCCTGGCATTTCAATTTTTCAGGTGGTTATGCCAATAGGAATCCTCTAGATTTTTCCTCTATTTGAAGGTAATGACTGAATATTTTTATTGCTGATTATTTTTTAACCGATGGATATAGTATGAAAAAAATCAAAATGGAGATATTATATAGTGTCTTTAACAACATTAAAAGAGTAAAATTGTGATATTTAACTGGTGTCGATACATATCAATTAAATTCATTTGCATTGAAGTCTATGAAAAGTCTAGAGGATTCCTATTAGTTTCATCTCTCAACATTGTTTACATAACAAAAATGCCCGAGCAAAAATGCTAATCATTGATTGGTCAGTTATAAGTTGTGATGTCACTGCAAATTTATGTATGTATAAAAAAGAGGATGTGGTGTGATTGCCAATGAGACAACTCTTCACCAGAGACCAAATGACACAAAAAATAATGGCCTGATTAATTTACCAAAAAATTAACAAAAAACAAATATGTAACTCAACAACGAATTACAGGCTCCTAACTTGGGACAGGCACAAACATACATAATGTGGCGGCTTAACCATGTTAGCGGCATCCTAACCCTCCCCTAACTTGAGACAGTGGTAACAGTACAACATACGAACGAACTATAAAAATCAGTATTGTTTGAAAACCCATGGACAACCTCACAAGACAACGTCCAGGGATGTCAACAAAAACCTTGGTATCATTTACAGTACACTGAAAAACTATCCAAAAACTATAAAATATGTATAACATAATTATTTTCATAACTAACTATTACAGGAAGAAGTGAAATATTTTCATCACAAGAACACAGGATGTTAACTGGATTTTTTTTCAGTTAAGTATATATATATATTAATCAGTAACTAAAATAGAAAATCAAAAATGCCCCAGATTTAACAGTCAGGGGTATGACTCAAACAAGTGATTTCATTATCGCTTATTTCAGTGATTTTCAAATTTCAGTAATCACCTATTTAAGTGATTTTGGTGTTTTCTTTGATCTTCAAATGCTGATTTCACTAATTTTCCATGAAATGGCAATTTTTTCTGAAATTTGTCTACATAGATCAATTATCTCTTTATCTTGATATATCAATTTTATCAGTGCGCTTGGGCAGCAAGTTAGTGCGCTGAAGCTTTTAAAAGAACCCTTGGGACTATTTCTGTCTTCTATATACTATATTTCTAGAGTTTACTACTCTACCAATAACATAAAGGTCAACACATTTATGTAATCTGCTTTGTTTTCTTTATAATTAGTATGATTTACTTCAAGGTTTTGACCGTATCTACAAATTATCCCAGTTTAAGCATAATCCAAATAAATTTTAAAAACTGACAAAATAATTTAGCAAAAGAGCATTTTTGCATGTATTCAGTTGTATTTTCAATAGAATAGTTTTTTTAACCCTATGTAAATCTAGATTGTGGGTAAATTATTGAGAAAATGTTATAATAAGTGATTTAATGTTTACATCTCAAATCACTTATGCAAGTGATTTTAAAAAGTGTTTCTAATTTTATAAACATTTTTCATTTTTCAATAGCGCAATCACTTTAATAGGTGATCCTGAAATCACTTGTTTAAGTAGTACCCCTGACTGTTTAATGTTTAGTCAATAAATTCAATGTTTTAAATAATATCAAACGTACCAGGCTTTTAATGTTAACCAGACACCTGTTTTGTGTAATCAACACTTATCAGTGACTCAAATCGAAATATTAGTTAGGCAAAAAAAAAATCTAGAGCATAAGACAAAATGATATTTGATATAAGTGCCAATAAGACAATGTAATAGTTATGTAATTTATGACACAGGTATTGACTCACTCCAAAGAGCAAGCTATAATGGCCAAGGCATTGCCAGTGTAAAACAATTTAAAAGGAAAACCAACACATACAAAACAGGAAAAACTGATGACCAATAAATGATTTTTTCGTGGTAAAGTCAATATTCCAGATACAATAAGAACTAGACTTGCCATTGCGAGCAATAGCAGATGTCACCCCGTTCCCCCATTGCCAGGCCATCTGGCCGTCTCCATGACAACGGCAGCCATTTTGAAATTTCCAAAAGTCAAAAAACATATCTTTATATGCTAAATCAACTGTCTATAAAGTTTCATAAAATTTGGAGAATTTTGAAAATTTTCGAGTTTTTTGCCATTTCTATGGTAATAATAATAAGCTAATAAGAATAGATCTTTTATATTTGTCGTTTGGAATGATTGTAAGGTACACACGTCCAACTTTCAGGACATTAAGTTTTACATCATTAAGAATTGCATTTTACAGTCAATACATTGTAGTACTTTTATTATTTCAGTGAAATATTTGTTTATTTCATTACAGGAGCACAGGAGCACTGGACATTTATTGATTCTTTCCATAGCAACACCACCAACAGCAGCAAAAAAGTTCAAGCATTTCAAGAATGGAATGTTCTGTCCAAACAAACATGTCTATCACACCTTCAAGAGCTGATATTGGAATCATTATTAGTAGAATGGAAAACAGGGATAAAATCTAGCAAAAGGCCCAGTCGCACATGGCCCCTAGATTTTGAGCTGGGCTACTAAATTACCTGGAAAATATACTGACTCAAAGACAGACTGAAATACAGACATTGACTGAAGAAATGAATGAGGACAAAGAAAAGATGGGAGCAGATTACAAACAAAAGCTTGCTAATATAGAATCCATACTGAAGAAAGAAATGGCAAATCAGAATGATTTAATGAATGAATTAAAACAAAATAAAGAAATAAAGAGTCAATGAGCTTCAGTCTGCTCTTCGTGAAAAAAGAACAAGCTATAAAACTTCTCTAAAAACCAGTAAAAGTGCTTGGGACTATGAACTCATTAATTTTAGGGAAGAGTATAGTGTGAAAATGTCAGAAATTGAAAGAGAAAAAAACAGACAAATAGAGGATGTAAAGCAAAGAAGACTGAACATGGAAGAATCATGTCATATTCTGGAAGACAAATGGAAACATCCTTGGCTGAAAAAAATAGTTTAAAGCAACAGGTAACAATTTAACTAGATAAAAGTGATCTTGTTCATGTATTTTTTTGCATGTTAACTTTTTATACATTGTGATTTGGATGGAGAAGTGTCTCATTGGCACGCATACCACATCTTATTTATATTTGAATACTTTCATCAAACTTTTATTGAAAAAGTCACCTTTAAAAAAAAAATAGTGATAAAAACATTAAAAAAAAAACAATTGAGACATGATGACAAAGCTATACATTTTGTATGAAGCCATTCTTAGATTGCGTGCACGATCAACGGTTTGACAAGCCTATTATATTGCTCAAAGACCATTCAATTCTTATAATTACATATTTTTGCTAGGATGAAGGAAAAAACAATCTCTATCATTTTTTTGTATATATTTACCTGTACATATAAAGCATGTGCTATCATGGGTGTTACATATCATTGTGCTATGAAGAATGACGTGAGATTGTTGTTAGCCAATCAAAATAACAGATTTATATGTTGAAATATACTAGTACTGTAATGTAATTATTTGGATTAAAAGGGGTGTTTTTTTTACCTGCGTCACCAACGGTGAAAGCAGGTCTAGTAACCGCTCGACTCCGTCCGTCATTCCGTCCGTCCGAAAGACTTGCATATCAACTTTAGTCAAAGATTTCTTGGCTTCTATGAAAGGGAATGATTTTATATTTGGTCCAGAGCTTGATCATGTTGAGTTGTAAAGTGTAAGCAATTTTTAGATCTGCGATGCAGCCACTTCCTGTTTGCTGATAGTTTGAAATTTAGCTACTCAGTGTACAAGGAAAATTTTTCGTCAAAGTTTTCTTGGCTTCTATGAAAGGGAATGATTTTATATTTGGTCCAGAGCTTGATCATGTTGAGTTGTAGTGTGTAAGCAATTTTAAGATTTGCGGTGCAGCCACTTCCTGTTTGCCGATAGTTTGAAATTTAGCTGCTCAATGTACAAGGAAAATTTTTCGTCAAAGTTTTCTTGGCTTCTATGAAAGGGAATGATTTTATATTTGGAACAGAGCTTGACTATGTTGAGTTGTAGGGTGTAAGAAATTTAAAGATCTGTGGTGCAGCCACTTCCTGTTTGCCGAAAGTTTGAAATTTAGCCACTTATTGTACAAGGAAAATTTTTAGACAAAATTTTTTGGTTTCTATTGAAGGAATTGTTTTAGATTTTCTGTAGAGCAAATATATGCAGTGACGCAGGTCCAGACCAGTATTGGTCTTGAATGCTGGATACTATCCATGCATGTCTGTGTCCACACAGTAAATTAATTATAAATTTCCGGATCTGCATTATTCATCATACGTAGCTGTTATAGTTTTAAATGATAAAAGCAAACAGTTTTACAATTTTTTTTCTAATTATTCATTTGACAATATATAGTTTTCTTATTATTTCAGTGAGACGTTTCAATATTTCATCACATGAACACTGGGACATCTATAGAAACAAGTGGGACATGCAGTTTATTGATATTCTAAATAAAAAAAAATTGCTTCCAATTTCATTTCAAGCTTTTGTATTTGACCTTTAGAATGAGAAGATTTATATTCAATTCTTTACACCGCCTCGGTGATGTAATGGTTAGTGTGGTCGCCTCGAGTGCGGTAGGTTGTGGGTTCCACCCTCGGTGGGGTCAAACCAAAGACTTGAAAATTGGTATTTGCTGCTTCTTCGCCAAGTAGCGGCAATAAGGAGTTAGAGCAAAGACTGTTCGGCCCGGACTGTTCAGTCAGAATAATGTGTCTGGGTAAGTGACATATATTCCTGCGAACTGTTACCTTGTGAGCTAGCATGTTAAAAATCCAGGTCAGTGTGTCGGTCGAGTACAAAGCAGGGTTAATATTCATTAATCATTATCATGTTCTCATCCTGAATATGCATCTGACTTGCCACTGGACGTTAAACAACCATCCATCCATCCATCCATCAATTACTTATTGTTTGATTGCTGGTAACCCTTAATTTAACTGCTACTGTAATTTCCTTCCACTGTAGTGTAATTGTAGTGTAGTTTGTAATTGAAAACAGACAACCATTTTGACTGACATATTGCTATCCACATAAGTTGCTTTAAAAATCTTCCCTTCTATAGACTGATCAGAATCGTATTTAGAACATCTAATCGTATAAATAAGAAGATGTGGTATGAGTGCCAATGAGACAACGCTCCATCAAAGTCACAATATATAAAAAGTTGATAATTATAGGTCAAAGTACAGCCTTCAGCCTTCACCACAGAGTTAAGTTTCTGTTAAAATTATACCCCATGACGCCATCAACCAACATGATGAAAATAGAGTTATTTTTTTCAGTTTCATGCAGTTTTCAATTGATATTAAGTACATAATTTTATAATGATAAAAGAAAGGTAAAACCGACTTGAAAGGGACAATCAAACTTGAATGTAGAAAGGAAACTTACATAAACATGGATAGATATGTATTTCATTTTTTTTCTGCTTACAGACCCTTTGCATATAAGCTTATTCCATACAGAGATTAATAATTCAATTAAGTGTGTCCTCTATTTGAATTGAAAATAACAGGTTCTCTGGTTATTGCAGTGGTCAGTCTGTCTGTTGACCATTTTCAGTGTTGAGACTACAGAATTTAAGATTTGGTCCATTTTCAATAGTGGCCTTTTCTAAATCTTGCTTGTAACAGAGTTGCAGGAGATTCATATTGGTTTTGGTTTAAAAAACTTACAGATTATACTCTCAAGATTATTTTTGTGGTATGCTATTAATGAGAGACATGTAGATAATTTGCATTGACTCTTATACCAGTGGTGCTATTTATATTTATAGGCTTTCAAATCTTATTCTATTTTGATATTGGTATAGAAAGCCTCATAATTAAAAAGTTGGTCTATATACAAGGTCATAGGCATAGGCGGATCCAGGGGGGCCCCCCTTTCGTGGGAAAAATTTGGTTGATTATATAGGGAATCACTGAAGCATGACTGGAGCGGGCTCCCCCTTAGGTCAGTCAGCGGCCCCCCCCCCCCCCCCCCCCTTATGAAAAGTTCTAGATCTGCCACTGATAGGTCAACCCTTGATTTGTAGTGTACACCATATATTGTTACATGAATGGTGTGATACTTTATGAAAGTCATTCTGCATACATGGTCATAGACATGTCAACATTTTATTTATATTATGCTTTATATCTTGGTGAATAAATATAATCTGGTAAGTAATTCAAAGGTTTGGTCTTCTAACAAGGTCGCAGAAATATTGTATGTTTTGACTATTTGTATAGTTCACAAGAATTGTTGCATGCATGCTTCATACGAGAACTAAGCTACAATTGTGGTCAAAAGGCAGATTATTTAATCTAATACATTGGTTTGAGTTGAGTTTACCCGAAAGATATCTTGTATACTTGCCGCATGTTAATTATATTTATAAACTGGTAATTTAAACTAGTAAACAGAATACCCAATAAAAATCTAATCTGGTGATTAGTTAAAAAGTTTTGAATGATCATGGACACAGGCCCATCTTCTTATCACTAGTCTATTACAGATTATTATGGAAGACAGTCGTCCTACAATATTTAAAATTGTTGACGAGCAAGCACACTACAATATATCTGTTTATGTTATGACCAAGCATTCATGCATGTGGTGGTATGTCAAAAGAAACTGCTAAAAACTGCCAAGTATTTAGACCAAAAATTGAGTTTACTGCTACATACCAAATAATAGGGTAGGTGGGTAGAAGATCAAATATTTTTACTATTGCTTCCTTATTATTAATATATAGAAATAGTTTATAAAAAAAATGAAATTCTGTTTCTATGCAAACAAGAGGTATCCTTAATTTATTTGATTCAAAGTATGTTTTTTTTTCCATAAGATGAAATGACTAACTTGCAAATTCATAACCTAAGGTTATTTGTCAATAAAAAATCAAAAGTAGGTAAGGTGAAAGTACATAAGTACATATCCACTCAGATGTGGGTGGGGTTTACAGAATGGAGAATAAGGAGTGGGGGCTAGAATAAAAAAAAATACCTGCAAATATTACAGAACAGTCAAAAGTATATCTGAAAGCAATTTCCAGACAACAGTAAGCAAGTAATTATTACATAATAGCCATTGTTTTTATACAAATAAAGTTTGATGTGTGAAAAAATTAAAGAATACACTAACAGGAATGATCCATCATTTCAAGATTTAACAGACATAAATATAAATTTGATTAGACTTCATGAACTAATGAAATAAGGCAAAATAAAATTTATGTGTGCATTCAGTTACATCTAAAAAAAGAAAGTTACATGAAGAGAATTTTTAAAGCCTTTTTTACATTGGGTCTATAAGAACAACATTCTTACTTTAACGGTGCTTAATGAAAAATGACAGAAAAATCTGTAGGGTAGGCAATTAGTAATTTTAAGACTAAAAAGTATAGGGTAACTGAAAACTCACCCCATATATTTTTATTTGTCCTAACCAAAATGAATGATTATTATTGCACCATCTGTAATATGTATTTAATTAATTATTAATTATTTTTCTAAAACCATAAATCATTAGTTGTTGAAATCTTTTCAATTTTTTTTGACACATCCATTGATAAAATTTCAAGAACCTGGGCATATTTTTTTCCAAAGTACTAATATATTTTTCCAAATAATCATTTAGTTTACATCCCCTTTCTACAAATATTTCTAACATAAGGACCCCTTCATTTTTTTAAAAGTGCAAATCAAGCTATCCACTGCTGGAACTGATACTGAACATAAATAAAAAATTACAAATTTCTTATTTTGGTCTGTGCTCCCCCTTTTTTGTTTTCACTTAGAAATTCTAATTAAGGATATAATTGGGCAGGTTACAGGTTTAAGGTACTGATGAAAACGTGTATTACCATATAACTGTATCTATTTGCTTTGACATGATCACTTGAAACAGTAATAGAAAGAAGAATTCTTCAGATTATTGTGAAATTTAAATTTCCCGCATGTAAACTTTTTACACAGAAGAGTTGTTTCCCTTGAACTTCCAAGCGAACAATTAAATTTAATGAAGGGACGGATTTTTTAATAGTTTGACATCATAATACTTTAGGAATAATTATGAGAAAGTACTTGATAAATTTGTATGATTTATTTCGACTGTTTGTTTAATGAAATACTATACCTCATTTACATATATTCACTGCTGATTGGAATTTCCTCGACTTCCTCCCATGGCCAAAAATAATGACAAGGATTCTGTCAGGACGTAAAAAGAAGCTGTAAATTAATAATTAGTGACCTGCAAAGTAGTTTAAGTGGTTAATTGAAGTAACAATATGTTTATTAGTTGACGCATAGCGTTTATTCCGATCAAAAAGTCCCAGATTCAAAAAAGTTAAAAAAAATTGAAAAACGCGTTGCATTCCTGTCGCTTCTCTCTACGAGAGAAGCTCTACTGTGATAGTCGAGTTGACATATTTATAGGCCCTCATTGATAGGATTTCAACCTCCTGTGCTGTCATTGACTATGCAAATTCTGCAGGATTTGATAATGAAGAGTCAATAAAATAAGTTTCGTGTACTTCAACGGTGTCGCCATCATTTCTCCCTGTTCTTCCTCCACTGGCCATCTATAACGGCTGTCTCTGTTCACTCCAAGACCGTAAAGGTGTCTAATCAGACCATTTTTTATCAAATGGTTTTGTGCCAAAATATTTGTTTTTCCTCTCAACAGGTGTTCAGCAGCAAAGTGTGTCTGTAAGGTGGTTTGGAATAAAACATTTAAAAATAATTTATTTGATTTTATTAATCATTTCTTTTTTTTAAATAAAAGCAATGTATAACTTTTTATAGCTTATTATATTATTTTAACAAATTTTCATGTGTTTTTTTTCTGCAGGTTCGGACAGAAAGTCATTTTACAAACTTTTCCTTACAAAACGAAATTAAGACTACTTAATCAAACACACCGTTTTGAACTATCTTAGGATGACCCAATATTTTTTTCAAACTTTAATATAATTGATTTTATATATTTTTATAATTTCTCATTTTTATTATCATATTGATTTTTTATCAATCTAAATCATTCAAAGGTTATAGGAATGTAAAATATATAACGTGACGGTACCCAAATTCCACCAACTTTGGCAGTTTTTTTCAACTACGTTTTTTTTTTATTAAGACAAAAGTTTCCATTTTGTGTTTATTTTTGTAGCCGTATCCTTCTTTACTATATAGGTACACCAATTTGATTTTCAATTCATAAGGAATCATAGAAAAATTGGTCTGAACTAACCTCCAAACACAGGCACAAGTGCCTGTTCTCCAAACCATCAATGATTCTGTAATGAGGAGTACCCAAATTGCATCCATGCTTAAATTCGCATCGTCAAAAATCGAATAACAGAGCTTTTGTTTATTTTTTTCAAATATTTTGAACAATTGGATATTTGTCCATGCTTACTCTTCTTTTTTTAAGAAATGAATACTTGAAACATATTGTATTTTCTAATTTTAAAAAAAAAGATGACGTTTTGATGACGTCGCATGGCGACGTTTCAGTACATTTGGCTTTTTCAGTAAAGTACTAAACACTTCATCTGTTGATAAATACTGTGAACGTTTTGTGTATATCTAAATATATTTACTTATTTTGAAAGACATGTATATATATAGTATCAAATCATAAAAATACAAATGGTTTAGTCTCTAGGAGATCTTGTAAGATTTCCGCTGCTATCTTTGCTAAATAGGTGCAATTTGGGTACTCGTTGCAATTTGGGTACCGTTACGTTAAGTGTGGGTTACGATTCGAAAGTTCCGAAAATCGTAAAACCTACTTATTTATTTCTTAACTATCAATGAGCCGTACAATATTGATATTTGATAACTTGTTTCGATATTTACTTAGGATCATTCATTTAGAAGAAAAATATCTCAACAGAAAATTAACATTTATATTGTCATATAAAAATTTCACCCCTTGATATATTCGACATTCCTAATAAAGAGCTCTGCCATTGGCACATGATACGCCCGTCGCCCTTTCAGCTCGTTTTGATGATCAAACTAGAAATACTGAAAAACAGGGAGCTCTTTCAATAGATATATAACTTGTGACAAGTCACTAAAGTTTCACGAAAACTGCATAAAGCATTTTTGAGTAAGTGTCCGAAGATTACATATCTTTTTTTTAAATTCAGCCTTTTAAACGGGTTTGTTTTAACATGAGCAATTTGACGGGCGCAACGTGTGGAGAAGGAACTGCTTACCGTTCCACACAACCGAGGTCATCACCCCCAGTTTAATGTGGATTTCGTTTGGCTCAGTCTTTAGTTGTCTATGTTGTGTTTCGTGTACTCTTGTTTGTTTGTTGGTCTTATTCATGCTTAGTTTTTTTGCCATGTCTTTATCCCTTTAATTTGTTTTCGAGTTATGAGTCTGGATGCCCTTTGGTGTCTCTTGCCTCTCGTTAACCAGTTAATTTTGCCGGACCGTGACATTGAAAAATAATGAGTTGCAATGACGGATTCAAGGGGGCGGAGTTGAAATGCTTTTACATGGTGACGTATGGTTACCCCCCCTTTTTTTTTGCTTTATCCCGGTGGGTGGGTTGGACCCCCTTGAACAAATGGCTTGATCCGCCTCTGAACTGTTGTATGTCCCTATATATATACGTTGACCCAAGATTTCAGCAAATACTTAAATCTAAATTTTAGCATTTTTTATGATTCGAAAGAAATTCAACACACATGGCTAGCCCACCTTTACATATATCAAAGATTCAACTTATTTTGTAAAATAAATAAACTGAGTCATATATATATATAGAGTATTGATATATATCTGACAAGTTATATAAATCGCCTTCTCTGGAGGAGCAATACACAAAAAAGCAGAGATATAAACAGTGCCAATGATCTTTATCTTGAAGGAATATTTTAGCATGTCACGAACGTCGTTTACTATTATTCTGGGACTTTTATTAGCATAATAGCTTCTACATGCATTAATTCAACTTCAAATCGCGCTTGTATCAATTAATACTGCCACCTAAGAGAACCCCTATCAATTTCCGATGTGACAACTTAGCTGTATGGTTCTGTGGAATTGCGCCACTGACTTGATATATCATTATAGGTCCCTCATTATAAGATGTCATGTTTGACAGTTTCTTGAATAATACACCTGTAACTAAGCAATATTCGAGTTGTTTCTAAATAATAGAAAATTAGATGATCTGTATTTCAGACCTACAAAAAAAATATAAGTATGAAAGTCCCAGAATTAACAGTAAAAACTCCGGCTGTCTAAACTAAATTTAAGACTACTTGAACTCTATAACACATGTGTTGTAACTGGGAATTGTACACTGTCAATGTACCAGTATCATGTCCCGGTGTTATATAGCCATTCTCCCCCATGCAAGTTTTTCCACCCGGAGAAAAACTGGCATGAGCCAATTTTTCTCCTGGGGAAATTTGGATCATTGCAGTTCTTCCCCCGCGGAAAGTTGGCAATATGTATACATATAGTCAATTTTCTCCCGTGCCAATTCAACCTCCCCCCCCCCCCCCCCCCCACCCCAACCCCCATATGATAGATTTTGTTATATTCATATAAGTCTGAATGTTGAATCAAACAAAGTTAGAATTATATTTTTATGCTGACAATAATCTATGGTCAATTTAAATTATACAATTATTCGTCCGTCTGTCTATGTATCCACTAGTCTGTCTTTATTTTCACTAGTCTTTCTAATATTTCCCTAGTTTGTCTACATTCTCCAAAGTCCGGCTATGTGTCCAAAATTCCGTCTACATTTTCAACGGTCTGTTCTATGTATCCATCATTCTTTCTTCATTTGCAATAGTCTGACTTCATATTCACTAGTCCGACTTTGTGTCTACTATTCTGTCTACATATCCACCAGTTCTTCTTCGTGTTCAATAGTCTATCTACATGTTAACCAGTCATTGTACATTTCCAACAGTCTGACCACACGTCCATCAGTTTGTGAATGTGTCCATCAATCTGTCTGCTTGTCTACCTTACCAGCCGGTGGTCTATATTTCTACCATACTGTGTCTACATGTCCATCAATCCGTCTATATTTTTACCCGTCTGTAATTGCTTTTTTGTTTGTCTGATCGTCTTGATCTTCAACAGGCTGTCCTGACATTTACATGCATTTTCTTTTACCTGACAACTTACTACATGTAGTTGCATACTCTATACTAATATCCTCATGCTTTGAAATGCTAAACATTTTTGTTGGGGGGGAGGGGGTCATTATCATCTAAGGAACATTTTTATATGTTTCGCCACAATTCACGTTGTAGGTTTAGTTTTTCTGAAAACTGACTATAGTATGACGGGTAAACTTGTATTTCAATGAAACAAGTAAAGCTTCAAAATTAAATATATATATAGTCTTATCTATCTCTGGTTGAAAAACTGTCGTTTCACAACCATCCTAAATAGACATGTTTTCGTACTTTGTCTCTGCATGATTTTTTATATGAACTGTAGCATTGTCTCATACATAAAAAAAATCGTTCGTAATTATTTCGTTTAAAAAAAAACGACGCCGACGTTTTATTACAAAGGGGGGGGGGGGGAATTAGCTTCTCGGTCTATATAGGGAAAAAATTGGCCTGATCCTAGCTTTTCCAGGGGATGGGGGTGGGGTTGGATCAAACCAGTTTCCCTCCGGAAAAAAATGAAATTGTCCACTGTCAGTATATTATATCCAGATTTAGAAGTTGTATACTGTCAGTATATTATGTCCCAGAATTTGGAGTTGTACACTGTCAGTATATTATTTCCCAGATTTAGGAGTTGTACACTGTCAGTATATTATTTCCCAGATTTAGGAGTTGTATACTGTCAGTATATTATGTCCCAGAATTTGGAGTTGTACACTGTCAGTATATCATGCTCCAGATTTTGGGAATTGTACACTGTCGATTTCTATTTAACTTTTTTATTTCTCAGTCAAATGTTTAAATTATTGAGCTTTTAAACTTTAATCTAAATCGTTTACAACAATTACAAAATGGTTAAACTGAACATCTTTATAAGATTCACACTACAAGTTATGTTTGACTATGTCTTTTCATTTAAAGATTGTTTTCAAAAGGAAAAATGTTTAGATATAATTTATTCTAAGAAAAGCCTGGCAGTCCATGTGTAGATTAAGAATCAATGCTTACCCTTGATATATTTCTGAGTGCTACTGTTAACATTGTACAGTTGAAGATAAGTGTCAATTTTTCAGTAATTGAACGCTCTGTCGGAATATTTCGTCTAGCACCTGTCATAGATCATCAATATTTTAATACTTTAGACGAATCTCCCAAATATGTTGGAAGAAAACAAAAGAAAACTGAAAAAAACATGTTTTGATAAGTTGCTCTTTACATTTCCATTCCAATTCCCATTTCCCATTTCCCATTTCCTTTCCCATTCCCATTTTCCATTCACATTTCCTTTTGTCCCATTCCAATTTCCATTTGTCCCATCCAGTTTCCATTTCCATTTCCCCATTCCCGCTTTCATTCATTCCAAATCTTATTCAATATATTCGCGAACTCAAGAGTGCAAAGAACTAGGGCCAATTCTTAAATTCGTTTTGTCGGCCTAGGGATCCGTAAAATATAGTTCTCAAATCATTGTTGATGTTTCGATATTCTTGTCGTCTACTATCAAATGTGTGTCAACATCAATTACAGCTGACAAAGGGTTTCCAGGAGGCTGCAATAATGTCTCAAGACATCGGACATAATAAAAACAAAGTTTACAAAGTGGTGTTAACTGGAGGTATGTCACAGTGTCCTTATTTTTGTGTAATGTTGTAAAACATGATATTTATGTTATAATCCTTTGCGCGCACGTGGTCTGAAATTATGCATGCTACATATAAATAGTCTAGCTATGCAACCTTGCAGTAACATTTACTTTAAATTGTTATTTACATACAGCAAATGAGGGTCTCTATTTATGGTGTTTAAAATCATTTTGTTTACTTGTTTACATTATTTATATATTTTAAAATTATTATGATTATGAGATTATCCAAAGACATGTATTCTGTTCTTGCATATTGCCTACCAGTCTTCTTTTTCCAGTAAGTGACTTTAACTTCTTGTAATGTAACACTATACTTTGATGTTTCCATATGAACATCCATGTAACGTGACATCCTTGGTTACTATTATCTGTTCTTGTATAGATTTTAATACACGTTCCACATGTTATATGTGTAACTGTTGTCTTGTACATTGTAGTTGTACATTACTACATGCATTATTCCAGTGGCTACCTTCAAATGGTTGGCTATCCTACCACATTTTAAATTCCGGAGTGCACACATCATGCCACATGTCAATAACTAAAAAATAACCTCTAGGTGAAATTTATATACAGTTGCTAGTATTTTGACAAAACCAAACCAAACTCATTGCTATTAAACATGTTAAATAACAGATAATTATTCAAATTTTTATGCTTTTAACCTTAAACGTGTTAATTGATCTGTCGCCAAGAAAAATACTTCAATTATTTCAACTGATCAATTAATGTTTTCAATTTCATATCTAATGCCCATGTTGTACTATGTTTTAAGTGGTGCTTTTAATAATGCATAAAAAGGTTAAAAAGAATCATAAACATGATAAAACAGTCTTCACGATGAACTATTAAATCTACAGGCCCGGAGCTCAATTTTTGAAATTTTTTAGTTAGATTCTGTTGGCCTGTAGATATGATTTTTACAAGCCTGAGAGCAATTTTACTAGCCTGGGCTGCCTGCCACTCAGCGTGAAGACTGTAAAATAAACCACCCAAACTACCAACATTCTTTACATGCTTTACTCTGAAATTTTTTTTTAAAAAAATGGTCATGCATATAACAATGATAGCCAGACTTGGTACAGGTGCAAAATATGACCAGGTTAGACATTAATAGATGTGTTTGATCATGATGTTGATGTGTCATGAAAGTAAAACGATCAGAAACCAGCTTTATTCTTTGTTAAACACGTTAAAGATAATAAAAGTAACATTGCATATATATTTGTTGCATAATAACTTAAAAGTTATAGATAGCTCACCTTGAAACCTTATTTTTAAAAATAGAATAGTCTATCGTAATAAGCATTCAAGGTTAAATTGCAATCTTATCCATTTATGATATAATATGGACAGCTATGTAGGCTATTATCTTACATTAGTTCTGTTGTTTATTTACAGTATAAACATGATCATAATGATAAACAGCCAATTTTTGCTATGAAGTTTTAACTAATGACAAGTTGGATAGGGGTTTTACTATGTTTACAGAATAGGGAATAAGGACAAAAGTTGCAGAATTTTTAAAGGGCAAAATAAAAAAGAATCTGTGAAAATTGGTAAAAAAAGAAAAGAGAATAATGCTTAATTGAGGTGTTCAAATATAACACATGTATAAAGAATAGATTAATAATGGTTTAAAAGAAGAAATAAATAAAAAAAACCACCAACAACAAAAAACACATTCCCTCATACATGACATGTATAATATATATATTAAATTATTGTCCAAATGGGACAAAAATGCATAACATGACGGTACTCAAATTGCACCTATTTTGACAGTTTTTTCAACTATGTTTTTTTTATGATAAAAAAATTTCCGTTTTGTGTTAATTTTGTAGCTGTATCCTTCTTTATTATATTGGCACACCAATTTGATTTTCAATGCATATGGAATCATAGAAAAATTGACCTGAACTGACCTCCAAACCACTAATGATTCTGTAATGAGGAGTACCTAAATTGCATCTACGCTTAGATTTGCATCGTCAAAAGTCGAATAACAGAGCTTTTGTTTCATTTCTTCAAATATTTTGAACAATTGATGGATATTTGTCCATGCTTACTCTTCATTTTTAAGAAATCGATACTTGTAACATATTGTATTTGCTAATTTTAAAAAGATGATGTTGCATGGCGACGTTCCTGTACATTTAGCTTTTTCAGTAAACAGTCCATCTGTTGATAAATACTTTGAACGTATATTTTTACCTATGTTGAAAGACATGCATAATACATGTATCAAATAAAAAATTACAAATTGTTTAGTCTATGAAATCTTGTAAGATTTTCGTTGCTATTTTTTGCTAAATAGGTGCAATTTGGGTACTCTCACATTATATTGTTAGAAAATTTCTCCAGTATATTTCACATTTTCATTTTCTTTGGTTTGTTAAAGTGCCAAAGTGTACTTGTATATGTAAGCATGGTCAGCCTAGTACTTCACCGGTGGATTTTAAGGGTTTTCAGGCCCCCGTCTTTTTCTGGGAAAAAATTGGTTGATTAAATAGGGAATCACTGAATAAAATTGAGAATGGAAATGGGGAATGTGTCAAAGAGACAACAACCCAACCATAGAAAAGACAATAGCAGGAGGTCACCAACAGGTCTTCAATGTAGCGAGAAATTCTCGCTGCCGGAGGCATCCTTCAGCTGGCCCCTAAACAGATATATACATTGTACATGAGCATGACTGGAACGGCACCCTCTTTACATGTGACTTACCAGGAAATGGGAGGGCTGAGATTTGATTTCAAAGCAGACTGTAAAAGTTATTTTTTTGGATGTGTTATTTATAAAACATTCTATATTTGAACCAAACAAAATTTTGCTGGACCTTTGCCAATGTCAGACTGGTTTGGGAATTTGTTAATCTGTGTTTGTCCTAAACAGTTATTAAAAATTGATAGATATAGGTTTATAGATTATTAAATATAATGAGAACATATTAACAGGTACATTCTGTCAATAAATCTGTTTATATATCATGTATATATCTCCATGACCTAATCAATACTTGATGATAATAATGATGAAAGAAAGTAATCTTAAGGTCTGGAAATCAATACACAAATTAATTTCAATTCAGTATAGATTTCATTATCCACATGGAATGAAGCTGGAAAGCTGTATGTGTACATAGGAAAAATTGCAACATATGTTTTCATATGTTTAACATATGTTTTGAAAACATATGAAAAACATATATGTTGCAATTTTTTCTGTGTATTACAGCTAACTTCCTAATGCATGTAAAGCAAGACTTTGGTTAGCTTGCTTTCTTTGTTTGTATATTGTACAATTGTGATTGGGATAAAGTCCAATCAAATTTAAATATATGATATATACAAATTAAAATATGTCTATATATATATAGGTTGAAGATATCAATGTTAATTACAAAGCTTGAATTAACATTAATACAAGCAGGGCAAGAAAGACTACCTTAGTTTTACTCCACAAGCATTTAATGAATGGCTATTATCTATTTTGAATTTATTGAACCATAAAACTAATTTTTGACTCTTCACATTGAATAATCATCGAAGCAGATTATGTAAAATGTGAAGAGTAAAAAATTAGTTTTATGGTTCAATAAAATCAAAATAATTTATTGCCATTCATTATAAATAAATTTCTATCAAATATAAGGCTTAAAGAACTTTTTATATTGTTCATATTAACAATAACAATGTATACACATGTTGGCGTATGAATACACAACGTCAGAGTGGGCGTGTCACCATCAAAATTGACAACATTGAAAATAAAACTAATAATTTTAACCAATCAGAAGACAGTAAAAACACCAAACATATTTATTAGACTGTAAGATATGCAAGACAAAGAACCAAGTGTATGAATGAAGAGAAATTTGTTTGTTGGCTGTAAAACCAATTTCAGCACCCTTTGCTATATAATAAATATTGCTACCAGCTCTATTTGGTGTAGGAAGCCAGAGTATTTATGAGAGCTACAGCTACTAGCTCTATTTGGTGTAGGAAGCCAGAGTATTTATGAGAGCTACAGCTACCATCTCTATTTGGTGTAGGAAGCCAGAGTATTTATGAGAGCTACAGCTACTAGCTCTATTTGGTGTAGGAAGCCAGAGTATTTATGAGAGCTACAGCTACCAGCTCTATTTGGTGTAGGAAGCCAGGGTATTTATGAGAGCTACAGCTACTAGCTCTATTTGGTGTAGGAAGCCAGAGTATTTATGAGAGCTACAGCTACCAGTTCTATTTGATGTTGGAAGCCAGAGTATTTATGAGAGCTACAGCTACCAGCTCTATTTGGTGTAGGAAGCCAGAGTATTTATGAGAGCTACAGCTACCTGTTTTATTTGGTGTAGGAAGCCAGAGTATTTATGAGAGCTACAGCTACTAGCTCTATTTGGTATAGGAAGCCAGAGTATTTATGAGAGCTACAGCTACTAGCTCTATTTGGTGTAGGAAGCCAGAGTATTTATGAGAGCTACAGCTACTAGCTCTATTTGGTGTAGGAAGCCAGAGTATTTATGAGAGCTACAGCTACTAGCTCTATTTGGTGTAGGAAGCCAGAGTATTTATGAGAGCTACAGCTGCCAGCTCTATTTGATGTAGGAAGCCAGAGTATTTATGAGAGCTACAGCTACCAGTTCTATTTGATGTTGGAATCCATAGTATTTATGAGAGGTACAGCTACCAGCTCTATTTGGTGTAGGAAGCCAGAGTATTTATGAGAGCTACAGCTACCAGCTCTATTTGGTGTAGGAAGCCAGAGTATTTATGAGAGCTACAGCTACTAGCTCTATTTGGTGTAGGAAGCCAGAGTATTTATGAGAGCTACAGCTACTAGCTCTATTTGGTGTAGGAAGCCAGAGTATTTATGAGAGCTACAGCTACCAGCTCTATTTGGTGTAGGAAGCCAGAGTATTTATGAGAGCTACAGCTACCAGCTCTATTTGATGTAGGAAGCCCGAGTATTTATGAGAGCTACAGCTACCAGCTCTATTTGATGTAGGAAGCCCGAGTATTTATGAGAGCTACAGCTACCAGCTCTATTTGATGTTGGAAGCCAGAGTATTTATGAGAGCTACAGCTACCAGCTCTATTTGGTGTAGGAAGCCAGAGTATTTATGAGAGCTACAGCTACCAGCTCTATTTGGTGTAGGAAGCCAGAGTATTTATGAGAGCTACAGCTACCAGCTCTATTTGGTGTAGGAAGCCAGAGTATTTATGAGAGCTACAGCTACCAGCTCTATTTGGTGTAGGAAGCCAGAGTATTTATGAGAGCTACAGCTACCAGCTCTATTTTGGTGCAGGAAGCCAGAGTATTTATGAGAGCTACAGCTACTAGCTCTATTTGGTGTAGGAAGCCAGAGTATTTATGAGAGCTACAGCTACCAGCTCTATTTGGTGTAGGAAGCCAGAGTATTTATGAGAGCTACAGCTACCAGCTCTATTTGATGTAGGAAGCCAGAGTATTTATGAGAGCTACAGCTACCTGTTCTTTTTGTTGTAGGAAGCCAGAGTATTTATGAGAGCTACAGCTACCAGCTCTATTTGGGGTAGGAAGCCAGAGTATTTATGAGAGCTACAGCTACTAGCATGACTAGTTCACCTTCAACAGAAAAACTGGCAATCTTAGATATAAGTTGAACACACCTCCACACATGTCAGGTTTAAAATCCCAGAAATCACCTCATATATAGTTGACACTGTTGATCATGATAACCCACCTCCCCCAGTTGACCAATTTATGGTGTTAGACTGACAATAACATCTAGCACAAAAACATGGAAAAGACATGAGAAAAGTCTCTTAAGGAAGTTAAATCAACTTATGATCAATTGTAAACCAACTTTAACAATTGTTGATCATGTTGATAGCTTATATTAATTCAATCTACTTATCAGGTTGCACTATTGACAAAATGATTAATTTACATCAGGAGGTGAAGTAATGTAGATTCCTCAGATTTTACCTAAGGCTTTCTCAAAATTTCGATTTCTCTTAATGAAACTAATGCAATATTGATTTGGTAAATGTATTGTATCTTGGACAATGTTTGGAAAGCAATGTATTCATCTTACATCAATCCAATTCATTTTCAAAATGTATTCTTAAACAAGGTATTATTTAAATTTTATTGGAATAATTTTGATTTCTGAAAAATGGATAAGAAATGTATTTAAAAAATTAAAAACCAATTCTTCAGAGAACAATTGAAGGTCTTTCCACCTTGATAATAAGAATGAAATTTAAAAAACGATATTAGAAGATGTCACTCCGTGTTGATGTAATGTTGTAAATCAAACTGATATATAAAAAATAAGATTAATAGGTTTATGCAGTAGACTTAATTGTTTTATAATGAACAAGAAAGAATTTTTAGCAAAGGTCAAAATCTAGAACGTCAAATTCACATTTGACCTTGACCTCAATTTTGAGGTCATAGGTCAGTGATCTCAAATCAAAAGACCCCAGGTCAATCACTTGTATGGTTGTGGAGAAATACTGATTTCAAACACATAAGAGGAGAAAACTCCTATAAGGGTTAACCACAACTCCTCGACTTAAGGGCATACGATACAGTTACAGGGGAGGTAATGACGTTGCTAACGTAATTTGTTATTTTCGCGACGTCAAACTGTGACATATCGGGAAAAGATGCATTTTTCGACTGATTTTTATCATTCAAACTGATTTGATTTGAAAACGAGTTCATGGACCCCTATTTTTCAAAACGGCATTTTGTTTCATTTTGCAGGGAGATAATGTGACCCAAATTTTATAAAACTGTAAATAGAGGATTTTTTTTAATTTTGATAAACATGCAGTAAAAAATGAAGTTTATTCCTCAATTCATGAACATTTGATAAATATGAGTTATTTCTGAATAAAAAATTGCATATTTTTTTCGGATATTTATAAAATACAGAAATTACCGATTATTTAACAAAAAAACAATTTGTGTTTATCTTTTATAACAAAAAAGTTATGTCTTTCTTTCGAAAAAGAAATTACGGCCACAAATCTGAATTTTGAGCAAATATACAAAATTTCGACCTCATTTTACTCAAAAAGTAGCACATGAAGGTATATTTTTGATTACATATTTGATTTAATCAGGTACAAAATAGTCTATATGCATATTTTCATGAACTTGTAAATACAGGATCAAAACTGTATCGTATGCCCTTAAATAGGTTGAAGTTGCACCTTATTGTAAACAGTAATTTGGCAAACAAATCATATCATTAACTGTAACAGTTTCTTTTGAATAACGATAACAAGCAAAATTCAAAATTTATAACATGACCTTGACCTTTGACCTTGATCTCAATTTCAAGGTCATAGGTCAGTGAAATAAAAACGGAAGACCGGAGGTTAATCACTTGTATGATTGTGGAGAAATACTGATTTGAAATACATAAGGGGAGAAAACTCCTATAAGGGTTAACCAAAACACTTTGACTGAAGTAGGTTGAAGTTGCGCCTTATTGTAAACACTTATTTGGCAAACACATCATATCATTTACTGTCACAGTTTCTGTGGAATAACGATAACAAGGAAAATTCAAAATTTAGAACTTGACCTTGACCTTTGACCTTGACCTCAATTTCCTTCAAATGAACCAAGGACTTAATATCACAAGACTATAGGCCTCTACGACTTATAACGTATGAATTTATCTAACAAATCGCCTATCTTAAATTTTCAAAGGGAAATAACTCCCATAAGATGTCTTCCTATCACTCCAGTCAAATAAACCAAATCATTCTCAAGAGTAGACGAACAATTTGGTGAAAACAGTTTGCTAAAATCTTTTACGGTTTTAGAGATATAGCGATAACAAGAAAAAAGGGACATGGGGGAGATAACTCCTATAAGAATAAGTGTTCGGTCACACAGGGTGAGTTTTGAAACCCCCATTACTGTACCACCTCATTGGCCAAAAAATCCATTCGATATGTTGTAAGACAAAAAAGCATCTAAGACGGCAGAAGAAAAAAAAAAAAAAAAAAAAAAAATAATCAGAAGAAAAACAAAAGGTCTTTCTACAAAAAGTGGAAAGACCTAATTACTCCACATTCAAATAATTCCTTGTTTAATGGGGAATTTAAGAAAGAAACAAACATCAATTGCTGTAAGTAAAACTAAAGACACCTTCATCAAAACCATACTCTGAAAATAGACAACTTTCGAGTTCGATGCATTTCAGTCAAAAACTCTGCGGTTTTAGTGAACATCATTTGTGCGTTTAGGGGCATCGTTACTTCCGTTCCAATGTTGAGCGAGTGGTTGTAAAACTATAATACTATGATTGCACAAATGATTCGGCAAATTAATTTTTCATAATTGACAATCAGCACTGCTGTCATTAAGGAATTGGCATTAAGTACCTACAAAACACCTATTATTTCTAGTTTATCCTGCACAATGACGATCACTAAGACGCTTGATGAACATTAATAGTGCAGGGATACAGGCGATCCCCTCTATCTGGTAAATGACGTCATAAAGGCGCACATAATTGACAAGTTTTTTCCAGTGACGGATGAACTCGAAAGTGGTCTATTGTAAGACTTTGGAATGTTAATTTCAAAATACATTTAACAGGATTAATAAATGTAAAATCAGCTTTTATGATTGAAATATGTCTGTTGATTTAGGTTTTGGATAGGCATGATAGGTGTTGATTTAGGTTTTGGATAGGCATGATAGGTGTTGATTTAGGTTTTGGATAGGCATGATAGGTGTTGATTTAGGTTTTGGATAGGTGGACAGATATTTGTGATGGTTTTTGATCTTTTTTCACTTTAGCTGATGGTTCAGAAGTTAATGTTCTGGATTTGTTGAAAAATAGCTTGATAAGTTATTTTGGTGTAATAAGTTGAGGACCTAAGTCACCTTTCATTCAATGCTTTTCACATATTAATATGTTGTAACTGACAACAAAATGGAGGTTAAGTAGTTTAATATTGACAAATTTCACTTCTGTCATTAATGAGTTATGGCCCTTATTTGGTTTAAAAACCTGGTTCACTGACAGTTTGGCAGCCTCTTGTGTTACTAATAAAATTGAGAATGGAAATGGGGAATGTGCCAAAGACACAACAACCCGACCATAGAGCAGACAACAGCAGAAGGTCACCAACAGGTCTTCAATGCAACAAGAAATTCTCGCACATGGAGGCGTCCTTCAGCTGGCCCCTAAACAAATATATTCTGGTTCAGTGATAATGAACACCATACTAAACTCCAAATTGTACACAAGAAACTAAAAGTTAAAATAATACAAGACTAACAAAGGCCAGAGGCTCCTGACTTGGGACAGGCGCAAAAATGCGGCGGGGTTAAACATGTTTGTGAGATCTCAACCCTCCCCTATACCTCTAGCCAATGCAGAAAAGTAAACGCATAACAATACGCACATTCAAATTCAGTTCAAGAGAAGTCCGAGTCTGATGTCAGAAGATGTAACTAAAGAAAATAAACAAAATGACAATAATACATAAATAACATCAGACTACTAGCAGTTAACTGACATGCCAGCTCCGGACTTCAATTAAACTGACTGGAAAATTATGTCTTCATCATATGAATATCAGGTTATATCTACATGTATATATAAATGACCTATAAAAATGTATAAGTATTATATATGTCGATGACAAAAAGACATTTTTATGTGAAAACAGCTTTATTTTTCTATTAATTTGATTGTCTCCCTTGAACTACAGTGGTTACGTTTTATTCCAGAATTTCTCTCAATGACTAATTGCTATACATATCTTGTTTTATAGAAAGATAAAATAGTATATGTGCTCTATTCTCTCCAGAATGAAATTACTTTTATAGCTGCATTTTAAAAAATGCAAGTGTTAATAAAGTTTCATCATTTTGTCAATGTATCTTATAAATTTGTTCTAATTTGCGAAAAATATCCTGTTGTGTAAAGTGAGCTGATATTCAGACACTTGGCTATACCGGAACCAGGGTCTAATACAACACTCCCCCCTTTAAAACAATTTGTGTAGAGCATGCTATATTGCATGCTTACCTGAATTAATTAATATTCATGAACATGATCAATATGAATAAATATAGAAAAGCATCAATTGATTTTTATATAAGAAGCCCTAATTATCTGGTTAGTGAAAGAAGTTTTATGTTCATAATCAAACCTTGTAAAATTTTTAATCTGCATCGTCAAAGGCTTGACTTATCTGTCCTTCTGATAGAAAAATTTTGAGTAAAAATCTTTTGCCAACATTTTCTTTGCTACATATTGAAGGGATGATTTCAAATTTGTTTTGTATTTTGATAAGGATGTGTTGTAGGGTGTTAGCAATTTTAATGTCTGCTGTTCTGCCACTTTCTGTTTGCTGATATCTTGTAATCACTCATTGTACAAGGAACAATTTTTGTCCTAGTTTTATATACTTAGTATGAAGGGAAGGATCCGTTATGCTTTATTTTACATGCAACCTTAATCAAATACACGCAGAACTGGTATTTCTTTCTTGTTTATCATTTCTGTTTCTTTTTTTTTTGCACATGGAATTCAATGATCAAGCATACTGGTACTGTATTATCCTATCGGTCATTTTTTTCTTCAATCCTGCCACCCATCATTGTCAGAACGCTTTAGGGACATACATGAACATGTAATTTTTAATACATGGTATTACGGAAAAAACAGATTATCAATATGAACCATAGGTATTTCAATAGTTTATTAGAAAGAAAGAGAATTAATTAGCAATTGTCTTAAAAAAAAATAAAGATGCAGCAAAAATTACAATTTTTGATTTACTTTATATTTGTAGGTCCTTGTGGAGGCAAAACAACCGGCCAGGCCAGACTTAGTACATTCTTTGAAAGTTTAGGATGGAAGGTATGGTCGTTTCTGAAAATGCATAAGATATTTAACTTCAAACATTTGTCAGATGAACAATGATGAAAATAATATTCAGAGAAATTTTAGAAATTCTGTTAATGTGATAGAAGGTAGGTTATATTTTTATCATAATTTGGAAGCAAATATTAACCTTTCATACCAAAAAAAAAGTATTATTATTAAAAATCTAAATGATTGTCAAAGGAAAAATGTCTACCATGTAGTTGAGAAGAAAAATAAAGAAACTGAAGAAGACCAATGGACGAAATGTCTTTAATGGTTTATAATTAATCTACAATAATGTAATATATGTTCCAAGAAAAAAAATGGTTAAATAGACAGGCTTCTTAAAAAAAAGGGGGAAAAAGTTAGAACTTAGAATGAAGAAAGCCATGGCTTCAGAAAAAAGTCCACACAACCTTAAATTACAGCTAAATGTATCCCTCTTAAGCGACAGAAATTTAAGTGGTAACCAAGAGTCCAAGACAATATTTTTGCTTCACAATCATGCAACATTGTGGGAAAATTAAAACGCTCAGCACAAACTTTAGGGGTTGACATGGGCTACTTTACCCGGGCAAATTTCCATCACTGCCCTTTACCCTTGAAAATCCTGGAGCCACTTATGATATTATACTGCTTTGGAATAAGTTTATCTAGAATCAGTAGAAAAACTCAAAGAAAAAGATTGAAAACCACCTCAAACATTTTCAAATCAGAATAGATTAGAATGAAAAAACTGTCTGTCTGGAGTGTTGGTATCATATTTTATTTGAAAAAACCTGTCTAGTTGTTTAACCTCAAGTTTAATAAACATTATGTATATCCTGAAATGTACATGTTTTGTCATTTGTCACATAAACTTTCATTCCATAATGAACCACACTATTTCATTATATATAACATACAACATGTATAAATTATTACATACAAAAATAACATGTGATCTCCCAAAAAATCTCCGTTTGTAGCCTTGTAGGTCATGTTATGAAAATGAACTTGTTAAATGGCAGGACATCATCATAGATTTGTAACATAATCATGTCAAGCATGTCAAAATACAAACTTTCAGAATTGCTTTTCATCATACCCAAAATAATTCCTGATAATAATCATATTACAAATTTCCAACTTGTAATTTGGTTTGCCAATTCTCTTTGACTTTGTCAGGATATATATGGAACTCTTAAGCAAATCAATCAACCAGTTTGGCCAAGTTGAAATAATTGAAAAAATACACAACCATAAAGACACCAAATATATGTCTGCAACTAAATTTCTTACAAAATAATGACAATATTAACATTGATATTTTGTTTGCCTACAGGTTTACAGAGCACCAGAAACAGCGTTGGTTTTAATGAGGTACTTATTACTACATGTACTTATTAATTTTAAAATCCATTATTTTTATCTTGCTTTTAAAAACATAAAAGATGATTAAAATTATGGGATGTTCTCTGAGATTAATGCTAATAATGCTCAGCATAAAGATAATGACAAAATCTATGCATGTATACCCATGTTATAATTAGCATAGAGCATGGCATGAAGGAATTATTTCTTAAGTGAATTGATTGATGTACATGTTTATACCGTAGATTCATTTATTTTCATCGGTACAAATTTTCGTGGCTTGAGGAAAACTTTCATATTCATGGATATATAATTTCGTGGTTTTTCGCAAAGTCTGCATACATTTCTTTAGAAAATTTATAGTTCATTCAAAATTTAAATTCGTGGTTCCCTTATACATGTTATACCCACGAAATCCACGAAAATTGGTATCCAACAAATATTAATGAATCCACACTGACAGTATGTCAGATAAGGGTTTGTCAGCCAATCTACTCAATTATTTATTTTAAGGTGGTACCTAACACTACAGGGAGATAACTCTGTAAAGTCAGCTAAAAGTTTTAATTACGTTGTGTTGTAAAAGGAATATTAAGCTTCTCAATGATCAAAATAGGTGTTTGTCAAACTGCTATATAACCAGTGTAATTTTTCTGACAAAACGGTTGGTTAAAACTTTTTGAAATTTTTATATATATTTTTGTTAAAGGGTAAAAGTAAATACTTTGACAAAATTTTATGAAAATTAAACGGGCCAAATTAATTTTAGTGAACGTGTTGGGTACCACCTTAAGCTCCAGTGCAATTATACTATTATGAATGTAAGATGGAGAGCTAAGTTTTTATTTGTATATTTAACATAAAGGAGAAATTTACAGTCATTCTAAAATTAATATGAGACTTTAATCATTGTAATGGTTTTCTTCCAGTGGTGGTGTCAAGTTTACAAATCTGTCCAAACTAGAAGGTAAGTGGAAATATTGTCTTATAATTCCATGTCCTATCCATGTTGACTTGATGTGGTCATCACTATTCAGAATGTAGTTTCAATTTATTTCTATTCCGTTATATTTGGAATTTCCCTATTCTATTTCTATCTTTAGACTTGTGGTACAAGTTTGGCTAGTATGTAAATCAGAAGTGGTCTGATGTTACTGTTGTTTTCTGCACGAATATTTCGAGGGCGGTAGTACGGGTGGGGTTTTATAGGCATATATAAGTCCTGATTACGTTTGATTATTATCGATGTGCTCGAGTAACTTTGATAGACGAAGTTAACGTTAAGCTCTGCATAATATGTCCGAGGAAGGCTCCGACCATGATGAACGCTGTGCTACTACTCAACATGCTGAAAATAGTAACGAAACAGAGTTAAGTACGGACGGGGCTATTTCGCTTTTCACTTCAGCTTTAAACAATGCTTTAGAGAAGCAAAAACATTCCTTGATTAATCATTTCGAAGCTCGTTTAGGAAAAAGTGTTAAAGCAACCGGTGTCGATCAACCAGAATTTGTATTCCATAGTGAGGGAATTAAAGTGCAACATTCGTTTAATACCGAGCGTCTGGAGAGGCTTGCTTGCAGTTGAAAGTTGTATAAAGCTTGGAAACGCTTCCGAAGTTAGTGAAATCATTTCCCAGGAAAAGGAAATCATCCGTAAGCGTAACAAAATTCTAAAGATAGCCGACAAGCATGGATGGGACACGGTTAAAGAATACTTGGATAGTCCGTTGGCCGACAATAAAGAAGATGCTAGTGATTTGCGTGCTGCTATTTCCAGGGCTTCTCGTAAAAGAAGTTCCAAGCCGTACAGTAAACCAGAATCTTCCAATAGTGGTTCCGGAAAAGGAGAATTCAATTCTAGGAGTTTTTTTCGTGGCCTTGGCCAAGTCAGTGATACCGAGTTCTCCAAAGCAGGCAAGTCAGAAAGTTACAAGTGTTTCTATTGTAACCAGCCCGGGCACTTTGCAAGGAACTGCCCCGAAAAAAGGATTCCTACAGCGACAGTTGGTGCAACAAAGTTCCAGGAACAGAACACAGGAAAGACCCAGTAACAAAACAGATACAGACATAGATGAAGTTGAGTATTGTTTTCAATTTGTTAACAAGTATGAGAAAAAATCTGGTCAAAATCTTATAAATGTGAAAGGAAATTTAAGAAAACATGCATTGTTTTGGAAAAATGTACTTAACGCTAATGATTTTATAATGAATGTTATTAATTTTGGTTATAGAATTCCTTTTCTGAGTGAACCACCGACTATTTTTCTAAGTAATAATAGATCCTCGTTAAAACACTCAGAATTTGTGGAAAATTCTATTGAAGAACTTTTAACTAAAGAATGTATAAAAGAAGTAAATCGACCATTTGTCGTTAATCCACTTACTGTGTCGGTAAATAGTACGGGTAAAGAAAGATTAGTCTTAGATTTGAGACATGTTAATAAATTTGTCGAGAAACAAAAAGTTAAATTTGAAGGGGTTAAAGAAGCTATGACATTTGTAAATTTTAGCGGTTTTGGGTTTAAATTTGAAAAAGTGCGTTATTTTACTTTTTCGGTTTTGCCTTTTGGACTTTCATCAGCTGGTCATATATTTACCAAGACAGTACGTGTGTTAGTTAAATACTGGAGATCTTTAGGATTTCCCATGGTGGTTTATTTAGATGATGGTATGGGTACAGCAGAAAATTTTGATACATGTTTTGAATTATCGAAAACAGTAAAAAATGATTGACTGCTTTCCGGTTTTATTGCTAATACAGAAAAGAGTGTCTGGGAACCAGTACAAAATATTGATTGGTTAGGTTTTGTTTGGAACTTTAAAGATTGTACTTTAGAAATATCGCTTAAAAAATTATTTGCTTTAAAGCTGGTAATATCGAGCGTAGTAGATGGCAAAACTATTTTGACTTATAGATGTATTGCTAAAATATGTGGAAAAATCATTTCTATGATTCCTGCTCTTGGTAACGTTTGTCAAATGATGACGAAGCATATGCATATGCTAGTCTGTTGTAGATCTGCATGGGACGATGTCATCCCTATAAATGACAACATTTTGAAGGAACTAAAATTTTGGTATTTTGAATGGGAGTCATTATCTTTCCAACGCATTGTACCTATAAATAGAATACCACAGCGTGTAATTTTCACTGACGCTAGTCAGTATGCCGGAGCAGGGTTTATAATGAATGATAACAAAATTGTACATTTTATGTTTGATGGTCATGAAAGAAGCAAAAGTTCTACATGGAGAGAATTGAAAACTGTAGAAAAGAATATTTCTTCTTTTAAATCTGATTTAACAGGAAAATTTGTTAAACTTTATACAGATAACCAAAATGTAGTACAGATTGTTAAAAAGGGTAGCATGAAAGTAGAATTACAAGACATTGCTTTAAGCTTATTTCATATTTGTTTGTCACATAATATTTTCTTGGATGTTGAATGGATACCTAGAGATAAAAATACTTATGCAGATTATCTGAGCAAAATTTTTGATTATGACGATTGGGGTGTTTCCTATCAAATTTTTATATATTTTGATAAATTATGGGGACCATTCACATGCGATCGTTTTGCAGATTCGAAAAACAAAAAAGTAGACTATTTTAACTCTAGATATTATTCACCGGATACTTCCGGGGTTGATGCTTTCGCATATGATTGGTCTGCTCATAATAACTGGTTAGTTCCACCAGTTTGTTTAGTTAGCAAGTGTTTAAATCACATGCGATTATGTAAAGCTAAAGGCACTTTAGTTGTACCTAATTGGCCATCAGCGTTATTTTGGCCTATCTTAGTGAATAGGTTTTCAGACAGATTTAAATCTTTTGTTATAGACTTTAGAGAGTATGTAAAACCTATGAACTTTTTTACAAAAGGTTCACAAGAAAAGAGTATATTTGCACAGAGACCTTTTAACAGTAATGTATATGTTTTGTTGTTGGATTTCTCGAAGTATTGAGATTTATGCATTAAATGTTGTATACAGACTGTAGTTGATTTAGTTTTCTGCGATGGTTATTTCATTTGTTTGCGAGGGAAATGCCGCACTGGGTTGTTTGCGAGGGAAATGCCGCATTCATTTATAGTAGTAATGTTAATTATATTTACTTTGTTTATAGTTATTACTTGGTATTCATTATTATATTTATTTTACAGATCAATGGAAACAATTTGAGTGTTATGCCAATGATTCAAGATTTGCCAGTATCATACAAGATTTACCCTCTTTTGTCGAATCGTCTAGATCAAATTCTACAATTAAGAAATACAAGTGCTATTTTAAAAAGTTTGAAAAATGGTGTGTTTCATGTTCACTTGAGTGTTTACCAGCGACAACTACTACGATTTCTATGTATATAGGTGGACTCATTCAACAGGGATCCAGTGTTGCGATTTTAGATGCAAGTTTTTATTCAATAAAATGGTTTCATGACTTTAATTTCAAACATAATCCTTGTTCAGACAAATTCCTTGGTCTTATTTATGAAGGAGGAAGGAGATTGCTAAGTAAACCTATAAACAAAAAAGAACCTATTACGCCAGATATATTAAGGAAAATTGTTTTGAAGTTCGGAGATCATAATAATCTCAAAAAATTGCCTGTAGTAGTATTATTTCTGTGAGGATTTTCTGGATTTTTGAGGTATAGTGAATTGGCTAACATTAAGATGAATAATATTGAGTTTCAAGTCAGTCATGTTAAAATTTGCATTGATAAAAGCAAAACTGATTTATACAGAAGGGGTAATTCTGTTGTTATAGCTGCAACAGGTACAGATTTATGTCCAGTTTTTTGGTTAAATAAGTATATCAATTTAGCTGAATTGAGTAAAAATTCTGATAGCTATATTTTCAGAGCACTGTCTTTTATGAAATCGAAAGATATTTATAAATTATGTAATGTAAATAGTCCATTGTCCTATACCAGAGCGAGAGAAATTTTGTTAGAGAGTTTATCAGATATTGGTTTAGATAAGCTTAAGTTTGGGCTTCATAGTTTGAGAAGTGGTGGCGCTTCTACGGGGGCTAATAGAGGAGTCTCTGATAGGTTACTTAAAGTCCACGGTAGATGGGCTTCTGATAAAGCCAAAGATGGGTATATTAAAGACAATTTAAAATCTCAAATGGCTGTTTCCTTGAATCTTGGCATATAGTTCTCAAATTATTTATTCCTTTGTTTTATCGAAGTTACTGCGAGCAAACAAACCTAAATTATGACTTGTCTCTTATTTAGCCATGTATTTAGTATAGAAATGTTTTAAATTCGGACGAATTCATGAGGGAGAATTTAAATTTATTTCTATTCCGTTATATTTGGAATTTCCCTATTCTATTTCTATCTTTAGACTTGTGGTACAAGTTTGGCTAGTATGTAAATCAGAAGTGGTCTGATGTTACTGTTGTTTTCTGCACGAATATTTCGAGGGCGGTAGTACGGGTGGGGTTTTATAGGCATATATAAGTCCTGATTACGTTTGATTATTATCGATGTGCTCGAGTAACTTTGATAGACGAAGTTAACGTTAAGCTCTGCATAATATATTACAGTTATGTTTGTATTGATATGTATTTAGAGGACATTGTGAATGTATATAGATGGAATTGTGGTATATTTTTGTAAATTGTAAAATGTTCACAAGATATTAAATGTTGTTTCGCTGAGAAAATAAGAAAGTTACTGCGAGCAAACAAACCTAAATTATGACTTGTCTCTTATTTAGCCATGTATTTAGTATAGAAATGTTTTAAATTCGGACGAATTCATGAGGGAGAATTTAAATACTTTGAAATATTAGCCACAATATGACGTCTAAGTACGACAACACACTCAAAAATATAAATAGTGAAATCTGGCTGACTTATGGTGGATATATATCAGCCGGATGTTATTGGATAGATTTATAATACTTCTAGTCTTTTAAACTTAAAACAATTTGATGGCCTAAGAAAGTGGTTGTATACCTTCATCTTTATGTCAATTTAGTGACAACATTGACATTGCCTTATTCCTGTATTGTCGGTATATTATACCACTTTCATTATACTGTGGTGGCCAGTTTTTATTGGTGACAGAAGCTGACGTGCCTGCAGAAGCTACAACCTCCCTGGAAAAACTTTCAAATCACAAGTCAATTAAGATCTGGGTCAACGTACCTGCAAGATAGCTTGAAATTGTAAACTATGTCATAGCATGTTTTGTACATTAAAATACACAAAATAATTCTCTAGGAAAGAAGCATGTAAAATATATAGGGATGAAAATTCACAAAAATTACCACACTTTCACTTTAAATTGTTTCTGGTTTTATGCTGTGCCCTTTTATAGCTTACTTTATATCATGGGTTTTGCTCTTTGTTGAAGGCTGTACGATGATCTATAATTGTTTACATTTTTTTCTTTTGGTTATTGGTGGATGGTTCTATCCTTTGGAATCATACCACAGCTTGTTTTTGAAATTTACTACTTTATTTATTTCCAGCATACAAATTCCAAGAAAACTTAATCAGGACCATGAAACAGATAGAAGACACATATTTTGAACTTGCCAACACATGTCCACAGAATTGTTTAGTGATCTGTGATAGAGGGATAATGGACGCTTCAGCGTGTAAGTAAACATCAGGCTTATATTCTAGGAACACTAAATAACTTAAGTATCAACATGTATTTAAATAAGCCCAACTATAGTGGCGTCTTTAGAACAATTAAATGAAAGAAAGGCTGAAGTACTTAAAATTAGGTTTATATGGGGTTACATAAAGGTTAACATGATGTTACTTCACAATTGTTGGATCGACGACGTTAAAATGAAAGTGAAAGTTAAAGTTAATAATGAAGTGTCAATATTATTTGATATTGTTAGATTTACCAACAGAAGACTGGGCGCAGATGAAAGCTGACAACAATTGGAATGAAATCCAGTTAAGAGATAATCGATACAATCAAGTTATCCACATGGTATCAGCAGCACGAGGGGCAGAGATGTTTTACACTGTAGCTGGTCATCAGACTAGACACGAGAGTATAAACCAAGCAATAGAACTAGACCAAATCACAGCTGGGGTATGTTTATATCAAAATAAGGAGATTTGTTGTCACTGTATGATTGTTAATTTAAATGAAGTGGATGTTGGCTATTAGAGGCAAGCATGCAGGTTTCAACAATGAGAAAAACCCACACAGATAGTCGTCTAGGTTTGTTTGTTGTTTAATGCCTCTTTCAGCACTTTTGTAATATATCCACACACAAATTTCTAAATTTGAAATGCCAAATTTTTTTTTAAACAATGAAGTATAAGAAATTACATTAAAGAAGATATCAAAACTAGCAGTCTAATGATTCACAGGAAAATATACATGTTGTCTGCTTGTTGGTTGGTTGTCGTCACTTTGACATATTCCCCATTTCCATTTTCAATTTTATGAACAGTAGTTTCTGGTTTCTGGATTTTTATGTTGAAAAAATTAATCTCCAAAGAAAAGAAGAGAAAATGTGTTTTAAATAGATATTTTTAAATTTGATTTTGTTTTGTTTGTAGGCATGGGTAGGACATCCGTATTATGATGTGATAGACAATACGACTGGATTTGAAGGGAAAGTAATGAGAATGATTTCAGTAAGTATAAAAATGAAAGGATGTGAGGTTGTCTGACTGATGTAGAAGAAACAAACACACAACAATTTAACAGTAAAAATAAGTTTACAAAAAGTATGAGTCCCATAACAGAGTAAGTAACAAAAGAAACTTGGGAAAATGACAATGAGTTTACCATGATGAATTACAGATCAAGGTTATGTTTCATTCCCCTATGCTGATTTTCCTGTCGTTTCTTGAAACTCATCTTGTTAGATCAGCAATACCTCCATTTCCTGTTTGTAGATAGTTGGATATTTGATCACATTGATCAAGAAAAATTTTCATCAAACTAGTATTGGTCTTGACAGCTGGATGCAATCCATGCATGTTTGTGTCAACATGTGTTATTGAAATTGCAGATTTTTTAACTTTATGAGAAGGTGCCATACATGTCATTCCGACACATCTAGTTGCAATTGTGTGATGGGATTTTTATAAAGAAAAATTAAACCATATCTTTTGCAGTACATTCCAAAGAGACATAATTGCAAATACCGTAGATTTATTAAGTATCCACAAACAATTGGTACCCATGAAAATGATGAATCCACAGTGTACATTAGTGTAAACTTTACTTTAATCTTTTCTTTGATACAAAGATTTCATTAAAATTTGTATATCAAAATACTGTTATTATATATTATTATGTATTTAAAAATGAAAAAATGAAGACAAGATACATGTGACATAATTTAAAAGTAATGAATATTTTATGGCTAGATTAGACTACTTTCCGTATAATATGTTAGGTGAATGTCTTATACATGTTATACCGTATAGTGGGTTATTTTCTGGGGGTGTAAATTTTGGCTTATTTTCATGGATAAAACAAATTACTTAAATGAATTCCACCAATTTAAGAGTACACATGCAATGGTGTGATACAATTTTTGAATCAGGCAAAAAATTTTGTGTTCCTTATTCAAAGAAAATCCTGAAATTCTACACCCCCCGAAAATAACCTGCTTGACGATATTATAGCAATTATAAATAATGATTTGTTCATTAAACATGTTAAAAAAGTATAGGTTTAGAATATTTGCATTTAAAAATCTGAAAAAATTAAAATGTCTCATTTAGGCTGTGTGTAACAGATTGGGTATAGATACCGGTGATAGACTCAGTACCAATAGTAAAAAGAGGAAGTTCCTTGTCACTGGTGTACTGGATTGGACAGTAAGTATATCTTATTTAGGCTGTGTGTAACAGATTGGGTATAGATACCGGTGATCGACTCAGTACCAACAGTAAAAAGAGGAAGTTCCTTGTCACTGGTGTACTGGATTGGACTGTAAGTATGAATTCCTTGTCACTGGTGTACTGGATTGGACTGTAAGTATGAAATCCTTGTCACTGGTGTACTGGATTGTACTGTAAGTATGAAATCCTTGTCATTGGTGTACTGGATTGGACTGTAAGTATGAAATCCTTGTCACTGGTGTACTGGATTGAACTGTAAGTATGCATGTCTTTAAGGTGGTACCTAACACCACAGGGAGATAACTCTGTAAAATCATATAAACGTTTTAATCACATTGTATTGGTAAGGAAATATTAAGCTTCTCAATCATAAAAATTAGTGTTTGTCAAACTGTTATGTATCCAATGAAATTTTAACGATAGAATGTGTGGTTCAAAGTTTTTGAAATTTTTATATTTTTTTCAAAGGGTCAAAGTAAATATTTTGTCAAAATTTAATGAAAATTAAACAAGCCAAATTTATTTTAGTCAAAGTGTTAGGTACCACCTAAAGTTAGAAATACAGAAGATATCTATTTAAGGTGTACTGTAAATTCATAAACAAATAATTAAATTTTGGATGTAATGCATCTTCTGATTGGCTGACAGTGCTTTTGTCTATCAGCTCATAGACATCATTTTTTTTATGTGACTGCAAAGTCATCAACGTTATTATTTATTATTATAATTGCTATTTTTGGAGGACAGATAAAATTGCGAGATTAATTATTCAGATTGCAGGCTAAACCTGCATTGAGATATATGTATCAGATATCAGAATGCCAGTTCTTATTATTGTGATAATCACCATTACTCGCAATAATTTCTCAATTTACTGTATTACATCAGTATGTTTTTCTTGTTGAAAGTCTTGAACAAAGCAGGTTTCATGTGACAGTCCTAAATCATATATATGTTATATTAAACCATGGAAAATTAAGCAACTATCAATCAATAAAACGAGTAAGAATGACTACAAGTCTAATCAGAACCTTTAGAAGTGTTTTAGGTGTTGTTTGACATGGGTTTTAAATTATTTCTTTATACAGAAAAAGAAAAGAAAAAAAAAAAAATCAAGGGGTTACGATTGCAATTGAGACAAGTATCCACCAGACACCCCACACATGAGAATATAAGCAACTGTTGGTCACTGTCGTCCTTCAACTATGAACAAAACCCATACCCTATAGTAAGCTATGAAAGGGCAGGCATGATGAAAAAATTAAAAAAATCAAGATGACCAATATATAAAGAAGATGTGGTATAATTGCCAATGAGACAAAGCTCCACAAGAGACCAAATGACACAGAAATGAACAACTATTGGTCACAGTATGGCCTTCAACAATGAGCAAAGCCCATACCACAGCTTGTTTTATGAAAAAAAAAGAGAAAAAAAAAAATGACAGACAGCAACCAATCACAACCACTGAATTACAGGCCCCCCTGACTTATATTTTTAAATTATTGAAGTTAATATATTTAACATGGTACATGTATATTGATTCTATTTTAGATATTCCCTCCCCATCAGAAATTTATGGTAACCCATGACTACCTTGTCACACCTAGTCGTAAAATGCAGGCCAGAATACGCAAGAGGGGACAAAATGGTCAGTATATTTTTATCTTTGCTGAGACAATATAATAAATCTTTCAAGGTGAACAATTTAGGAAAGAAAGGAATAATTTCTGTTGGGTACTCTTGAATAAAAGCAGAAAGCATGGAAGGTCATCTGAAAGAAAAATAAAAAATTTGAAGATTGCATATATCTTAAGGATGTACTTAGGTGAAATTCAAATAATCTAGAATTTAAAATCCATACTACAAGTCAAATACCATAAGTTATGGAATAAAATATTTTACCCTGTATTGTAGGGAAAAAACCAAAGGAGTTTGAACTTACGACAAAAATTCCTAAATCTGACCTGAGTACATCCTTAAGTTGAAGAAAAAAGGTTTAATCATAAATATTGTGAATTGTAAGTGCAGATTAACATTTGTGTTTCAGGTCAATGGACATATACACATACTATCCGCAGGCCGGAGATTAATGAAGAAAGTGTAGAACTCAGGATGGCCATTAATAGTAGAGATTACGAGGTCTGATGTTTATAATCATACATATCATTTATATATTTTGTAATGGGGATGGGAAGCACTCAAATAGATTAAATATATGGGGGTTGCATTTTTTTCAAATTTTATAAGAATAATTTGAAAACTGATGAAAACATTATTTTTTGAGTGGTCAAGGTCTTAAATAAGTGCTGTCCATGTGCCTCATGCGTTTGTTTGTAGAACAGCCCTAGAAATAAGAAGATGTGGTATGAGTGCCAATAAGACAACTCTCCATCCAAGTCATAATTTATAAAAGAAAACCATTATAGGTCAAAATACGTCTTCAACACAGAGCCTTGGCTCACATTAAAAACAACAAGCTATAAAGGCCCCCAAAAAGTGTTAAACTATTCAAACGGGAAAACCAACGGTCTAATCTATATAAAAAACAAGAAACGAGAAACACTTATGAACCACATCAACAATCGACAACCACTGAACAACAGATTCCTTATGGTTTAAATGTTTTAATGGTACCTATTTAATTATGAAGTCTTATTTCTGGTAGGTTCATCATTAGAATTAACATTATAACATAAAAAGAGTGAAAAACATATGCAAGAAACAAAGTGTCCTGTCCCTCTCATATAATTTATGAAAAAGTCACCGTATGGTCTTCAACAATGAGTACCGGTAAAACCCATAATACTTTATTTATTTGTTGAGTCATAAGAACTTTTGTGGATGCATCTTCTTCATCATATATGTAGTGAGGGCTATTCCTTTAAAATGTATGTGGGAGGGTAGGAAGGGACTTTAAAAATATCCCTACAACCAAGAACCAGTTTGGATAATTTTACATTATATTAATAGACACATACTGAAAAAAAAAGACTCTTGACCCACATTCAATTCTTAAACTTCCTTTCCTACCGTCCCACATACATTTTAATGGAATAACCCTGTATTAGTTTCTTCAGTTGTTGTGATTTAGAATTGTATTTATAGATTTTATTAGCCCAAAGAGATTATAGACATTACTCAATATACAAGAAACGGACCTGTTTCCTGTGGAACAACCATTACTTCCATCTAGATGAGTATGAAGATCCATGCCCTCCAGGGTGAGTGAACAAATAATTTAGGGTGGTACCAAACACCTTGACTTATATTAATTTGGCTCGTTTAATTTTCATAAAATTTTAACAAAATGTTTACTTTAACCCTTTGACAAAAATATAAATTTTTTTTAAAATTTTGTTGGATTTATAGCATTTTGACAAACACTAATTTTGATTATTGAGAATCTTACTATTCCCTTTACAATACAGTGTGATTAAAACATTTAGCTGCTTTTCACAGAGTTATCTCCCTGTCGTGTTAGGTACCACCTTAAATGCCAGTGTTACCTGGTAATATTGTTATCTGAAAGTTATTTTTTTTTTTTAAAGAAGTGGTGTTTATATATATAAATACAAAGATGTGGTATGATTGCCAATGAGAATTATCTACCAGAGGTCAAATAATGTAAATGTAAGCACCTAGCTTACCTTGAAGCCTTCAACTGGTCCAATGACACAGTTATCGTCCTTTGGTTTTCGTTGTCTACGAATATAGTCCCTAGTGTAAACAGTGTATAACTTGCATGTTTTATTTAATACACTTTCCCAATTTATTTATTTATATTAAATGCATGAAATATTAAGTAGGGGGATGTAATTACATGTCAAAAACATTTGGGTGCTGAAACTTTATGTTAAGGAGTGAATTGGTCCAGTTCTGAAAGGTCAAATTTTATCACGTCTGAAGCTGTCAAACTGAATTTTACACCCCCTTAACACAGAATTGCCAATATTTTGAGTTAGAGCTGGTAGAAGTTTCTATAATTTTGATATTATTTGTCTCACTGGTAGTACACTACACTGTAAAACTATTTTGAAGAAAGAGCAGGTGCGATTTTTTTAATTTGAATTTATTGTCTAAAAGAAATGCACTACGAAATAACTGTGTTCTCGGGCCTAAGAGATGGATTACTGAAATCTAGATTCTGTACTTTGGGAACTTTCCTGAATGATTTGCTGGTTTCAATTTGTCAAACTCAATAAAAGTAAAGGATTTACATCTTTGGTTTACAGAAATTCTGTTAAAAATTGACATTTTGGCATTCTACGGCTATAATAAGGATTTTAAAGAAGTTTACATTTTATGCCTAAGAGGCATGCTGACTTTCTATCTGACAGCTTTTTTGTTCCTGATATTTGTGTTTCTGTGCTTAAATCAAATTTAATTAACCATTTGTGAACTCTGAATAAAGAGAAAAGTAGACTATCACAGAAAAAAAGTGCAGAATATTTTGTTTTCATGGCCCTGGTTAAACAGCCTAACTGATGTATGTAAAATGTGAAGCGCTTTGTACATCAAATCTCTAGTCCATCACAAATATTTCACTAAATCTGAAAAGAAAGCTTTTTACTATATTCAGTACACCTTACTCCTTTAAAGGTTACCATATTTTTTTCCTGTATGATAGTAAGTGGTCCAAATTTATACCTTTTGAGACTTAAACTAAATGCAAGTTTTCCATCGAAATGTGAAAAAACTGGCCGCCAGACCATATTGTCTTTCAAAAAATTTAAATGCAAGAGTCCTTTTGCATTTAGACTTCTTGTATGATAACACCTTAGCATAGAAATGAACAAAAAGTAACACATTTTCACTTCTGATAGCTTCTGTGTGCATTTTTATATGTCAATATGGACTACCGCCTAAATTGACTCTAAATAATTCTCAGTACTGCATGGTCCAAGACCATTTTATACTCATGTGGTATACTTTTTGTAACTTTTCTATACATTTAAAGTACATTTAATATATATGAAAGAATAATTTAGGCTTAAAAAACTTCAAAAACTTCAAATTGGCTAACAAAAATGCATATTTATATAAGGCTTCCCTGAATTGGAAAATCTCTATTTTCAGGCATAGGCGCATATAAATTTGACTTTGGAATAAATACAATACATCTGATAAATAAAATGAGTGTGCAGATGCTTTTAATACTTAATATCTAATATTCAAGAGCATTTAAAAAGTAAATTTTTGCAAAATTTCAAGTTTTTAGGCCAAAATCTTGACAGTTGAAGATATTTAATTTATACGTCAAAAATAAACATCCAAATGTCAATACTAAAATGACCCCAGTTTCTGTTATATATGACATATGGCCATGAAACTTGGCAAACCATCTCATTATTGCCCAAGCTTAGGTTATGCAAAGTTTTATAAAGATTGGTCAAGTCTTTCTGTCCTATTAGGTCCAATGACACAGTTATCGTCCTTTGGTTTTCGTTGTCTACGAATATAGTCCCTAGTGTAAACAGTGTATAACTTGCATGTTTTATTTAATACACTTTCCCAATTTATTTATTTATATTAAATGCATGAAATATTAAGTAGGGGGATGTAATTACATGTCAAAAAAATTTGGGTGCTGAAACTTTATGTTAAGGAGTGAATTGGTCCAGTTCTGAAAGGTCAAATTTTATCACGTCTGAAGCTGTCAAACTGAATTTTACACCCCCTTAACACAGAATTGCCAATATTTTGAGTTAGAGCTGGTAGAAGTTTCTATAATTTTGATATTATTTGTCTCACTGGTAGTACACTACACTGTAAAACTATTTTGAAGAAAGAGCAGGTGCGATTTTTTTAATTTGAATTTATTGTCTAAAAGAAATGCACTACGAAATAACTGTGTTCTCGGGCCAACTACTATGAACAAAACCCATACATATTTTTACTCCAGATTTAAATATTTCATCATTGGAGACTGCTATAATACATTTTGTATGAAGCGCTTCTATCTACAAATGTGCACACGGTCAACTCTTTTACACCCCTATGAAGTTACAAAAATAAGCACTCAATACTTATAATTATACATTTTTTGTTTAGCTAGAATCATGAAAACACGATTTCTATCAAGTTTTTCGTTAATTTATCTGTGCATTTTATTGTGGGACCTTGTGCTATCTTTATTGTGTAATGAATGTTGATTTCAGAAGGACCTTAAATTGCTGTTAGCCAATCAAAATAACTGTATCATATTGAAACATAAATCTAATGTAATTATTTACAGGTGTAAAGGACTGATCCTTCTAGAAACATACACAACCCTTGAAGGAGATGACTTAAAAGTTCCAGATTTTCTTCAGATTGAACAAGAAGTGACTGGAAATTCCAAATATTCCATGTTTAATTTATCAATAAAAGAAGAAATGGACCGAACCAAAAGTGATGCGTCAATTGATAGTAGAGACGTGTAAAATCCAGAGATTTTCTTTGTATATTTTTAATCATCTTTTCAACGTTCAGGTGCGCATATGAACATGATTTTAATTGGTTTTGTTCTTTTTTGTCCAGGTGCTTTAACAAAATGGATGTTAAAGATGTTTTAGTCATAAAATTAAGACCAAATCTAAGAAATATATTTCTACAAAATTTTTGTTTACTTTAACATTCATTCATTCCCAAACAGTATAGAAGATAAAAATCAAGGCCGATTTGGTTCCCTCTGAAAATATATAAAATAGAGGATTTGTTCACACATTATCATTATTTTAATGCACCTGCGTTTCTGGATGCTTTTGTAAACAGGAAGATTGTATGACGGACTTGTACATCTAACCAGGGTATTTGCTTTCATATGGAGCAATTTTTTTTCATTTGATCAGGGTTTGAAAATTAGCAGGGTCCAACTGACCAATGGCTCCTGAAATTTTGTGTGGGCTACTATAACTTCTGTTTCTTGTATAGAACTACATATATTGACTACATAAGTTTAAGCTGTGGGGTACCATGCCAAAATTTTAACTTCAATGATACTTTGTAATTACAATTTGCTAATACTGTAAATTCAGAAATTAGTGCGAGGTTTTTATTATTGTGAAAATTACGACAGACTTGTAAACACAATAATTTAAACTCGCATTTTGAAATATTTTATATGAATTAGCCACGATTTTTCTCAAAATTGTAAAAATTAAAATCCCATTGAAAGTCTAAAATGACAAAATCGCAATAATAAATGCAAGCAATAATTTCTGAATTTACAGTAAGCAGATAAATGTTAACAGCATTTCCTCCATAAACTTTCAGGAATGAGCATTCGAACAAGTATCATTCATATGTCAGTATTTTAATTGTGTGTGACATGTATCCCTAAGACTCTGTTATCATTATGTTGTTTGCACAAAGGTTACGTTTTATTACAAGAACATTCATAGGGGGGCAGTAGTTTTAGAATTATTTGTTGTTGAATTTTTCATAAATTTATGTTCTTTTGAAATTATATTTTTAAAATGTTTTCTTTAAATCTAACAATGCATGTTGTTGAAAGTAATCAGTCATCTAATATTTTTGGGGCTTTATATTAGTTGAAATAAAATTAATTTTTATACGCTATGTATGAATACAAACATTCAAAGATTTATTACAGAGCCAACATGTACTTTCAATCCTCTTGTGTATTTGGAATTATGTAATTTTTTATGAAATAACCATTTACACACTATTTATGTACATTTTATGGAACAGCTGTTAGCATTTTTACGAAGAATTTATGAATATATTATTAAAAAGACACATTCTATCAAAATTCTAATTCACAGGCCCTGATACTGTCTTATCATGAGAGATTATATCAAACAGTTTGGTTTATTGTATTAACCAATTAAAAAAATATATATCCCATGAAGTAATAGAATATAGAAGAAAAGATACAAAGTTATTATTATATGACTCCAAGATTCAAATAGGAAAAACAAAAAATCTGGAAAAATCTATGTTGGTATAATATGATGGTTTACTTTTTCCAACAAAATAAGGAGGGAAAAATCAATAATTAAAGTTGACATTTAGTTAGCAAAGAGAAAACTATAAGCAAGAAATTGTTTTTATTGCTTTGTCTAATTTTATGATGTGGGAACTAAAGTCACATGTTGTCTATTTATAATTTTTTTTTTTACATTTTCATCATTTGCTGCTGTTGAATTGTTTTCTGCTTTCATTTTTGTGCTTGAATTTTTTATTCATTTATTTCACATTATAAGACAAGTCTTCACATATCATAACTATAAAAGAGTCTCAAATCAGTCAATTTTCATATCATTAAATGTTTAGATTTCATTTCAAAGATACATTATTTTGAAATGAAAGTATTAATTGGCAGAGTTGCTTCATCTTGACGGGAATAAGGAAGTATAAAATTAATAAGATTGAGGGGATGAGTCATCCCAAATTCCAGATGATAAAGTATTGTTACCTGGATTCTAAAAAATTAATCATTTCTTCCTGAGTTCGATAGGTGTAAATTCCGAATTCTCACAAAAATAAAAGTCAATCTCGACAACCCAAAATGTCATCCTGCTTTTTAAGATTGACAGCTACCTCTACAATTCCGTTCCAAAAACCTTATATTAAAAGGGATCCTACATCCTAGCTATAGTCATCTATTGTCAATTTTATTACAATGTCCTAAATAACATCCCGGTGTAGAACATTTTTTTTTAATTTAAAGTAGATTTATGGAAGCTATAACCAGATTCAACCTATGGCTGTAACATTTAAAGTCATAAGTGATAAGACTTTAAGGAAGAAACTGCTTATTTTTTTTTATCGTAGAATGAATTTCACACTTATTGGTTTCTGTGTGCATCCAACCATTCATCCAATTTCAAAGTGCTTTTCCTAAGAATTATGTACTGGGCAATCAGACAACCCTTATTATATAATGTTTCTAAGGCAGCCTTATTTGTTATATATCAGTAACTTTTAGTAGTTTTGTGTATCATTTACATTCTATGGATAAATGAATTGTACTGGATTGTATGTATGTTTTTTATTGACTGAAATCTCCGATTGTGTTATGATCCTTAGTTTATAAATCTTTTTAAAGGATTAGGTATGACTATTTGACACCTGTTTTTCCTCTTTTAGTGATTTAATAACAAAATTACCCAGCTAGATATACAGTCTTATATGCACCAATAGCAGGCATGAGAATATATTGTAGAATATTTCAGTCTCTAGTTATGTCCCTTTATAACATTTTATGCAAGCAGGAGCATCATCTGTATCCGATGGAAACATTCTCCATTTTTTGCATATCAGTTTGATAAAAAGTTAATATATATTTTAATCAAAATTTGCATGGAAGTTTTGTATTTGATCTGAAAACTTTTTTCAAAGAGGCATTATATTTGCATGAATTTATTTTATTAAATGCTTTTATTTTTCCAGAATATCTCCTAAATGAATTTCATATCTGAATGAAATAATTGTAAGATATATTTGTATATATATGTGAATCAACATAATTTATTACCAAAGTGTTCATGTATATAAAATACTCCACAAAACACACTGTAAATTCAGAATAAAAGGATGTCATATATTTTTGGCTACAGACAATAATTTGAAAGAAATTAATGACAATACTTGACATGTTGAGTTCTAGTAAAATATTATTATCAACGATCAGATTGCAAGCTTTATAGTTGTGTTATTCATCTTATTGAAATGTAAAAAAAATGTGATATAATTTCTGAATTTACAGTTATTTTCATTTAAGTATCTGCTGATGTTGTGTTAAAGTTTATGGATTGTTTATTTCCACCAAAATAAGTGTAGACTTGTCAAATCTAAATTCTTATTTAATGAAGATTTTATACTTGTGGGAGAAATGTTTTACTCACAAAAAAGAGTTGTTAGTTAAGTATTTTATTACCAAATGTTATTAAGACCCAATAACTGTAAATGTTCACATTTTGTATTTGATTTTCATTAACAATCACTTAGATAACCCTTATGTTTGGCAGTTGTGAAAGAGATAACTGTCTGTTGATTTATATGGAAGCGAATCTGGAAACATTAGATTAATCAAATCAGATTTAATTTAACCTATCAACATTGTTTGTCATTGTCTCTGCATGCAGCATTCATATAAACATATGGACATAAACATTTGACAAATTAGATATGGTAAAAATGTTCTATATATTACTCCAATTGATCAGCTAGCTGTTACATTGATTATGAAATTCATTTTGGTCTTAAATGCAACTGAAGATGTCAAAAATATTTTATCAAATGAATTTTATTTACCAAAGGATTGAAATAAAATTGTATTTTGAAAAAAAATCTGTATTACTGTCCGTCCAGTCAATTTGAAATCTCTAAAGTATTTTCTATCTCGTTTTACATTGACTTTTTGATTTTTAAGCTTTATATCTCCTGAAAAGGCCATTAAAGAGAATACCAATCATATGTACTTACAGATAATCCTTGATCATCTCAACCAGATTGATTTTCTCGCTGGAGCCGGTAAGGCGAAAGCGAGAAAAGCAATTGAGTTGAGATGAACAATGATAATCTGTTTATCGCTATTTTACCTATGATTATGATGTCAATTTCATGTCAATTTCCTTGCAATGCCACATGCCTCCTTAGTTTCTAATGATAATTTTCCATCTCGAGCAAGTAGCATGATATGAAAATTATCACAAAAAAAAAGATCAATGGAAAAATGCACAAAAAAGCAATAAAAAAACATAACAAAGCTCCATTTAACTCTCTGTTTTGGTAATTATTTCTTCAGCCAATGAAATTTCTCCAATCAAATTTTTAAAGCTGTGAACCATCGTCAAACAGAATGTTGAATGAAGCTTTGGCATAATTTTACCAGGGTTCCCAGATTGAAAAACATTGAAGGTAAAGAGGGGGGGGGGGGTGTTTTGGTGTGTAAGAGGAAATTGTTTAGCCCTCAATGATAGATGATATAAAATGCCGTCACTCATTATTTATTAACTGAGAGCCATTCCCAAGTGTAATTATATTTGGAACAGCCCAAAATGAAACCTTGACATATGATCTGTGTCTTAATCAGATTGAAAAATTACTCATAAGTTGAGATTTTGTTTTTTGATTCAAATTAATCACACTAATCATTTCTGTATAGAGTAATCACTTATGCACTAAAAAGTCATGAATTCTGAAAACTAAAGGTATATTGTACTTATGCTCGACCTAAGAAAGAAGAGGGGCATTATGTTTTTGATCTGTGTGTTCATTTGTACATCCATCTGTCTGTCAGGCATTTTTTGATGGAGTTGAAGTCCAATCAGTACACATGTCCCAATGCTATGATCTTTCTAATTTTAATGCCAATTTATAGTTTTTGGGATACGATTGCTTTTAAGCAATCTGTAGACTTTTACCATTGACTCAGGGCTCATTCCCTCACGTCAACCGTTTTATTCTAAACATTCAGCAACATCTTCAGATTCTTATGATTGTCTTGCTTTAAAAGGTAAAAACAAGCAAAAGGATTGAACATAAACAACTCCTGTAATGTTCTTCTCATAATCTTCATGTTTGATTTTTCCCTTGACTTATATGGGTGTTTTTAACAACACGGAAAATCAGAATTAAGCAGTATTTATATTTAGTGTTTTTATAAATTTAGAAACACGTCAGAGGGAATTCCCCAGTTTTGATAAATGCGAGAGTTCTTTGAATTCCGATAATTCTATTTCTGTCATGTAAGAACTGAAGTGGAGTTTTCTATATATTACCGTTATGAAACTGATACTGTACTCTCATAAAGAAATTGAGACTCATTCATCATATCATAAATTAAATAAACGTTCTTGTTCCAAATCGCACGTCGCGGGTTTGTTTATGTATTAATGCGCATGCGTATAGTTTTCTTGATTTCAAGGGGTATCAGATTGAGTGGTTGTTCTGGATTCCCCGCTTTTTAATTAATTTGAAACTCATTCGATTCTTTCTATATCTGCCTGCTATTGAGGGTTTAATATTGTTGTTGCATAATTTAAAATCATATGCATCATTTAAATTAAAATCAATGAAGTTTTACCTATAACACCCCTTTAGCCGAAATGGAGTCTTCCATATTATTGTTTCGAGTTGTCTCCCTTTCAGAAGTATTTCCCGTCAAAATCGTCAAGAAAAATTAACTCGTTAGATGTCGATAAACGTCGTATTATATTAAGAACGATCTCAATTTAAACAGAGGAGTGTGTACGGAAGGATTCATGCCCACTGACCCAAAGGAAATTAATAATTAAAGGGTTAGAAATGGGGTTCCTCCTAGAATTAACGGTGATAAGATACGAAGTGAATAGTCCGAGATTACTGGGTACAAGTCAAATCGGCACCTGGTTAAATCGGCATCTAGTCAAATCGGCACCTATTTAAAAGTCAATTCGGCATCCAATAATATTTGATATAATATATGGGACTGGGAAATTGGGTTCCTTCTAGAATTAACGCTGATAAGATACGAAGTAAATAGTGGGTACAAGTCAAATCGGCACCTGGTTAAATCGGCATCTAGTCAAATCGGCACCTATTTAAAATTCAATTCGGCATCCAATAATACTTGATATAATATATGGGACTGGGACTATTTAAGTTTGTAATTTAAGTATACTAGCATAAAAGTCCCCCACGGTCCCAGCTTGTCTGGCAAATCAGTAGTCGGACATCAGAGTAATCTGGAACTATGAAGTGAAATACCTTCTCTCTCTCTCTCAGTGACTGCTGTGGAAAGTAAACTTGGAATTGATAGCACACAAATAAAACAAAGTACATTGCTCGTACACTTGTATCCAGGATTAGCTATTTTTAAAGTTGAGTGACTATTCAGATTTATATTACCTTAGCATGTGCAGTTGAATTAGTTTTGAAAGTAATACTATCCAACTGTACCAGGCCTTGCGGTCATAAAACTTTCGAGTCAGTTTTTTTGTACTCCTACTCGAAAATCAACCAATGAAATTGCTTGATTTCTTGTTTCGAGCATGATTTTTGTGCTCCAAGCACTGAGCAAAGTTTTATGCCTTCAAGGCCATAGTCCAAATAATTATGACGTCTTGGAAGGCTATTATAATTTTTTTCTTTGAAGCCTTACTTCGACGTCGAAGAAAGGCGTCAAAGAAAAAAAAATATAATAGCATTTCAAGATGTCATAATTATTTGGACTATCAAGGCCAGGGCTGCCAAAAATGCGTGAGACTCGCGCATGTTCATGCTTTTTTGCAGCAGTATCCTTGGATCAATTTTTCCTCTTTGATCTTTTCTATTTTTGGCCAAATCTCACGAATTTGCTTAATGAAAAGTTGGCAGAACTGCTATACATGTGTCAATGAAAACTATATGGCAATCGTATCCCTCAGAGCATTCTGCTCTTTGATTACTATAAATTCACGGTCCACTGAACATGGAAAATGATAGTGCTAGTGGGGCATCCATTTACTTGTTTCAATATTGAGTTGTTAGATTATTTACATTAATCTCAAAAGAAAAGACAGATTTTTATGCCCCACCTACGATAGTAGAGGGGCATTATGTTTTCTGGTCTGTGCCTCCGTTCATTCGTTCGTCTGTCTGTCTGTGCGTCCGTTCGCTTCAGGTTAAAGTTTTTGGTCAAGGTAGTTTTTGAAGAAGTTGAAGTCCAATCAACTTGAAACTTAGTACACATGTTCCCCATGATATGATCTTTCTAATTTTAATGCCAAATTATAGTTTTGACCCCAATTTCGTGGTCCACTGAACATAGAAAATGATAGTGCGAAGTTCAGGTTAAAGTTTTTGGTCAAGGTAGTTTTTGATGAAGTTAAAGTTACATCAACTTGAAACTTAGTACACATGTTCCCTATGCTATGATTTTTCTAATTTCAATTTCAAATTAAGGTTTGACCCCAATTTTCACGGTCCACTGAACATAGAAAATGATAGTGCGAGTGGGGCATCCGTGTACTATGGACACATTCTTGTTATGTAAGGAATGACTGTAATATTTTTTCTGTCTATGAAGAAATAACATAAAAAATTTGGTGCACACTGAATAACGCGCATAGCGGGTTATTTAACAGCAGGCACCAAATTCTTTAGGTTATTTCGAATAGACAGAAAAAATATTACAGTCATTTCTTATAATTTAATTCTAAATTCCATAATAACCCATGAAAAAACGTTGATGATGTCACAGTCACATGACTAAACTATGTCTATGGGCTGATAACAAAATAACGTCAGCCAATCAGAAGATGCATTACATCCAAAATTAAATTATAATAGAACAAGGGCATAAACATGCAATGCTGTTAAATTGTAATGGAAAACATTCAAATCGTGAACAAGCTTATTGAAGCGATATCAAATTAAACAGCTTTTACAAAATGCAAGTTTTTTCCATAGTTAAATGTACCAAAGAATGTATTTTTAAAGGTTATATAAAAATCCATTGCTTTTTTCATTTATACAAGGTTCAAATTGATTTATTCTGTCAATGCATGTTGGAAGTATTTTCTTATTCTTTGATTAATATTGTTTATCGAGGTTTGTCTAATGAAATGATTCTTTTTAGCTTATATTAGAGTTGACTTTCATTTTACAGAGTGCTAACCATGATATCTGAATCTATTAGATAAAGGTTTACTGGTTTATTAGTCCGACACACAGATACAACTAGTTTTTAATTGCATTAAATCATAATTATCTGATAATCGTACGAAAAATATTGAGTGTTTACCCGTTTTTTAATGGCCAAGCTTAAAACTAGAGATGCGATTTTTAGAAATTCCTAAAATAGTGAAATTGATTTTGAGTGTACATCTTACCTTTAGAGTTCTTCTGTGTGCTGTGTGTCTCAATAACAAGTTAATTTATTTGAATGATAATTTCTGTTTTTAATATGTTAATTGTTGATACAATATTTGTTGTGTAAACTTTTGAATACATGATGTGAGTCAATTATATATCTGTATCAATAAAACTTGATAACATTTAAAAAAATGTTAATGTTTATGTCCCACCTACTATAGTAGAGGGCTTATGATTTCCAGTTTGTATGTTCGTCATTTCGTCCATGTTTGTTCGTTGGTCTGTCTTGCTTCAGGTTAAAGTTTTTGGTCAAGGTAGTTTTTGATTAAGTTGAAATCCAATCAACTTGAAATTAAGAATGCATGTTCCCTATGATATGATCTTTCTAATTGTAATGCTAGAGTTCTGACCACAATTTCAAGGTCCACTGAATATAGAAAATGAAAGTGCAAGTGGGGCATCCGTGTACTATGGACTATGGACACATTCTTGTTATACATCAGTCTGGCCACTGAAACTTGTTACTATCACATGATCAATATATAATACTTAGATTTTAAAATTTGCCCTTATTTTCAGTATAACTATCACTTAAAAAGCCATACAGCTATATATCTGTTCAATATTCCAACAGGGTGTAAAAAACTTTGTTGTTTCACTGTTTTCAGTCCATTTTGTTTTACAATTAGTATTGCCTGCAATGTAATAACATCATAGCATCGAACCTGACATCATGCTTTTTAAAGACCTCAAGTTATTAGGTGCAATACCACCAAATCACATCCAGCTGCATACTAAAAAGGGTCGTATTAAAAATAATCCCTTGAATTTGACAGTTGTAGGTAATTTATCCTACATTTCATTGCAGTAAGAAATTTTTCAGTCATAATCATATATCTTGGGTATTTGAAAGCACCATTATTTTTATGCCCAGCCGTGGTTGAGGAGGCATTAAGTTTTACACATGTCTGTGCATCAATCTGTCTGTACGTACATAAGTTTCAAAGTTTGTTTCAATTCTCTAACGTTAGTTTGCCTCTTCCAAATGTTTTGAAACTTATACACAATGCTTATGACCACATAATTCAGATCATGTTCAAAATTTGGTTGCATCACTTACTATTCTTGAGTAATGCCTCTTTATACACATCATGACATGAAAATTGCTGAATTTTTCGTTTCTGTTGTTTAACTTTAGTTTGCCTCAATCAAATATTATGAAACTTATACACAATGCTTATTCCAACAAAATACAGATCAAGATTGAATTTTGGTGGTTTCACTTTTACTGTTCTAGAGTTGTGTCTCTTTCAAAGGAAAAATTACTGAATTGTTTGTAACCATTCTCTAACTTTAGTAGTTTGCTAGCACCCTAGATTTGTGTTCTTAGCAACAAATGCTGAAAAACTTCCACTGTTATAATCTAGCAGGCTAATATGTTATTTATAACTTATTAAACATTTATTCATACTTTTAATTCTGGAACACCAAACATATGACCAGAATAACATTAAATGATCGTCGAATGACCATAATATTTGAAGTTGCACATAGAAATCCGTACGTAGTTAATTATTCCCTGTGCTTTTGGCTAATATGTCAAAGAACAATTTATGAAATATTTCATCGTCGAAAATCTGTAATTGCAGGTCTTTTATATTTCCCAAATAGCAAAATGTGCAGGAATATTGTTCATGTTCATCAAATCTCTATGATAGAGGAAATAAAGTTATATATAGTAGTCTAAGTTGGCAGTAAATTTAACTTACACAAAACGTAAATTTGTTTGATTCTGATGATAAAAATCCCGATTAAAAGAAAGTATTGTTGATCATGATATTCTTTTAGTTTAAAGGTGTACTAGCTACGAGATATATAAAAAAATCTAATATATGATTTATTTTTTTGTTCAATCATTAATGAATATGAAATAATGAAACAATGATTCGCTTCAAGCAGTCAGAAAGGTTCAATTTTGTCAAAAAAAGCTAAGAAACATTGAGAGTGAATTAATCACTTGCAAGTGAATATTTGCAAGTGAATAATTGCAAGTAAATAATTTGACTTCATTGAAAATGTATTCATGTAAACTTCAATTTAACGCCTTAGCTAGCTGGATTACATGAAATGTATGTGTAAAGTTATTTAAAGACTGACTTCTGGGTTGACGTTCACTTTTAGTGCACAGATTTTATAACGTTTTTAGCTCACCTGGCCCAAAGGGCCAAGCGAGCTTTTCTCATCACTTGGCGTCCGGCGTCGTTTACTTTTACAAAAATCTTCTCCTCTGAAACTGCTGGGCTAAATTTGACCAGACTTGGCCAAAATCATCTTTTTGGTATCTCGTTTAAAAACCTGTCAAACCAACCAAGATGGCCACCATGGCTAAAAATAGAAAAATGTAAATTTTGGCTTATAACTCTGAAACCAAAGCATTTATAGCAAATCTGACAGGGGGTAAAATAACTATTTGCCCCGAAATTTTCAGATGAATCAGATAACCCGTTGTTAGGTTGCTTCCCCTAAATTGGTAATTTTAAGGAAATTTTGCCGTTTTTGGTTATTATCTTGAATATTATTATAGATAGAGATAAACTGTACACAGCAATAATGTTCAGCTAAGTGAGATCTACAAATAATTCAACATGACAAAAATGGTCGGTTGAACCCTAAAGGAGTTATTGCCCTTTATAGTCATTTTTTACCAATTTTTCCTAAATTTTTGTAATCTTTTACAAAAAATTTCCTCTGTAACTACAGGGCCAAATTTAACAAAACTTATCCACAATCATTATTAGGGTATCTAGTTTTAAAAATGTGTGTGGTGACTCAGCCATGACCAAGATTGCTGCCATGGCTAAAAATAAAACATTGGGGTAAAATGTAGATTTTGGCTTATAACTCTGAAACCAAAGCATTTAGAGCAAATCTTGCAGGGTTAACTTGTTTATCAAGTCAATATCTATCTGCCCTGAAATTTTCAGATGAATTGGACAACTGGGTGTTGGGTTGCTGCCTCCCAATTGGTAATTTTTAAGGAAATTTTGCTGTTTTTAGTTATTATCTTGAATACTATTATAGATAGAGATAAACTGTAAGCAGCAATAATGTTCAGCAAAATAAGTCTTACAAATAAGTCTACATGACCAAAATGGTCAGTTGACCCCTTAAGGCGTTATTGCCCTTTATAGTAAATTTTTAACAGTTCTCATTAATTTGGTAAATTTTGGTAAGTTTTTACAAAATATTTTCCTCTGTAATAAAGGGGCTAGTTTATTCCAGATAGAGAAAATTATAAGTACCAATAATTTTCAGTAAAGTAAGATCTACAAACACATCAACGTTATCAAAACACAATTTTGTCATGCATCCACCTGTGTCCTTTGTTTAATATGCACATATACCAAGGTGAGAGACACAGGCTCTTAAGGATGTACACCTCTGAGGAGCCAAAAATTTCTAGAATTAAACTTTTTTTCTTAACCTGATTTTTGGGTTTATAAGACTGTAACAAAATAATTGGTGAAGAAAAAATAATATGGTGGTGCACTTCTTTTTTCGCTACGGCCCTTTGAAAATGCCCAATTTTGATGATTTCCCCATTTTTCATCGATTTTTACCTATTTTTGGGCTATAATCGTGAAAAAAATTACAGTTGTCAAATTAGAAATCAAATTAGTGAGCAAGTAAGCAATAACACAACATTTACTTCTGAAAATTGTCTAAGGGGCACCGTATCACTAAATCATATAGACCAGCCTATGAATGTTACACAAACAGGTACATGTAATCACGAGGAAAAACAACCACCACAGTCTAGAATGAACAAGGTAACTTAGGACATCTAACATTGTTATCACAAAACCACCAAGAGACACAAACTTGTCCTTCTCTACTTCCACCTTTGGGTCATGAAAATTGTAAAAGAGATATTGATAAGAAAACGAAAGAGACTCGAGGACAGGCTACAAAATTACGAAAAGTCGGAACTGAACTAGCAAAATACAATAGTCAGCTATCTACTACAAAATCGTACATTGCTAGCTTAGAATCAAAATTAAAAGAAATAGAAGACTCTAATAGAAACCTCTAAACAAAGATACTTTTGATGCAAGCTTAAGATAACAGTCCAAAAAATAACCTCGGATCAACAAACATCTCAGCACGTAGATAGCTCAAATGACAATTACTGATACTTGAACAGCGTATAAGACAACTCAAGCATGAAAACTTAAAAGTCAGTATACGTATGGAGAAACTAAAACATTGAGTTAAATGAACCTGTCACATACAATAAACTCATCATAGATAAGTAACAAAGAAGCGTAACAATAAGAAGGCTAAATCGCACAACATAAAGAAGTCAAAAGAACCCACTTCACACACTGAATCTCCGAGTTTTCAAGTCACTAACTGTCTATCTGATACAGTAATAGATTAAAATCGTAACTTGAATACATCTTTAACTCAAAAATCAATCATGTAACCATCAGAAATTCATCCAACTCAAAGTCCATTCAGCTCGGCAACATATGCCCCAGCCGTCAACTTCTCGCAGTGCTCAAATCAGTCAACCATGGCATACCCAAACAAAAATCAATTTTTATCGACAGAGATGACTCATGAAACAACCTAGGATACCACCAACAACCACTCAGAGAGTCTCCATATCGATGCCAGTAATGCAACAACCGACCTTGCAAATGAGATCATTCCGACACAAATGCTGATTGTACGCTCAGCATTATATCATACAACACTGAATGCTTCCGTAGCAGTAAACCGTATCTAGATAAACTGTCGAATATGGGGGACATCATAATACTTCAGGAACATTGGCTCTACAGTTTTGAAAAAAATGAAATATATGATTTTCTCCCAACGTCCAAGAGGGAAAGGGGACACTGCTATTTGCTTTAAGTACAATATGGCTCATGCTATAGAGGAACAACAAGATGGAAGCAGTCGAGTCACAGTAGTTCAACTAAACTGTAGGACTAAACCACTGATAATTATTGGTGTATATATGCCGTGTAGCAACTCGAAAAATACAGATAATGAGTTCAAAGCGATTTTAGAGGAAATAAGGGAAATAATATATAAACTCAAGTTAACCTGTGATATAATAATGGCTGGTGATGTAAATGCCTCAATAATGAAGGAAAATATGAATCGGAGAGACAAGTTGCTTTTAGATTTTATGCATGAGTTTGAACTTCACATACCAGAAAGTAATGAATGTGACACTTATTTTCACCATAGTGGGAAATGATTGTCAAGAATGGACTACATATTACAAAGTAACCATCATATCATTAGCAGATCAAAGCAGACAACCATATATAATTCGAAAAAAAGATTACCTGGGAAAAAGTAAATCAAACACATTATCAATCATTGTTATATGAAAAACTTCAAACACTTGACATCGACAATCTTGATATTAATATTAGCAATGTAAATATCTTCACAGAAATGCTCTGTAACATTATAGACACATCAGCTAAGGAATGCGCAAAACCAAATAAGCAAAAAATTCGCCCTCGAAAGAGATACTGGCCTGATGAAATCAAAAAGGCATGTTGTGAAAATAAACATCATTTTTGGAAGTGGAAGATGGCTGGTCGTCCAAGAGATCAGGAGAACATTCACTTTAGAAAGAAGAAGAACGGAAAACGCAAACTTAGGTCGACTCAAAGGCAACTACAAGCGGTAGCCAGAAAACAAAAGTTTGAAAGCATAATGACAGCTAGGGAAGGTGACCAAAAACTCTTCTTTAAGTTAGTAAATGATCAACAAAGAACCGGTATGGAAAAAACATCACAACTGAAATTTAAGAATGGTATCTATGACAACCCTGATTCAATACGGAAAGGGTGGGCTGAGTACTTTGAGGAACTAGCAACACCTTCAAGCTCTAACAACGAAGATGTTCTATATAACAACCAAGTAGAGTTAGACTGTCTTTTATTTGAAGATTCATACATTTCCAATCTGCGAAATAGTAAAAAAATAGCAGGTTGAAAAGGTTATTAACACGTTAAAGAGCGGTAAAGCAGCCGATTGTGCAAACTTGACAAGTGAACATTTACAGAACGGAGGCCAAATAGTATATATCAGCAGTAACAAAACTAATCAATATGATGTATGCTCAATACCAGATCTCCTCAAACTCGGTATAGCAACGCCAGTATATAAGCGTAAAGGGAAACAACTAGTTGACCCAAACTCTTACAGGAAAATAACTGTAGCCAGTATTCTAAATAAAATACTAGAAAAAATACATTTGGAAAAGAAAGATGAAACACTTAAAAACGCAAAGAGCCCACTACAAAGGGGTTTCATTAGGGGTATATCTGAACTAAATGCAGCTCTGATACTTAATGAACTAATTTCAGAGGCACAGGACATGCACATGCCATTATATGGTTCCTTTCTTGATGCCCAGAAGGCATTTGACTTAGTTTGGTACAGCTCACTACTACGAAAGCTACATCAAAGTGCTATTGACAGTGACTCATGGCTGATGTTCAAGGAATGGTAAAAAGATTAAACATCTCAGATAGCATGGAAAAGTGAACTATCAAAAGACTTCTCTGAACATCAAGGGGTACAACATGGTGGAATTAACTCCCATACAGCATATAAACTTTAATATTAACCCAATGTTGGATCATATAGAGACTCAACATTTAGGAAGTTATATTGGACCAATTTTTGTGGCACACCAACAGTAGCAGATGATGTATGTCTGGTGTCAAACAACCCAGAGGATCTGCAAGCAATGTTTGACATACAAGGGGATTATGCAAATAAAGAACTTACCTGTATATGTAAAACAAAATCATCAGTGGTACAATTTATCGACAAACAATCTAGGAAGAGATTCCAACGTCACAATCTGCTGTGCATCTAGGTATTGAAAGAGATAATTCATCAAAGTGTGGCACAAAAAATGTTAGCAACGCAAGGAACAGTGCTGCAAGAAAGGCAAAATATGCACTGATGGGAGCTGGCCTCCACGGTCTGAACGGGTTAAACCCCACTGTATCCATCCATATTATCCGTATATTTATAATTCAAAGACTCATACATGGACTTGAAGTAGTTAGATTAATGGTTAGTGATATAAAAGCACTGTCATCTTATTTTAAAGGTATTCAGCATCTACCAGAAAGAGCAGCTGATTCAGCAACTTATCTTTTGTCTGGCCAGATGTCAATAGAAAATTTTGTAGAAGAAGAAATTGATAAAAGAACTTTAATTCTGTTCGGAAATATTATAAGAATCCAAATACAGTGGAGTTTAAACTAGCAAAGAGACAGTTAGCTATCAAGGACAGAAACTCAAAAGGCTGGTTTATCTATATATGTACAACAGTTTTTGAAGACATATAACCTTCCTTCTTCATCAGTACTTCTTCAAGAACCACCAGGAAAATTCACATGTAAAAACTTAGTATCTAAAGCTATAAAAACATATTGGACTAACAAAATACATTCGGAAGCCCGTGAAAATCATCTCTTCAATATATAAACTTTGAAAAGTAACCTTTGATAATCCACATCTTGTATAGAAAAGTTCAAAATTCGAACATTTTTCAATCCAGAGGGCAGGTATCAAATGCAGACTGATGTTAGACACTTATTTACTTCAAATACGAAGTAGACTCAACCTGTCTATTATTTCAGTATGGTGCTGAAGATAGGAAACATTTCCTAATTCAATGTGTCGCTCTTGACAGTATAAGAAGTCCATTCTTGAAAATACTACGTGAAAAAAACACTGAGGTGGTAAGAGATGTGAAACTCACTGATGCAATTTTTGAACAGACAGATGAATTGTTGTCTTTGATTCTTGACTGTACAGGATATCAAGTTATTTTTCCATCTAGACAAGAAGAATTTGAGGCCGAGAGCAGAGGCCTGTGCTTTGCATTACACATTAAGAGAAGTGATATGATTAAGACTTTACAATAACTGTGGTCGTAGCAGAAGTGCGATATAGTGTCACAGGCTGACAGGCACATTCATTATTTAATTACAAAATATATAGTGAGAGCAGAAATGCAACTTTGTGTCACAGGGTGACAGGAACATTAATGTTTAAATGTATAGTGATAGTATACATAGGGTTAAGGTGAGAGTGACGGAAGATTATTGATCTCATAAGAGAAATTAAATAATAATTTTAATTCTAGTATCTGTATTTTATTTATAAATATCTCCCCAGACGATTAGATGGTGTTTCAGCCTTTAATTGAAGACCAGTAGTGGACGTATTACGTTGTATTCCTAAAGGTTCTCCAAGATAGTGGAGGAATAATACAAAAACAGAACAGAACAGAAAGGAAAAAATGTCAACATTGAAATTGAAACAAAGATAAGTAATTTGATTGACTGATTCGATGCACAAAAAAAATCATTCTTATACAGGTAAAAACGATGATAAACATATAGTTAATCTATAACATGGAATTAAGCAGACCTAGTAAATTCAAATAGCATAAGTACACTTAATTTATTTATATCTATATTTATGTTTACATCGCTTATATTGTCATCGGATGACTTTGGAGGTCAACGCGATAGCTACGTATTATCATGCCCATGCCTTGTTTATTGTTTATTTTAGACTTTTAATAGTTTGGATAAATGTTTTACATTGTTATCAATCAAATATGACAATTTGAGTCAAATCGGTGAACATGAATTTGACAGGTTACAAATGGCTGAAAAGTATCATCAGCAACAAAACAAAAAAACACGGTTAACTCTGGTTATATATATGGTATGGTACTTGCGACCTAACAATAAAAGAACCAAAACAATACTTAGCACTAGCATCAGAAACAGACAGCGCTGTCGACAAAGCTGCTGAATACCTTAGGGAAAATTAAAGAACTGATCAAACAATATTTTGGCTGTAATCACCTTTCTTGAAATACTGGTCTACTCAATATTAGAATACAACAAAAAAAAAAAAAAACAAGGACCCTAAAACACCAGAACACTTCAAGGAACAAGACAAAAAACTAGGATGACAAATATATAAAGTAAATGAAAGGTCAGAAACCTCAACAAGGATTAATTAATATACTCGCCAATATTTACAACTGACATCATCCATAATTTAAAAACAATAAAAAAGCAAAAGAACTAGGACTTCAACAACCAGAAAAAAACATTCAACTTTTGGCTATATGCTGACGGGATACACCCAGGATTACTTCTAGCTAAAGTCTGACTAAGGAAAATAACTAAACATGTATAAATCGACTGTTGAAAACAAGACAAGTAAGGATAGCCCTTGCTATATCTGTTAAAAACATCAACTACAACCAATCCAATTAGTAAGGATATCCCTTGCTACATTTTACTTACAAATTGAACCAATCAGAAAGGATATCCATTGCTACATTGGACCGCCACCCGAAACAAAAATCAGTAAGGATTTCCCTTGCTATATTCTACATATAAATTGAACCAATCGGTAAGGATCTCCCTTGCTACACTGGACCGTAACACCAGAAACAATCAGTAAGGATATCCCTTGCTACATTGTACACACTGAAAACCATAAGACAATCACCAAGGAGGTTGCTATATTATCGCCAAAATGAAGTACACACTGTTTCTTTTCCTAGCCAGCTCATTAGTTCTGCATGTCATAAATGCACATACAGGGTCATTAATACAAAACCTAGTAAACTTACTATAAATCAGAAATTCATTATAGCGGTAGAAGACCAATATCATTACCAGTACAAGCAAGGCACAATATACCAACAATATTACTAATCATCATACTATCAGATGACATAGAAACAAACCCAGGTCCTAAAACAACAAATCTACTCCCATGTGGTCTATGTGAAAGACCTGTAACATGATCAACAGAGGGAGTATGTTGCGACTGTTCAGTATTTGGCACCACCGCTCATTCATCGAGTTATGCACAACAGACTATGAACTTTTACAAATGTCAAATATGCAATGGATGTGTTGCAAATGTGACAGCCTTAATATATCTCCTTTCACTTATCATGCATAATACGAGATAGAAAACATAAGCTACTATGAACCATTAACAACAGATCTAAGCTACATGGAAAATAAATCAATAACCGAAAAGCAGTCTGATGTAAACACAACAAAAAAGAGAGTACAGATTAAAACACCACCGACCTATAACATCAACAATAATAATACTTTATTCCAAAAGCAAGTACAGCCTATAGGATATACATTAAATTTTTGACAAATTAATTATACATGCATCATATTAAATAAACAGACATATAATAATAAAAGAAATCTCAGAATCATCACGATAAACTGCAGAAGTATTTAAAAAGACAAAACCTCTGAATTTAAAACAACAATTTAATGATGCTATAAAATCAGCAGAAGAATTTCCGGATAACTAAGATGAGGGTATCCAAATTGCACCTATTTTGACAGTTTTTTTAATCTACGTTTATTTATGCTACAGACAAAAAAAGTGCCCATTATGTGTTTATTTTGTAGATGTATCATAATTTTTCTATATGGTTTCACCAATTTAATTTTGAATCCATATCGAATTATAGAAAAACAATTGTCTAAACTGACCTCCAAACCATCAATGATTCTCTAATGAGGAGTACCCAAATTGCATCCATGCTTAAATTTGCATCGTCAAAAGTCGAATTACAGAGCTTTTGTTTAATTTCTTAAATATTTTGAGCAATTGGATATAAGTCCATGCTTACTCTTCATTTTTTAAGAAATAGATGCTTGTAACATATTGTATTAAATAATTTTAAAAAGATGGCTTTTTGATGACGTCGCATGGCGACGTTTCCGTACATTTTACTTTTTCAGTAAACAGTTCCTCTGTAGATAGATACTGTGAACGTTTTGTGTATATATAAACATATTTGCCTATTTTGAAAGACGTGCATAGTACATGTAGTATCATATCATGAAAATGCAAATTGTTTAATCTCTAGGATATCTTGTAAGATTTCTGCTGCTATATTTGCTAAATATATGCAATTTGGGTACTGCAATTTGGATATCGTGACCTTATACATCATACAGGAATGACAGAGGAACCTTAGGGGATGGCTAATTTTAGTCTACAACAGTATGATTGGCACTGAACAACCGCAATTTGTAACAAAATGCGAGATTGAGTGGGTTAAGCTCAATCTAAAAGAAGCTCAAGATCTTATAATTATATTATCGTCGACTCGTACTACATGCTACACAGAAACAATGTTCAACTAGAAGAACTAGAAAAATCCCTTGAAAAATCACAGAGGAGAACAAAAACAGTTCCATCGTTCTTGCAGGCGATTTCAACTGCCCAGACATAATGCGGGACAACCTCTCCATTAAGAAAAAGGCCCAAGATCAAGATATTCAAAAGATAAAAACAGCTTATAAACATAAAAACTCAATTATGTCTTGCACAATTCCACGAAGTACCAACAAGGGAAAACAATCTACTGGACCTTGTATTCACAACAAATCCGTCGATTCTGAAAATCTCCACGAATATACCAGGTATATCTGATCACGCCATCATCATAACCAACACACACATCAAACCGTTTTACCCTAAATCCAACCCTCGAAAAGTATACACCTGGACAAGAGCCAACCGGGATTAAGTTAATAAAGATATAGATTCACTTTCAACACAAATAAGGAATAACATCCAAAACAATAAAAAAATGTCAACGAAGCTTGGTTGACATATAAGAAACACCTATTCGCCAGCCTAGACAAAAATATACCATCTAAAATATTCAAGTCAAACAACAGATTAACATGGATAACCCACAAGATCAAGAAATGCTGAAGAAAAAACAAAACATGTATAACCAAGCCAAAAAAATCTTGGACAAATTACTGCAACTATAAAAAAAAAAAACTCGCAAGAGAGAAATCAGGAAAGCAGAATATATCTATATTAACATCGCCGTAATCGAAAAAATGAACAAGAACAACACAAAACCATTTTGGAAATATGTCAAGTGTAGGAAGCAAGACAACATTTGAGTTGCACCACTTAAGAGACAAGGACAACTCATTAACGACAGCAAGGAGAAGGCCCAAATTCTACTGGAGCAATTTGCGTCTGTCCTCAGAAAGGAAACAACCCAAACATTACCAAAAACAAACATCAGGGTAAAAGACTTCATAACTCAAATCACCATCAGAGCAGAAGGAGTAAAAAAACTGTTACAAAAAAATCAACCCATCCAAAGCATCTGGCCAGGACAACATACCAAACAGAGTACTAGTACTTAAACAATGCGCCGAACATCTGCCACCAATAATGACATCAATATTCCAGCTATCCGTAAGACAGTGGTAACCTACCAGATGACTGGATAAATGCCAACATCTCTAGTATATTTAAGAAGGATGACCGACATGCGGTTGAAAATTGCAGGCCCTTCTCACTGACACCAGTACCCTGTAAGCTACATTTTATGCAGACATGAGACATATGCTTAAACACATAGAAAAGCATAACGTATTGACATCATTAAACCATGGCTCCAGATCGGGATATTCCTGTGAGAATCAACTTGCCCCTACAGCCGAGGAGTTTAAAATAGCAGTCCTCAGAAAGCGCGACTAATTTTATGGGCTATTACGTACATGGGAGAGATATACTGGCCAGATATACTTGCCTCCCCATGCCGCTAAAGTTATATTTGATTTAGAGCAACAAAATCACATCTATTTCCATAGCACGTTTTTTTTCAAAGAAACAGAAAACATCACATGACAAATATGCATCGTTATACAAAGGGACACAACCCTTACGACTTTACCATAAAACAACACATACGACCATACATATACATAACATCTCGCCCCCAAAAGGAAAATTTCTCAAATTTTATCAAAAAGTAGTATGTGTTTTATCCATATACAATTTCAAAAATACATATACATTACAGCGCAGACCAATCCGTCACACAATAGCCGAAAGTAATCTAGCTGTGACGTACCCATCAATACACAGAAGTTGGAAATACAGATACAGATAAAGTGCCCCTTTAAGAAGATTGTAATTATTTAAATGATTTCAATTAAATGTATGCACATTTCAATTTCAGTCTTTTATTAAAGTATTCCGTATATCACTGACCTTGTAATTGTTATGAATGAAAAAGAACCAGAAATCGACGTAATCAACGTCGAATCAGGTCGATGTTGTAAAGAATGCGAAACAACTCATCCCAGGGACAAGTCGGACCGAGTCCACTCGAACCGTCTAATAAAACAGCTGAGGTTACCCCGCTTCCTGTTAGAGAACTTGTAAACGTATAGACGGATCAAGGCGGGAAACACTTGGCTGCTTATATAAGTAAACACTAAAGCACGACGGGAGCGTTCCTCCTTATGCGTTTCCCTCAGTTTTAGTTTGTTACCCCGATTTTGTTTTTTGTCCATGGATTTATGAGTTTGAACAGCGGTATACTACTGTTGCCTTTATTTAGGTCAGTCAACGCACCCTCCCCCTGATGAAAATACAATCCAGGACATGCTCCAGTCGTAGGAAACCAAGTATACATAGCAATTCTAGACTTATCCAAGTCATTCAATACTGTACTTCACGATAGACTACTGCACAAAATAAACCAATATGAAATTAGAGGTAACATACAAAAATGGATTACTTTATTCCTGACTGAAAGAAAAATGCGAGTCCAACTTGATGGAGAACACTCAACGTATGCATCAGTCAAATTTGGGGTCCCCAAGGAACGATATTAGGACCAATCCTCTTCCTGTGTCACATACATGATCTACCAGATGCAGTAAACTCGTCAGTCCGACTATTTGTAGACGACTGTTTGCTGTACTGGGAAATCAAAAACGAAAATGGTCACAACAAACTACAAGAGGACATAAAATCACTGGAAAATGGCAGACGATTGGGATATATGCGCTCCAACGCCAAATAAATGCTATATGCTTAGCCTGAAAAGTAAAAGCGAACGGTGCTACAACCTTAATAACCACCCTCTCGAACAAGTGTCAGCCAACCCTTACCTCGGGCTACAAAACAGTAATATCTTAAATGGAAGGAACAATTAACAAAGACATGTATCAAAGCCAGTTCCACGCTAGGCTTCCTTAGGAGAAACATACAACACTGCCCTAGAGAATGCCGAAAAACAGCATACATAGCACTCGTAAGATTTATATTGAGTACGGATCAATTATTTGGGACCCATATACCCAAAAAGACATGGACAAATTGGAATCCATACAAAAAAAGGGGCTAGATTTTTCACCAAAGACTACAAACCAAGGGCTGAATAATGTATGACTAAAATGATATCAGAACTTCAGCTTCCGTTACTAAAATCAAGGCGACAACAACAACTGATTTTCTAAGTTTTTTAAGTGGTTGAGGGGAAGATACCAGCGCTTCCTCCAGACGATTATATAAAATTCCATAGACCCCAACGACAAATAAAGGCAATAACATATAATAACTTTGTAACTAAGAACATTATCGACCAACAAGTCCGTAACAACAAACGAGCGGTTATAGTTCCCATCAGTAAGACTGACCAGTTCAAAATCTCTATCTTTGTGCGCACTGCAGTTGATTGGAACCATCTAGAGGACTCGGTAGTGTGCGTCACTACAGCCGAGGAGTTTAAAATAGCAGTCATCAGAAAGCGCGACTAATTTTATGGGCTATTACGTACATGGGGGAGATATACTGGCCAGATATACTTGCCTCCCCATGCCGCTAAAGTTATATTTGATATAGAGCAACAAAACCACATCTATTTCCATAGCACGTTTTTTTCAAAGAGACAGAAAACATCACATGACAAATATGCATCGTTATACAAAGGGACACAACCCTTACGACTTTACCATAAAACAACACATACGACCATACATATACATAACATCCCGCCCCCAAAAGGAAAATTTCTCAAATTTTATCAAAAAGTAGTATGTGTTTTATCCATATACAATTTAAAAAATACATATACATTACAGCGCAGACCAATCCGTCACACAATAGCCGAAAGTTATCTAGCTGTGACGTACCCATCAATACACAGAAGTTGGAAATACAGATACAGATAAAGTGCCCCTTTAAGAAGATTGTAATTATTTAAATGATTTCAATTAAATGTATGCACATTTCAATTTCAGTCTTTTATTAAAGTATTCCGTATATCACTGACCTTGTAATTGTTATGAATGAAAAAGAACCAGAAATCGACGTAATCAACGTCGAATCAGGTCGATGTTTTAAGGAATGCGAAACAACTCATCCCAGGGACAAGTCGGACCGAGTCCACTCGAACCGTCTAATAAAACAGCTGAGGTCACCCCGCTTCCTGTTAGAGAACTTGTAAACGCATAGACGGATCAAGGCGGGAAACATTTGGCTGCTTATATAAGTAAACACTAAAGCACGACGGGAGCGATCGTCCTTAGGTCAGTCAACGCACCCTCCCCCTTATGAAAAATTCTTAATTCGTCACTGAACGGTCGAGATCCCCCTTTTCCCATATATATTCATGTATTGGAAATATAACAAATCAAATTAAATAAGGGGGATTCCCTGGAGTCAACCCACCCCTCCTATTTGAGAACTTGTAAATGGTCGAGATAATCTGCAATAATTGAAGGATCACTAGAAACTTAAACCATATAAATTCATGTATGGGACAATTTAACACATCAAATGAAATATTTGGGGAGTCCCTTAGGTCAACATCCGAGATATCCCCCTAAACCATATTTGTTCCTGTTCGCCATTTCGAAAAGATTTGAATGACATACAGAGTCAATCTCCTAGGCGACACTAGACAAAACCAATGTGTACTGAACTGGTATGGCCTTTGCTCATTGTTGAAGGCCGTACGGTGACCTGTAGTTGTTAATATCCGTGTCATTTAGGTCTTTTGTGGATAGTTGTCTCATTGGCAATCATACCACATCTTCTTTTTTAAATTTGCCCATTGTCAGGCGACCATATGAATGACGAATTATGGGAGCTTTGTTTTGGAGACTTCCTAACATCAGCATGTTACAATTATTTCTTGTTTATTGTAAAACTTTATTGATGCAAAAAATGAGCCTAGGTTAATTGAATTTACTTTTATTATTTTTTGAATCATTCCTCGGACTATAAAATTTTTCATTATGGCACATATTTAAGAAACCATATCAATCTTCAAGCAGTTTTGAGTCCACGTATGTTTGCCCAACTTTTTTATAATCACCTGTCATTTTATTCCAAACTTGGTATGGAGTGACATCATGGAGTTTGGGTGAAGGTCGGGGTCATTTATATTTACTATGGGCATGTCGGTCAGACCACACCTTTGATCCCTGTAGTAGTAAACATTTGTCTGATTTGTGTCTCATAACTTTTGTACTGTAGAACCCAAACTCAGTGTTCCTTCCAGGGAATAGTTATCAAAGGTACCAGGATTATAATTTAGTACGCCAGACGCGCGTTTCGTCTACACAAGACTCATCAGTGACGCTCAAATCAAAATATATATAATGCCAAACAAGTACAAAGTTGAAGAGCATTGAGGATCCAAAATTCCCAAAAAATTGTGCCAAATACGGCACAACTTTTTAACGGTAGGGAAGCAAACATTCATACTATTACAAACTCGTACTACGTCAACTTGTTCTTCAGTTTTCATAATTATACGACCGCAAAACATTTTTGAAGCTAAACCTCTCATTTGTGTGACAGCCGAATCAAATTCTATTTCATTGACAAAGATGTTCGAATGAAACAAACAGACACATTAACACGCATACCACATCTTCCTTTATCTACAATAGGTAAAATATCAAAAATTGGGGTACAACAGTCAACATTGTATTATAATTTTAATCACGATAAAACAAATTCATAATTAATAAAAGAAAAAATACAAAAAGCATAAAGACAAAGCTCAGTAGCAAAACTTAAAGACAAGAATACAAAAATTTACCATAACACAATGACGGGATGTTTAAGTACAGAGCCACGTCAATATATCAAAGAACCACATAATGTCATACATCAAAGCAAATTAGCAAAAATAGTAGAAAATAATACAAAACTTTACCAATGCATCACAGACGACTTATATATAAACAAAAATGTGTACTTCTAAATTACAGAACGCCTTGCTTGTAGTTTTTGAGAAAAAAAAATGCGACGAAAATTTCATGCTTGGAATTATGTACAAAAGAACATTAAAAAACATTATTCTAAATACGAGTACACATCCCTTTACAATATATGCCTATATATTTGTACAGAAAGGCGTCTTTTGTAATGGTAGCATGCTAGTGAAAATGAAACAAGCGAAACAGACACAAAAGTCACCTTGACAATATCATGTCTCTCAACTATAGAGGTATTGGTGAAAAATAAACACAATAACAAATATGGTATTCATTATATACACATTCAAATTTCTGTTGTTACTCTTCTTCTTACCTTTATTTAATTTAGCTCCTTTATTTTTCAACATCATTGCAATTTCAGTATACAAATTAGCATCCGCCTTCTGTACAAGTGACTCACCATCACTGTAACATTTATTAAAGTCTGCTCCTCTTTTTAACAGCATCTTTACAATTTTTTTATGACCATGTTCACAAGCCTTCATTAAAGGTGACTCACCATCACTGTCACATGTATTACAGTCCGCTTCCATTTCTAACAACATCTTAACTATTTCTGTATGACCATGTTCACAAGCCTTCATTAAAGGTGACTGACCACCACTGTCACATGTATTACAGTCCGCTTCCGTTTCTAACAACATCTCTACTATTTCTGTATGACCATGTTCACAAGCCTTCATTACAGATGACTGACCATCACTGTCACATGTATTACAGTCCGCTTCCATTTCTAACAACATCTTAACTATTTCTGTATGACCTTGTTCACAAGCCTTCATTAAAGGTGACTGACCATCACTGTCACATGTATTACAGTCCGCTTCCATTTCTAACAACATCTTAACTATTTCTGTATGACCATGTTCACAAGCCTTCATTAAAGGTGACTGACCATCACTGTCACATGTATTACAGTCTGCTTCCGTTTCTAACAACATCTCTACTATTTCTGTATGACCATGTTCACAAGCCTTCATTAAAGGTGACTGACCATCACTGTCACATGTATTACAGTCCGCTTCCATTTCTAACAACATCTTAACTATTTCTGTATGACCATGTTCACAAGCCTTCATTAAAGGTGACTGACCATCACTGTCACATGTATTACAGTCCACTTCCTTTTCCAACAACATCTTTACTATTTCTGTATGACCATGTTCACAAGCCTTCATTAAAGGTGACTGACCATCACTGTCGCGTGTATTACAGTGTGCTCTTTTGTGTAACAAAATCTTTACGATATCTGTATGACCATGCTCACAAGCCTTTAGCATAGGTGAATGTTTATCTCTGTCAAATGTATTAAAGTCTGCACCTTTGTCGAACAACATCTCTACTATTTCTGTATGTCCATGTTCACAAGCCATCATTAAAGGTGACCGACCCTTATTGTCACAAAAATTACATTCTGCCCCTCTGTCTAGCAACATAAACACTATATCTGTATGTCCAAACTCACAAGCCATCTTTAAAGGTGACCGACCCATATTGTCACAAATATTACAGTCTGCATCCATGTCTATCAACATCTTCACCATTTCTGAATGCCCATGTTCGCAAGCCTTAAATATAGCAGACCGATCATAATTGTCCTTTGAATTGCAATTCGCTCCCTTGTCAAACAATATCTTTACTATTTTTGTATGCCCATGCTTACATGCCTTCATTAAAGGCGACTTACTATTATTGTCACATTTATAAAAGTCTGCGTTCCTGTCGATCAAATATTTCACTATTTCTGTATGACCATGTTTACATGCCTTCATTACACATGTCTGACCATCACTATCACAGGTATCAAAGTCTGCTCTGTTATCTAATAACAATTGTACTATTTCTGTATGTCCATTTTTACAAGCCATCATCACAGGTGATTGATAATTATTTTCACATTTATTGCAGTCTGCGCCCCTGTCTAACACCATCTTTACTAATTCTGTATGTCCATCTGTACAAGTAATCTTAATGAGTGATTCACCATCTCTGTCAAATTTATTGTAGTCTGCTCCTTTGTCTAACAACATCGTAACTATTTCTATATGACCATTTTCACAAGCCAGCATTATTGGTGACAGACCATCATTGTCACATTTGTTGCAGTCTGCTCTTCGGTCTAACAACATCTTTACTATTTCTATGTAACCATCTTCACAAGCCATTCTTACAGGTGATTTACCATTATTGTCACATTTTTGAAATTCTGCGTCTACGTTTAACAACATCTTTACTATTTCGGTATGTCCATGTACGCAAGCCTTTAATATAGGAGATTGACCATCATATACGACTGTTTGGTCTTGCGCACGATACCGACAATCTATGTCACAATTATTATAATTTGCACCTTTCTCTATCAGCATCCTTAAAATTTCCGTATGACCATTTTCGCTTGCCTTCATTACAGGAGACTGACCATAATTGTTACATTCGTCGTAGTCTGCTCCTTTGTCTAATAACATCCTCACTATTTCTGCATAACCTCCATTAGTAGCCTTTAATAATGCTGACTCTCCTTTGGAATCAATACAATAACAATCTGCTCCTTTGTCTAATAACATCCTAACTATTTCTGTAAACCCGTTTTCAGAAGCTACAGTTAAAGAGGAATATTTTGAACGGCTAACAGTATTACAGTCACCACTTCTGTCTAACAAAATTTTAACTAGTTCTGCATAACCAAGACAACATGAAGTAAATAATGCTGAATGATCCAAGGTAAACTTATAACCATCCACTCCACTGTTTAACAACATCCTTACTATTTCTACATGGTTGTTTTGACATGCATAAATTATAGGTGACCGATTTGTCCAGCCATCTATTTTATTTAAGTCTGCTCCCCTTTCCAATAGCATATGTGCAATTTCTGTATAACCTTCCATGCAAGCCGCCGATAAAGGTGAATACAGATTCTTGTAACATTCATTACAGTCTGCCCCTCTTTCTATCAGCATCCTTGCTATTTCTGTATTACCATTCAAACAAACTCTCATCAAAGGTGACTTCTCACTCTTGTCATACCTTGAACAGTCTGCTCCATTATTCAACAACATCTTGAATAATTCTGTATGATTTTTATCACAAGCAATCAATATAGGTGAACTACATGTACATGGAAATTGGTTAACATCAACGTCTAGTTTACAACACCACTGGACTAAATTGATATTTCCTAAATGACAACAATATAATATAACAGGCTCATACTTTTCTTTATTATATATGTTCCGCTTTTCACGGATTTCACATACCGGTATATGTGCCAGTTGTCTTTGGTAAGTGTTATGCAGTGATTGCAAATGAACCAGAAATTTTTGTCTGAATTTTGGTATCTTCATATTGATGTTATAAAATACATCTGGTACATTTCCCTTTGACCAGTCATCAATCATCCTCTTGATGTAAATCTTATGGTATTTAGCAGGTACAATAGTGATGAACTGATCCATGTCATCATTTCTTTGAAATACAAATCTCTCTTTGATCAGACCACTTTTTGCATTCTTTATCAAGCATTGGGTCATCTTTTTTCCAAAGTAGTTAGATAGACAATCAAATATTTTATCATGTTTAGCCTTATATACATTGTGTTCTTTCCTTATGAATGTTTGTGTAAGTGAATCAAGTTCCTTTTGTAAAACAAGTCTAGATGTTCCACTGTCAAGTCTACATTGTTCATATGTATTCTGGATAATAGTTAAGGTTTCTTCTTCCACCTTGCCGGTCAGCACTTTGTCCTTTAACCTGTTGTTAAAAACAACAATTAAAGCCAAAGCACAGTATTTACTGTAAAGTTCTTTCATTAATAGTTTGTCAATCTCTGCCTCGTAAACTGAAAATGGATTCTGAAAGAAATTTTCAATGTGAAGGGTAGGATTATCATGATACATTTTACATAAAAGTGGAAAACAGTCATATAGATCTAAGTATTTATGTATCTCAGAGGCTTTTGTTTTCAGATATAAGGTTGCTATTGATTGTTTTTCAGTTTTTGACAAACACAGGTTCTCTAAAAGCAGATTGCAGACACATGAATTAAAAACTGTTAAATCTTTAAACTTAGCATCCTTGTAGACCTGTAGTCGACATCCCGCAATGATTTTTGCATGTTTCTCTTGAAGAATCTGACGTATACCTTTCATGTATGGTTCCCAAGTTTTAATATCACTCTGATCAGTAGAAAAATTTCCACATAAATCATCAAGAACAAACAATGTTTTCTGATTTGGATTGTAGAATGTCAGTATGTCGCGTGGGTCAGTCACCAAAAGAATATCATATTCTTCTCGTGCCATTGCTAAAGCAACATGTCGGAGAATGGATGTTTTCCCTACACCAGAACTAGCAGTAATAGTTACACAGCTGTTTTTCTTGACACAGTTTAGTACATTTTTGGCAGCTCTGGTGATAATGAACATTTTTTCGTTATTCTTCCAGTCTTCAAGTTTTTTCCTAAATTGTTCTGAAATAGAAAACCTAATCTAATATCTATTGACTGTTTTACTTCATAAATGTATGTTAGTATTATTATATAGTTTGAGGTGGTTTCTTTTTAGTATTGTGTTGTAATTATTTTGGATCCAGTTCATTGTTTTCTTTATGAAAGATTTCATGATTTTGTTAAATAGAGTAATATAGATATCCAGGAAACGATTTTAAAATGCCAAAGTATGTATTATACAAAATTTAAACACCGATTATAGTGAAAGACCATGAATATGTGCTTTTTTGACAATTTGTTTTTTGTAGAGATTAGAAACAATGACGAAAAATAGCTAATATTAAAAGTTAATTGACAAGTAAATATTGACATAAAAAGATTTCAGAACAAAAAGGGATGACCAATCATGCGTACGAATCTAAAAAGCACTTTTTGTATGAAGGTTTTTAATTATCATTTAAAGCTTATCATTAACCTATACTACAAAACGTCAAAAAGTCAAGAAAAGGCACCATAAAGAAATTTACAAAAGCCTCCTTCCATAGAATGAACTCGTCTAAATCAGATGAAATTTGTGATTTATAAATGTCTTTCTTAGACTGCTTTATCAACATAACGGCCACCAAATTGTATCGAAAACTGACCGATTAATGGCAGTTAAATAATGTGTGGTTTAAAGTAAAACCCTAATACTATTAGTAATTTGATTTTTCTACAGGATTCATGTTTCTCTGTCGTTTGTTTCTATGTTTTGTTTTGTAGGTGTTTGTTATTTTTATTTTGGTCCTTTTAAAAAAAAATTTCATAATGATTTTGAAAATCCCATTGATATCTTTCGCCTCACCTTTAAATTGGTTTATCAGTTCATGAAAGGAACGCAGTTTTCATTCCAGTTCATACTGCCATTGATTTCTAATAATTGGGACAGATGTATATTATTATGTATGAATTATATTTCTCACCACTTCAATGATAAATCCGTGATTTGCATAAACGTAAGATATTCTACAACTCTTGAATATATAATAATTACTAAGATGATGTTTAACGACATTAGCTTTTATGGTTTTGCACGGTCTGCTATATAAACACCAAAATGGGAAGATCGGGATTATCGTTACTCGTTGGAACAGGAAACAGTGGACTTGAAAGGGTTTAAAGTATAAAACGTCTGGGCTTTTTTTTTAGAACATCACTGTCCGTAATTTTTTGGAAAAATTATCACGGACTATTGACAACGGAAGAAGACCACTATTCAGTGATCGCACTCAGCCCTTCATGACAGTTTAGCATAAACGATAAGGCATCAGTATAAGATTGTCTGAAAAAAAATCGTACTCAAAATAATTAAAAATGTAATTAATCATTAATGTATTAATTTTAGATGTATTAATTGATACTTATTTACAACTAAATTAGAGGAACCTCTGTTTATCCGTGAATTTTACCTACCGCATCAGACTTAACATCCATGATGTACTTACATGAGCAACATGGTGGTTGCCTTTTATGGAACAGGATTTGCTTACCCTCAGTAGCAATTGAGACCGCTGATTTTGATGGGGTTCGTGTTGCTCGATCTTTACTTTTTAGTAGTGATTTGCAGACTGTTGTTTTTGTTTTACTCTTTCTACGTTTTTTGCCATTGCAGTGTCAGTTAGTTTTCAACTTATTAGTTTGAGTAATTCTATTGTATCTTCCGTCATTTTCTTTCTTTCATTAATTATTCTGGTTAACACATATATAATTTAACACAATATTACATAGTAGCAGTGCTGTAACCTTTCAGAAATTGAAAAATTATAATAGTATATAAAATAAACTAAATCTTTTGGCAACGTGCAATAACATCTAAAGCTATCCATCTCACTTCACTTGCGTATATAAAAAAGTAGATGTGGCATGATTGCCAATGAGAAAACTCTCCACAAGGGACCGAATGACACAGAAATAGTTATAGAACACTGCACGGCCTTCAATAATGAGTATAGCCCATACCGCATAGTTCGCTATTAAAAGCCCCAAAATCACAAATGTAAAACAATTCAAACAAAAAACTGACGGTCTAATTAATGTACAAAAACAAAAAGAACGAAACACAAATATGTAATACAACATCAAACGACAATCACTGAATAAAAGGATCATGACTTGTGCAGTTACATACATACAGAATGTGACGTGGTAAAACATAATAGCGGGATCCCAACACACCATAAGCTTGCAGAGAGATGTAACATTACAGAACAAGAACGAACTATAAAAATCAGTTGAAAAAAGGCTTCATTCATCTGATGGGTACAAATAGAAATACATGTACAATTCGAGATCGTATGATCCACGAAAGTGCATATCATGTATATAACAATAATATTTAGTTTGCTTATAATTAACTGATAACAAAATAGAATACCAATGAAAACAATATTCAAAGATCTAACTACAGTGTTGAATTGGTAAGCCTTTAGATTACGCTTATTTAAAGGATTGATAAGTTCGCCAGGATTGTTTTATAATTTCCGGGCATGGCAAACAGCATTCCCATAAAAAATGAGCATCTGGTCAATGGCGTATCTAGGTCATTTTTACGTGTACGCCCGAACCTTGTTGAGGGGCCTGAAGGCCCAAGCGGATCAAGGCCAAATAACCTGTTGGTAGTAGATTAGCGGGGGTGAAGCCTTCGGAAGTTTATGCGTTATCGAGAATGACATATTACCATTCCTGTCATGAAAACTCATCAATAACAACATTCTTTAGATTAAAAATTGTTTCTTTTTGATGTTTTATCTATTTATTGTGTTTATTTAGAGTTTAATGACGGTCATTGGCTTATACCAGTAACTTTCAAATATGATTAAAGCCTTAGGGGGCCGTGGGGTAAAGCACTCAATCAACGAAACACATTTTCATATGCAAATGTCGTAAATGAGTTGTTGAGGTGAAATATTAAAATTTGTAAAGGGTTCTCTATGGAACCCTGGTTCTCGCCTGGGATTTCTTCAAGCGAAAAATAATTTATCAGTCCATTACAAGATTTAAACAAATCAAATATTTTCATTAGATATTTTGTCTTGGTCAGGAATATTAATTTCTGCACAAGTTTCATGACAAACTACGGAGGTTTATAAATTTATCACGAAAATTAACTCATCATAGATACCAGCTTTGAAATTTTGTACTTGCGCCAGACGCTCGTATCGTCTACAAAGGACACATCAATGTCGCTCGAAACAAACGTGACAAAAATTTCAGATCGTCTGATTTAAATTGCGTAAAGATATTAAAGTCTGTCTGTCATTATAACAGTTACACGGAAAATTGAACGAAAAAAAGTTTGCTTCTGAAATTAACCATAAAAAAAACTTCAATAAAGTTTCATTAAATTCGACGAATGTTTAACAAAGTAATTGACATGTAACACATTTTAATCTCAGACTGTAAATGCAAAATGAAATTCCTTTTATCCATAAATTACGGGGAAACTCATCATATATAATTTCGTCATTATACTCTGGATACTCTATTGACCATCAACAGTTTTTGTCCAGCTACCGTAAAATTTTACGAAGGTTTGACAATTAAAGTTATAAATATCTTAAAACTTTAACAACATACTGAACCTAAATGTACATAGTTATAATATTGGCACCGCTGGCGAAATTTAGGATCGAAATGTCTCGCTTTTGCGACATAAATGGCAATGGCTCGACAAAAAATGAAAACCGCATGTCGAATCTTAGCACATAATGAATTGCTTTAAAAAAAGAAAAGGAAAGTGAGTATAGAATTCACTGTATATTAAGACTTTGACAGAAAATGAACAAAAATATCATATGATAAAAATGTTTGTCTCTTTTATTCGCAATTACAAGCCATTGAAGAAAGACATAGTAGGTTGATGTACTATTATTTAATTCTTTTAATTTTATTGAGATGATTTTTTTTTGCCAAATTCAAGTGTACGCCCGGGCGTTTTGACGTAGACGTAGCTACGCGCATGCTGGTATCCCGTTTAAAATCAGTTTTCTACGGATTCAATATTCCTTTTACATTCAAAATCTGAACTTCTAGTGTTACCTTTTACATATAAATCCATCAACCTGACAACCCAGTGTTTATCTCTAAGAATCAAAGCTGTTAGTCTGACATTCCAGTATCAACCTCTTTCACACAAACGTATCAACCTGGCCTAGTGGTATCATCTAAAAGTTAAACCTATCAACCTGAAAACACCTGTTGTATACCCATTACATTAAACCTAACAATGTATCTATCTGTATCTTCTTGCATACAATTGCTTCAACCTGACCTCTATTTTATTAACTTTTAAATGTTAAAGGAATAATAAGACTTTCTGTACTTTACCTCGAATATTTATAGGCACTGTGTCATTTTGCATTTTTTCTATTTTATCAATAGAACGTTTGATATCCATCACAATTTCTTCATTTGCCATGTCCAATTTTTTTGTTCTTAGCTGATCACACTCCTCTTTCATTTTCTTCCCACCTAATCTACCAATAGCCTTTAAAAGAATTAAAAATACTTAATCTAACCGAATAAGCGGCATTTATGAACCTGCAACGCACATCTTTGATCTTATCGTAATATTCACATTTTAAAAGCATATAATATGTAATAACAAAGATGTGACTGTGATTACCATGTCTTACAGTGTGCTCCAACGTGTTCTATTGCGGTTAAATCAGACAAACAATTTGAAAATAATTACAATCTGAAAATATGAGTGGCCATCAATATTCAATATATTGATGCTAACAGAAAATGCATCTTAAAGTCAAAATACTAAAAATCGATAGTAAGATTTCGGTTACGTAAAATTGAGAAAGGAAATGGGGAATGTGTCAAAGCGACAACAACCCGACCATAGAGCAGACAACAGCCGAAGGCCACCAATGGGTCTTCAATGTAGCGAGAATTCTCGCACCCGTAGATGTCTTTCAGCTGGCCCCTAAAAATATGTATACTAGTACAGTGATAATGAACGTCATACTAAACTCCGAATTATACACAAGAATCTAAAATTAAAAGTCATTCAAGACTAACACAGTAAACGCACATTAAAATTCAGTTCAAGAGAAGTCCGAGTCCGATGTCAAAAGATGTAACCAAAGAAAATAAATAAATGTAGTTGGTATTGGTGTCAGCTTTTTATCGTTCTCATTTGATTTTATTTCGTCTATTATAAATTTTAAGATTACAGCAAATAATCATGATAATGGTGCGAAAAGATATAAAAGCCCCTTCATCATGTTTCAGGAGTTATTAATTTTGTATTTATATTGGCGAATTTGATAAACTTTTTCTTATCTTGTTGACAAGGGATGGGATAATCGTAATAGGTAATCGTAATTGATTGTTATTGATAACATTTTTCTGAGTAATCGGCAGTAATTTGTAATCGACTTTTCGATTACATGTTATCGTAATTTAATCGATAACAGCAAAATATTTGATGTAATCATCGGCTACTTTCGATTTTGACCATCTTCGTTTTTCAACTTATTTATATCTTTTGAATCAATATCAAAAGCAACATAACGTAAACAGAGGGGACAAAGACACCAAGGGGACAGTCAAACTCATAGGTCGAATATAAACTGCCACTGCCAAGGGGTGATTTCCGGTGCTCTAGAAGGATGATTATATCTCCAATAAGGATTTCACAAAAGGTTTCAGTTATAAGATTATCATTTATTATTGCTTATACTGCTGATCTATTTTACTGTTTGTTAACAATACATGTCTATTCATTTACGTTTTTCTATTAGAAAAAAATTCCAGGACCTGTTCACAAAGGAATTCATGTGTTTTCCTCTCCACGATTTACCTCGAACTGTTAGAAAAACGTCTTGCTAGTATCACGAAACCCTATCTTTAATTTCGTTATAGAAACTTTAAGAACGATATGCAAGAATGTTACGATCTTCATCAGAATATTACAAAAGCGCATGTAATTCAATATACCAATTGTATGAACTATCACTCCCCGAGAGTATCATCTATTCAGGAGTTATTACTTCGGTTCTGACATGATTTATAACAAATCTTTTTAAAATTGTCTGTTCAAAAATTTGAAATAATAAAATAACAAAGTTTTCAACCCTCTCAAGTAAAGGTTACCTGTTGTGGATTTGGCTGTTTTTGTGTGTCCTTTTCAGTTATATAGGTAAAACAGCGTCATGTGCAGAGGAAATAAAATGAAATCCCTGCAGATGAATTATGAAAATTCACTGTCATAATGGGCCAATGATGTGAATTGGTTTGAAAACGAAACTTTGACGTCAATATATTAAGGAACTGTTATATATCTATCAAGTCGTGTTCTGTTATGTATTTATGAAGGTTAGCCATACACTAGTACTGTTATGTATGAGAGTGCTAGAGAACATTTCAGATCAGGCTGCTGTCATTTCCGATTGAAAGTTTGCATTAACCTGCAAAATCAGCATTATTATTTTCATGCAAAATAAAAACGACTTAATAGTTTCTTTGTAATACTGTAAGAAGCTGTGTTTCTTACAAAGAAGTACAATGACAACAGTATGTAAACTATCACTTACCCCAGATATATCATTCCATGCTGTGTTAAAATACACACTTTCTATTTTAACATCGTCCAGGTGAGCCAAGTAGTTTCTGTAGTACTTGACTCGCGCTAAATCGTCACCTAGTGTTGTTTTCTCGGAAGCAGGTAGAGAATCAAATCCATCTCGAGGTGGGTCTAGGTCCGTCAGGTGTCTCAGAAGCGTTGTCATTAAGGTAATGTCAAATTTATTGGAATTTAGAACATCTGCAAAAAATTAATTCCACCCTTATGAGATTTGATAGTAGTAAAAAGAAAGCCAAGATAGTTCTGTAGGACATTCAAAGAGGGGAAAAAGGTGTCTCCATGGAAAAAGCTCTTTTATCTTAAAATTCTTATATTGAGCATATTAATCAGAGTGCCTACTTTTAAGTATAGAAACCATATAAGACTGGGTATCCTTACATTTAAAATGTTCATATATTTAATGTATGTATACACGGTTGAGGGATATTGGTTGAAAACTGAAAATTTGATTTAATGACTCCGTACCCTCTTTTCCTGGCCGTAAGTCATACTTACCATATGATCATCAATTTCATTATATTCTGATTATAGTAAAACATTGAAAAAGAAATCCACGTTCAAAACAGGAAACAGAAAATAGCATGTAGATCTATGTATATTATTATTGATATCTCAAAGGCATAATAATACATATAGAAACTTTATTCTGAATTTAGTTATTGATTTGATTGTCATATGATTGTAATGTGACAACATTCTACCAGAACCAGCATATGGAAGGCCTTTCAGATTCAAACTTGAATTAAACCTTGGTGTCCTTTTTAAGCTTACCTGACCTGAAAGGTGAGCGACACAGGCTCTTGAGAGCCACTAGTTTATTTGAGCCGAAATTCTTCTGAATCATATGATATATTTTTTCTCTGATAGATAGACTAAGCATCTCACTGTCGACGGAATATTTGTTGTAAAATAACTGATCCACTCTTTGAAAATAAGAATTCTTGGATAAATAATAAAAGGGAGTAGGAATCAAAAACCTTAAGTTTAATAACACAGAACACATACATCTTAATAAAACGAGCTTCACTTTATTAGTTCCAATCAAAATAGGCCTTACATAATCTGAATTGGAGTATTACATTTCTTTATCTTTTATCAAAATGTATGGTGGATTTGTCAGTGAAACTGCAGCTGAATAAGGTTGAATCTTGAGAAATATAGTTTCTTAGATTAACTGCAAATTTTTAACATGTTGAACGAATTGAATTAATAAAAAATATCAGCCTTATAATTAAGTTTGAACGACCACGTTTCTTCTGCATACAAATCAGTAGCACTCGATTCAAAACAGTAGGAGGGTCGAACCAAATACATAGTTCAAGAGTATTAAAAACCATAAATCCAAAAACGCTATGTCAAACACTGCTGAGAAAATATATGCATGGAGTAAAAATAAAAAAAAACATTGAGTGTTTCGAATTATTCCGTATTTCAAAAACAGTAAATTTACAGTAAATTAATATTCGATTGGTGACGGAACGTCCACACAAAGTGACATTGATTCAGAAGTTGGGAAAGAAACTATCAGGTAACAGTCTTATATGTTGGAACTCCAGACGCACCTTTCATCTACATATTGGTAAAAAACGACGATTAAATATAAGTAGTTATACTATCAAATAATATTGAACATGGAATAGATACAATTCACAAAATTCAGCCAAATATAGCTAAGGCTATTGTTGTTAGAAATCGTAGTGTTTCAAAGAGATCAACATTTAATAAGAACCAAATTTTCAGATAATTCAGATTCCAAAAAAACGTGAAATTATGTGTCTCCTAGGGTTCACACCTTTCTGGAATGCCTACACGAAAGAGGAAGCTTCCGCTACGTTCAACATATACAAATGTAGAACGGTAAAAAATGAGTTTATAAGTTATAGTTATGACTATGATGAAGCAAAGGAAGGGGTAGGTACAACATTATACATGTATTCCCCGTGTCTGAAGGAGATATGAAGATTTGGTCATCCAAGAGAAATCATATTTCAAGAGGGCTTCGCCCGAGGGAAATATGATTTTTTCGGGGGTGAACAAATCTTCATATCTCCCAAAGCTAAGGGGAATGAATGTTTTATTCCACTGCCTATACATTTTTTTACTTCTGGAAATAAGATATTGATTAACATAATTCAGTTTTCTTATCCGTTTTTTTTTATCACTTAACACATTGTCAAAATTTACAATAATAATCATTACTGATTAAAAATCAATTATTTATTCTCTTCTGTTTTGTTTTTAGATCTGAAATAAACTTTAAAACAGAATTACTATACTTTAAGAAAAATCGTTCAAAACATTATGATACTCAGAGGGGAATATGAACTGAGCTCGAAATAACGTGGGATAGTTTCAATCAATCAAATGTTGATTTCGCTATCAAAATCAGCATGCAGTGAAATTAAATTGAAAAAAGGATCAAAATTCATAGATGCATTGGCCAGCTCATTTATAGGGTATCAGCGTATTTAAACATATAAATCGTATATACCTTACCATTTTGAATCCATTTATGTAGTTCTCTACTAGTACACAGGGAATAAAACTGTTCGTTAAACAAATTCAAGCATTTTAATAAAATTTACAAACTTGATAAAATAAAGTCCTAGTTGAACAAACTGGAAAACATAGTGATTAAATGCAAAAAAATTTAGTACTCCAAAAACGCATAACAATAGAGCACACAATTTAAAAGATACACACATGACGATTGTAGAGGTTTTAAACTAGAATACCTTGTTATGAATCATCTCAAAGTGAAAATATAGAAGTTCGTGATAAACTTGTGTTACTGAATTTCCAAATTTTAGCAATATTTGTTTATTTCAACTGGATAAAACCGTTTTCTGAGTTATGTAAAATGACGAAGGAGCCAACGTAGATGCTGATATGGGACGATCCAATGAAAACGGCGATGTCTCTTGAACCGATAGATTTAGATACGATCCGAGTAAACTTACCGATCCTTTGAATAAACTTATTCTAAAAGGTTTCCAATTTACAACAATTTTATAAGATATTTGAATATTGTTTTTATCGGTATAAAATATAGATTTTGTAGAACCAAGAAAAAAAAAGTGATTCTAATACATATATGTAAATTTAAGGTCCTATTATCGATTTTAATATCCTACATTCTGGCATTGCATAATGTCATTTTCTCTGACTTTTAATAATGTCGTAAAACTAAATCAATATAAGTTGTTGGATGTGTACTTATTGATAGTTTAGACTGAGATACATGCATTTTTCATTAGTTGTTTAGGCTTTGAACTAGATTTCTATTACTACGACTACTCTCAGATCAGATCATTTGTTTTATGTGTTTGCGTTTGGTATTTTTGCTTTGTATCAATCTGATGTGCATATTTTCAAGTCATGAGCTTATAATTGAGTACAAATACTTTGTTTTCTGTGCAGTTTAGGTTTGATCATTGTTGAAGGCCTATGGTGCCCTTAATTTGTTAGCTTATACATCATGTGGACTCTTCTGGAAAGTTGTCTTATGCCACATCTTCATATTTTTATATCCAATATTAGTTGAACTGTATCTTCTCGTAATTATAAGATTATTGTCATCTTAATAAATCTCAGTTTAATATATTTCAAACAAATGAAGGCTATGAAAGTGATGTCAGACATCATGTACAAATCAATATGCCTACACTTGCGATTTTTTTAATTAAGTAAACTTCGATTAAAACAGTGATATTAATTCATGTAAAGATCATGCTTATAATCTTTTAAATTGAAACAGCCTTTACATCAACACAGACACGCCTGGTTTAATTTGGGAATGGGAAATGATGCTCAAATGAAAATAAGCTTAACTGAAACCTCCAAAACCAGAGATAATTCTCCTACTTCAAATTCATTATACAGTTAAAGAATAAGAATATATTCATGTTACTGTCTCGAAATCTTGTTTGTTAAACTTAACTTATTTCAATTTGTTTATGCAATTTATCACATATCTCTTGCTACTTCTTACCTGGATATCGAGGAAAAAGAAGATTCCATTGGCTCTGGGTGAGGATATGTTTATCTTTTAATTTACAAAGTTTGTTGGTCTCTTTCTTAAGTGATTGATCTAAGACTGATGGATGAAACTCTTTATCAAACACTTCACGTACTGCACGTGGCGAAATCCCCCTCGATAATAAGCTCATTCTGACATAGTTTTCTTCCTCCAGAGAAAGTGATGCCATATCCTTATACCGGTTAGAATTCTTCTTCACAATGTAACTGGAAATGAATGTTTTAGTTCAGAAACAAATCATAAACAGTACGTTTTGTAATAGTTTGTTTTTGTTCTTGAAAATATTAGGTATATTGATGTGATATCGTCAATATTCAAATATGTTCAACAGTAGTATACAGCTGTTCATCAATCGATTCAGAAGAAACAAATCAGGGTAACAAACTTAAACTTAGGGAAAAACATCAAATATAAGAGGAGAACAACGACAAAATAAAAACACAGCACATAAATGCAACGCACACAGAAGACGAACTATAATATAACAATGGCCATTTTCCTGACTTGGTACGGGACCAAAATAAAATAACAAAATACTGAACTCCGAGGAAAATTCAAAACGGAAAGTCCCTAATCAAATGGCAAAATCAAAGGATAAAACATATCAAACGAATGGACAAAAACTGTCATATTCCTGACTTGGTACAGGCATTCTCAAATGTAGAAAATGGTGTATTGAACCTGATTTTATAGCGATAAACCTCTGAGTATATTTATATCGATGCGTGAACAAAACAGACATAAAAAGTAATATTGTCAAAATATGGATACAAAGTAGAAGAGCATTGAGGACCAAAAGATCCAAGAAAGTTGTGCCAATTACGGTTAAGGTCATCTGACTGTGATAAGAAAATACTTAAAATTAAGAATAATTCATACTTTTGCAAACAGTAAATTATTAAAATGACTACATAATAGATTTACATTATCACACCGAAGTGGTGACAAATTAAGGAATAAAAACGAATACGTAAAACAATATAAAATATTTTAGTAGAGTTCCTTTCATTTTGTTTTCAAAACCAAGTGAACGAGGGTTTGCATTTTACTGTCGCTTAGTCTCATATATTCTTTGAAACTTCTTCGAACAGTGCTATAAAGAACTGCAGATAAAACTTCCAACTTCCAAATTATGCAATAAAAGTGGTGACCTGAACATTGTTAGATAGTTTAAAAAAGAGTACGAGTTTAGCCAGAAAGTATAATAACAAAAGTAATTCTTGAATGTTATCAATTTGGCAATCTATTTTTCAAAAGAGGTTGTTTACTTCATTAATCAGTTTGTTAAGATCAACATTTGAATATTTGATAATTCATAAAAGGATGATACAAATTACTTAAAGTCTTGACTAATACAGCAGATCATATCAAAAACACACACCAGATCCATTAGTTGGTTTTAACGTGTGCATTAACCTCAGCTTCCCCCTATTTAGATCACATGTCATAAAAAGGAATCATGCGCTTTGGTCGAGTTGTTGTCTCTTTGGTATATTCCCGATTTCCATTCTCAATGTTATGCAATAAAATGAGAAAAATAATCCGTATCAACACTCATCAGGTTGTCCTTTATATTATCCAGCTGGAAACACTATTTAAATTGGAAAAAAATATTATTCTGAAACAACTCCTAAATATAGGATAATTTTACTCATATACATTTATACAGAGAGCATACTAGACACTCAGTAATTATTCATTTTCAGGAATTATGTTGAGAGGAAGCTTTAAAATTTCGAAATAAACTTGTTGCATATTTTCTGACTTCTAAAATTAATTACTCACATGTTGTTCTCAAACAAAATATAATGTGGATATATGGAAGTTTGCGTTTGAATGTTCCATTGATACCATTTTCCTCTCTTAAATATACATGAACCCGTTCAATTTTCGGAAATGTAAAGGTCAATTCATGACAGATGTGCTAGTAATTATTTTATACCCGAAAAAGATGTAACATGTTGACACACTGCAATTGATGCAAACCATATTTAGCTACACTATACAGGATGAGATTAACTTTATATTAACTAGTACTGTGGATTAATTATTATTCGTTGGATACCAATTTTCGTGGATTTCGTGGGCACAGTCAAACCACGAAATTAAATATTCAACGAATGATAATTTTTCTATAGGTTTGTATGCTGACTTCAGCAAAACCACGAAATTAAATATCCACGAATATGCAAGTTTTTCTTAATCCACGAAAATTGGTACCCACGAATATAAATGAATCCACAGTATGCTACATTCTGTACTATACTGTAACAAATCAAAGAAATTAAACCCAGCTACCTGTAGTACATGTACCAACTCAGCTTTACTGGACCATGTATTGTTTAAGGGAGGATTTTGTAATTCAAATATTTCAGAAATTGATTGATTTATTTCTCTTTACCAATCAATTTAAATATTCCCTTTTCAGAAAATTTGAATTGTTCGAAAAACTAAGGATTTTTTTTATCCTAGGAATAGATTACCTTAGCCGTATTTGGAACAACTTTTTGGAATTTTGGGTCTTCAATGCTCTTCAACTTTGTACTTGTTTGGCTTTATAAATATTTTGATCTGCGCTTCACTGTTGAGTCTTATGTAGACGAAACGCGCGTCTGGCGTTTAAAATTATAATCCTGGTACCTTTTGTATAAAAATAAAACAATTATTCAGTAGTTTCAATTGTATCGGAAGTATCATGTAGTAATTGTAAGTTGTCTGAAATTTGTATTTTGTGTCTTTTTTTATGAGTGAAAAGTTTAGCTAGCTATAAAACCAGGTTCAAGCCACTATTTTCTATATAAGAAAATTCCTAGTCGGGAATAAGACAGTTGTTATCCATTCGTTTGATGTGTTTGAACTTTTGATTTTGCCATTTGATTAGGGACTTTCCGTTTTCAATTTTTCTCAGGGATCAGTATTTTTGTGATTTTACTTTTTGTGTTGGTTTCTGACCTAATAGGTCATGCCTATTCCATTAGATATTCAGAGTGTGTACTTATGTTAAAATTTTATACACCTATCTAAAGGTAGAAAAAGGTTGAGCTTCCATAAACTAGTTAAACCCCGCCATATACGTTAGGTGTCTAGCTCAATCCAGGAGCATGTAATGTATTTGGTTTCCGTGGTTAGTTTCTGTTTAATGGATTTTAGTTTATTATCTTAAAGTAAGTAATAAATTCCATTGGTTGAATATTGATTGATTATCTAATTTAGGTTTAAATATTTTGAATTAGTTGTTTTTATCATAGAGCTAGCTATCATTAACTGTCAGTACACTAAGATAGGAATTTTGTGACATATATATTTTTGCTGGTTGTTTTGTGTGTTCTTTGTGTCGATTGGATGAGTGTTTTGCCGCAAACATGTTAAACTCCCCTATATTCTGTATGTATGGTAGTAGGAAGATATGGCATGCGTGCAATTGAGACAACTCTCCACGAGAGACCAAATGAAACCGAACAAAAACAAAAGCTATAGAGCACCGTGCGGCCATCAACAATGAGCAAAGCTCATACCGATTAGTCAGCTATAAAAAGCCTTGAAATGACTAATGTAAAACCAATTCAAACGAGAAAACTAACAGCCTAGTTATTGTGCAATATAATGAACGAAAAACAGATATGCTAAACAGCAACAAACAACAACCACTCAATTACAGGTTCCTTACTTGTGCCAGACACAAGTCAGTTGTCTATAATTCAGTGGGTGCGATTGTTGCTGTTTATCATATTGATACTTCGTTAACTGTTTTGTAAGTTTATTGTGCTAATTCTTTCCTCGTTGAAATGTCTTACTTTTGTCATCTCATGACATTTTATAGCTTGCAATCTGGTATGGGTTTTGATAAATTTTGTTCTCTGTGAAAATATAATTCCTTGAACTGATCATGTTTTAATTCATAAAGTGTGATCTCGCCTTTGCAATGTATAACAAATAGTCAATCAATATGTTTATAAGAAAGAATATATCCATGGTATCGGCATTGCATGAATAGTGATTTCAATATGAAAAAGTCATTCAAAGTTGTTAATTATAAAACCATATATAACAATATGAATAGCAAAAGACGTGGGGTCTTTTAACTCAACTACATAAAGAAAGAGAGCAAGGTTCAAAATGTATTAGACTGTATTTAAATTTGATCAATAGATTTGTCAATTACGTTATCAAATTGTGGGTAATTATTGAAGACCGTGCTATGGCCTATAATTGCTCACTTCTTTATGGATAGCTCTATTTATTTTAGTTTTTGTATGACATTTATAAACACTCAGTCACAAAGTAATTTACCACAGATTTCTTTAAGATTTAACAACAACCTTTTATAAAATGTACTTAATATCTAAAGTTGCTTTAAATAATCAATTCTGTTTTGTTCAAGCCCTGGATAATAAAAGCAGTAGGTATGATTCAGAAAATTGATTATGTCATGTGAGATGAATACAATTATACCAAAGATCCTCTATGTATTCAGAAGCCCTTTGTTTTCGTATTAAGAAAATATGTCTGCATACTATTAAGGTTCTTTGCCTGATTTGATATCAATTAACAGTGATTAAATCTCAGTGTACCAAATTTTTAACAAGTTTTTAATAACCAATATCTGAAAAAAATAATCTTTTTTAGTATTTTAATCTAGCCTTCGAATTTCTTTTTTTTTCTTTCATTATTTTAAATGAATATTAATACGTAAGGAAAGAATCACAGGGCATTTGGAAACAGCTCAGACAATTTTAGAACGTTTCATGATAAATCAGCAGTTTTTCAGAATATATTTAAAACATAGAATACTTGATTAATCCTGTTTATTAAGGTGTACTTATATTTACGAAGTACTGGTTAAAGAAAATAGCAGAGGACAATCTTACAAGTTTTCTTATTGACTAAACAATTTGTATTTGTATTATTTGAAACACGAATTCCCCATTGACAATCAGTTGTCCTCAATTAAACCTTAAGTTTCTTAAATAACGAAACATTTGTATGAAATTCATTAAGTTATTTTTCGCGTGTGCAAGGTTCCTTTTTAAATAAATGGCCTTGTATTTAAAAAAAATATATTTGCAATGATTTAAATCATAACAAACATGAGATAGTTGCTAGCACTATACAGAGGGTACGCATTATTTATAATTACAACACGTCATATCTTTTATAAAATAATTTGAAGAAGCCTTAATTTGACATTTAAATCTAATGGATTTTGAAGCTAAGTAAACGACGTAATAACGATTTTTAACAACTGAAATAGATAACCTTATCAGTATTTTGAAAAATATTTTGGAATTTTGACCTTCAATATCTTAAAATATGTATTGGAAGCAGACCACCACTTTTATTTGAGAAAATGTCCACCTTTAGTTTATAAATGTATGTATTGAACGCAGTCCACCTATAGTGTTATAAAATGAAGAAAAGAAAAACATGCATCTCTTTTCTGAAGAAACATCCTTTTCTCAGAAACGCTCAAACCAAAAGAAATGAAAAAAAAAAAAATGGGAAAAATGAATTCTCAAATTCTTGTTGAAACATATAATTATTCAACTCGAAATATACGGATGGACTTAGTACCATGTCTTTTTGTAATTAAAAAAAAAAGAACATCTTCATGCAAAAGTACCAGATCACATGGGACAAAGCCGTAGAAGCTATGTCAAAACTTCGGAAGTATCGATACTTGAGCACCACACATAGTGTTTAGCCGTACCTAAAATTAAACATTTCACGCAATATAAAGGTAAAAAAATGCAAGACTGAGATATGGTGTTTTCCCCCTTGAAATCGAGAAAGGGCGGTACCGGGATGTCCCAGCTGATAGACGACTTTGTAATGTTTGCGAAAACGGGACCGTAGTATAGGAAAACACCTTTTATTACATTGCCTTGTCAATTCATTACAGATAAATCTCATGTTTATGGACTGTCAAAAGAGATATAACAGCAGAACATGTCTGATATGGATAAATTAAAATTTTTACGTAGTGCCGGTGGTAACATAGTATGTCAAAATTTATCATTAACATTTCTATTATTAGAACACAAACATTAATGAGAACAAATTATTAACTACTTATTTATTGTACATTTAAATTTATCGTTGATACTTATAAGAGATAACTATGAGACCTTTAGAAGTACAGTGCATCATAAGTCTATGAAGGCTGGCTGACATAAGATATGTTTCATATTTGTATTATTATGTTATATCAGGATGCACTTTAATAAACCAATATCATCAATAGTTGGAGGGTAATTATTCACATAGCTATGCAATAGTATGGGACATTCATTTATTTGACACAATGTGTCATAGTTATTATTGTTTGTTTAAGATTAGAAAGGACACTCATATTTGTCATGCTTTCATTTCAAAGTCATCAAATATGAATAATAGTAAAAAATATGATACAATGACAATACCATTTCCCATTTAGAGTTTTGAACATCGGTAAACTACTGTTGCCTTTCTTTATTCAATACAATTGGCAAAATTAAATATCTCAAGCATTATAACATAATCACACACAACTACGAATAAAGATAACAATGACCTGAGCTTTAGTATAAACTACTAGTAACTTGAAGTCTTTCAATTGGTTTTAAAATACTGGTGTCTTTGATGAGCTTTCGTTGACAAAAAAAATTAACTTCGACTATCAAAATATCAGGAAGTTTCAACCTAATAATAGAAATTCCCAATTAAAAACCCTTGAAAAGCTTTGTTTCATAAATTTGATTTAGCCTTACAATATATCATATTACATGTATAGTGACCCCATCGATAATACAATAAAAATCTACACCAACTCCTCAAAAACATAAAAGTTTATCTTGGTTTTAGCTGTAATTCAGTTTGCAATTTTTACTGTAGAATTTTTATAATTGCATATTTTATATTCGACTATAATCGTCTTCGAACATAACATTAATAACCGTTAACTAGTATTTTATCTATTGTATATTTTCATATTGTAGGACTACATTCAATAACGATCACCTAAAACATCTCAAACTTGAGTGTCAAAAGCTGTTTGTTTCGATTGAATCAGCGGTATCAGAAAAATATAAAAATAAAACTTGAAAAAAAACAAAAAAACTTCGACCAAATGACGTACGCCAAGCATTGGCAATAGCTCAACGAGAAGATGTTCTACGTAAACGGGATTTATGAAATAAATTTCAGGAATTTTAATCTTGATGACGATTTATTGACCGTTTTTAATGTACGATCATATGAAAAATGTTGAGTATTCAAAATCTGTCTTTCTATTTATAAAGACTATGCCTACAATTTAATAATTTACCTTCGTGATTACTTCTGTGTTTATGGGTGTTTTCGACGATTGATTCTTGACGTGTGTTCCTTTCTGTAAGTAAGTCTCGATGCGGTAGCGTATTACACTTCTCAACTTCTCTCAACCTCAAATAGTGTTTTAATAAGTTCAGACTGTTGCTATTTTGTTATTAAGTGAATGTTGTTAGTATTACCCCCAGTGACAAGTGATTAACCAAAACATAGACATTTAACATAGGTATTTATTGTGTTTAGTTCGGCTTCGGTGAATAAAATACTGCTAACTCATAATGTATAAAAAGGCTCTATTGGTCACTATATCAGATAAATATTACGTATGATTCATGGTTAACCCATCTCTTTTTATCGATTGGTTTAACATATATTATATACTTATCTTTATACAAATTGAATGTAACTAGCTGTCTTGTTTACTATAATCAAGAGTAAAAACTTCAGTCTACCCAATGGGACCTCTTTAAAAGTTAAAGGCATAGGAATTAAAGAAATATTTTTTTCACTTGTCAAATTGAGACACCTTGATTGTTTTTCTGCTACAAAATTTCAACTTACTAAAAGTGTATTGACAAGCGCCTGTGATCATAAAAATATTACACGACACCACAACTGATACTCATAGCATGCTTGATTTTAATCATCTAGTATCAGATGTTTTACCTGAGCACATGTAAACCTGCAAAGCAAATCACTTTGCCCTGTCACAATATTACACTTAAATTTGATAAGCCACCATTAAACATTAAATTGTCAGTAACAAACATACCCAGTTCTATAAGTGATAAGATTGTTCCTGTAGTAAGAAAAAAAAGAAAAAAAAGATAAAAAATATATTTGTTAGTATCTCTTTACTTAAAGTTAGATAACATGTCTTCTGTTTTGTTGTGCGATAATTAAATACTAATCAACCTTACTTTATTGTCAGGAATGATGAGCCGACAGAGAAAAAAAAAAAACAACTTTGGAAATATAAATGGTACTTCTTCTTTAGATGAAACGCGCGTCTGGCTCACACAACTCTAAGCTTGGTTTCTATGTGAGGTTTATAGATATCCCTGGTTGCAGGGCACAATACTACACAGAAAATGTATAGTTCAATAACACATTGATATCAAATTTGTAAAAAGTTTTTGATATTCGATATTCTGTCCTACCGACAAGTAATTGGTTAACCAGTAAAAGTTGAAATATTAGATTAAATTATATGATTGTTGTCCTCGCAATTGACATGGTTGTTGGTTGAACAATTTAAAAGATTTAGACTGAACTAAACGGCGGTGATTAAACAGCACTATATAAGCCTAACCATCAATCTACTATCATTACCTGCACGCCGCCTTGTAAACCCAATAAGGAACGACAAACGCCGATATGGACGCATACAAAGTTGAGAAATACCTTTTCAATATTGTATTTCACCAATGAATTTGTAATGTTTAAATTTCAGGTCTTGTTGAATATATCATTTGTCTGGTGAAAGGGAGGTAAGCCAAATACAACAATTCTTCCATCGCCTATTGAATTAAATTTGTGTTGATTTCTGCCCTTCCAAGTTCCTTGAAAAGATGGTGGTTCATTAGATAACTACCTACCAGTGAATATATTACCCCTACCGGAAATAACCTTTTTTGTAATCGTCCTTCCTACTAGGAGATCCACTCTACAGAACTTACTGTGTAAATTGTTTGTTCGTTTCATGTCCTGTACACATTTGAGCTATTTGTTACCGGAAGTTTGAGAGAACCCGCATGGATGGTCATATATTTTTAATTTTATTTTCTTGGTAGGTTGGCTTTTTTTAAAAACATACATCAATATTTTGTTCAACCAAATAAACTAGCAAAATTATAATATAGGTTCAATGTTTATTGTTTAAGTGTAAAATTCGCAATTCAACATTAATATTCCTAGATTAAAAATAGGAAATCACTTAACTGCAGCTGATATATCTAGTCATTACTGCATATATGTTTAGGGTGGTGACATCCAATAGTATTAAGCGACATATGTAACGAAGAACGAACTTCTATAGATTAATGAATCTGCTTCACTGATCATTCCTTTAATCTTTACTTCTGACTTTTTTTTTTATAAGAGACCGTTGTTTGCATTTACAAGTCGATTGTCAAGACAATAACTATATCACAACTCAACTTTTCTTTGGTACGTATTTTGTGCATTTTTTTTTTATGTGTAATTAATCATAGAATAGACGGTATGTAAATAGATCAAGACGTTTGAAGTTTTACTCAGAACACGCAGTCACATTGCCAACACAAATTATTAGAAATGGATGGTTTAATATTTGAATTTAATTATGCATAAAATTATAGAATATGCTAAACCAACATTTTAAATGATTTGCAAATTTAAAAAATGTAATGAAAATATTGATTAAGTAAGTTATGGCAGCACATTTAACATCCAGGACACTTTCAGAAATGAAAAACAATAAGTTTACAGATGTTTTTCATTGATAATAATCTATATAAAATACTCAAGTTATTTCAAATAATGTGAAACACGGATTTTGAATAACAAAATAAATGTCAATGACTTTGACTTTAGAACTTGTATTACAATTGTTCATTACACAGAAAATAAACGCCGACTACATAATTCAGAGATAGAAAAATAACAATTTAAAGTTAACATGAATAACTATATATAACACACATAGATAGAAAAGTAAATAAATGACATAGATAAGTAACTAAATACAGAAGTTGAATAAAAATCATTGAAAACAGAAACGATGATTTCCCAATTATGAGATTCAATTATACATTTACAAAAATAGTCTGATTGATGAACTGATGACCAATTCATGCCTGCTCAGGATAGTTCAAATATTTCAAAATTGTTTTTCTCCTATAAATCTCTTTTTGTATGGCCCAATAACATTTGTTATTTGGAATATCGTATTCTGTTTTTAGTTAATCTTTCGTCTAATTATACTGTAGGAATCTTTTTTGCTCGCATTTGTGATAATACATGTACTAAAATCGTAGTTGTGATTGCAACATAATATACAATAACGCTAAATGACGAATTCAGTTTAATACGGATTTTACTGTTTTTCATGAAGAATGTTTATCATGCTTATTCGAATCAACATAGTAATGTTATCAAAAATTGATACATGTATGCAAAATCAAATCAACACAAAACAATTTTTATCATTATTGCAATCTGAATTGTCTGTCAAATGACTGTGTGATGCGCATCTGTATATGTGTTGTTGTTTCTGTCACTCTTTCAGTATGTATCACTGGCTTCAGCTTGCTGTGAAAGGGAGAACCGAGTGCGTAAGTCTTGCATGCCAGTTACAGGCTCTCTCTCTGTAAGACCAATTTGGGCCAGATATGGGATCCTCAACAAGGAGGTAGATAGAGACTGGACACCTTACGGCCCTAGGCAAAACCAAAAGGTCTCAGGACGTTTGACCTCTAGAAGCAAGGCATGCTAGGCCCACCGGTGAGTGGATAAGGCCTTATGCATGAAAATCAAAACCCTAGCTATTGGTAAAAAGCCCCATTGCATTGTGGGAGACTGTGGAAAGGCAAAGGCTATGGGAGACAACCCAGAAAGAAATCCAGACAGATGCAATCCGTCAGCATGATAATGCAATCAACTACGGGAAGGACTACCCAGAAAGAAAACCCGGTCCACCGGAGTTGAGGTTGGAATTTGGGTTAACAACCCAACAACCCAACTCTGTAAAAAAGAGCTGGTTACAGAAACCAACAACTCTCAAGAAATCTTAAACCGGTGTACTGCTGTGGAAAGAAGCATGACACTTTTGAGGGAAAGCCGAAAGGAAGCCCAATAGCCGATAGGTTCCATAGTAGCGCCAAAACGGAATATGTATATAGGATGTTGGAATGTTAAAACAATGGCATACATATCAAAAGCAGCACAAGTAGCAAAGGAAATGAAAAATTATGGTATTGACATACTAGGTATCAGTGCGTGTAAATGGAAAGGATCTGATGAAACCAAGCTTCAAAGTGGAGACATAACGATCTATGTCGGGGTGATAAACACAAAGTCAATGGAGTAGGTATAATGATGAATGAAAGAGTAAGAAATCATTGATGGACACCAATCAACAAGAGAATGATAAAAGCAAGATTCTATTCAAAATATACAGTATAAAGTTGACAATCATACAAGCATATGCTCCAACAAATGATGCAAGAGAGGAACACAAAGAAGAATTTTTCAAACAACTTCAAGATAATGTTTCATCCTGCAATAAGAATGATATACTTATAGTGATGGGTGACCAGAGTGCAAAAGTTGGTAAAGACAACAAACATATGCAAGAGGTGTTGAATAAACATGGATGTGGGACAATTAATGAAATAGGTGAATTATTATACAATTTCTGCCAAATCAACGTCCTCATCATAACATTCCATCGCTTAAGAAATATATGGTTACAAGAGGAATTGGCCGAAAAACAAAAATACAACTGTATAGAATTAGGTAGACCTGTATTATCGTATAGATGTGAAACATGGAAACTCACAAACCGTGGTGAAAAGAAACTTAATACAGCTGTAGAATACCAATGCCTAAGAAAGACCCTAAAAATAAGATGGCAAAGTAAAACATCAAACAAAACATTAAACGAAATTGCTAACACCAGAAACATCAGTTGTGAAATCAGAAGGAGGCATATGACATGGATAGGACAAATATTAAGGCGTGAAAGAGACAGCAACAGCTATGTAGATCTACAATGGGCACCTGAGGGAAAAGAACTAGAGGAAGGCCAAAAACTACATAGAGAAGAACAACACAGAGAGAAAGGAACTAACAAGGATGGACAAGTTGGAAAGTGGTCAGAACAGCGGCAAAAGATAGAAATGGGTGGAAAAAAATCTTTGGGGAAATATGCGACTTTTGACGCGGAGCGAATTAAGGTTAAGGTAAGGTAATCTGAATTAATTTCCTTCGTCACAGTCGACTAACTTGTCCTTCATCTGAACATGCAATACAACAATTGTATTTGATGTTTAGAACCCAACAATTAATCTGCATGATATCACTCCTCTAATCTGCAGGAATTCAGGTTTTTAGAGATAAAAATACAACACACTTTCACAAATTTGATACACAAATTTGTACATACATGAAACGAGTTATGATCCTCAAGAGCATTTACATACTAGTACATATCATATTAACATACTAGTATACATAAAATATAACATTCTGCACAGATTATATATAAATAGAACGAATGGATCTTGTTTCTATCTGGTTTCAAATGCAAAACTGTGTACTAAATGATCTATAACAATTAACAAATTTTCGGTTAAGATTCTGTTTCATCTGTATTTTGTATATCAAAACCTAACTATCTCTAAGTTATTACATCATTTGATGTTTCATGACGTTTGAAGTTTATTTGAACATGCAGTGGCATGGATAATACAAAAAAATCTTAAGATTTTCCCATCTATTTCACATGTTTCTATTAGATAAGCAATTATTCTGCTGATAAATAAACCAAAAAAAAATAAAGATTTCTGATTGCCTTATGGAGAACTGAAAATTGTGACATATAGTAAACGGCAGGAATATCATACAAAATATCAAAATTGATAAACTAGATAATTCCTAATAAAGATACTCAGTTAATTTTATTCAATAAAATTGATATGTAATGGATAATAGAATATTTCCATCTCATCCAAATCGTCTTTATTTTTTTTTGAATTTTTAAAGCACAAAATAACATTTGTGACTGAATAGTTATTTATTCGTTATTTTAGCAAATTCTATTAGAGTTATCAATCTTTGTACACTTCACTTCTCAGTTTGCAACTAAGCTGAATTAAGGGGGATTTTACTATTTTATTTGAGATTGGTTTTATTGCTCGCACTTATTTTTAGGTTTATGCTCCCAGAACTTGGTGCACATTTGTGGAATGTATTGATTTTAATTTTGGTAATATATATATTATATATATATATATATATCCCGGCGAGGGAAGAACAAAAACAGATCTAACATTGTTGGGTTGATGTTTAGACGAGTTGTATATATGTATATATATATTCATTAAATAAAATAAGTAAAAAGTTAACAGTTCAATTCTATCGATTTCATCCTTCCATTGGGACTCTTCAGGATAACTGATGTAGTGTCGCTATAGGCGACGTCGTTAAGGAGGTTTATGACGTTCCGTCATTGTTCGTTATTAAAAGTTCTCTGGATTTAATTTTGATCGGAACGTTGTTATGAAATAACGTTCCATCTCTTTTCTATATGCTTCATCCCGTCTACATTTAAAAATAGGCATTATTTGAAAATGCTTTTTACCACAAATGTCAAGATGGGCACTAATTGGCGAATTTCTGTATTGTGGGTGTTTTATTTGTTCTTTGTGAACTCGCACCCGTTCACAGAAGCTATTCCCGGTCTGTCCAATTTAATTTTTGTGACAACCAGGACATGTGACGCAGTAAATAAGGTTTGTTGTCTTACAAGTCATATTGGCGTTCACATGAATTTTTTTGCCATCTTTAAATGATTTCATTTTACCCGTTTCTAAATATTTCTTATCTTGGCCACAAACACCGCATCTTGAATCTCCGCAAGACTTTATTTCAAAGTCATGAACCTTCGGTTCGAACAGAGCTCTGGTTAAGTGTTTCTTTAAGTTTTTAGGTTGTCTTCGGCTGTAGATTAAGTTTTCTTCTGGTATCAATTTTTTCATAGTTTCACTTTCGTGTAGAATCGGAAGGGTTGATTTAATTGTATTAAACCCGTTTGGTAAATACGGGTCATGTGTACTAACAAACGGTATTTTCTTTAAGGTTTCGTCCGTGTCTTTCACTTTCGGGGTTCGTTATTCTTGAAGTGTCAAGAGTTTAGATTTTCGAATTCCACTTTTCTCGATTGCTGTCCAATGATCACGAATGGTCTTGAAACTATTTCTCAGGCATAGATGGTAGGTGAGCACACATGGGATTCTTTTACTTTTCTGTTTATCTTTGTAAGTTAGCAGACTGCTTCTGAATATATACAGCGCAGGTTTTTGTTAACACTTTCCGTCTTTCCTTTTTCTAACTTTTGTAAGGATTTAAATGAGCGAAACAAATATTCTGTCGGAAAAGTATTATGATTCTTGCTTAATTAATTTCATATCGTTAATTTTAATTGCTGATATGCTTTTTGATGTCGTAAAAATATCAATGATTTTGGTATGCTTGTATGTTCACCAAGAGAAACGTCTTTTCAATTTGCCTTTCATATTACATAAGATTTGGTAATTGAGAGCAACATTGATAAAATATATTGAATTATGTCATTCATATTACGTAATCCTTAGGTAGATTCTCTCTTTAACACAGCTGTATAGTCGAAATTTTAAAAAATGCCAAACAATAAACAAAATTTTCTTTTACCTACCGAGATACCATTAATAATTATTGACAATTTTGCTTTGATAATTTCGAATACAATGTTTAGGAATCGTGTGTGGTCAGTATTGTTGCTAAAGATGAAATAACAATTGAAACAGCTGTTGTTGTTTTTCCTTATAAAAATGTGACAGAGTTTTCGGCCGACATTTGGTGACAAAATGATGATATAACGTAAATAAAAAAACATATTGACCAGTACGTCATTTGAAATCAACCATCAACGAAAAAAAAATTCGTCGTGAATATAATTGTAAAAGTAAAGACCAACAAAAAAGATCAAAACACGATAAATTTATACTTCTTTGAAGGAACGAAAAACGGACAAGATGTCCAAAGCTAATTATAAGAAGACACTATTGTGAGGCTGAATGAACAGTACGTGTGCAGGAATAACTATTTGCAATTCAAAATTACAATTTTGACATTTTTGGCAATTGAAAAAGCATTGTATATGATAAAGGTGATCATAATTTTTTTATCGCATCTTGCTACTATTTTTGTATGCAATATAAATGTATAATTTCTATCTAAGTGTAAACAACAAGTGTTTTTGAAATAATATGTATCATGAAAGCTCTTCCCAAAAGAGATTCGAAAGATCCAAAAGGGATAATCAAGCTCATAAGTCGAAAACCAACATACAATGCCATGAAAAAAACGAATATATTTCATTAGTTAAATACAGTGTACAAAACACAAGATAGGAAACTGAAGGCTGGGGAAAAAAACCTCACTTCAATCCCCGGGGTGATCTCAGATGTGCGGTAGGTTAAGCAGATAAATAATTTCCGCAAATTTAAAAGTGTGCATTCAAAGGTATTGATAAAAGTTTTGAATCCGCCATAAACATAACCGCCAAAATTGTTCGTATACCTTATTGAATGAAAATCGCGAAGTTTTACAGCCACGAAAATAACCCGGTATACGGTATATCAAGTGATGAGGTATCAGCCAATAGAAGAATGATAATTTAATCTGTGATCAAAAACATAAATCCAACGGTTTCCAATCAAATGACAATAGAATTACAAAAAGGAAGACGAAATAGAAAAATAAAATAAAATACAACTATTCACTAAAGTTCTAATTTTATTATTCTATGAGCAGATAAATGGACTGATACGTTTTATGACAACTATAAGGCAACAGTAATATACCTAATCAATAGTCATAAATCGATTAAACGAACACAAATCCGACATCCTCAACAATCAATATTCAATATTGAATTTATTTCATATTAATCACTACTGGTGTTACACAAGAGCAATTACCTAGTGCATAATTTCAACTTCCTAAATATAGAATATGGTATAGCTACTAATCATAAGTATAATTGGAACGAATGAATATTGCTTCTATACTGCTTTAAAAGATTAACAAAATATAGCTAAAACAATTATTTTATATCAATAAAGCTTCTGTTTCGTCTGTCTGGGTTTTATGTATTAAATATCAATTATCAGCAAATAATTATATAATGATAGCTGTATTAATGTTTCATAACGTTTGAAGTTTATTTAAACATACAGTGGCCGTGGTAACACAACAAACTGAGATTTCATCATTTCATTTCATTTTAAAAAATGCAACTCGTCAAATAAGAAATAATATACTAAATAATGCTATTCTGTCGGATGGAGAATTGAAAATATGATTAAAATTATCAAGATTAATAAAATAGATATTTCTAAATAAAGGGATTTGTTTATTAAATAGGTTCAAATTTCATCCAAAAGAATATGACAAGTGATGGATAATGAAATGTTTCCTTATCATTTAAATAATCATTATAGTTCTTAATTAATGTGTCATTTGGTCTCTTGGGGAGAGCTGTCTCATTTGCACTCCTACAGTTTCTTTTTCTTTTTTTTCTTTCTTTTTATTTTCTGGCTTTGATTTTTGATGCCCATTGTGACTGAATAATTAATTTTTCATTCTTTAGCAAATTCTATTGAGGTTATCAATTATGTCTATACCTTCATTATTAGTTTGCAAATCATGTAGCTTAACTGTCAAGCTGAATTGAGAGATATTTTATTTCGGATTGTTGCTTTATTCATGCTCTTAAACATTTTTAAATTTAGGCTCCTAGAACTTGTCGCACATTTGTGAAGTTGATTATTATTGCGCATAACTTTATTTGCGAGCATTTTGTTTACTGGTTACGCATGTAAATGAAAAAATAATTAATGATAACTACCTTGACAGTTTTAAATTTCAATATTGACGAAACTGTGACCAATATTTTTCATATAAATTTCGATCATATTTTACATCATCAAATGATCCAAAGAATATCTAGTAAGTGCTTGATGTCTGTATTTTCTAAGAACGTATATCTGATAACTAATTATGTAAATTTTGATCATTGAAATGGCTTTACATGCAAATGGAATGTACTCAAATTTAATAAAATGCATAGGTTCAAGAGTCAGCACAACCTTTTTTGTCCTCCCATTTTTCAAAAAAAAAAACCCCGTATTTTCGAATTTTTTTTTAATTCAATCGTTTCATTGTTTGTCTGTGTTATACATGCATGAATATACTAAAACGATTTACTGTCATTTGATAGTTTCCATCTACAGCGGTCACTGAGTAATATGCCTTTTTGTGTTTCTTTGTGTTTTAACATATGACGTGCCTCTGTACTTATACATCCCGTGATTGTGTTATTGTGGCAATGTCTTTTTGACAGATTTGTTTGTTTTTATTATGATTGAGGTTGTGACACAAAGTTGGGGGTCAATGTTGACTGCTGTACCCCTATTTTTGACATTTTTAACTATTATTTCTGTTTGCTTTGTTCACACATCGTTGTCAATATAATGGAATTTTATGCGACTGTCATACAAGTAAGAGGTTAAGCTAGCTATACAACCAGGTTTAATCCACCATTTGTTACGTAATAAAATGCCTGTTCCAAGTCAGGAATTAGACAGTTGTTTTCCATTCGTTTGATGTGTTTGAGCTTTTGATTTAATTGCCATTTGATTATAGACTATCCGTTTTGAATTTTCAGTATTTTTTGTGATTTTACTGTTTACTAACTACAGCGATAACTCTATAATACATATAGAGAGAAGGGTTCGAATCCCACTTCTTTCCCTCTCATACTTTTATAATATATTTCCTGATGGATAATAAGCGAAAAGGATGTTCGGTACTTTCATAAGGTTTAGTTTAAATTATGCTAAAAGAACTTTTGATTTCGTATATTATCGAACATTTGAGAATCCTTTTATTGCCATCGAGACTGTATAAAATGTCTTTTAAATCTGCATTATATTACATAAGATCTGGTAACCAAGAGCAACATTGATGGGATAAATAAAGAATATCATATGACTTTTTCAATATCACATTTATATCAACATTAGACATCAATATAATTACAAAAGCTCTGCGCGAGGGATTATATTGGTTGAGGGTTGATACGGCGTGTGATGTTGAAAAAGCCGTATCAGAAACGTTAATCTATACCCCAAGTCGATGTTTCTTTTGTGTCATGACGTAATAAAGATTATGGGTTTAATGCAACCTTTGCAACCATGACTGATATTGATATCAGCACGGAAGGCTGATACAGCAATATACCGTTGACCGTATTACACAATCAATTTATCTGTATTTACTATTCAGAATAATTGAATTATGTCATTCATATTACGTAATTCCAAGAGCTTCTCTCTTTTAAATATTTTAATAATCGAAATAAAGACAGTTGAACACCTATAACAAAATTTTCTTTAATAACATAAACACTAGAAATAATTATTTACAAGATAATTTCAAATAATGTTTATTAATCGTGTGTGGTCCATATTTTACTGCTAAAGTTGAAATAACAATTGAAATTCCGGTTGTTATTTTTTTTTTTATAAAAATTGACAGAGTATTGGGCCAACATTTTGAAAATAAAAAACTTGATATAACCGAAATTTCAAAAAATATTCAACAGTACTTTATATCAATTGCAAATCAACCACAATCAATGAATTTCGTCGAGAATATGAACATAAAAATTAAGACAAACAAACGTCTTACAACACTCTGTTTATGTATACTTCTTTGAATGAACGAAACACGGTCAAGATTGAACTCCGAAACAGCGGTTACGTCCTCTTTACTACGCTACGTTGACTTTGAGTTTAGCGAAGCAACGTCACCACTGTTTCGGAGTTTTGGCCACAGGAACACACTAAATTGGGTATTGCATTTTGAGTTCATTATAAAGTTGATCATTGCTCTTTTTTTTTTATAGCATCCGGTAACTATTTTTTCATGTTTTATGCAATATAAACGTTAATATTACATCTATTTTTGTGTCAGCATCAAATGTGTTTGAAACTATCTGCATCATATACGAGGAGATGCAAAAGATACAAAAAGGATACACAAATCCATAAGTCGAAATTATACTGTCAATGCAATGACAAAAAAACACATTCATTTCCATTATACTTATCTTTGTAACTATACTCCATGGCTTGACTGTGGAATTGAAAGTACATATGATTTAACCAATACCGAAGAGAGCTTACGTAGGTCTGGTTGTACCTTGTGTATTTTGCAAATCTTACCCAGCTTTAGGAGAGTGCCACATACTTTACACGTTGCAAGACACTTAACAATTTGGGGTATCATAACTCATACTTGTAGTAAAGTTGCTGCCTCGTCACACCATAACCTCTTTTTCCAAAAGATATAAAAAAAAACCAATCCACCCATACATTCAGCTTTACAATTTGTGGATATTTGTAATTGGTCGTAATTCTCAAGACCATTTCATAACAAGTGATTTGAACTTACTTAGAAAAAACAATATGCTGCAGTAATCATTATTATTAATAGAATAAATAACTTCTTGTCCTACTTAAAACGATGTTTGAAATTACAATTCGTATGGTAAAATGATTATTTTACTATTAAGATTTGTTTTGTCTGTAATTTGTATAATTATTTAATATCAATTATCTGTAAATTATCATATAACAAATGATGCGTTATTAATTCCAAGACGTTTGCAGTTTTAATTAAAAACACAGTGACATGGTAAATATAAAAAATTCTTAAATATCATCATCTCACTTCCTTAAAAGAGAGGCGAAAGATACCAGAGGAACAGTCAAACTCATAAATCGAAAATAAACTGACAACGCCATGGCTACAAATAAAAAATAAGACAACTAAAAGTACACAATAAACAACATAGAAAACTCAAGACTGAGCAGCACGAACCCTACAAAAAACTGGGGATGATCTCAGGTGCTCCGGAAGGTTAAGCAAATCCTGCACCACATGTGGCATCCGTCGTGTTGCTCATGTAATTACATACCCGATAAATAATCTAATTCGGTATGTCACATTCATGAAAAAGGAAGCGGATTGTAGTTACGACGTAAGAAACATATCCTATATCATCAGTGTAACGTTTATTCAATAACGGTCAACCAACTCGTGATGGCGTCCGTAAAATTAACGAAGGGATGATTTCAACTTCACCATTTGGAACTTGGTTTAATAGCTTTCTTGTGAGCAGCAACCCTCTATCAATAATTGAAATCATGATAAAAAATAAAAGCGCGGTGATATCGTATCAATTGGGAGATGTATAATCCGTATACCAGCGCTGTTGGAATATGCATTACGTCAGCTTAAAAAAAAAGAAGATTAAAGTACTGCAGATGGCCGGAATATTCGATTTTTACTGCGTGTAAATGTGAATATATTTTTTTTCTGATTTTGTGAACACTAGTCTCATTGCTTTTGCTTTGAATATTGTTTGATACTTTCGTTTTCGGTTTTAATAATTTTTATGCGTTATGATGTCTTTTTATTCACATTGATATATACCTCAATGCAATAAATGCATGATTCTTCATTATATTTTGTTAAAAATATATCTAACAACAAAGAAAACGAAGAACTCGTATAACACAGTTAATATCACCTTCAACGAAATTTGACTATCAAAAAAACACAAAGTATTACCTAATAAAGTTAAGAGTTTCAGTACAGGAACAACCTAACCGGACACAGGTGTTTAGACGTTAAACAATGAATAACAAAGAACTAATAAAACTTTCAGTGTACAAACATATTTCATGGAGCAATAACGTATTTGAATTCTAATGGAAACACTTGTGACAGATATTGCATAGCCTATCTTAGAGATATTTCCTTTTCCTGTAGACTTCGTTTTTTTTTATAACCTTTTTAGATTGTCAAAAATAACAATAAAACATATTATCGCTATTTTCCGCATTTTTCTTTTGGTCATTTTTTGGTGATAATTTTCTCGCTTGAGATGGAAAAATTATCGCTAGAAGCTAAGGAGGCCACGTGGCGTTGCTAACGAAATTGACATTGAAATTGACAACGCCGTCATAGGTAAAATAGCGATAAACAGATTATCATTGGTCATCTCAACTCGATTGCTTTTCTCACTTTTGCTGTACCAGCTCAAGCAGGAAAACCAATCTCGTTGAGATGATCAACGATAATCTATAATTATCTTTTGTATTTTTTTTTACATTTTGTTATAGTTATCTCGCTTTGTGTGCTTTAATCATACACCCTAGACTGTTCTGGTATTCATGTTATGGATTTTGTTTGGTTTTTAGATTCCTTTTCCCTAAGAGGCACTAATTGAATAAGATACCTGCTAAGAGAATGCGTTATTCTCACAAACATTGATAGATCTGAAATAATAAGTGGTAAAATAAACGAAATAAATCCATCAATATTTCATTGTCACACAGAAGACTTATAACAAAACAAATACCATTGTTTTTCGTTCGGCATGAAAAATTACTGGTTTGGTAATGATGTGAAATCATATTACGACAAACAATGCCATGGTTTTTCTCCTGTAGATTTAAGTGTGATGCGGCAAAATGCCATAAATATCAAGTTATACCTAGGAAAAAGAAAGAAATACTTTGAGATATCTAAAGGAAAATAAAATCAAGTTCAAACAGTGAAACAATTTAAAGAATTTTGTTTCTAGTTCTAGGTTAATAAATATTTGTATTTTAAACGAGATATAATATAGTATTTCATTTATAATTTTTCTTAATAAAAAACATAAATTTAAAGAGGTGTAGAACTTTTATTGTTTTCAAATATTTCAGATTATGTTTAGTCCAATAGTTTCATTTTAGTTTGAATCCTTTTGTTATCCTAGCAAAACCTTCCATAAATAAGTATTGTATTGCCAACATCCGTTCAGGTTTTTGAAATGCTTCAAATTTAAAATATTTTGACATTGTTTTAACTGGTTAACTATATTATAGACTTTAAGGGCATACGATACAGTTACAGGGGAGGTAATGACGTTGCTAACGTAAAATGTTATTTTCGTGACGTCAAACTCTGACATATCGGGAAAAGATGCATTTTTAAACTATTTTTTATCATTCAAACTGATTTAATTTGTAAACGAGTGCATGGACCCCTATTTTTTAAAATGACATTTTGTTTCATTTTGCAGGGAGATTATGTGGACCAAATTTTATAAAACTGTAAATAGAGGAATTGTTTTAATTTTGATAAATATACAGCAAAAAAATACGATTTTTTCTTAATTCATGACCATTTGATAAATATGAGTTATTTCTGAATAAAAAATGCATATTTTTTTAGGATACTTATAAAATACAAAAATTAAAAATTATCTAACAAAAAACAATCTGTGTTTATCTTTTAAAACAAAAAAGTTATGGCTTTCTTTCGAAAGAGAAAATACGGCCACAAATCCGAATTTTGAGCAAATATACAAAATTTCGACCTCATTTAACTCAAAAAGTAGCACATGAAGGTATATTTTTTATTGCATATTTGATTTAAGCAGGCAAAAAATAGCCTATATGGAAATTTTCATCAAACTGTAAATACAGGATCAAAACTGTATCGTATGCCCTTAAGGGTAATTTGGATTTCACTTTTTTTTTGTCGAAATATGGTTTTTAATTGCACAGAAGTTTCTTTTTCTTCTGCTTTGATGATAACATTCGAGAGGTATATTCTTAAATTTTAAAGTCAAAAAGCAATGTGATTCTTGCATACCATTTTCTTTTTATGAGCATTTTTCTAAATGCTTACATGCTGTTTTATATTGTAGGAATGCGAAATATCTGTTGATGCTTTCATGTTGATAAAGTCTCTATTAATTTCCTTTTCATCCTGGTATTTTAAGTTACAAAATTTGGAAAATGAGACTTTCATTCACAGAGATAATTCAATTGTGAAATTTGTATAACGAAACATTCCACAACAGAATTTCGGTTAAAATACCTGTTGGTCGAAAGTCGGTGAATTGGTCGATTTACAATAAAACACTCTTTAGTTTTCTGTGTAGTGTTTTGTAAGCTTGTTTGTCTTTTTTCGTCTCTGCTTTTAGTCAGGGCTTTTTATCATAAAGCTTTTCAACTGTTTCGGTTCTTGATCATTCTTTGATTTCAATAAAATGATAACGCCATGGCTAAATAAAAAGACAAATATACATTAATATTTTATATAATAGTACAGAAGACACAACATAGAAAACTAAAGATACCCGACTAAAACTTGGGGTGATCTTAGGTGCTCCTGAAGGGTGAGAAGATTCTGATCCACAAGTGGCACCTGTCGTGTTTCGGATTCATGACATTTATCAAGTGTTGTTGTCATTTTTTTTTATCTCGAGAAATGAGTTTTGAATGTCTCCTTGGTATCTTTTTCAAACGGTTATTTTGCGATTATAAACGATATTTAAAATGTCAGTGATGAATAACTGCGATATAGTTAACAATGGTTTGGACCTATAAATTAATGGTTTACAAAACTTCAAATTTTTGAAATACTCAGCATTTTCTACCTCAGGACTATATTACCTGAGCTGTATTTGGCAAAACTTTTAGGAATTTTTGGTCCTCAATGCTCTTCCACTTCGTACTGTTTTTTGGCCTTTTGAACTTATTTTGATTGGAGCGTCACTGATGAGTCTTTTGTAGACGAAACGCGCGACTGGTGCATATACAAAATTTCAATCTTGGTATCTACGATGAGATGATTTGGAAGTGTCCAATGCACAAAACTAATAATATATCTTAAGTAAGTTATAAATACTGTTTTTGTCTGAAATGTTTTTTTTTTAATTACATTAAGTAGCGTAAGACAATAATAATACTTCTCTAAAGTATCTTTTTCGGTTCCCCCGAAATGGCATTAATGAATTTCAGTTCAAACGTTTTATAAATAGATGGCATACTTTTGAGCATCCAGACATAAAGAGCCATTTTTAAAGATCAGCTTTGTCTGGGTGATTAGCAACCACAGTCTCGGTACAATTGCCAATTTCATAACTTAAACACCTAACACTAAAAATGAAAAAGATGACCTGTTCACATTGACATATGTGTCTTTTTTATGGTGCACGAAATGATCGAAAAAATGCAATGAATAATTTAGCACAACTTTGATATTTATCATTGCAATCATAACGAGAATATTTCGTTTATTTCTTACTTAGCCAACACGTGTTTTTACTAATTATGAATGTCAAAATAATTATAGATTGCAATAGAAATGCACAGGATATTTCATATGTTTCAAGTTTAATAAAACATGTTCCAGTTAATTGCGTTTGATTGTCAAACAAAGATATTTTTGGAATCGGCCAAGGTTAACACTTGTTTATGCTTGGTTTTATTCCAAGACTGGCAAGACACGCCAAACATCCGTTAGAACACTGTTCATATTACAATACCAGCATTACTTAATTATATGAAAATGTGTCTTCGTTAATAGAATGAAATGAATTTATCATATATAAGAATATAGAGATGCGAAATGATTGTATTCACCTATTGCCTTTATAAGGGAAATTGTCAAGTTATTGATAACGAAGTCGAATTTATGAGATATAACGAACAGGAAGTCCACTTACGGTATTGCGATTATTGTGTCAGGATCTCAGACTAGGGTTATTCGTTGTTCTCATTGAACACTAAACAATGTCTAACTATCTCTGGTCGTTGTCATTAGAATTCTTCCGACACTGCGAGAACAATAAAAATATTGCTTTTTAAAGAATAACAACTGAATGATTCCTTCGGAGATGGTTAGTACGAGGGTCTAGCATGGCCTAGACGGTCGTTCGTTATTTATTATTATTTTTTTCCATAATTTTATAAATCAATTTTCTCTCTTTTTATATTTTTTTTTTAAAACTTGGATTCGAGCGTCACTGATGCGTCTTAGGTAGACGAAACGCGCGTCGGCGTAAATACAAAATTGTATCCTGGTATCTATGATGAATTTATTTATAGTAGCTCCCCTTTTACTCTATATTTTTTTCTAAATTTTTAACCCCATTTTGTTGTCTCTTTTTTATATTGTCCTTTGCTTCACTTTCTGTCTTCTCTTCTCTTTTTTAAATCCCACAAAGAGAACGTCGAATAAAAAAAGAATGCATTAACGAGTATAAAGAACATTCTAGTGAATATTTTTTTAAAATTTGAAACACTGTTCAATTAAATTATTATTCAATAATTATTCATTTCCACAATATGATAAGAAGTACTCTTATCTGCAGCATTATTAGTATTTTCGGGACGGTGAACGTTCATTGGGATGCTAGAATTCCCATATTGGACCATAGACATTTGGCAAGACAATTGTCAAACCTAGTCTATTTAAATTAGAGTATCACGCTCCTGCCTTGTGTAGAACTCAAACTTGAAACCTCGGTGTTGACCGGCTTATAGTACAGAAGAAGAATTATTTAGACCACTCGGCCACCAAGGCCCTTTCGCTATCGAATATATAATATTCAGTTTTGGAATTTTATTTTGGTACTTTGACAAGGACTACGAATTTGAACAACGGAAATGTATGCATCTGTGGGAAAGTTTGCAAGAATCAACGTGGTCTGAAGATACATATGGAAAAGATGAAATGCAAGCCAAATCAGAGCATAACAATACGCACAGGGCAGCCTGGTGAGACGGAGGAGGTGGTTCAGGATACAAACCATAGCGACCACAGCCACCATGTGTTATACAATGAGGAGGACAACATAGAAGAATATCTAAGGGAAATGCACAGTGATTCAAAAAAAGAAGAAGACCTACCGGAGATAGAACAACTAATACACCCGGAAGATCCAGAGCAGGCTTTTGACGAAACACCACCAAATTTGAAAGACGTAGGAAGAGAGTATCAGCACCAGGTCGAAACGGAGTACCACATAAAGTATACATGAACTGTCAGAGAATTGCAAAAGAGGGACGAAAGATACCAAAGGGACAGTCAAACTCATAAATCTAAAACAAACTGACAACGCCATGGCTAAAAATGAAAAAGACAAACAAACAACAGCTCACACGACACAACATAGAAAACTAAAGAATAAACAACACGAACTCCACCAAAAAACTAGGGGTGATCTCAGGTGCTCCGGAAGGGTAAGCAGATCCTGCTCTACATGCGGCATCCGTCGTGTTGCTTATGTGATAACAAATCCGGTAAATAGTCTAATTCGGTAGGTCATATTCATGAAAGGGAAGGGGATTGTAGTTACGACGTAAGGAACATATCCGATATCATTTGTGAAACGGTTATTCCATAACGGTCAACCAACTCGTGATGGCGTCCGTAAAATTTACGAAGGGATGATTTCAACTTCACCATTTGGAACTCTTGGTTTAATAGCTTCCTTGTGAGCAGCAACCCTCTATCAAGAAAATCATGATAGGAAATGCAATCACAGGAATATCGTATCAATTGGGAGATATATACCCCGTATGCAGGTGCTGCTGGAATGTTGCTACTTAGAAATGGAAAGTTCACAATTGGAAAGCTGAAATCATCTCTTTTGTCGTAAAGTTTTGTTTTCAACCGACCCTCATTGTCAATTTCTAGATGTAAGTCAAGATATGAGACCGACTTAACTGTATCTGTAGTATCCTTTATCTCTAGCTCGATTGGATAGATGCGTTCTACATAGTCACCAAATTTTGAATTATTTAGTGAAAGAACATCATCTATATAGCGAAAAGTAGAGTTAAAGGATATTGCTAACTTCTTATCTTTCTTCCTAAGAAGTTCCTGCATGAAGTCAACCTCATAATAATAAAGAAACAAGTCGGCAAGTAGAGGGGCACAGTTTGTTCCCATTCGAATGCCGACAGTCTGTTGAAAAACACGTCCTCCGAACGTAACAAATATGTTGTCAATCAAGAAATCAAGCATCTTGATATTATCAGTTTCAGAGAATTTTTTGTTCGAATCAGAGTGATCCTTTACAAAGTAGGATTTATCCCTCCCTAAGACAAGATACTTGTATCTACGTTGGCCATTCTTTTTTACGAAGCAAAGCAATACCAACTCTTTCAATTTGTCTTTTAGTTTGGAATGTGGAATACTAGTGTACAGAGTAGAAAAGTCAAATGTTTTAATACTGTTACAAGATGAAAGAGAGTTAGATTGTAGGTACTCTAAGAGATCTTTGGAATTTTTAAGTATCCACATCTGATTCAGGCCCCCTCTAGAATAGGCAGTTTCACAATAACTTTGAAGTCCGTCTTTGATTGCTGATAAAATAGATGTTAATAATTTAGAAAGAGCACTTGGAAGACCCAGCAATATACCGTTGTTTGTAAGGACACTTATGTAGTTAAGTTATCAAATACAGTGCTGGCAGATCCAGTTCTTCATCTTTGGTTGAAATCCCAAAGGAACACAGAACAGACCTATGATTATCCAGGATTTCCTCTTTGGTAAGTGTCGTGAGGGTATATGTTGAGTTTCCAAGTGAATTGTCAATATCTAATTCGTTTATCAAGCAGTTAATGTAATGAGTTTTACATACAAAAACGATGTTGTTTGGGGCTTTATCTGCGGGGACAACAACATATTTGTCATGGAGGTAGGAAAAGTGTTTTGCAACATTTGGGTCTTTAAAGATTGACGTAGCATGGGCATTGATAGACCCATTCAGTTTCTTAATTCTGATTTGTATCAACGACCTCACTGCCTTAATCCATTCGGAAAGAGTGTCTACGTCTTCCTTCTCGTGCTTAGCCCATTGCCTGGCATAATCCTCAAATGCAAGACGTTTTTGAAGAAGAGGTCAACTTGCAGAGAGTTAGCACAAGGCAGAAGGGTGCTTTATATCACAGGAATAGATGTAAGAGACACTGAAACAGTTTAGAACAATCTCACAGTAAAATGTGGAAGGACAGATATTTCTTGCTTTTCTTGACAAAAGGATGACCAACTACATGCTGAGCAATAACTACATTGACATTGCAGTACAGAAAGGAGGTGTACCAGGTGAGTCAGGCTGTATTGACCACACTAGAGTATTATCACAGATAATTCGAGAAGCGAAAGATTCAAAGGAAGAGCTCGTAGTTGTCTGGTTAGATTTAGCGAATGCATATTGGACAGTACCACACAAGTTAGTTGAGTTGATGCTGGAAAGATACCATTTACCTGACGGGAAAAGAGATACCTTAGAGGGAAACACCAGGAAGCCAAGAAAAAACAAGGAAGGCCTTACCTTTGTCAATTTTGCTAAGGAAGGAGAGAAAAGACAGAAGAAGAGTGAGGAAGGAAGTGGTCTACTGGGAACAACAACTGATTGGCAAATGTTGGTGGATCTCAAGCAGAAGTTACAATTCCCGGCACAGATTGCAATTCCAAATCAGAGACCTGACATCGTCATTTGGTCAGCCTCAACAAAACAGGAAATCCTGCGAAACTAACCGTGCCATGGAATAGAAGATGCCAACCAAAGTAAGATATTGAAGTATCAAGACCTACTTATAGAGACAATTAGTACGGCAGCTTTGAGGAAAATCCTGTGCACATCCTGCTACAAGCATGAAACTTTGAGAACCTTTCTCAACTTTTACTCTTTTATTTCAGATAGGGAGGCATTTGAAAAAAATTCTCACTTTCGGTAGAATCTACTGGACATTATATTTAAATCATCCCGATATCTAAGGCTAGTACTAGTATGTGAAAATGTGTTATAATCATGATACTATCATAATATTCGGCACAAACATTTGTTTTGTGCTAATGTTGGGTACATTGTATAGAATATATGTCTCTTAAAACCCTACTTCCGGTAAAATCCAATATGGCGGACACTGTACTAAAATAAGCGTATTTTTTAGGGAGGGTAATTAAAATGTGTTTTAATGTATTGCTATTATCATTACGTTGTGCAGGAACCATTTGTTGGTGCTCATCATGATTACGATAGATAGGACATGTGTCTTTAAAACCCCTACTTCTGGTAATATCCAATATGGCGAACATAGAAATATCAAATTTTTAATTAGATACTCAAGTTTTTCAAAATGTAAAAAAAGTAGTTTATATGCCGGTTGTTTATCTTTTGCCTTACGTTATACTCATACAACTAATTCACTATTATGTTTAGAATATTTTAATACTAAGTTAACACTTCCGGTATACAATAAGATTGCGTTAATTTCAGAGATGAGTTATCAATCTGTATCCTCGATGTAGAGTTTTGGATAGATTGATTTAAGAAGAATAAGTCACTAAAGCACTATTATATAAAAAGATCTTTAGAATTACAAATATACATGTTAATATATGTCTATTTACAATCACTACCTAAGGCACAGTAGAACCGATTTCCCACGTTTACAACGACCACTGCACCTATTCTTACATCCACAATGTACAGGATCCTGACAAGATGACGAGGTATCAGAACGAGCTGTTCAAAATTGTTCCAATTGACCATCTTTGTCTCTTCACAATCCATAAGAGTCTGGACTAGTTAGCTCAGGAAATACTTTCAGGTTTGCTCCCCATACACACATCGCCTTGGTATATAGCAAATTTACATGCTGGAAAAGACTAGACCAAGTCAGCAGAATAGCCAATTAATGGTCCTTTTTGCGCAAAAAAAAAAATGTTTTTCTTGCTTCGTTAGCCCCATCTGGTGCATCGCTCGTATATCAAAACCACGTATAGTTCTATAAATGACATTATCAAATCCATATATGATGATGTTGGGTGATCAATCGTCATTCTAAATGATAATGTCACATCTTCAAATGCCATCCATGTCTTCCCACACAGTTTTTTGTCCTTTCCAGCAAACGAAAATACTGTATCACAACTGGTAAAGGCATGGAACAGAGGAATTGTATGTGATCGCTCGACGCGTAATGCATTTGAAAGGTCATTGAAAGATATATATTTGACACTTCTTTCCGCTATAGGTAACGGGATAGCAAAATGACAGAAATGACAACAACATCAGTATCGACTGTTCAAATCAGGATCAGTTTAAGCCCGAGTTACACTGCATCATTCACAGGCACCATGATTCTAATGTCAGCCTCTTTATGTGAACATGCTGCATAACTTGATACATAACGTGGTGGATGAAATAGAACATCGTGAGCATTTGTTGCTACATCTACCTTTTCCTTAGAATATTATCCAGTAAGCTGCTGAGAAAACTGAAAAGCTCTTTCTTATTGTCGTCATCTCTAAGAAATTTTGCCAATTTTTAGGAATTTGTTTTGACCCTAGACTAGTCTGTGTATTTCCTTTCCCCTCTTGCCTTTTCAGTAGCCTTCAAACTATTGTCGATGTATGCATTCACGACTACATCCACTCTTTTTAAAATTTCGAGGTGTTTCCTAATGTAAGGACAGAATACCAAATCAGCATAATCGTCAAAAGTACAAGATGTCATTGATTTAAGCACATTCACAAGTGCAGCTCCGTCAATAACTAAAACAACCACCTCAGGAACATCACATGTCGTCATTGTAAATGGTTCTAAACACTCCATAAGAATATCCAATTTGGGTCCTAGACGCAATGGCACATTTTGGTTCCATGCTGGCGGATTTCTATTATTTTCATGAGCGAAGAAGTATTCCCAGTCGGAACCAAATCGGATTTTCTCAGTAAGTATTTAGATTTTAGGACCATTGACAACATCGCGAAGGGATGATTCAGAGATGGATGTTTTATCTATTGACGGTGTAGCTATTGTGAATATGAATAAACCATCAAAATATTGTACCTTTGACGCTTATGCTTATTTGGTCTTCTGTACTTACATTAGGAAACACCAGGAAACTGTAACAAGAGTGGATGTAGTCTGGGATGCTTACGTAGATAACAGCTTGAAGACTGCTACAAGAAGCAAGAGGGGAAATGGAATACGCATATGAGTCCAGGGTCAAAACAAAATTCCTCAAAAGTTTTCTAAGAGATGACGACAATAAGAAAGAACGCTTTAGTTTTTTCACGCAGCTTTCTCAACAATTATTTAGGTAAAAGTAGTTGTAGAAAAAATGCTCAGAATGTTCTATGTTATCCGCCACGTGATGATGTTTTAAGATTTAAATACAACATGTTTACACGAAGAGGCTGACACAAGAATCATGGTGCATGTGTATGATGCAGTAAAAAAGGACTTAAACGAGTCCTGATTTGAACAGTCGATACTGATGTTAATGTCATTGCTGTTGTGCTATTCCTTGCGTTAGGGAATGGAAAAAAAGCATTGTATCAATGCAATGCATTAGTCGTCGAGCGAACACACACACTTCCTCTGCATGTTCCACGCCTTGAAGGGTTGTGGTACGGTATCTTCGTTTACTGGAAAAGGAAAAACAACTGTGTGGGAAGACATGGATGGCAATTGTAGATGTGACTTAAGCATTTTGAATGATGCTTGATCAGCCTACATCAATATATAAGGATTTGATAATATCATTGATGGAATGATACGTGGTTTTGATGAACGAGTGAACAAACTCATCAGATGGGGTTAACGAAGCAAGAAAACAACTGTAATCGCAAAAAGGAAGACTAATTGAGGCTGTTCCGCCGACTTGGTCTAGTCTTTTACAGCAAGTAAAGTGAGCAATATACCAAAGCGGGTGTGTATGGTGAAGGGACAAAGATGGTCAATGGGAACACTTTTGAACAGGTCTTTCTGGGACCTCGTAATCTTGTCAAGATCTTGTACATTGTGGGTATAAGAAATAATGCCATGGTAGTTGTAAATGTGGAAATCGGGTCTCCCGTGCACTATTTTATGTGCTTTAGGTGGTGATTGTGAATAAAAATGTATGTGTGGCCATAAATTTGTAATTCTAAAGATGTTTTAGTACTTTAGTGACTTATTTTTTTTTTAAATCAATCTATCCAAAACTCTACAGCGAGGATACAGATTGATAACTCATCTCTGAAATTTACGCCATCTTATTGTATACCGGAAGTGTGAACTTTGTATTGAAATATTTTAAATATAATAGTGAATGAGTGGTCTGAGTATAAATTAAAGCTAAAAGTGTAATGACGTTACAAAAAACTTTTTTTCACATTTCGAAAAAAGTAAAATATTAAAATAGAAAATTGCTATATCTATGTTCGCCATATTGGATATTACCGGAAATAAGCAGTTTAAAGACATATTTCCTACACATTGTATTCATGAGAAGCACTAGAGAAAGTTTTTGTGCACAATATGATGATAGAAGCAATACATTAAAACACATTTCGATTACTCTCCCTAAACAATACGCTTATTTTAATAAAATGTCCGACATATTGGATTTTCCGGAAGTAGGTGTTTAAAAGACATGTAACTGATATGATGTATAGCAAACTAACACAAACAAAAAAGGTTTGTGTCAAATATAACGATTGTAGCATGATTATAACACCTTTTCACACACAAGATTCGATATTGAGCTGATTATAGTATAATGTCCGCCATATTGGATTTTACCGGAAGGGAGACACTTTTTTAAAATGCCTCCCTATCTAAAATTAAAAATTAATGGTTCAGGAAGGTTTATGCCAAATTTCATGCTTGTAACAGGATGTGTGTGTATGAAAAATGCTTGTAGCCCTTGCACTAGCACGAAAGCTTTGAGAAAAAGTGTGCACATCCTGCTACAAGCATGAAACTTGGCATAAACCTTCCTAAACTATTACTCTTTTATTTCAGATAGGGAGGCATTTGACTAAAAGTCTCACTTTCGGAAAAATCTAATATGATGGACATTATACTTAAATCATCCCGATATCTAAGGCTGGTACTGTGAATTCATTATTATTCGTTGTATACCAATGTTTATACATTTGTAAGCGATTAATGATTGACATAACTTAAAGCTGAAAATTGTTTCAGCAAACTGATGTTCCTTTAACACAGTTTAAAACGGATCTACGAAACATTTAAAAAAAAAATGAGAGAGAAGATCAAGTATCAAGGAAAAGTCAAAATTTAGAATTTAGCTTGAATACCTAGTTTGCTTTTAGCTTGAAAACCTAGTTTGCCTTTAGCTTTAATACCAAGTATGCCTTTAGCTTTAATACCAAGTATGCCTTTAGCTTTAATACCTAATATGCTCTCAGCTTTAATACCTAATATGCTTTTAACTTTATACCTGATTTGCTTTAAGCTTTAATACCTAGTTTGCCTTTAGCTTGAATACCTAGTTTGCCTTTAGCTTTAATACCTAAAATGCTTTTAGCTTTAATACCTAATATGCTTTTAGATTTAATACCTACTATGCTTTTAGATTTAACACCTAGGTTGCCTTTAGCTTGAATTCCTATTTTGCATTTTGCTTCAATACCTAGTATGCCTTAAGCTTAAATACCTAATATACTTTTAGCTTGAATACCTAGTTTGCTTTTAGCTTTAATACCTAATATGCATTTTGCCTTAATATATAGTATCCTTTTAGCCTGAATACCAAGTTTGACGTTAGCTTAAATAACTAGTAAGCCTTTAACTTGAATACCTAGTTTGCTTTTAGCTTTAATACCTTGTATGCCTTTAGCTTGAATACCTAGTTTGCCTTTAGTTTTAACACCTAGTGTGTCTTAAGCTTTACTACCAAGTATTCCTTTAGCTTTAATACCTAATATGCTTTTAGCTTAATACCTACTTTGCCTTTAGCTTGAATACCTAGTGTGCCTTAAGCTTTAATACCTAATATGCTTTTAGCTTTAAAACCTTATATGCTTTTAGCTTTAATACATAGTATGCTTAAAGCTTGAATACATAGTTTGCCTTTAGCTTTAATACCTAGTATGCCTTTAGCTTGAATACCTAGTTTGCTTTTAGCTTTGATACCTAATATGCTTTTAGCTTTAATACCTAGTATGACGCTTTAACCACAACACCAGGTTCAACCCACCATTTTTTCATAAAATGCCCTGTACCAAGTCAGGAAAATGGTCATTGTTACATTATACTGTAGTTCATTTCTGTGTGTGTTACATTTCGGTGTTGTGTCTCTGTTATGTCGTAGTTCTCATATATTTGATACGCTTCCCTCAGTTTTAGCTTGTAACCCGGATTTGTTTTTTTTTCTATCGATTTATGAATTTTGAACAGCGGTATACTACTGCTGCCTTTATTTAATACCTAGCATGTCTTTAGCTTGAATATCTAGTATACTTTTAGCTTTAATATCTAGCCTTTCATAGATAAAGGAAGATATGGTATAAGTGCCAATGGGACAATTCTCCATTCAAGTCACAATTATAAAAGTAAACCATTATAGGTCAAAGTACGGTCATGCTTATATTCTATTTATTGTCAACATACTTGTAGTGCTTCATGTTGTGCTGTGTAATTTATTGCATATGGATTATGTGTTGTATTGTTATCAATGTCTAGTATGCCGATTAAGCTCATTAGAGCTATACTTTGCAGAATCTAAACTCAGCTTAATTTTTAATATTTTGTTTTGATTTATAGGTGATTGTGTTTTTTAAAGTAGAATTATGAAGAGTTAGCATGGTATCACTATGAGTTTTGAATGTTATGGTATCCATATTATTTACTTCATGACTTGTTGGTACATGGATTTATATTTCAATTGTATGTTGTTTAAATATATTATTGTCTACATTTCGATCAAGCCTCTATTGTGCTCTTTCCAATAAATATTGAATTGAATTACATTGAATTTTAAAAGGGAATCTCAATCTTTCTAAAGAAATCTAAAAGTTGTCAGAATGATATGCTATATAGATTCTTTCTAATTTATCCTTGCCTTTTAAAAAGATAGATAAGAAAATATCTAAGAATTAAATTAGAACTGTTTATTTTCAAATACTTCTCAGACTACACCTGGATAGGTTGGCTAACACGTGGTTTGTTTGTTTGAGGTACACATATACAACAATTTAAGTTACCGTTCTTGAAAATGTTCATTTCTAAAATTTCTAAATAATCTAAGATTAAATAATTTTGAATAAAATCAAATTGAATAATTCTAAAGAGTGATCAACTATCAATATCAATTGACAGAAAAAATGACAAAAACTTCTCTTTTTAATAGTTAAAAGGTAAAAGATTTAAATACTACATCTGTACATAGTTTATATTGATATAGATCATCAATTTATGCAAAGGTATAAGTTTTGTACTCAAACCTAATGAAGGATAACTGAAGGTAAGAGTGCCGGCAGTTCCATGATACCGGTAGGCTATATATTGCTCCCAAATGGACTGCTTAATTTTACAGCCCTGACGGAGAAGAACACTGTGCCACCGTAGACATACACTCTCTCACTCTCGTTCTTTTATCACTGTCTTTCTCTCATACTTTGTCTTATAACTTTCTCTGTCTGTGAGACAGATAGGTTGAGAGAGAGAGTAGGAGACAGTGAGGGATTGTGTGTTTGAGAATGTGATTGTGTGAGGATGATCCGATATGCCTCTGCCGGTGCCAGGGTGTGCTGGTGCCGGTACCAGACTATGAAAGTGATAAAGAGCGTGAGTGAGAAAGAGCATGAGTGAGTCAGAGTGACAGTGAGAGAGCATGAGAGAGGGGATAAGAGCGAGGGACAGAGACTGTGAGTGAGCGAAAGACCGAGACCGAGACAGTGCGTGAGAGACCGAGGCTGTGAGTGAGCGAGGCATATATACTTTGAATGAGCGAAACTGCGCGAAACTGAGTTAGCCAGGGACCGAGACTGTGAGGGAGAGATCGAGACTGAATGAGCGAGACTGTATGTTAGTGAGCGAGACTGTATGTGAGTGAGCAAGCAACTGAGACTGTGAGTGAGCGTGGGACCGATACTGTGAATAAGCGAGAATGTGAAAGAGCAAGAGGGAGAGTTGGAAAGAGCAAGAAGGACAATGTTGGAGAGCAAGACGGAGAATTCGAGAAAGCAAGAGCAATAATGTGAGAGAGCAAGAGTGTGAGAGAGCAAGAGCGAGAATGTGAGGGAGTAGAGCAGTTTAAACCAGTATTGTATTTAACTATATTGTGAAAATGAAACAACATGTATTTATAATGATAAACAATGAACAATAATAACAAATGGTAAGCAACGAGAACCATGTACTGTAGTATAGGCCATCGCGTTTGGACAGACAACTACAGAACAATGTAATGTAATCAATGTTTGAAAGAGGTAAAACACCTCTTAACGTGTGATGTTCAGTTATGAAACATGTGGTAAAACCCCATACGGCATGTGAAGTTCATTTATGAAATATGTGGTAAAAAAACCCTACTACATGTGAAGTTCAGGTATGAAACCTGTGGTTAAACCCCCTACGTTATGTGAAGTTCAGGTATGAAACATGTGGTAAAACCCCAACCGCAACAGAGGTTATCATGGTTTTTGTCAAAGTCTACTTAACAGATAAAAATACTAATATTAAGCCCAAGACATTTTTTGCCTTCAAATATTGTTTTTGCTAACCTTTCAGTATGTGTCTGTTCTACATACGCTTCCACAACACTACTTTTTTGTATTTTCCATCTTTATTTATTTGAGCATGATATACTTAATTGCATTTCGAGCATGCTATACTTAAATGCATCTCTTTCCCATCTTCAGATGCAATTGGCAATCAATTTGGACTGAATTGATTGTCTTCATTTCACTATGACTTACCAATTAAACATGTTATTCATCACAAAAACTGTAAGAGCGATACGCTGCAAGAATATAGCAAGTAAATAGTAATACATATTCACTCAGGTCGCAATGTCGATTAATCTACAAAGTAGTTGACATATGCACCCTTTAATTACTTCTGAATACTATGTTGAATGTGTTCCAACGTTTACAAAGACACGTAATTAACAGATAACTAACATTTTCTTTATCCATTTTTTGGATCATAGACAATGTAATATGACCTTGGGTATATCCCCTTGTTCCCCTTGGATTCATTATGAGTTATCAATTCATCTATTCAGGTAGCTTGAAAATAAAAAATACTTTAGAACTGGAACGTTATTCTGATATCTAAATATTTTTATAGGAATTGTTACACACTTCACAATTCATAGCGAATCCAATAATTTCACTTTTATCAATTTTCGTGGATTTTATGGGTACAGCGAAACCACGAAATGAAATCAAATAAATGACAAATTTTCTATAAGCTTGTATGCAGACCTCGGCAAAACCACGAAATTATATATCCACGAACATACACGTTTTCCGTTATCAACGAAAATTTGTACTCACGAAAATAAAAATGTGAATTTTAGAAAAAAATATATATATATGAATCATTTAAAAACTAAAGTACTGTTTGTTTAGCTGATGATATCATTTGGGTACCAATACTTAACCAGAAATGTTGGAAAATGCATCTATCATTTCTTTACTGTCAAATTAAATATCAGTTCTAGTCGCACACTCACATAACCACAAAAAAATTATTCGTCAGCTGCAGTTAATGATATGGTAAATTAGAATTATATTGATTCTAGGTATCAGCTGTTAGCATTTATAATTACTGTCTCTTCAAAACATTCTTAAATGAATGCAAAGAGTCATGAACTTTAATCACTATTAAAAGTGTAAATGGATTTAGTTTCTATGCCTCATGATGTAATATATGGAATACATGTTGTCTTTGAAGAAGTTTAATGTGGAGACGTACATCCTACGCAGATAACATCTTCAAATGGATGGCATTCTTGTGGCTTGTTTATAAGACAACTTAACATTCAATAGTTTGTGGTCAGATTTCCGCCCTGACATAGTTGCTTTTCGCTTACTTTTATTATACCACTTATATTTATCCCTTTCCATTTTGCCGGTGCGAGTGCTGATTGTAGCGGCATTGGCCTGCCCTTTTTCGAAATCTACAAGAGTGTCTTTTACGTGGATAAGATATTACTCTCTTTTAACACGAGTCAGCCGTTTATCGTTCCCTTCCGATGCACTGTCATCGTTTCCGGGGACGATGATGTCAAGGTAGAGCTGACAATTCAGTCCCTGCCATTTTCTCCCCGGAACGGTGATTGAACCGGGAACTCTTGTGTTCGAAGTCCGATACGTTAACTACTACACCAATTACACAAATAAAATGCAGGATCCACCGACCCTCTGAGAGCACATGTTAATCCTCCCCTTGGTTGGTTGGTGGGGTTCATCTTGCCTAATCTTTATTTAATGTTCTCTTCTTATTACTGTAAATCTGTAAGTAGTTTTGTTTTTTGTCACGTGTAATTACTTATGAGTTTGAATATTCCTCTGGTGTATTCCACCGCCATTTTGTACCTTATTTGGATATCTTATCTGTTCAATGTCATTGATTTGTCGTTTGGAAACTAAACTCACGTCTGGTGTACACAATTTTAATCATGGTTTGTATGATTTCATTTACGTGAATTTACTTACAATATCTTAACTGAAATATAATAGAATATGTGTTCTTTTCCGTCATTGCTGTTAGTCAGTGCTCTTCTTATCGACTTATAATTGATGAAACATTGATATCAATATCGTCAATGCATTTGTATGTCCCTTTGACATCCTTCGTTCTTAATTTGTCTTTTGACAATTTTATTAGGGACTGTCCTTTTTGAATTTCTAGCGGAGTTTAGTATTTTCCCGATTTTAATTTTTAGAATACATGTTTTATAAAATATAAGGAAATTATCGTCATTCTCGCAGAAAATGAACGATTTGACTTTTAAAAAATATGAAGGTTTTACAGTAAGAGCTTTACACAAAGTGCGGGATATAAAAAATAGGAACAGTCAAAACATAATTTTGTTGTGGTCGCTTGTTCGTGTTTTTTGTAGTTTTTTTCCGTTTAGTTCGTAGTCAATTTATATTGTTTCCGAGGGGTTGATTGTTTGAAAATCAACACCAATCCATGTGAGCAGAAGAGTTCTGCATTGGTCAAAATCAATTATAATGTCATCTTTGTTTGCTTTCCTCTTTACTCTCTTCTATTTTACGTATTCACACATGATGCAATCCTTTTTAAATCTTTCATATGAAGGCCGTGTTTTATGGTTTTGCTATGGGTGGAGGTATTTCGTTAGGCAAAGACTTCAAAATTATGATAAAATTTTCACGAGATATAAAGTAGAGGTCAACGAGACAAGTCCCTAATCAAATGGCAAAACAAAAAGCTCAAGCACATCAAAAGAATTGATAAAAACGTATGTACCGTCTTCATCAACACGGAAAAAGTAAAATCACAGATATACTGAACTCAGAGGAAAATCCAATCGGAAAGTCCATAATCACATGGCAAATTCAAACGACAAAACACATCAAAAACAAATGGACAAGAACTGTCATATTCCTGACTTGGTACAGGCATTTCTTACAGGAGCTACCTGCATAAAATGCCAATTCCAAAATCACATCGGGCATAATAAAGACCCGTACATCTTATACAGAGACACATACATATTTAATGAGATGCGTGTAACATGTTAAACATTACTAAAATGTTGTACATGTCTCTGTATATCATACTTAGCAAATAGAAAATAATTTGATTGCCATACATTTGGTACACACCATTAATGTGGAATGTTATATTGCATAAGTTGTATTACGCAATTTCGAAATTATGTACAACATTCATGACATTTTCAAGAGAGGAATTGTGTTTACACAGCTTTTGCCACTGGATCCCAATTATTGTCACATTAACAAATTATGTCTATTCGGGTTGCTCACCCAGTTAGGTCCATTTCTCGGAACTACAAACAACTGTCTTAGAAAAGGGGAGTTAAACAACCAATTCATTCATATTATGCCTGTACCAAGAGAGGAACATTGCTGTTTACAATATGTTTCGTTTGGTTATGATTTTCTCATGTATTTTAGACCACTTTTAAATTTTCTTTTGAGTTCTGTATTTTAATTAGAACTTCTTTGTATTCCTAAGAGGTGTAAGTTTCTAACGGTACAATTAAAAGTCAAAGAGTTGACATCAAAATCATTATAAAACATGAACGATTTACACACTCTCCAATTCAAGACACAAAAGAGTAGAGACTGAGCAACGCATGCCCTGCCAACAAACTGGGAGTTTTGACTCGAATAAGAAAATCAATCTTTAAGGACATTCTGTTGATTTTTGTATGGTGTGTTGTATTGTGTGGTAGTGGTTAGTCTTTATTTGAAGGATAACTATAAAAAAATAAATCAGAACATTTAAAATTTCGTGGTTTTTTAATCAAGTCTATGTCATATATCTAATGTCAATAAATATAGGAAGATGTGGTATGAATGCCAATGGGACAACTCTCCATCCAAGTCACAGTTAGTACAAGTAAACCATTATAGTTCAAAGTACGACCTGCAACACGGAGCCTTGACTCACACCAACCAGCAAGCTATAAAAGCTCCAAAAATCACTAGACTAGTGTAAAACCATTCAAACAGGTAAACCAAAGGTTTAATATACATAAAGAACTGAAAACGAGAAAAACTTATGAACCACATACACAAACAAAAACAACTAAAAACAGGTTTTTGAATTTGAACTTAAGACAGGTGCAAACAAATGCATCTATATAAGTTAAACTTACCATAACCTTATATACCATGAGTTCTCTTGAATCGATGTTGATCCTAATTTCAGAGCAATACGATATGTGTTCCATGCAAAGCAAGATGGTCATACCATTACGCTGGATATGATAGTTTGATTTTGTTTAGTGGTTTATAACGCCCCAACAATTTCATTGTTCTCTGTGTCGTTTCATTGTTCCATTATTTACTGTATAAGAGTGATAAAAGATGCCACATACATATTTAAAACCATTAGAAAAAACAAAACAAATGACAATATCATGGCAAGAAAAATAGAAGAGACGAAAAGATACATAAGTACACACAACACAACGACGAAAAACTAAAGGCTAAGCAAAACTTACAGCACAAAAATAAACAACCCAGGGGATATAAGGTTCTCTGGAATGGTATTAAATAAAGGCAACAGTAGTATACCGCTGTTAAAAACTTGTAAATCTATGGACAAAAAACAAAATTGGGGTAACAAACTACAACTGAGGGAAACATTTAATATAAGAGGAGAACAACGACACAACATTAAAATGTAAGACACACAGCAACGGACTAAGCATTAGAGAAAAATCCGATGAGAATAACCAATATAACATCAAAACCAAATACATGAATTTGGGATAGAAAAGTACCGTGACACGTCTTATAGTAATGTGAATTCACACTCAAATATAGGAGAAAACAAACGACACAACGGAAACACAACGTAAAAATGTTACAAATGTTACACACACAGAAACGAACTAGCAGATCTAGCTCACATGTGACAACCATCATGTCGCTCATGTAAGTACAAGTAGGTGAAAATTCTTATTGGCTAGGTCACACTCAAATGATAGAGGACGAGGTTGTAGTAGGTCACATTCAAATGATAGAGGAAGAGGTTGTAGTAGGTCACACTCGAATGACAGAGGACGAGGTTGTAGTAGGTCACACTCAAATGATAGAGGACGAGGTTGTAGTAGGTCACACTCAAATGATAGAGGACGAGGTTGTAGTAGGTCACACTCAAATGATAGAGGACGAGGTTGTCGTAGGTCACACTCAAATGATAGAGGACGAGGTTGTAGTTCAGATTCGCTAGGTCACACTCAAATGATAGAGGACGAGGTTGTAGTAGGTCACACTAAAATGATAGAGGACGAGGTTGTAGTTCAGATTCACTAGGTCATACTCAAATGATAGAGGACGAGGTTGTAGTAGGTCACACTCAAATGATAGAGGACGAGGTTGTAGTTCAGATTCACTAGGTCACACTCAAATGATAGAGGACGAGGTTGTAGTAGGTCACACTCGAATGATAGAGGACGAGGTTGTAGTAGGTCACACTCAAATGATAGAGGACGAGGTTGTAGTTCAGATTCGCTAGGTCACACTCAAATGATAGAGGACGAGGTTGTAGTTCAGATTCGTTAGGTCACACTCGAATGATAGAGGACGAGGTTGTAGTTCAGATTCGCTAATATAAGAGGAGAACAACGACACAACATTAAAATGTAAGACACACAGCAACGGACTAAGCATTAGAGAAAAATCCGATGAGAATAACCAATATAACATCAAAACCAAATACATGAATTTGGGATATAAAAGTACCGTGACACGTCTTATAGTAATGTGAATTCACACTCAAATATAGGAGAAAACAAACGACACAACGGAAACACAACGTAAAAATGTTACAAATGTTACACACACAGAAACGAACTAGCAGATCTAGCTCACATGTGACAACCATCATGTCGCTCATGTAAGTACAAGTAGGTGAAAATTCTTATTGGCTAGGTCACACTCAAATGATAGAGGACGAGGTTGTAGTAGGTCACATTCAAATGATAGAGGAAGAGGTTGTAGTAGGTCACACTCGAATGATAGAGGACGAGGTTGTAGTAGGTCACACTCAAATGATAGAGGACGAGGTTGTAGTAGGTCACACTCAAATGATAGAGGACGAGATTGTAGTAGGTCACACTCAAATGATAGAGGACGAGGTTGTAGTAGGTCACACTCAAATGATAGAGGACGAGGTTGTAGTTCAGATTCGCTAGGTCACACTCAAATGATAGAGGACGAGGTTGTAGTAGGTCACACTAAAATGATAGAGGACGAGGTTGTAGTTCAGATTCACTAGGTCATACTCAAATGATAGAGGACGAGGTTGTAGTAGGTCACACTCAAATGATAGAGGACGAGGTTGTAGTTCAGATTCACTAGGTCACACTCAAATGATAGAGGACGAGGTTGTAGTAGGTCACACTCGAATGATAGAGGACGAGGTTGTAGTAGGTCACACTCAAATGATAGAGGACGAGGTTGTAGTTCAGATTCGCTAGGTCACACTCAAATGATAGAGGACGAGGTTGTAGTTCAGATTCGTTAGGTCACACTCGAATGATAGAGGACGAGGTTGTAGTTCAGATTCGCTAGGTCACACTCGAATGATAGAGGACGAGGTTGTGGTTCAGATTCGCTAGGTCACACTCGAATGATAGAGGACGTGGTTGTAGTTCAGATTCCCTAGGCCACACTCGAATGATAGAGGACGAGGTTGTAGTTCAGAATCTTCTGTCTATTGTTTATCATATGATTTCATCAATAAAGATATCAGTATGGACAAGAAAGACAACAGGATAATAGGCCGAAAGTTTCAGAAAAAATAAAGGACAGATGAAATAGTACGGAAAGAGAAAAAAAGGTAAACAAGATTAAAAAATCGTATGAAAATCAATGATTATTTTGATGAAGAAAACAAATCTAGACTCCCAAGGACAAAGACAAAATTCAAAGGGATTAACTAAGAACAGTGTACTTGAAATAAAGATCGTACACAACGGCTATTGACATAACAAGGTAAATAAAAGATTACATAATTAAACTAGACAGTAATATATAATACTTCAACTATTCTTGTAACAGCTTTTGTTTTTTTCACGTCTTGATTACCAATTAAACAAAACAGATGCCAAAATTAAACAGAACACCGAACGTGTAATTTATTTTCTGAATGTTAAAACTGATAAAAACATATAACGGTAAATTAAGTTTTGATTTTATATATGTTTTTCACATTTGGCAATGTCAATAGTATATATTAATCATGAAATTTATATGAAGAACAATTTGGCAGCTTTCAACGAATGCACTACCATACTGTTGGTACTGGCATTTAAAAGGAACACAACAAGTCTATGCCAAAGAAATTAAACCATTTCCATGTTAAATGTATATTGATAGATTTAATATTTTTTTTATCAATTTGACTTTTCGACTTACCGAAGATTGTGGAAGTCGTCCAAATTCTTTGTCCACAACATGACGTCGAATTTCTAGGATGTGTCAACTATCTAATGAATTATAAAAGGTAACGTTAAATGTCATCGGTTAATACTTACAGAATTGGGTTCGATTGTCACCAACTACATAACTATACACCAAGTCATCACAAAATGATAGCACCTTTTTTCAATTGTTTCATCATTTCGTATTGTTTATTGACAATAAAATATGCGTAAACTTATGGTGTTTTTTAAGGAATGACTATAATATTTTTCTGTCTATGAAGAAATAACATAAAAAATTTGGTGCACACTGAATAACGCGCGTAGCGGGTTATTTAACAGTGTGCACCACATTTTGTATGTTATTTTGAATAGACAGAAAAAATATTACAGTCATTTCTTATAATTTAATTCTAAATTCCATTTTAAACCGTAGAAAACCATGAAAAAACGTTGATGACGTCACGATCACATGACTAAATTATGTCTATGGGCTCATAACAAAATAACGTCAGGCCATCAAAAGACGTGTTACATCCAAAATTAAATTATTGAACTTCATTCTCGAGAAGTTTTCCAATTAGTTTGGTAAATGAGTGTATTCTTGTATTTTTGCCCTTTCTTTTGGTTGTCCACATTTGCTTGTCAGGATGTTATATTTTCTTTTGGCTATAATGGTGTAATTCTATCATTATTGAGTTAACCCATTGGTATTTCTAATACTTTTTTTAAATTTATATAACCATTTACAATAGATGATATATGATGTATATGTGTCCTCTTTTATATTCATTTTTTTTCTCATACTGAATTGAGGAAAGGTGGTTAAAGATCATCATTTTGTTCTGAAAACAGACGTTTTAAAATTAAATTTTCCAGGTCCGTAGATAGTATCTTGCCAATATAAATGCCTACCACTAACCAACATACCATTCATTTTAAAGGCAGTCGTTATTTTCTGCACTCAATCCCTGTCAGCCTATCTTGCAGCATCTATAATATATTTTGTATAATATATCAACAATTTTTTCGTCCTAAATATGCAGGATATAATTTTCACGAGGAGTTTAGTAGGCATCAAACCAATCATTCTGAAGATGTATTTATCCAAAGTTGAATAAAGAATTTTATTTGTCGTTCCCCTGTTTTATGAAAGATTTAAAACAACAGAATTTTATTACAAAAGAAAAAAAAGATTTTTTACATTTGGTGCTGTACTTGGTTGTATTGTATACAATATCTATGTTTCTGTTACATAAAAAAAAACAAAACTTTCTGATAGAATACGAATCACCTGCAATACATCTGGCTAATCATTATTAATTTGACCACAGATATTTGTTCACTTAATAAATAGAAAACTTCTATCAAAATTTAATCATGAGATAGATATTTAATACCAGCTGAAGGCAATAAATTGGCCTGTTAAATTGTTTTATTGACACTTCAAACAGATTTCTCATTCTAAAGGAATGTATTGATTTCACTGGACAGTTTTTTGTTGTTGTTGAATGGGTGACTAATGTTTTAACTACTACTGGTTCGATGCTTCTGCAGGTGGACTGTTAGGCCAGATGGCATACCAGCCAAATAGCAAGTATTTCGATTCTGGCATGCAAATACGGATTTTGTGTTTTAATTTTTTTTTTTAAATTTTCAAAAGTATATTTTTACCAAGGAATATATTTCCCTCGCGAAAAGGTCTGATCCCTTGTCAAAATTTGTTTATCCTTTTTTTTGTTATTCATAACAGAAAGTCCCTTATCAAATATTACTAGCTAAACCTCTTACGTGTTATATCAAAAGAAATGACAGATACATATTTATTTGTATTTGTTTGTAAGACTGCTGCATGAGATTCCATTATATTAACAACCATGTGTGAACAAAGCAAACATAACTAATAAGTTAAATGCCAAGTGTTCCTCCCAGAATAGTTAATACAATTTAACTTCCATTTTTCCTATTTTTATAGGGTTATTCTTCGTACTTGTGTCGTGCTATTTCCGAATGTCTTATGTATTCGAAAGATTATATGATTTAAAAATTAATACGGATAATTATGATGGACATTGTTAGAACGTCACACCATTTCAAACAAGTATATCACTGAAATGTAATAATGGTACATGTAATTATATAACAAACGTTCTATACATGTGAAGTGAAAATAATTCCACTGAATGTAATAATGCTATATTTTGATTGGGTATGGGACAAGATATTTTTCACCAACTTCTATGTATTGCGATCTTCTATTCCCTGGTGGATTATTTATCATTAAGGAATTCCATTTTAAAAAAATAACCCAATGATTTTTGTTCATTCTATCGGACAAGTTTATTGTTATTCTTTATATACCGGCAACTCCAACAACTGTTCCAAATAAAATATTCAGGATAAAAAAAAAATCATCATTATTGAATTTGGAGCGAATAACGTAAAAATTGTTAACTTGTCGATAGAACTGACCACGTACACAAAAATATGGGAATAAAATAGATTAGCCCATTTATACGAATTTATTTTCTTTGAATCAGACTCTTTTTGTCAATATTTCGAATGTTCACATTATCACAGATACTTAATTAACTTTAATTCAGTACAGCCATTAATTATTCGAAATCCCTCTTGCAAATAAGCCAAGACGATTCAAAATGTATTGCATTCGGGGCTTTATTATTCAATTTGCAAAAGTGCATATCTTAATTCTAAACATAAATCATAAATATAAATATTAGTGCATATTTCAATACAAAGTTAATCAAATTATTTCCCTCTAATATTCTTATATAATGTAAAATGCAGCATAATGAGTGCTTTATTAATCAGATCAAACAAACACTCCTTTATTCATTCATTTCGTTTTTTAAGCTTTTTGAATTATCAATTTATGAATGAAGTAGTGTAGGGAGTATATACTTTTTAAATAGTTTTTCATAATTGAAGTTATGCGATTAACGTATACACCAACGTTTTTTGGCAACGAAACCTGGAATGGGAGTAGAAATTGTTCACATTTTTACTAATTATCACAAGAAAGCTTTTTGAAGTTTTACAACGTCATCGCGAGTTGGTTGACCTTAATGAAATATGTGATTAACAATTGACGACGAATATGTTCAAATCGTCTTAATCGCACCCAGATCTCTTTTCCGTAATTTTCACCGAATAAGACTTTTCACCGGAGTTTTACTTTTCAAATGAGTAACACGACGGATACCATATGAGGAGCAAGATCTGCTAATATTTCCGGAGCACCTGCTAACACCCCCAGTTTTTGGTAGAATAAATGTTGCTCAGTCCTTAGTTGTCTGTGTTGTGTTTTGTATATCATTGTTTATCTTTCGGTCAATTTTGTTTTAAGCTTAGCGTTGCTAGTTTAGTTTCAAGATATAAGTAGAATAAATGTCTTTCTGATATCTTTCGGATTTCTTTCATAACACCACACATAATAAAGTCAAACAAGTACACCGTTTGCATAAATTGCAATTAAGCCGAAGCGACCAAAAATTTATAAAAACAAACGCATTCATGGAACATTCTTAGGTACAAATGTTGCAAAAGTACATAAAATCATTCTAAACGTTAATCATATACAAATGTATGAACATATTTTGATACTATGCTAATCAAATACTATTCGTTTTTAAGCCAAAATCTTAACAAAAAATCAGTGAAATGAGTTCTATTCTAATCAAATTAAGAAAGCATAGTATCATTGATTTTTTTCTTGGTATTTATGTCTTAAATTATTAATGTATGAATGAATTATGTAAAGGAGTATACATTTTCATGATTTTCGAATAATTCTTTTATGATTGAAGCTATTTAATGAATGTAAACCCGAACTTTGGCAATGAAATTATATGGAATGAGGGTAGAAACTGCTCACATTTTACATGGGTTAACTTATTTACGTTACACTACATGCAAACGGATATGTTAAAAGATGTAAATATTCCTGCAGTTGTCCTCTCGATTCCTTGTTTTTTAATATTTGGTTGACAACTTTGTGACGTAAACTCCCCCTCAACCTTAAGTTTCTTAACTTTTTAAAATGTGCCATACTGCTATTTGGGAAACATCATAACATTGTGAATTAATTATTATTCGCTGGATACCAATTTTCTTGAATTTCGTTGGTACAAGGAAACTACGAATTTAAATGTATACCCAACTACAAATTTTCTATTGGAACATATGCTGACTTAAACAAAACACGAAATCAAGTATCAATGAATATGTAAGGTTTCCTCAATCCAAGAAAAATGGTTCCCATGAAAATTAATGTATCCACAGTAATCCTTATTCTGACAAAGGCCAATAGCTGTTGTTGTAAGGTAATTAGTTTATAAGAATTGTAGGTTAAAAGTTTGAGGATTGAAAGCAATCACCGTTTTTGGACCCAGGTTAGAGCAAGATCTGCTTACCCTTCCGGAGCAGCTGAGATCACCCCTAGCTTTTGGTGGGGTTCGTGATGCTTATTCTTTAATTTTCTATGTTGTGTCATGTTCTCCATTGTTTGTCTGTTCGTCTTCTTTTTTTTTAGCCAGGCATTGTCAGTTGATTTTCGATTTATGAGTTTGACTGTCCCTCTGGTATCTTTCGTCCCTCTTTTAAAAACTCTCAGACATCCATAGAGAACAGAAAAGATTTTAAGGCACCATTACTAAAGAGGGACGAATGATACCAATGGGACAGTCAAACTCATAGATACAGGCGTTTACTTATGTCGAAAATAGCTTAACATCTCACTTTTAGGATAATAGCAAGAATAAAACCCCATAAAAATTAAAAAGTAAATAGATAAATTCGTTATTTCGATTTTTCTGGATTTTTAAACGACGAAAGATACACCTTTGTTTTTAAATTAATTATTTCCAAAGCTTTTCATGATATAAGTCTATTTCAACATTTCGAGTGAAGATGATAATATTATATGAAATTTAGTGCAAAATAGCTTTATCACAAACGTATGCAAAACGAAAACAAAACAACAACACTGTTACATTGCATTTCAATATTTTCATGGTTTTATCATGTCAAACGGATTGTTTTCCTTTCCTTAATTATATATTTTTTTTTTGTTGTCAATGGTAGATATTGTTATCTATTTTGAGGCCAAAGTTGTGAACCGAATTCCAAATATTATAAACCGATTGGGAACACATATCAGGGTAACACACGCATATTTAGGGAATGAACTCAAAAAGGAGTAAATAGTTATCAAAGGTACCAGGATTATAATTTAGTACGCCAGACGCGCGTTTCGTCTACATGAGACTCATCAGTGACGCTCATATCAAAATATTTATAAAACCAAACAAGGACACCGTTGAAGAGTATTAGGATTCAAAATTCCAAAAAGTTGTGCCAAATAATGCTAAGTTAATCTATGCCTGGAATATGAAAATCCTTAGTTTTTCCAAAAATTCAAAGTTTTGTAAACAGGAAATTTATAAAAATGACCACATTATTGATATTCATGTCAACACCGAAGTTTTGACTACTGGGCTGGTGATACCCTCGGGGACGAAACGTCCACCAGCAGTGGCATCGACCCAGCGGTGTAAATTGGATACGTCTCCGTTATACACACATCGTCGCGTCATGCAAATAGATACGCAATCGAGAAGAGGTCACAACAGGTGCCTCTACCAAGTCAGGGATATGACAGTTGTTATCGATTTTAATGTGTTTGAGCGTTTGAATTGCCATTTGATTAGGAACTTTCCGTTTTGAATTTTCCTCGGGGTATAGTATTTTTGAGATTTTACTTTTTGGTAGCATTAGGGATTAGACAACTAAGACGAATATTTTGCATCTCACGATTTAAGACTGGAAAAACCTGTCGTAAATGACGTTAAAATATAAATTACTACTTTACGAATGATAATGACCTAAGTACCTAATAGATATATGGTAGATCCGTTTATATATAGATCAAATTTTAAAGATGGAAAAGGATTCAGCAAATGATATGTAAAACGAAGCGATAACAGATTTTGAATTTTGAAACAAGAGGATTAGAAACAAACTTTATCTAATTATTCACTTTATCAATTTTAATACATATAACAAAAATAATAAAAGTATCATCGCATGTCCTGAAAAAATAACAAAAAAAAAAAACCAACAATAGTACACCCACACCCCCGCGGAAAACGGCTTAATGATTTCTGTAGGGGACAGTATAAATAACTTTATAGCAATTCTAACACTTAGAACATGGTATCAATAAGCCGTTGTTAACTGTTAAAAAATCACCAAGGCGTCAAGAAAATAACCATAGAATTTAACAAGTTTGAAATCAAAATGTGGAATGCAATTATAATTTTTCATTTATATAAATGCATTTAATCTTGCCAAAAATGACTTTTATATTGAATTGAAAACAACATTGCATCGATAGCATCTTTGTTTTCTTTTTGTAAACAACACATGTCTTGTTAAACGGTGGTAAACTATTCTAAAATAGATCACCCTTCGTGCAAGTTATTTCCTATAAACTATTCTCTATTCTTATCAACAGTGAGAAAAAACAAATGTTTGTAAAGATATGTCTGATCTGTATTTTTTTGTTGTTGAAATTATGTAAGTTTATTGTAATGGTTGAGTTCAATGACTCCGTTTCTGTTATCAAAATTGATTAAATAAGTTTAAAAAGAATGTCAATGTCCTTTCCAGACATAGTTCGTCCAGTTGATTTGTTCCTTCAATGTTTATTTCCAAGTTAAACGCCTGTAACTATAGTTTAAGCAATAAGTGCATTCGGCACAGTGCAGTTGATACCGTTAATAAAATTAACGGTACCAATTTTGTTGCACCAGATGCGCATTTCGACAATACATGTCACTTCAGTGATGCTCGTGGCCAAAATATTTGAAATCCAAAGCTTATATAAAAGATGAAGAGCTATAATCCAAAAGGTCCAAAAAGTCCGTGAAAGGAATCAGAGCTTTGCATGAGGTAGATACATTTCTTAATTTATAATAATTTCCATCATTTTGTAACAGCAAATTTTAATAACACAAAAAAATTCGTATTTTCATGCCAGTACCGAAGTACTGGCTACTGGGCTGGTGATACCCCCGGGGACTAATAGTCCACCAGCAGAGGCACGTTAATGTATAGATTTTAAACAAGTGGTCTTTTTCTCTAAAAAAGGTCAAGATGAAAAAAAACAGAAATTGCAGCAGACAAAAATCTTGACATTCTGTATTTGAAAATAAGAAATAAAAGAAACCCACGTGTTTTACGTACAGATAATATTAAAGCCTACGTGAAATAGAAACGAACTACAAACACAATGAAGATAAAAAAAATCAGCACAGAAAAAAACAACCTTAATCGAAAATATATCTTCTTCCAATCAAGCAAAGACAATTTTTAAGATGTACAAGTATACGAACTGCATTCATGGAATGTTTTTTTTTTTACTACAAAAACATTTCAAACGTACCGAAAAAGAACAATTCTAAACATAAGGTTATACAAATTTAGGCTCACTTTAAATGCCAAACTAATAAAACTATTTTTGCTTCCGTATCAAAATATTATGAATGATTCAACAATCAAATCAAGAAAGCATCTTTATCCATTCATCTTGTGGAATTTAAAATATTAAATTATCAATATATGAATGAAGTAGTTATAATTTAAGGGGGAGTACATTATTTATACTTTTCAAATGATCTTTCATTATAAGTTAACTTTAGAATCAAATGGAAGAAGAGTAGAAAATGTTTACATTTTTATGTTATATAATATGGAGAGTTTCATGTTGCTCAGTCTTCAGGTTTCTATGTTGTGTTTTGTGTACTGTTAGAGGTTTGACTGTTGGTCTTAATCATTGCGTTGTCAGTTTATTTTTGAATCACGAATTTGAATGTTAGAATGTCCCTTTGAATTTTCGCCTACTTTTTGAAAAATATTGTCCTCTAGATGTGGTTTGCTTTATGTGCGATTCGTAACTGTCTGATTCACGTATATTCCATATGTTTATTTTATCTTAAGGTGCCACCCGACTATTTTAACATTTTGAAACTATTATATTACAATATTTCTAGCTCCTTACTTAGAAAAACCGAACTGCAAACTGGGTAACTAATTCTTTATAATTTCTTAAAAGTTCACAGAAACGATATCAACCTTGCTTCATATTTCGTGACCACTTTAAGGTTGCTATATTCAATGTTATGCAACAGTTCGTTTATACAAGTAATGCAGTAAAAAGTAAAATCACAAAAATACTGAACTTAGAGGAAAATCACTTTGGAAAGTCCGTAATCACATGGCAAAAATAACAAAACGCATCAAAAACGAATGGACAAGAACTGTCATAATGCACGTTCATGAAAGTGTTACAAGGGTTTATTTTGTAAGAAAAAGAATCTGTTCATTGTTTGATAATTAATTGTTTAAAAAAGGTGAACGTATTTATTGTAGTTATTACTTGACAGTTTCTCATATTTAGACTGAATCACCTGTTTAACATATTCCTGCTATTCTTTCAGGGATTACTTACCTTTTACCTTCCGGGGTTTAAAATATCAGTGTAGCAGACAAATAAATATAAATAGTTGTCTCTTTGACATATTCCCAATTTCCGTTCTAAATCTTATGAGCTACGATCTAAAGAATAGAATCTTCTAACACAGTCAACCAAAAAAAAACCTTGATAAAACCTATTTAAAAAGTTAAAAATAATAATTAAAAAAAAAAACAACAAATCTAAAACTTCCACAGAATAAAAAACCAAATCATTTCCTGAAAAGGAGTGCATGTGAGACAAACAATGATTGGTGTCATACAAAAAACTTGTTTTGAATGTTTTTGATAATCTCATTTTCAAGCAATAACATGAAGAACATATGATTCAGTACAATACGATAAATGCTAATTGAAAGGCGTATTTTGAATATAAGATTATTTGAATTATAGAGAAATAGGATGAATAGAATAATCAAAGTATAAATTACATTTCCTTCAACTTATGTTACGTTTAGATCTATAATATAATATAAGTAAGATTATTTAATTCTCTGAGAATATGATATCTAATAGTTCAGTAGTTATGAAATATACTTCATTGGACATATTTTAAAGAGTAACGGGTGTATGAGATTATCTTAATTTGATGTAACACGTTCTTTAGTGCAGAACTTTTTATCAACTCATAAAAACACCCTATCAAATTGTCAAAATGGGAATAGGACACTACATACAAGACATAATATATTCATGTATCTCATGATCTTAAAACTGCCTAAATTTGTCGCTAAGGACGTAAAAGGTTATTTATGATATTTCGAATAATAATAAATCCAATTTATCTCATGGAATGGTTGATATGTTTTTTCAGCAAACCATTGGTTTAAAAAAGGACAAAAATTACAGTTGAAAATAAAAAAAATTAAAACGGGTTCTGAAATCATATTCAGAAAGATAAGCAAAAATAATTTGAATCCTGTTCTCAGATAACATCAAATAAGAAATATCCGTATGAAAAAGTGCTATGTAAATACAAAAACAAAAGTGATGTTGACACCAATGGGGAAGGTATAGATAACTGTTTAGCAATTAGACATATTATATAAAAAAACCCACTTAACTCATTTTGTTATCATTAAAACGAACAACAAACACCAAGGATTCAGTGGCTAATCTATGAAATTCAAATGTCGAATGAAATTTCATAAAAATGAAATTTGCAATAAATTTTGTAAAACAAGACATACATATTTCATTGATAGCACCATGCATAGATTGCCTCTTTGTTTTTGTGCACTAACATCATGTGTTCTTGTTACAGGATGGTAAACTATTATCATACCACTCGACGTCCAAGATGTTTTCAATAAGTTAAAATTAAACAAAAATGTTTCATAAATTTGGAAAAAAATAAATTCGGGTTTATGTTTCAAATTTTTATTTTGGTAGAGTTCATTGACTCTGCATACACAAACAAAATATCTTATGCAGGTTATTCACGAATGCATAGTAAATATTGTTTTCGTTGCAGAAATAGTTTAACCAGTGTAGATGTGCCTTCAATGTTCAACTTGCGTGCTTTTGTCCATAGTTGTAGCTATCGTTTAGGTCCTTTTTATTTTTACCAGCTCTTTACCGTTTGTATGATGTTTAAAAATATATGAGTATTTTGGCCTTGATCATCGGTGACGAGACAGCAATATCCGGACTTATAAGTCAAGGAGTCATATCTGATGCAGGTATATTTAATGACATTGTATATTTTCATCTCATTTTCTCAGAATTGTTTTTGAAAATCATTAAAGGGACACTAGATGTAAAATTCAAGTTCACGATTTGACTCAAATTCTCATATTTGATATAAAACCATGTTTAACATTTTTAGAAATAAAAAAAAAGTATAAGATGAACAATGTACGGGGCATGGGTTCGATACTATGTAGCTTCGTTTTGTGTGTACTATAGTCTTAGGGCCAACTTATTTACTATCGAATTGACTATATAAAACTTAATTATAAACAGCATTTAGATAAGGATTAAGCTACAAACAATAAAAGAGTAAGATAAGATACAAATGAGCACTAAACACACAATACGCCGACGAAAAACTGACTTATTATAATGAACAATAAGAAAAAGGGGCGAAGACAAACTATTTTTAACAAAAAAGTGATAATAAAGGCATTTGACATAACCTTCCACACAGCACAGATGGTGATAATAGAAACTCTGAGCTTTGTTCAGTGCCTTCTGTAATAATGATAATAATGTATTGCTCAGATTGTGGAATTAATTCTTAATGATAAAGCTTTATACGAAAACATATCCAAATTTTATATCCTTTCTAAACTATAAATACCTTTACCTTAAACATGATCAAAACGGATTTTTTTTAAATGATATACAGTCACTGTGGCTTTTATGGACTGATGATATACCGGACTAACATAGAAAAGAATCGAGTCACACATTGAAAAAAAAAACAACAGAAAACTTATCAAAAAACAAAACTAACCAATATAATATAAAGATGTGGTTTGATCGGTAATGATATCATTCGTCACAAGAGACCATGAAAAACTTCCCTAGAAAAAAAAACAAACTTTCCCTCAGATAGATTGCATGTGAGACAAACATTGACTGGTGTCATATTAAAAGCAAGCTTGTTTCGAATGTTTTCGATAATCTTAACTTCGTGCAATAACATATTTTGTTAACATGTTTAATATGCAAATTGAAAGGTGAATTTCAAATATTAGATTAGTTGAATTAAAGAGAAATAGTATGAATAGAATATCTACAATATAAAGTACATTCCCTTCGACTTATGTTACGTTTAAATTTATAATATAAGTAAGATTATATAGTTCTCGGAAAATATGATTATCTAATTGTTAATTAGTTATGAAAGATACTTCATTGGACATATTTCAAAGGGTAACGGGTGTATGAGATTATCTTAATTATATGTAACACGTACTACAGTGCAGAAATTTATATAAAACTATAAAAAATACACTGCGAACATTTTGTTTTGAAATGAACAAGTTTGTTATCAAGAATGTAAAGACTTCTAACCATAATGAAAATTTATTTGAGGAATGACTGCAATACTTTTCTGTCTATGAAAACATATCAAAAATATATTTCACACTGACTAACCTGCATAGCAGATTATTTAAAAGAGTTCACCACATCTTTAAGGTTGTTTCGATTAAACAGGAAATTTATTAAAGTCGTTTCTAATAATCAAATTATAAATTCCATTTTAAGGAACAATTAATGAAAATAACGTTGATGACATCACGGTCACCAGACATTATAATATCAATGAGCTGATATTAATAAATACTTTCAGCCAATCATAAAACGTCGTACATTCTACGATTAAAATCATCAGATAATAACCCACGGAGGAAAGGTCATAATATCTTTTTCTAAGAGTCAAGCGCATTTGCATTGCTTAAACTCATATACTGTGAACTTTATCATTTTTGATGGAACTTCTGAAGGTTAAAGATGTTTATAAAGTGTGAACATGCACAAGAGTAACATTTAAATTACCTATATAATGTACACCAAACGTTCATGTTCTTGAATTCTTACAATATCTAAAGATGATGTTTATTTTACCAATTGACACGTTAATTTTTATCTTTTGGACAAGATACTTAAATGGAGCAAGGATGACAAAGTTCAAATTAAAACTTCGAATAAAAATACAAATGTTTACAATAACAACAGCAGTTTGATTTGAACTACAATGTTACTTTCTTCTATTTTGTCATATTGTTATGTAATCAACTGTATTAGATTGATTGATTGATTGTTGGTGTTTAACGCCTATTTCGTGGCAGCCCAGCTTTTATTAGTGGAGGAATCCAGAGTGCCCAAAGAAAACCACCGATCTTTGATAAGAAAAGTGACAATCCTAGTCAATTAAGATTGGAGTAAAATGCAACTGCACGAGCGTGGTTCAAACTCCTAACCTCAGAGTTGGCTCACAGTAGTAGTACTTAGACCACTTAGCCACCGAGGTCACAAACTTAACTTGAATTTAATACGAAACATGTATATTGGCAACCTGGTTGAAAAGTCATCAAAACTACCAGAGAAATATTTGCATAACAAATACGTTTAACAAGGAATGCTATTGTCGATTTAAAAACTTTACCCTCCATTACCATTGAATTAGAATGACTGATGTTTCTCATTTGTCAATGGCATATGACATTTCGATGGCTATATATCACAATAAGATATGATATAAAGAAGATTGCACTTCTAGAAGATATCTATATTTTAGTTACATTTCGTACTTGAGCAGAATGTACTTTTGTTCAAAATGTTGTTCTATTAATGAATTGTTTGAACTAAAATGTCTTTGTTAGTTTTGCATGAATTTTAATTTCTGTTTATACGAAGAGGAAGATGTTGGATGAGTGTCAATGTGACAACTCTCCATCCAAGTAAAAATTTATAAAAGTAAACCATTGTAGGTCAAGGTACGGCCTTCAATACGGAGTACATTCAATCTAAGGCTCTATTTTTTAAATTTTCCAATGGTATTAAAACATTTGACTTACTTATACTTTACATAAGTATTCAACATTCTATAAGAAAATGAGTTTGTCCTGCTTTGTTTCATAAAAAAAGGAATGGCCAACATAGACACAAGTTTCTTGTCTGAGGGAGGGATAAATCTTACCTTGTATTTTTTTTTCTGTAACTGACATTATCAAGATACTTTGTATCTTAATTGACTATTTTTTAAACATTAATGTTTGTTATGCGTTTATCTAGTTCAGTTAATCAGTGCTATTATCACCAATCACTGCTAGGGCAATCAATTTAATGTTGACCAAACATTTTTAGCTTCAAACCCGCTATATGGCACCACTATATATTTAAATAGCAAAGAAACAAATACTGAACATGTGCAGTACGTGTTTTCATATAATGCTATCGACACTTTGGTTTAAATTTAGATTCGAGTTTGCATTGATGTCAATGCTTTACGGCTTTTGACTTAAGCTCGTTCCGTTTATTGTTGAGCATTTTATCACGTTATGAAGTAGACCTACTATTTACAAATGTAATATATTTTTAATGTTCCTTTAAAACATCTGAAAATATGTACAACCACTGTTACTGTTATGTTCCTATAAATGAAAAAAAGTTTTATTCTCGATTGAAATCATGAACAAGATGAACGGTGTGTCTTGTAATTTTTTTCTGACTTTCGTAGCGTATGAAATATCGTGTTTATTGGCTAAAGGTAAAGTGATGTTACATCATCTTTTTTTTAATTCAAGGATATTCCTATCGAATATCCCCACTCTTTGCATTATATATCCCAAATCAACATTCTTTATATTTATATTTCAAACTCCACAAGCCTGTAGACACCAACCTTCATAGACATGACATGATTTTACCACTTGCTTAGAAATGGTTTTGAAAAGAAAAGCAAGAGATACGAAAGGGGACAATTAAACTCATCCGTCGAAAATAAACTGACAACACCATGGCTGAAAGCGAAAACAAACATAAAAAACCCAGAAAAACAACAGTACCCAAAACAAATTATAGAAAACCAAAGACAAAGCAAAACTAATCCCACCAAAAGCTTTGCGTGATCTCAGTTGTTTCGGAAGGGTAAGCAGATACTGCATTATATTTGTCACCCGTCGTGTTGCTCATATAATTAAAAACCGGGTTATCAGTCTGTTTTTATTGGCCACAGTTCAAGGGAAATGTGACAGGATTATACTAACAAACAGCCCTTGAATAACGTATACACTGAAACTTACAAAAGCTCTTATAAACCAAACAAAAATGTTCTATGAGCATATGTCATAAAACTAACAAAAGAAACATATTAACGTTTATTCCTCATCTTTCTCCTAATCAATAATGTTGAGATGAAAAGAGTCATTATTATATGTATTTCAAGGCTAAAAGACCGCAAATCTTTCTAAACGATGTAGCTCATTATTTGTCTAGGTACAGGAGTACTGATTTAGACAGATTGGATCTTTATATCGTCAGAATTGTTAATGCAATAGTTATTACACGGTCTGTAAGATCACATGTTTTAAAAGTATTCAAATTATTAAATACATTCGATATAGATTCGTACTGTGTGAAATCATTTATTCAAAATCAAGACCAATCCTTAACATATGAAACAATATACAAAAATGTTGCATAAATAGTTACAATAGTTGTAAGTTGAATGATATTAAAATAGTAGAGCCTGCCATGGCTAACAAATAAATAGACAAACAAACAAATAATAATACACCAGACACAACATAGAAAATTAAAGACTTAGCATCATGAACTCTATCAAAAAGTGGGGGTCATCAGTCTGTTTTTGTTGGCCACAGTTCAGGGAAATGTGACAGGATTATACCAACAAACAGCCCTTGAATAACGTATACACTGAAACTTACAAAAGCTCTTATGAACCAAACAAAAATGTTCTATGAGCATATGTCATAAAACTAACAAAAGAAACATATTAACGTTTATTCCTCATCTTTCTCCTAATCAATAATGTTGAGATGAAAAGAGTCATCATTATATGTATTTCAAGGCTAAAAGACCGCAAATCTTTCTAAACGATGTAGCTTATTATTTGTCTAGGTACAAGAGTACTGATTAAGACAGATTGGATCTTTATATCGTCAGAATTGTTAATGCAATAGTTATTACACGGTCTGTAAGATCACATGTTTTAAAAGTATTCAAATTATTAAATACATTCGATATAGATTCGTACTGTGTGAAATCATTTATTCAAAATCAAGACCAATCCTTAACATATGAAATAATATACAAAAATGTTGCATAAATAGTTACAATAGTTGTAAGTTGAATGATATTAAAATAGTAGAGCCTGCCATGGCTAAAAAATAAATAGACAAACAAACAAATAATAATACACAAGACACAACATAGAAAATTAAAGACTTAGCATCACGAACTCCATCAAAAAGTGGGGGTGATCTCAGGTGCTCTGGAAGGGTAAACAGATTCTTCTCCACATGTGGCACCCATCGTGTTGCTGATATTATTACAAATCCGATAAATAGTCTAATTCGGTAGGTCTCATTCGTCACATTTATAATAAACGATCGTTAAAATTTAACGTGAAAATTTCAAGTAGCATATTCTAATTTTCAGTAGATAGTTGAAATCTATCATTTATTTTGTATTCTTTAATACTTTTATTTCTCTTATGGTTTTGACCTGTGATCTATTACTTGCATGAATAGATATTTCTCTTATCACACTACACGATAAGAAAAAGTTGTACAAAAATGCAAAAAAATATTACGGCATTTTCATTGGCTATTCGTTAGATTATTGGACACTTTCGTTCATTTATGAGAATACTTCAATAATATATACAAAAATACTTACACACGCTACCTGAAATAATTCTTTTTGTCAAATTTTGTTACATTCTGAATTGTACAAAACGTCTTAAAATGTCTGATGTTAAAGTTTGACACCGGAAAAGGACACATGAAGTCAGACACTGGATTGTCCAAAAAAGCTAATCAATATTTTGGTGAATCTTTAATTTAACACATTGAGACGGTTGAACATCAGAGAAATTGGCTTAACAACTTTAAAAATGAAAAATCGCTTGGGACAGGCGCGAAAATGCGGCGGGGTTACACATGTTTTTTGAGTCTGCTTCACCATTTATCAGGATTTATTGGGTTTACAAAGAGAGAATAACGTGCAAACAATAGATAAGGGGCGGGACCAAACCTATAGATAATATAATAAAGAAATGATGAAATCTAAAGAATAAATTGATTGTTTTTTGGTTGCCTTTTGTCCAGTGGAAAATATTTCACGAATGTTTAGGACAAATATGATAGAAATCAAAGGATAAAGAATAGAGTGAATAAACTCATCATAGATAGCAGGACTTAATTTAGTATATACGCCAGACGCGCGTTTCGTCTACAAAAGACTCATCAGTGACGCTCAAATCCAAAAAAGTTAAAAAGGCCAAATAAAGTACAAAGTTGAAGAGCATTGCGAACCAAAATTCCTAAAAGTTTTGCCAAATACAGCTAAGGTGATCTTTGCATGAGGTAGAAAAGCCTTAGTATTTAAAAAAAATTCAAAAATTTGTAAACAGTAAATTTATAGATATAACCATATCAATGACAATTCATGTCAGCACAGAAAGTACTGACTACTGGGCTTGTGATACCCTCGGGGAAATAAATCTCCACCAGCAGTGGCATCAAACCAGTGGTTGTAAATAAACTCATCATAGATACCAGGACTAAATGTAATATATACGCCAGACGCGCATTTCGTCTACAAAAGACTCATCAGTGACGCTAAAATCCAAAAAATTTAAAAAAACCAAATGAAGTACGAAGTTGAAGAGCATTGAGAATCAAAATTCCTAAAAGTTTTGCCAAATACAGCTAAGGTGATCTTTGCCTGAGGTAGAAAAGCCTTAGTATTTCAAAAAAATCAAAAATTTGTAAACAGTAAATTTATAAATATAACCCTAACAATGACAATTCATGTCAGCACAAAAAGTGCTGACTACTGGGCTTGTGATTCCCTCGGGGAAATAAATCTCAGCAGATGGAGATTTATTTCGAAATGGTAAAAACTAAAATATATAGAATTAAAAACCAATTGTTCAGAGAACAATTGAAGGTCTTTCCACCAGTTAATATCTATTTTGATATTAAAATATAAAAAATCAGTCTAAAATGTCAGTTCATATGGCTTTATGATGTAAAGATATGAATTTAAAGCAAAGGTCAAAATCTAGAACGTCAAAATTAACCGATGACCTTGACCTCAATTTCAAGGTCACAAACTGAGGATCTCAAATCAAAAGACCCTAGGTCTCTAATATGTATGGTTAATAAGTATTTATATCACTTTACACATAATTTAAGATATGATAGGGGCGAAAACTCCCATTCATTGTTTACGCACCCTTTCAACTAAAATTATTTAGTTACCACATGTCACAACTAACAATTTATACAAAATAATTTGTCGATATCTTATAAGATAATGAAAATGAGTGAAAATAAGACAAATTCAAAAATTAGAATATGACCTTGACCTATTTTTCATTTTTTTGGACCAAGGACCTCAAATCAAAAGATCCTAGGTCTCTATCACTTATGGTGTTCCAGTTTAAAATACATTTCAAAATTTCAAATACAAAAGGGGAAATAACTCTCATATGGAGCGTTCATATTGCTTCGGTCGAAATTGGACAAATCAGGCGAAGGATATAACGAGCAATTTTATAAAATAAATTTGTCGTAATCTTTTACGGTTGCGAAGGAGTCGTGGACACAAAAAAAAACAGTGTTTGGGGAGATAACTCCTACAAAGAAAAGTATTCGGTTACGCAGGGTAAATTTCAAAAGCGCATAAACTGTTCGATATCATATACCAAATATCTAAGCGACATATTGCGAAACAAATATTTATCGCAAGAACAAAATTAGGCGGAAGAAAAAAAAAATAATCAGAAGAAAAACAATAGGTCTTTCCACAGAAAAGTGGAAAGACCTAATTATAGAAACAATCTTTAATCTGAACCCAGCCCCTCCCCTCACACACACCACAGCCATTACTGCCAATACTCGCACATATACATCTCTATACTAATATCTAAATCTAAACCCCATTCCCCTCTAGACACCGAGGATTCGCCCCTATTAAATGCATCTTATTACATACATTTTGTACGGGTCTATAGATAATAGCTAAACGTACAATCCTACAATTTTTTTGATACAAATTATTAAAGATTTGTATCTTATTATGTTATATATTGTGTCACAAAATAAAGTTACTTGTAAACCCCCCTTTCCAATTCAGTATTGAAAAGTAAATCATAATTTAAAAGTCCTGAAGAAAAATATGTTTTGAAATATGCCTTGCATACTTATTCATGCAAAGACATATAAAAGTTATTAAACTACTGTAGGGCTTGAAAAAAATCTATTTAAGTGATTCGGAGATGGAAACAGTAAAAAAGCTCAGCAACGAATCCTAAGTGTAAAATCACAGCCCAGGTCTCTTCTTGTGAGTATCTGGTTCTGCCGTCATAATTAGGAGATTCTTTTTCTTCTACGTTTAGCAAAAAAGAGGGAGCTTAGTCCAAATAATTATAACGTCATGGAAGGTTTTTTATTCTTTTTTATGTTTGCCTTCGTGCAATGTCTCTGAGGTAAAAAAAAAAAGTAAAAAAATGATGTAGTATAAGAGGACGTCACGATTACATGTGTCTGAACTTAGAGGGGGGAGGGGTGGCTAGCTATGTGTTTTTTTTCAATCAATGTATAGACTGCAGGTGAATTTCTTCAGAAATGGTTTTCATTGGAGGCGTGTATGCCATGTGCACGCAGGTATCTGTTTCTGTCCATGTACAGGTTGTGTGTCAAATTAATAATCCTTACATGTCACTCGCTTTTTTTTGCTCGACGAGGCCATTAGTGGCATAAACAGCCAGTGCACGAACTCGCTCGAACGTCAAATTTAATTAGAGGGGCGATATTCCGATTCGCTTTTTTTTAATTTTTGGTCACTCATGTTTAGAAAGAAAGCGGAGAAATCCAAACAATTACCGACCAATGACAAACGTTGTTGCAAATTTGACCTTGTGACGTTAAGGAATTTCCCACAGTGCACTTATTGCATATACATAAAAACGTCTATACCAATTGAATGAAAAATATTGTATTCAAATGAAATGTTATACCATTTGAATAAAAATATTGCATTTGAACGAAAAAATATACCATTTAAATGAAAAATATACCAATTAAATATAAAATATTGCATTTAAATGAAAATTATCGAATTTTTGCAACCAATACCATGCCATATCAAATCAACATCAACTATGAATTCCTTCTTCCTAAATTCCCAATCGATAAGAATGAATTAAAATGTCTAAAGTCAATGCTTGTACGTATTTCTCTTCAAATTAGATAATGATCTCTATATATATAATGTGAAACCATTACTTGATGAGTCGGTCTAGATGGCCGATTGGTAAGCCTAGTTTATCTACCAATCACTAGCCTCTCAGGATGGAGGTTTTTTTTTAGTTCCACAAACTGCATATGGCACGTACGTGACTCCCATTTTTAGTTTGGCAAGGAAAGCCAATTTTGCTGACGAATGTATATAACATGATCTATAAAGTGCGCAAATTATGTAATCTAATGATTAAAACGTTAAATTGCATATATAAGTATAATAAATTTAGAAACAGAGAAAGTATAATGTCAAATAAAATTTCACAATAGATTGCTAATTAAACTTTGTTATGCAAGCGTAATACTAGTTGTCTTTCAAAAAATATAATACTGCAAATTAAATGTTGTTTAAATTGGAATCATATTTATTTTTTCAATATGAAAGTGTAAATTAGCAACAGCAAAGTCAATTGACTTGTAAAGCTTTTCTTTGTTGTCAGTGCGCATTTCACATCTAAATAAATACAAAAGTATTTAGATGCGCCACTTGAAGTCAACAAAACGCTGAAGATTATGGGCTACAATGACGGAGACAGATTCCAATATTTGAATCTGATATGAAGTCTACAAAAAAAGTAAGATAGAATTTACAAGAAAGAACATCTAGATTTTGGATTTAATCCTTAAATGATTTTTGTCAAAACTTTTCTGTAGAACAAAAAAGCATGCAAAAAAGGTGAATTCAATTATTTAAGATTAAAAGGGACAATACTCTTGACAATGTTTTTGTAGTAGGTTGACTATGACAAACTTTCAAATTCTTTATCGAGTTTAGAAATGTTTATTTAGTTGTTATATTGTCTTAATTATTCATGAAAGGTAAAGTCTAAGACGCACAGGAATTGATTTTTCCTATAAAAGATGAATGTGTTTAATCCTATACCGGTATTGTTTTGACATGTAAAAACATATTAATTAATGAAGATTAAAATCCTGATATTTATTTTTAAAGTTAATTTTCGATTTGCTTTCTAACCTGTACGATATTTTTTTACAATGTGTTTTGATTTTTGTAAATTGTCATGGGCCTGAGTGGCCAAGTGGGCTAAGTAGTTCTATATGAAGGCAAAAGTAGTATACCGCTGTTCGAAATTCATAAATCGACACTACTACTGTAATCAAGTCAACTCTGAGGTTGTGAGTTCGAAACCCTCTCATGAGTTTGCGTTCGACTCCAATCGTAATTGACAAGGAGTGTCAGTTTTCCAATCGCAGGTCGGTCGTTTTCACCGGAAACTCCGGCTTCCTCCAACTATAAAAACTGCCCGCCACGAAAAAGCATAAAAGTGGCGTTAAAACACCAACAATGAATCAATCATAATTGACATGGTCGCACAGCAACTGTGTTATCAATAGATATAGGCCTACTTTCACATACGTTCTAAATTTGAGGGAGTAATTGGTGATATGACAGCTTATATGACAAAAATACCTAAAACAAATAGACAAATTCATCTGAGGTCAACTTTGCCTGAGGGAGTTGAAACCTTAGTTTCTTTATAATTTCAAAATTTACAAACGGACAATTTTAGAAAGGTTTGTTATAAACCATGTCAGTACCAACGCACTGACTACTGAGCTGATGATACCCTCGAGTACTGATAGTCCACCAGCAGAGGTATCGACCCAGTGGTGTAAAAAAATGAAAAAAAAACACGTCTAATAATTTCATGCGTCCATAGCGCTTTTATGGATTTACTTTCATAAGAAACTCTAAAAGCCAAACATTTGAAATCCGAGGGATGTATAAGTAGCGAAACAGTTGAAGAGCTATATGACACAAATACCTAAAACAAATAGCCATTTTCGTTTAAGGTCAACTTTGCCTTCTTCTGTACGTTGTACAGTGTTTTTTTTTGTTTCATTGATTGCAAAAGAGTTAATGATCAATTGTATTTGATGTTTTTTGATTACTTTTATTATTGTGTAAAAGCCTCAAGCAGCCTGTATTGTGTAACTAATTTTAGTATCAAATACAGATAAAGTAATATTTATGTCTATATGGTGTATGATATACATGAAATATCGTAAAGTAATGTAAAAGAGGGACGAAAGATACGCTCCTCTTCTATTGGCAATAAATCGGACCACACTCGTGCGGGTGTACTCGACTCCTATCTTAATCGACTGGGATTGTCAGTTTTTCTATCGAAGGTCGGTGGTTTTCTCCGGTCACTCCGGCTTCCTCCGCTACCAATTAAAAATTGGCCGTCACGAAATAGCCTAAATGCAATTCTAAAAAGTGGCGTTAAAACAAAAAACAAAAAAACAAAAAAAAAAAATCAAAAAATTAAAAATCATTATATCTGGTTAGCGTATATTGTCATTTAAGGTACTCGTTGTGTGGTACTAGGACATTTGATTAGGAACTTTCCGTTTTGAATTTTCTTCGGAGTTCAGTATCTTTGTGATTTTACCTTTCTCATAAATGTTATGGTGTTGAAAAAAAAACGATCTCAAGTTCAATCTTCTAAATCTATGTCTGAGAAGTAAGAAGTAAATAGGTCAAAAGGTTGGACGTATGCTACTCGTTTTCATGGTCTGGGTTTCTATTGTTATCTCAAAGATACAGAACACATTTCATTTATTGTTAGGTTCTTATTTGAATTCAAAGCGATATGATTTCAAGATTCAAAATTTTTAGGTATAAAATAATCTCCTGATTTTATTCCTGGATCAATTTCCTATGGTGGCATGAGTGATTGACAGAATTTGCCTATGTGGACGTACCAATTCTTTGAAGTTCATGTTAGTCCGAATGGTATTTTGTATCTTTTTTACACGTGTTGATGGATTTAAAACATGTATTGTCAAATTACATTTTAAGATAAAGCATTTTTGATAATCTAATAATTCATCTTTTTGAACAAATTTTCAATTTTTCTACAAAATGACCTAAAATCTATGTATTTTATATAATACAATATATTTAGATTATATCAATTTAGAGGTTACTTTGTATATTTAAAGGAGAGGTAAATTTGAGCATGAATGACAAAATCTAATCATAATTGAGACCGATCATTTCTCTGAAATGATTGCCATTATCAATCTGGGGCTATTAACTTTTGATTTAATGTCACATTTTCAAAATAACAATAACAATGTGATTTGGAATACTATGCGACTTTTGTCTATAATGTGTAATTTGTGTAAAGAAATGAACTAAGATTGATATTGAATGTATATTTTGGCAACTTGGGAAAAAATTCATCAAAGATACAATGATAGAACTTGCGTTACATCTCCAATTAACATTGTCGATTAAAACTATACCCTACATTACCATAAGTATAGGATGACTGATGTTTTCCTGGTCCAAATGGTATATCACATTTAAATTGTAATATATCACAATTAGATTTGACATGAAGCATATCATATGTTTGATAGATACATATATTCCTGAATCAATGTGTTTGAGGTAATGCACTATTGTTAAAACTCTGCCCGTTCTTTATAATGCATTGTTTGCACTTTTAGAATTGCAATAAGATATTCTTAATAGCAAAAGTTACACTTATATGGGTCAAAGCAATGCAAACAAGCAATACAATTAGACACAAAACAATGGAAAAAATGTTAAGAAACTGTACGATTAACAAATTTAAGAAATAAAAACACACTTATAAACTTGTCTGACATTGGTCTGACCCCCTCAGTTCTTAGGACTGCTCGAAGAAGACTGCAAGCAATATGACAAACACGTTCAGGGGTTGGGTTTAGATTGTGTGTTAGTTTAATAGCAGGAAGTGTGATATCTCCTCCCTTACAAGTGTAATAATGTGTTTTATATTTTTGAATTTGGCATCTGTTTTGGATCAATTATCATGTTTTATGGTCAATTTATCTGAATGTTTGTGCCGCTTCATTCCGGAAGTCATGTACTTTTGCTTAATGTTCTTCAACTAAGTACACTATTTGGCTATGTACAGCCCTTGGATGGTGCAAAACCCCTCCAATACCATGTACGGTGTAATGGTGTATGGCATATGTTGCAATGGTAGACGGTGTATAGTGCTATGGTGTTTTGTGTAAGGGAATGGTGTTATGGTTTAATGTGCGATCGGAAATGGTGTTTGTAAATGGTGTACGACAATTTAAACTATGCAAAATATTGATAAGAGCTGATTTTTTATTTTATACATTACTTTACAATATTGTGATAAAAATTCGCTTTTTAAATCAAATAAACAATTTTGTAGTCGCACATTTTCTTTGAAATTAAATTGCATTATGATGGAATGTGTGAGGCGTATGGTGCAAAGGTGTACCATGTATGGTGTAATGGTGTATGGTGGTGAATGGTTTAATTGTGTATTGTGTTAGTGGCAAGTTTTCACCGTCCAAGGACTGTAAGTTTATAATTAATTACAAAGTACTTCTAGTGTATACAATACCGATATGTTATTAAAATCGTAAACATTCGAATAAGTTTAGATTACAGTTTTATTTCAAAGATACAGATGCCAATGATAAAACTTTTTGCAAAATTTATATATCTTGATCAGTAGAATATTAAACAAATAGTTGATTTTTCATTGTCAATATCATATATTCGAGCCTTACACATAATACTATCAATTATACAAGCAGAACGTGTTTCAGAAATGTCACTGTTGATATGATACATTTAAGACTTGAATGCTTCTTTTTGTAACTTTATTGGGGTGTAAAAGCGTTGACCGAAGTACATTTTGAATGAAGCGCGGAAGCACGAATTTTATATTTTTTTTTATTTAATTCGCCTGTGCACTTTATTGTGGGACCACGTGTTATCGTGAATGAAACGTTTTATTGAGTAATGCAATTGCTTAAGGACTAACACGTGATGTGCAGTTAGACAATCAGATGAAAGTATTGTAATGAAACATACATCTAAAGTAATTATTAGCAAGAAGAATCCCCATACCATACGATGGTGGTATTATGACGGAGGGCATGAGTTTTAATTCTCAAATCCTTTGAGTTTGTTTTGAACTTCATACTTTTTTCTTTCTTTTTTTCAGATCCCACATTATTTAAGGATGTTTGCTGGTCATGTTTTTTAATTTATGTAAGATTTTCGGATTCCTCCGGTTTTATCCATTTGAATGCCTTAAAACAATTTCCCCATTGATCCTCAGTTTTTCTTTTTATAAATCTTTTACATGTATATTTATATGCTATCTGTTAAAGTCTTATAGAATTTTTGTGATTTTTTAATAGTTTTTAAAGACTTAAACTTGTCAGTGATAAAGCTATGAAAAATCCAAAGAAAACATTTTCCCGCCTAAATTTCAATGGATAATATCTCGAAAACAAGCACGTTGACCTATATTTTTTTTTTTGCTTTTTTGGTTCATTTAATAATTCCCTATCTATATACACTACTGTTATGAAAAGCTTGTTATTTTGAAACTGAGTAGCGAACCTCCTTATCCTTTTATCCCACACCCCGTTTTTACTCCCTATATTACACATCTCACTTTCATTTCCTCCTTTATTCCATTTCCGAAAAGAATGTAAACTCCCTCCTACATGGAAATTATTTCATCAATTGTTTAATGTCGCTAGAAACTTACAAAAAAATACCAACTAAAATGTTCTTTGTACATATGTTATAAAATCAATATTAGAAACAGATTGAAGTTTATTCCTATCATTCTTCAATAAAATAATGATGTGATAGAAAGAGTAATTATCATATGATATTCAAGGCCAAAAGACTGTAAGTCTTTCATAAACTTACGATGTACATCATTATGTTTCTAGGTACGAGAGTACTGATCTAGACAGCTTGGAACTTTATATCTATGGAAATGCAATAGTTATGATATGGTATGTGAGAACACAGGTGTTAAAAGTATTCAAAATATTAAATAGATTCGGAATAGGTTCTTCCTGCGTGAAATCATTTATTCAAAAATAGCAATCCTTTTCAAATGAAATATTAAACAAGATGTTGCATAAACAGTTACACAAGTTTTACTGTTCCATGATATTTAAAAAAGGGATAGCAATATTTAGAAACGGAAAATTTTGGAGAATTTTAATCGTTTCGATAGGTAACAATTTTCTTGTCACAAAATATCTAACATATTTGATAGCAAAGTTTACAGCTCTATTAATTCTATTTAATTCCTAAACTGAGAAACATGCAAGTTCTGTATAAATATTTTGAACTATATTTGCTTTCGAACTTGAAGTACATACAGAATGTAAGTTAAAGAAAGATAAAGGTTATTTTCTATGAAATATTCAATCCTGTTATAACCACAAAGTGTATTACGTGTCCTGACCAATATCAGCCTACTATATATTTAGATAAGTATAATAATAAAACTAACATATGGAGTTAAAGATTGGGCTTCTTTTCTTAAATATATATTCTTTATTTGTTAAAACATCTCAAGTTAAAACATGTTCTTATTTCTCATCAAATAACATTGTAATCACTTTATAGATAATGTGAATTCGATATTTGTTGAAAACGCCTATGTGGCCGATTGGTATACGCAGTTTATCTACCGACCGCTAGCCTCTTAGGAGTTTAAAAACCTGATCAAAGCAGGTGCGTGACTCCCATTTTTAGTTTCACTAGGAATAGCCAATTCTTATGACAAAGGTATATAGCAAGATCTATTAAGTGAGCAAGTTATGTAATATAATAATTAAAACGTAACATTGCATATATAAACATAATAATTTAGGAACAAAGAAAGTATAAAACGTAATATCAAATAACATAAAGCAATTAATAGTTTATTTAACTTTGTAATGCAAGCGTTAACGTCTTCTAAAAATATAATACTACAAATTGAATGTTATGTAAATTGGAATCATTATAATCATTTATAAGACGGTATAAAATTGCAAAATAAAAAAATCAATAAATCTGCGAGTCTTTTCTTTGTTGTCAGTGCGTATTTTATATCAAAGTAAATATAATTTCAGTCGGTTGATTTTATGAATTAGAATGAAATTACTTTCTTCTAAATTGTCTGCCCAAAGAGGGCGCTTAGGTTAAGTGTTTTGTGTGATTTGGCGGTTAAATCATTCGCACGACAGGGTCTACTCGATAGGTCACGTTAATTTTTACATCCATGCTATTTGATATTTTGTATCATGTATTAAGAGATTGATTGATTTACAAATGATTGTGCGTATTGTAATACTAGTATATATATATATATGATGACTTTTCGTTCTGATTCGTAATTTGTATATTCAATAAATAGTATTAAATGGTTGTTATTAAACAAGCCCTTGGCTCTGTCGTATGGTATTGCAATTTACTCATTTTTGTTATTTATTAGTATGATTATTATCATGCAGTGGTTGTGATTTATGGGTGTTAACGGAAGAAGAAATACAAAGCTATCTTTATACACCATTTGAATTCAACAAAATGTTGAAGACTTGGTTGCAATAATAGGGACAGATTAATAGATTTGAATCTGGTATATGTCTACAGAACAAGTAAGATACAATTATAACAAATAAAACAATAAAATCTCGATTTTTGATTGAAACCTATAATAATTTTTGTCTAAACTTTTCTCTAAAATAAAACACATGCAAAAAAGCAAATGCAATTATTGAACTTAAACAGATAAAAAGTGTCATTACTCGTGACAATGCACTTGTTCTTTATGCCTTTATTTGTTTTTTTTTTATAGTGATAAAGATTATAACACAATTGCACCCTTATATAAAACTAAGTAATAGAACACAGAAGGGCAACAAAAAGCAAACAACATTGCAACATTCATAGAAACGAGCTATTAGATAACAAATTCCATATTGTAAAATGTTACTGATAAATTTCTTCTAGTGTTTTTCGATACGTTTTCTTATGAAATAAAAATCCTCGGAAAGCTTACATTGTCTAAATAGTTTTAGTAACAAATCAAGATAAAGTAATATTTATGTTCATATGATGTAAGATATTCTTAAAATGTCGTCAAGTAATGTAAAGTTGATTGAAAATTAAGTGTTTCTGGCATTAAGTAAAACTAGTTACGACATAGAATAATTCATTATGATATAAACTTAATTAGCAAACAAATGTTTACGCAACTATACTTTTGATGCTTCTGTATAAATAATTGAAGCTTGTATTTTTCCGAAATAGGTCACACTGAAAACAGGAACATTTTTAATTTAGGTATGACAAAAATATGGAGGTAAAACAAATAACAACTTGTATTTCAACCACCAGATTACAAAAATGAAACATATTGAAAAGGATGTTTTTATTCATAAATTAACATTAAACGTTTAGCATATACAAACAGCAAATTCTTGACGTGACAATGGAAGATCTTTAAACTCTTGCTATCTTTGTAAACACGCTGTATTTTTCTGTAAATACTCTACAAATATCAAATTAGGTTACCTTTATCGCTTATTTATCCGTAAGTGGATATACATGCTTTCATAGCTTTAGGAGTTCTAATGAGTTAAGCCTTTTTCACCTGTTTTTTTTATATTTCATTCTGATGTCGTACTGTTACACTACTGCCCAGGTTAGGGGAGGGTTGGGATCCCGCTTACATGTTTAAACCCGCCACATTCTGTATGTATGTGCCGGTCCAAAGTCACGAGCCTGTAATTCAGTGGTTATCATTTGTTGATGTGTTACATATTTGTTTTCCCGTCAATTTTTGGTACAAGAATTAGGCCGTGAGTTTTCTCGTTTGAATTGTTTAACATTTGTCATTTCGTTTAACATTAGTCATTTCGGGACATTTTATAGCTGACTATGCAGTATGGGCTTTGCTCATTGTCGAAGGCTGTACTGTGGCCTATAGTTGTTAACTTCTGTGTCTCTTGTGGAGAGTGTATCTCATTGGGAATCATACCATATCTTTTTTTTTCTACATATCAATAAATAATCAGAATAAGATAAAATATCAACATTACATTTTAGTAACACCTCCTTATGATGACTTGTCATATATATTAAATTGCCACATATACTAACTCCGAGGTTACGTGCAAAACAATGTTCGTACAATTGAGTTCAGTTGGGGTATTGTGAAATTGTCAACACTAAATGTTAATATTGCTCCTGATATCTGTGAAGCAATTTTCTTAACTTTAAAACGTATAGACGAGAACAGACAGACACATTGGAAGTTTCAGATAATAAAATCTAATTCGAAAAGCTCCTTCATCAAACTTAAATCTTCAAATTTTAAGAGAGCCGTGGTGTAGTGGTTAGTGCATCGGAATACTAACTCAAAGGTTTCTGGTTTGATAAAAGGCAGCACTCACACCCGCAAAGTGGAAAGGGATTAATATAAGTTGCAATAACTTGTTATCCGATCAACTATAAATAAATATGTTTAAACGAAAACCAAAAACACAAAAAAAAATAAAAAAAAAAAAAAATAACAAAACAAAAAACTATGGATTCGTAAGAAAAATATAAAATTAAAATTTGACATACGAATGTTGAAAATGAAAAGTATCTCAATAGCTGTCTAAGATCTAGAGTACTGATCAGAACTTTATATCTATTATAATTGTTTATGCAATAGTTATTACACGGTATGTGAGAAAACATGTGTTCAAGGTATTCAAAATATTACATAAATTAGAAATAGGTTCCGCTGTGTGAAATAATTCATTAAAACATCAAGACCAATTCTTGATGTTAAATTCGAAATAGGTTCTTACTGTGTGAAATATATAAGAGGAAATTATAAAAGCATACAATTCACAATACAAAATAAGACCTTACACAAAAACATCCCAATAACGAAAACAAAAAACAACACACTTTTTTTCATTTTGTATGTTTCTTTTTCAATTGGTAATTAAAAATGACTTGCGTTATATAAAGTCTAAAAGAATTATGAACAAAAATCCCGTTAACATTCATTTGAAATTTACGCATAGCAAAACTGTTGGTTAAATATAGAATAACATAGTCAAATATTCAACGAATGACCCAACAACACATTAATTCACGAATGAGCTACGCGCATGAGTTAATATTCAGTGTTGTTAGGTCACGAGTTGTTTTGTCAGATCTCCAATTTATTTTGTATTTATTCACCTAGTAAATGTTTGAAATATCAACGAGAACAAGGTTTACAGATATAATGCAAAAAAGATGTATTCTTTGATACTTCTATTTATTAGTCAGCATACATATGAAATCGTTTGCCTCCTCAATACACTTCCATTTTGTAGTTTTTTTGCCTTTTAAAATTTTTTATTCAAACGTCACTCAAGTGTTTTTACATACGCGTCCGGTATACAAAATAGTATTCCTTGTATATATGATGAGTCTATTACCGAACGTTTGTCTCTGACTATTTCTACTTGTTTGATAAACTGTCATAGTTTCATTTTTTCCTATATAACCAATTTCTGCATCAGGTCAACACCAAATCTATACCATTCCAGCTACAAGGAAATATTTTTTTCAGATGATGTAAACATTTAATATAAATGATTAGATGTTAAATGACATTTTGTCTGATATGTTATACCGGACGATCTAATTACAACTACATATGCATGATATGTGTTTGAAATGTAATACTGCTAGTTGAAAATTTGATTTTCACTCTCAAATACATTTTAATTTTTTTAATTTTGTCACTTACAGTAGAGTCACAAATCTTTTGTTTATGTATGGACTTTTTTTTGTTTTTATTGAATAGTTACCTTTTTACAAATACAGTAAAACCGATATCTGTCGATGGATCCTATGTTGCTAATTGGTATACTAAGTCTAACTACCGATCACTATCCTTTCAACAGGGAGGCTGTGATTTCGAACCCAGCATATGACAGGTGCGTGACTCCTATTTTTAATATTTCTAGGATAGGCAATTTTCAGACGAAGATATAGAGCAGACACCATTAAGTTAACAAATTATGTAATGCATTGATCAAAAAGTAAAATGGCATATATAATCATAACACATTAGGAACAAAGAAAACAGATGATTTGGAAAGTCAAATAAGATTAATGCCAATTAATTGCTATTAAAACTTTTTAATGTAAGAACAAATGTCTTCCAAAAAATATAACACTGCACATAAAACATTATTTAAAATGGAATAATAATCATTTTTAATACACAAGTGTTAAATTGCAGCGTCAAAATGATTTGATGTGCGTTTCTTTTCTTTGTTGTCAAGACGTATTGGTATGAAATACAAAACTATTTTGATACATCATTTGAAGTCAACAAAACGATGGAGACGACTGGCTATACAAATGGGCACAAGAACATTTGATATTCGTATGTGCAAAAAGTTTAGTATGATGAAGTTGAAAAGTCATTCACGGAAGGTAAATATCTAACGCATATGTATTTCCTTTTCCGACAAAACATGCATATTGTCTTGTCTTATCAAAATATGATGATTCAAACCCAAAACTCCTGCCATTGAATTGCATGCTAACACCCGTTTTGCTTTCAAATCCACATAATAAAGTTTCAGTTTTCACCATATCAACGTAATTAAGTGTAGACACAAGAGAGCTACTGTGTAATATGGGCCTAGATGCTGAAGAAATGAAAAAAAGACAGAACAAATCCAAAACATAACATTCCCACACCACATGAGAAAAGTAATAACACTATTATTGCTATTCTTCAAAGCAGAGTCCCAGAAGCGCTTATCAACCAGTAAAAGCTTATTTTACTTTAAAATTAAATGATAAAAGCAAGTTATTTATTTAATCGTCCGCATTTATTTATTTCAGTACCGAACTGCGTTGATGAAACTCTCGGGACTGGTAGTCCACAAGAAGAGGTATAGACCCATTGCTGCACCATACATATGTTGAGAACTATAACACATTTACAGTACTTTTAATACTCGTATGTATTTGTTTTATGAACTGTAAAACGTAAGTGACAAATATTATTTCTTGTATAAATGTTTTGGACGTTTACTTTGAAGTAAAAACCTAGAATAGCTTATATTGTGTAAGCTGTTTAATCATCAAACAAGATATAGTTACATTCATATGTTGATTTGAGTTGTAATATTCTTGAAATGTCTTAAAGTTACGCAAATTAGATGGAAATGTTAGTGTTTGGAGCGTTAACTCAAACTAGTTCCACATACATCAATTTAGTAGACTATAAACTTAATTAATAAACATTTGTTTACCCAATAAAAAATGTGATGCAAAGCTATAAACTATTGTATGAACATTCAAAAATAAAATATACTTCAAATTTTTATGAAAGCGGACAAACTACAAATTGCAAAACATACACATTATTTTGTTCAAAAGATAATAAATACATCTTTATTAACATTTTGAATTCAAACAAATAACAACTGTTAATTGCATTTAATATATTAGCTTACACGAATTTACACTATATATTTGGTTTGCAGTTTGATTAGAGGAACACCCACACAGCTAGATATTAAATTAATTATCTAATTACTACTAGAATTAAATATTCATTAGTATTATAATGTTCACTGTTATCAATAATAGTTAGATAAGTCAAACAAATCTAATATTGAATTTCATCAAAATTTGTTTTTAATTTCCGGAACACGTTTGAGAAATTTAAATGTGACGTCACTTTTGGGCGTTGCATTGACTATGGCTTACAGGGATGTGATTTTGTAATGTATTCGTTTTTATTCTATAGCTAGTCACCACTTCAGTTTAATCATGTATATCTATTATATAGTCATTTTATATAATTTACTGTTTGCAAAACTATGTATTATTCTTAATAATAATGATGTTTTTGTCCCTGGCGGATAACCCTGGCCTCACAACTTTTTGGAACTTTTGGTCCTCGACGATCTTCAACTTTGTAGTTGTTATGGATTTCAATCTTTTTACATCTGAGCATAGTTTTGAGTGGACGTAGCGCGCGTCTGGCGTATGCAAATATTTTTAACCTGTTACCTGTTGATGACTATTATTCGTTTGCTTCTCTGTCCTATATTTTCTTCCATTTATCTGTTTATTTATTGTAACTCTGTCGTGTGATATTGTCATTTTAATGTTATAATTAACACTGCTATTAAAGCGGGAGGTTTGGCATGCCACAAAACCAGTTTAAACCCATTTTTTCATGAAATGCCCTGTACCTAGTCAGGAATACGGCCATTGCTACATTATAGTTCGTTTCTGTGTGTGTTACATTTCGCTGTTGTGTCTCTGTTTTATCGTATTTCTCTTATATTTAATATAAAGTTTGTTCAATTTTAATGTAAAGCATATGAAAATTATGCTATACAATAATCTAAAATATGTTAACTGTAATGTAATTTATTATCTTGATAATTAATCATATCATTATATAATTAAATACAATGATGCGTATCATCATTGAGTGATACCGCTTAATAATATCGTGTTATATTGCGAATTTACAAATATTTCTCCCCAAGATTGACTGCAAATAGGCAATAGTAATCGAACTAAACAGCTGGGTGTATACTACAATTGCCATAACTTAATGTAATATAGTTTTTGTCGAAAGTTGGTAATTTTGTTCCTGTTGTCTTTGTAAAGCAAATCTTCTTAGCTAAATAAACTCATCATAGATAACAGGACTAAATTTTGTATATACGCCAGACGCGCGTTTCGTCTACAAAAGACTCATCAGTGACGCTCAAATCCAAAAAAGTTAAAAGGCCAAATAAAGTACGAAGTTGCAGAGCATTGAGGACCAAAATTCCTAAACGCTTTGTCAAATCCAGTTAAGGTAATCTATGCCTGAGGTAGAAATGCATTAGTATTTCAAAAAATCTAAATTTTGTAAACAGTTAATTTATAAATATAACCATATCAATGATAATTCATGTCAGCACGAAAAGTGCTGACTACTGGGCTGGTGATACCCTCGGGGAAATAAATCTCTACCAGCAGTAGCATCGACCCAGTGGTTGTAAATAAACTCATCATAGATACCAGGACTAAATTTTGTATTTACGCCAGACACGCGTTTCGTAAATATGCTTTGACAGACAGAAATAAAGAATAAGGTGACCAATTGAAATAACAACGTCATAAACATGATAAAGTGATTGATAACTTTATATGGAGATAACTCAGCTGAACGTTTTAATCGTTTTCTATTGTTAAGTAATGTTAAGCTTCTCAAAGATCAAATGAGTAAATGTCAAACTGATATATATGAAATGAAATAAATTATACAAAGTGTGTGCTTCAAGTTTTTTGAAATATTTATTTTTGGCAAAGGCTAAAAGTGAGAATGTTATGAAAATTAAACGAGTCAAATTAATTTTACTGAAAGTGTTTGGTACTAACTATATCAAACTAAAATTTTCAAATCTATAGCAAGTAGATAAATATTATATGAAACTAATTTGACCGCACCAGATGCACGTTCCGAAAACAGATGTCTACAAAGGATACGCGAATTCAAATACTCTTTCATTGCATACAAACTTTGACAAACTAAAACAACCGGGAACAATTGCATATTTAATTGTATTTCTTCAACAAGTATATTGCAGACAAACTTCAAAAAACAATATTACCAGTGATTCACAGTGAATGATTCCTAACAAGTACGATCACAAAAACCACAATGTATTTCAAAACTGATTCATCTTATAATGAACATGTGATACCAATGTTTTCATTCTTGTAGCAAATATGTAAATATAATTGATACTAGGCTCGTTATTTAGTACGACAGAGTTTTTCTATTTATCTAAGTCTGCGCTGCTCAAAGTGAAAACATTCAAAACGCCAAATAAAACACGAAACTCTATAGCATAGAAAACAACTGCTTCTAAAAACGTTGTGACAGATACATATATGGTTATGTGAACACACACAAATGTATTATAAAGAATATATTCGCTCCAGCGATATTAAATGTTACCACAAGAATGCTGTCTAGTCAGCAGGAGATAAATTCAGAACGAAACGTACACAATCAACGTCAACCACCAATATTTTCGATGCATAATAAACAAGCCATCATCACGTATATATATCTATGTTTTTTTGTTACTTCTTTATTGCAGGACTCATATTGATAGACTCTTAATAAAAGATTTAGGACTACAACAAGCTGAATTTTCATCAGCATACAGCGCAAAACTGTCATTTCGGATTAATTAGGTCTTTCCACTTTTATGTGGAAAGATCTATTGCATTTGTTCTGTTCATTTGGTCTTTCAACTTTTCTGTGGAAAGAACTATTGTAATTGTTCTGATTATTTTTTTTCTTTCACCTGCTTTTGTTCTTGCGAAACATATTTGTTTTGTAATATGTCGCTTAGATATTTCTCATATTGTATCGTATGTTTCATGCGCTTTAAAATTTCACCCTGCTAAAACAAACAATTTTCTTTGTCAGAGTTCTCTCCCCACACACTGTTATCCTTGTGACTCCTCCATAACCGTAAAAGAAAGCGACAAATTTATTTTATAAAATTGCTCGTTATATACTTCGCATGCTTTGTCCTATTTTGACAGAAGCGATATGAACACTCCATATGAGAGTTATTTCCCCTTATGCATGTGATATAAGTGATATGCATTTCTATCTTGTAAACCATAGGATCTTTTGATTTGAGGTTTTTGAACCAAATTAAGAAAATAAGGTCAAGGTCAGAGGTCAAGGTCAAGGTCATATTCTAAATTTTGAATTTGGCTTATTTTCAATTCTTTTCAAAAGCAATATAAGATATCTACAACATATTTTTACGAAAGTTGCGACATATGGTAACGCATGAAATTTGGTTTAAAGGGTACGCTAACATTAAATTGAAGTTCCCCCTTTTATATTGAAAATTAGGCATATAGTGATATAAATCATAAACCATATATAATTAAGACCAAAGATGGTCTTTTGATTTAGAGTCCTTGGTTTATGACCTTGAAATTAAACTCAAGGTCATAGGTAAAATTGACGCTCTGGATTTTGACCATTACTTTTACTAGCCATATGAACTTATGAAGGAATCGGAAGTAAACCCTGTGTAAACCGGAAGTAGCTTTTTTTGTACTTTTTGAATGCAAAAGTATATAGAACCATATATTATTGGAATCAGTATAAAATTAAACAATGTAATACCACCGGAAGTATTATTTTACAAACCGGAAGTAAAAAATTATATTCCTTATTTAAAAAATATAATATAGAAACCATATGTTATTTAAATGAGGGAACTATAAGCTATCATTTGAGGCTGTTACTGACATTTTAAACCGAATTTTTCTATTTTCATGTTAAAATATTTGTATTTTTTAAGAGACCTTAAATTGTTCTTTGAACAATTGGTTTTTAATTGTTTTTTTCACCCGCCTAATTTTCTTCTTAAGATAAATGTTTGTTTCGCAATATGTTGCTTAGATATTTCTAACCTTCACTGCTGAGTCATTTGAAGACAAAATACGTGTCTCAGTTTCTACACTTTCATAGTATTCCACATTCCAAACTAAAAGACAAATTAAAAGAGTTGTTATTGCTTTGCTTAATAAAAAAGTATGACCAACATAGATACAAGTGTCTTGTTTTAGCGAGAGATAAATCCTACTTTGTAAAGGATCACTCTGATTCAAACAAAAAATTCTCTAAAACTGATATTATCAAGATGCTTGATTTTATATATACTTGTTACGTTCGGAGGACGTGTTTTCAACAGACTCTCGGCATTCCAATGGGAACAAACTGTGCCCCTCTACTTGCCGACTTGTTTCTTTATTATTATGAGGCTGACGTCATGCAGGAACTTCTTCCGCTATATAGATGATGTTCTTTTACAAAATAATTCAAACTTTGGTGACTATGTGGAACGCATCTTTCCTATCGAACTAGAGATAAAGGATACTACAGATACAGTTATGTCGGCCTCATATATTGACCTAAATCTAGAAATTGACAATGAGGGTCAGTTGAAAACAAAACTTGATATCAGCTTTGCAATTGTGAACTTTCCATTTCTAAGTAGCAACATTCCAGTAGCACCTGCATACGGGGTATATATCTCCCAATTGATACGATATTCCCTTGCTTCCCTTTCCATTCATGATTTTCTTGATAGAGGGTTGCTGCTCACAAGGAAGCTATTAAACCAAGAGTTCCAAATGGTGAAGTTGAAATCATCTCTTCGTAAATTTTATGGACGCCATCACGAGCTGGTTGACTGTTATGGAATAACCGTTTCACAAATGATATCGGATACATTCCTTACGTCGTAACTACAATCCCCTTCCCTTTCATGAATGTGACCTACCGAATTAGATTATTTACCGGATTTGTTATCACATAAGCAACACGACGGGTGCCACATGTGGAGCAGGACCTGCTTACCCTTACAGAGCACCTGAGATCACCCCTAGTTTTTGGTTGGGTTCGTACTGTTTATTCTTTAGTTTTCTATGTTATGTCATGTGTACTATTGTTTGTCTGTTTGTCCTTTTCATTTTTAGCCATGGCATTGTCAGTTTATTGTAGATTTATGAGTTTAATAAAATTAACGGTCCCAATTTACCTGCACCAGATGCGCATTTCGACAATACATGTCTCTTCAGTGATGCTCGTGGTCAAAATATTTAACTGTCCCTTTGGTATTTTTCGTCCCTCTTTTATACAAGGTTAATTCTAGTAACTATGAGGAGTTAATTGAAAATGCTTGTCTATTTCCACTAGTATAATGAACCTTCATAATTTTATTTGTTTCCAAAATATAAACAAATCCTGCATTAGATCAACATCAAATCTCGCCAATCCAACTACAACATTTTTTTTTTACAAATGCTGTATACAGAAAAAAAACACTCTTAAATGGTTAAATGAAAAATAACATTCGTCGGATATTCTATATTACATGACTTAATCAAAACTACAAAATTTGTTTTTAGATATAACACTGCTATTAAAAGATTGAATTTTCTCTCTAAAATTCATATTAAATGCTCTCTTTTCTTTTAAATTTTATCAATTACAATAAAGTGAAAAATTCTTGGTTAAAGCTTGATATTGTTTCTTTTATTATTGCATGATAACTCTTTTATAAATAATGGGAAACCGATATCTGCTGCTGAAGAAGTGGTGACCGATTGGTGTAGGTAGGCTTTCTTCCCACCACTATCCTTTCCACACGTAGGCTTTGATTTCGAACCCTCGATGCGGCAGATGCATTACTTTTACTATTAATTTTACAAGGATCGTCAATTTTCCAGCCAAAGATATAGAGCAGACACCAGAAAGCTAACAAATTATGTAATGCAGGGATCAAAAAGTAAAACGGCATATATATTTATAACACATCAAAAACAAAGAAACGTATGATTCGGAAAGTCAAAAGAAATTGCCTATTTATAGCTATTTACACCTTTTAAAGTTTGCATAAATGTCTTCCACAAATATAACACTACAATTCAAACATTATTTGAAATGGAATAATAATCATTATATATACTAAAGTGTTAACTTACAGCATCAAAATCATTTAATGTGCGACTCATTTCTTTGGTGTCTGGACGTATTGATTGAAATACAAAACTATTTTGATACATCATTTAAAGTCAACAAAACGATGAAGACGACTAGCTACGCCAGACGTTGGAGACAAATTTATATATTTTATCTGGTATCCAGTTTACATAATAAGATTGATCTAGTACATAAAATGCCTACAACACATGAGCAAAGTTATCACACTATTATTGCTGTTCTTCAAAGCAGAGTCACCGAAGCATTTATCAAGCAGTAAAAGCTTGTGTTTGACTTGAAAATTAAAAATAAAGCAAGTTATGAGTTAAATCGTCCGCATTTATTTATATCAGTGCAAAAGTATTGTCTACTGCGCTGATGAAACCCTCGAGACTGGTAGTCCACAAAAAAAGGTAAAGACCCATTTCTGCACCATACGGATGTTGAGTCTTATAACGCCTTTACATTCCTTAGTACTTTTAATACTCATGTGTTTTTGTATTAAGGACTGTAAAAAGTAAATGACACCTTTTATTTCCTGTATATAATGCTTTGACGTTTACTATGAAATAAAAAACCTAGAATATCTTATTTTGTGTAAGCTGTTAAATAATCAAACAAGATATAGTAAAATTCATATGTTTATAGGAGTTATGATATTCTTAAAATGTCTTAAAGTTACGTAAATTAGATGGAAAAGTAAGTGTTTAGAGTGTTAACTCAAACTAGTATCACATACAACAATTCAGTAGGATATAAGCTTGATACTCAATTAAAAATGTGATGTAAATTATTGTTGGAATATTCAAAGATAATACCTACTTCAAAAATTATTTTTTTATGAACGCGGACAAACCACAAATTGCAAAACATACACATTATTTTGTTTTAAAGATAATAACTACTCAAACAAGTAACAACTGGTATGTTATTTGCATTTTATATATTAGCTATTAGAACTTTTATATTTTTGAAATACTTAGGCTTTTATACCACAGGAAGATATTAACTTAAAAGCTGTATTTGGCAAAACGTTTTGGAATTCCTGGTCCTCAATGCTCCATAACTTCGTACTTTTTTCGGCCTTTTTAAGTTTGTTTTTTATTTGAGCGTCAATTATGAGTCTTTGACGGAACACGCATCTGAAGCTAATAACAATTTCAAATCCTGGTATCTATGATTTCATAATTCACGGGGTTACAAAATTAATTAAACATATTGAACTGGAAAGACCTTATTGTTTTTCTAATGTGTTTTTCTAATGTGTTGTCTTTTTACTTCCATCATTTTTTTTGCACGCCCTCCTACCGGAGTTATGAATACTAAATTTGAACCATCGACAGACCTCAGGTTTACCAAATGAACTTTTGTAGGATTTCATCAACCGATTAAGAAGGTATCTCCCCTTTATTGATTTTTTTCAACATGGCCCTCCTCATCGTTTTTTAAGATATCATGACTTTAATTGGACAATAGGTAGATCTCATCATGAGGTATTACAATATGAGACTGCATAGGATTTCATCATTTGGGAGTTATATTCCCTTGAAGCAATTGCTTTCCTTTGCTTTTTCTCAAAAAGTATTAGAGATAGAATTGATTTAAAAACGGCAACGTGTACAAGAACAGATGGCAATGTTAATAAACATATACAATCATTTTGTTGTTAACCCTTATAATTAGTTACTACCCTTGAAAAAGTAGACGCATTTTTTGTGTGAAATTGTATAATTTGGAGAACCGGAGGTCGAAGAGACATCAATAATCTTAAGTGCATGTGACCTTCAACTTGCAAGGTCAAAGGTCACCGAGTGCAAAAAATACGCTGCAATTTCAAGCATGCATATTAAGAAAACGATAAGAGTTTGCTGTATACATGCTGTGTATAAAATGTTCCTCTCGACAAGCTCTACATTTTATACATTAAGCTAAAAAATGTCCGACAATCTGTTTGAAAGTTATATCAACATAATTCGTAAAACTGTTATAACATGTGTATATCTTTTAAAAGGTAACAGATATCAACCTACTTTAAATTGCCAAGATCATCAGTAAGTCAAGATCTTCAGTTTGAGGTAAATGTCTGGTCATGATGAAATTTAACCTTGACCTTCAAAGTATACTATGATCTTGACAATGTACCATTTTGAAAGATCAAGTGGTCCTGTGTTGAATGGTGGTAGTCCCATGTCTCTTTGACTTCCGGTTCTCAAGTTTGGTATTGCATCATAAATTTCATGATTCATTTTTACCTTGACTTTTTCTACAATGTTCTTCAATTGCAGATCATTTATCACTAAGCAGATTTGAGATATCTGCTGTAGTTTCAGAGCTAATTCAGTTTGAAGTCTTGCGAGCGGAGGCATGTTTTTCTGAATCAACAACAGGTTACCACCTGACATTTAATGAAATCGAACAGTTTAACATGGTTATATGTTTGATTAATTACCAAAAGCATTCAATGAAAAAATACTCAAAAAAATCAATTTGAATTTTTCAAGTTTTGCATTGACTTTGTTAGTTTCATAACTTCTATTTATATAGTTAATATTGCATCATTTTTGGCACATTGTCAAATGGGGTCATCTGATATATCAAATTGAAGGTATTAATAAACTCTACTTAAAAACCATTTTTCATCCCAGGGGGAATGGTGGGGTCATTTAGTGCAAACAATCAAATTTCTCAGATGGTAAGGTTGTCGTATATTAAATGAAAGATCATAAAGCGTACATTTCAAATTTCAAATTGACGTCGCCCAAAAATTGGTGCAAAATATTTTTTTAAAGATAAGGTGGTTGTATAATAAATGAAGGGTTATGATGTGTACATTTAAAATATCAAATTCTTAACCTCCAAAAATGAGTTAGATGGGGTTATCAAGTGCAAAAATCAAACTTTCTAGAACATGGCGTTGTCGCATATCAAATGAAAGATCATCAAGTCTAATTACATATATCATACTTCCGATTTCGAAAATGTAGGCGAATGATGTCATTCAGTGTAAAACTTGAAAAGATTCAGAAGGTATATTTGTCGTATATCAAACGAAAGGTCGTACCAATTACATTACGAAAACATCACTTTTACAGGAAAGACCTTTCCATTGTTTTACAAACAATTGAGATACTAGTTTAATATACAATATGTTCAATTTTAATATAAAGCATATGAAAACTATGCTATAAAATGATCTGAAATAAGTTAACTGTATGTAAACTAACTCATTATATTGATAATTAATCATATCATTATATAATTAAATAAAATGAAGCGTATCATCATTGAGTAATAAAACTTAATAATGGCATGTCATATTGCGAATTAACAAATATTTTCTCCAAAAGTCTGACTGCAAATAAGCATTAGTATTCGAAATAAACAACTGGGTGTATAGTTAAATTGTTATATTATAAACTTGTCGAAAGTTAGTAACTTTGCTCCTGACATCTGTGTTAAGCAAATCCTCTTAGACACGACAGACAGAATTAAAGAAATAAGTTGACCAAATTTAATTCAAACAATAACGTCTTTTATATGGAGATAGTTCTGTAAAAATCTGCTGAACGTTTTAATTATCTTCTATTGTTAAGAAAATGTTAAGCCTCTCAATGAACAAATGAGTAAATAATGTCAAACTGATATATATGAAATGAAATGGATCCGATAAAGTGTGTGCTTCAAGTTTCTTGAAATATTTATACTTTTGACAAAGGCTAAAAGTAAAAATGTTATGAAAATTTAACGAGTCAAATTAATTTTACTTTATGTGTTTGGTACTACCTACATCAAACTAAAATTCTCAAATCTATAGCAAGTAGAATAACATTAAATGGACTAATTTGAACGCACCAGATGCACGTTCCGAAAACAGATGTCTACACAGGATACGCGAATTCAAATATTCTTTCATTGCATACAACTTTAACAAGTTAAAATAATCGGGAACAATTACCTATTTAATTGTATTCCTCCAACATGTACATTGCAGACAAACTTAAAAAAACAATTTTACCAGTGGTTTACAATGAAAGATTTCTAACAAGTACGATCACAAAAACCACAATGGATTTGAAAAATGATTTATCTTTTAATGAAGATGTGATACCAATGTTTTCATTCTTGTAGCAAACATGTAAATATAATTGATACAAGTATTTAGTACGACAGAGTTTTTCTATTTATCTAAGTCTGGCCTGCTCAAAGTGAAAAAATCCAAAATGCCAAATAACACACGGAACCCAAGAGCATTGAAAACAATTACTTAAAAGGTTGTGACAGAACTGGCTAGTTATCAAAAGTACCAGGCTTGTAATTGTATTTATCAGACGCGTGTTACGTCTACATAAGACTCATCAGTGAAGCTAAGATCATAATAGTTAGAAAACCAAACAAGCATAAAGTTGAAGAGCAAGGAGGACCTAAAATTCCAAAATGTTGTGCCAAAGATGGCTATGTGAACACCCGCTAACATGTTTAACTCCGCCACATTATTTATGTATGTGCCTGTCCCAAGTCAGGAGCCTGTAATTCAGTGGTTGTCGTTTGTTTATGTGTTACATATTTGTTTTTCGTTCATTTTTTTTACATAAATAAGGCCGTTAGTTTTCTCGTTTGAATTGTTTTACATTGTCTTATCGGGGCCTTTTATAGCTGACTATGCGGTATGGGCTTTGCTCATTGTTGAAGGCCGTACAGTGACCTATAGCTGTTAATGTCTGTGTCATTTTGGTCTTTTGTGGATAGTTGTCTCATTGGCAATCATACCACATCTTCTTTTTTATATATACAAACAAATATATCATACAGAATACATTCGCATCAGCTGTATGTTATGTTACAACAGGAGGATTATTTAAATGGCACTAAATTTAGAACGAATATTTCACTATCAATGTCATGCCCCCTTATTGTCTATGCATAATGAACGAGCCATCATCACGTATATATTTTAAAAAATCAAAAAGCTTAATGAACTTCAACAAAATAATAAATGCGTCTTTATTGTGCAAAGAAATTACGATAATAAAAATAAGAAAATGTGTTGACTGCCAATTAAATAACTACATGTACATGTATCCTTTAAAATCAAGAGACAAAAGCACGAGGACGTTAGCTAATATAGCATGTATAGACCAATATGTTAGGTTTATAAAGCAAATACTTGGCAATGTGAATTACAGGACTCATTGGTAAACTCGTAAAACAAATTTTATGACAGCAACAAGCTGAACTGACGTCGGCATGTTATTGATTTTGAATGCACTTAACAATATATGAGTGCGAATGTGGCGAATGGGTAATTTCTTTGTTTTGAGAGGCAGTTGGCATTGTCTATTTCGTTTGACTGTGTAATCTGAACTCAATATAATAACAAATTACATAATGAGCTTGAGATCACTGTTAACAAGAGATATGGTGACGTAAACAACGGTAAAATAAAAACGGCGTTAACATTGCCGCTAATTAAACTGTCTATAAATCATCGACAATTATTCATAGAATTATAGATTAAGATCACTTTTATATTAGTATAGATATAAGAAGATTTGATATGAGTGCCAATGAGACAACCCTCCATCCAGGTCACAATGTAAAAAGAAGTAAACAATTATAGGCCAATGTGGGTGAAGATGTACATTTTACAAAACCGGGAGTTTTTTTTTAATTTATGTCAATTGCAATTAACAAAATGGTTATGCGTAGGAGTTCATTTTCTTCAAAGTTATCTTAACATATTTAAGGAAGCTGGCTTGTCATGTTTTTGATTTTTTGACAGATTTTCGGAATCCTCTGGTTTTATCCATTTGAATGCCTTGAAAAAATTTGCCCGGTGACCCCCATTTTTCTTTTAATAAATCTTTTACATGTATTATGATAAACAATCTGTAAAAGTTTTATAAAATTTTAATTACTTTTTGACAGTTTTTGAGAACTTCAACTTGCCAATGATAAAGCTATGAAAAGTCAAGAGAGAATATTTTCCCGCCAAAATTTCAATGGCATATATCTCGAAAACAAGCACCGCGACCTATATATATTTTTTTGCTCTTTGGATTCCTTTAATAACCTCCTATCTATATAAACTAGTGTTTTGAAAAGTTAATTACTTTGAAACTGAGAAGCAACTCCCTTAAATAAACCACATGATCAACGATCAAAGTATATGTCATCCTTTCGAATTAGCTTGTTGTGTTTTAAAATTCTTATAATTTATTTTGTTTGATGATGTATCTGTGACATACTATTTAGCCTTACCAGCCAGCCACAAAAGGAAATATGTACTAGTAACCACAGAGTAAATGATTTCAAACATGTATGATCAAAGAAACCACAAAGTATTGATCTTATTACAAGGTTATGATATCCATGCTTTAGTTCTTGTGCACTTAACAAGTAAATACATTGGATATATTTTATATTAAGTTCATTGAGGTTTCAAACTTTTCGTTTACCTAAATATTTATATGTATATATTTGAACATCAGAAATATGTATTCAAAGAAATTGATCAATCGATATTTAAACAAATGTGTCGGTCCGTTGCATGACATATGATTTGATTATATGAGAACCTGTTATTTTAAGATCACATTTCACACATTGTTGCGTTTTTGAAATATATAATATAACACCTGAGATGCAAATGAATGTAAGTAAAGGTATTAGTAAGTAAAGTACTTCTATAAATCTCTATGCAAATCTCAAAATTAACACTGGTAGACTCAGGTAGTAAAATCATTCCAAACAACAAATAAAAAATATATTCTTTGAAGGAACTTTCAAAATATCAAATCATTGATGTCAAATGATATATATAAAAATGGAATGAAAGTTTTTACCCCAGTGTCTTCCTCAAATAAAACTGCTAATCACATATGATTCACCAATACAGTATATTCATTATAAATGGCTATGAAGGGAATCTAAAATCAAAATAAAGTAGCATACATGTACCTAAGACACATACTTACTTCAGTTAAAGCGGCTGTACGAGATCTTAAAAAAGAGATACTACGTTTTGTTTTTGTTCAATCGTTCAAAGTAATATAGTAAAAGAAAAATTGCATTTAGCAGGCAGCTTGTTTTAATTTTGCCAAAATAAGCCTTAAAAACCCCAATGCTGCATGGTGAATTATTCACATTCACGTGAATAGTTCGACCTCATTGAATCCATATTCGTGTGACCATTAATTCAATCTCTTAGCTAGAGACAGGTTACGCAAACATTGTAGGTGTGTTTGGCTATCAGATGGAAAATAATATCAACTTTGAAAATAAAACAAGGGTAAACTATTTAGTTGACTGATTTGATCCACAAAAACTCATAATAGCGATGATTATCATATTTTATAACCTATATTATATGAACTCAAACAGACCCAGAAAAAAAATTACACGTGTTTGCTATTTATTTTTATTGATGGATTCATCAGGTTATTTGACCGTTGACAGAATTTAGTGGTCATTTTGACGGTTAATGAGATAACGTCTAGACTAAGATATGTACGAAATACTGCAAATTTAATCAAACAGCGTAAACTGTTTATTTTAGACGTTAATAATCTGGATATACCTTCCAGTATGTTATAATTAGAATATAAGAATTCAAATAAAACCGGTGAACATGAATTTTAAAGCTTATTTCAATTTAAGTATCATCAAATTAAAAAAAATCTAGCGTATCATTTACAGATAAAATGATAACTTCTTTTCAAGCGTATTGTACCGAAAAATACAAAATCGTTATAAAATTTGCATTAAATCACAAAATAACGACGTCGATTACGTAATAAGCTTGCTGAACAACGTAAAATCGTTTACCGAGTATTATTTCATGTCCGTAATATATAAGGAAAGTTATTAACCACACCGTTCTCTCATAATGACAATAATTGCGTTATCTTCCGATTGTAATATCGGTACCGAAACGGATGCCTCATGTGGAGCAAGTACATTTATGATTGGATAAAATATATTATCTTAAATTTAAACGCCATGAACAAAATTTTAAAATAAATACTAGTATTTAATAGTAGAAATATTTACTATATTCATGAAAATCACGTCCAAAGAACAGCCGACCTCGAAATTTATATCGAATAGCTCGTACGAAAAGGCTACGCAGATTAAATCCTCTGAAACCCGTTATTTATATAAGAAATAGACCAACATGAATTCGACTGCGATGTTTATCATAGACATTGTTGAACAAACCCCAATTTAGTCAAAATAATACTTTCCTCTTCGATGACAGTCGACCACGTTTCCTTTAAATCACAATCATATGATTAAATATGATAAATAAATACATTTAAAAAAATGAGCAAAAAATAATAATAAATGAATAAAAAAAAAAAAAGAATGAGCAAGGAGCAAATTACTTAGAATGAATCGACAAATACTGATTTTTCCAGGCAAAGTTTTCTAGTGTGAATTGTTGAAATGGTGTGTATGTTTTGCCCATTATTGAGGACCAAAGGTAACCTTTGGTCCTGTTTTCATGTTATTTTGTGTCCGGCGTAAAGTTGTCTCATTTGCAATTATACCCGAAATGTGTGCCAAAATGTTAAAAATAAAATTCTGACCAATCTCATTATTCGACTTTTCTTAAGTCTTGTAAAAACAAAAATAAAAAAAAGAAAAATACGAACTCCAAAGAAAGATCAAAACAAAATGTCGTTTATCAAATGGAAAATCAACAGGTCAAACACATAAAACAAAACAACTGTCATATTCCTGACATAGTACAGGTATTTCCTTAACGGGGATTAAACAACCTTGTTTTACAGCAAAGCGTGTATGCCAGTCGCATTTAATTCGATTATATTGTCAATGATTTGTGAGCAATGATAGGAGATACTTAGTTTGTGACACATAAGTCCTATTTCGTCCATGCAAAGCAAAAACAATTTTACTGCTACTCTTCCTTTTAAAGTCACACTAAAGTTCTTATCATAAAGAAAAAATCTCGCATCTAGCAATACATTAAAACAACAATCAGTTTCAGTTATACGATGATCCTTTAGTCCTTAACCTTTTATTGTATGGTAAGATTATGCCTCAGAGGATTATGCAAAATATTCATGAAAAACCTTTAATATTCGTTTTTAAATACGTTCGAATACTAGTATATAAAAAAAAATAAGGCATTGTCTATGATAATGAACTTATTATATATCCCGGTTGTCTTAAAACTAGATGAACAAGAGTAAAAAGTAATTGCTGAGAGCATTATGTAAATCAAATTCTTACTAAAAATAACTCATTAGAAAATATACTTAATTGGCAAGCAATTGTTTACCCGATGACGACCTTGATTTTAAACATTTCAATTAGTGTTGGAACATAATATTGCATTATGTAATGTTACTTTCTACAACACGTGTTTTGTATTACGATCAACAGAACAATGTGTAAGTTATTTACATTGTTAAACATGTTAAATATTTATATAAATTATTTTGGCACAAAACAGCTGCTTTATTTTTGAAATTAATGTAGGTTAATTGTATATTTTAAACTTGTGTTTTATGCATATCAAATCATATTGGACAAAAAGTTTTATAAAAAGATTTAATTAAACATAAACATAAGAAAACTGTTAAATGTCGTGACTAAAGAAATCATGGCATATTGATATTTAATTGGCAATAAATGAAGTAGATAGTTGACCTTCGAACAGGTAGGGGCTTATCATACAAGCGAAGTATAAATATTTTAAGTACTTTACAAATCTTCAAATGTCATTTATCAATTCGGAAGACAAACCAAGGCATCAAACGAATGTCAAGATTGGGGCTCTTCATTTCATTAATTTTTCTCTATTCTTTATATTTTGTAAACCCTATCCTTTATACCTTATATTTTAGCAAACCATTATTCATTATTGTCCCTATTTTCTTAGTTTACATTTCTCTATTCCGTTAAACTCATCCCAAATCCTCAGAAACAACAACTGGGAATATTGTATGAAATCCTAAGATACATTGAATTGTATGACATGCGAACAATTTGAAGTGACAGACCTAAATAAAAAATATATTTTCATAACAAGATCTTCAAAGTTAGATTCTGAACTTGCTAATGAACAATCAGAACAGCATAAAAAATCTACGGTAATAAAGTAGAGGAAAATACCCGAGGAATCAAAGACAGGCAACACCATTCAAACTTTAAATCAAAATGTTAAATAAACGTCATGTTTTAGTACCAGTAGATTTGGAGCCAGACCAGCAGTTTTTCAGGCCACTGGTCCGGCTGGCTAGTATACAAAAAGCCTAAATTCTTCCCCTGCGTATAAGCAATGTTATATACATACATGTACTTATTTAATGGGGAACACCCACAGTATACACCTTATTTTTATCCGGAAAAGTGTTATTTACAAATATCATGGAATATTGCTCTTTATATCTTAATCATTCATTAGAAGTTATAAAATAGCATTTATAATGGTTGTACATCTGTTGACGATGAATCTGGTTAATGAATCATATAAGAATATAATTAGATGAAATGAGCCATAACATTGGATGAGTAAGACACAGAAATATTTTCATAACTTGTAAAAAAAATCCTGAACTCTAGGGAAAACTCAAAAGTGAAAGTCCCTAATCAAATGCGAAAATCAAAAGCTGAAACACATCAAACGAATGGATAACAACTGTCAGATTCCTGACTTGGTACACATGGATGTTGTGAAACAGGCGGATATAACCTGGTTCAATAGCTAGATGCAACGCTTACTTGTATGCTAGTCGTATACCATCAGATTACACCGAGGACGACGTGTGTGCACAACAAACAGAATTATAGGTAAAATGTCATAGATAGGGTTGCAGCAGTCAAAATTGTGTCTTACAATTCGCCCCAACATATTTTATATGATTTTTATTTTCTTACTTTATCGATGAGAGTGAGATGAAACAGATCTATGATGGAAATTATTTAAGATTAGTGTTTTACCCTCCTGCACAGCTCTGACTTCTTGCCCGGCCTTTCCTATACGTTTTGTCCTTTTTGGTTAATGGGCTTTTCATGTTTCTCATCAGTTTTAAGTTTTTGAATTGTTTTGCTTCGAGCATCACGGAAAAGACATTTATTGTCGAAATTCAGAAAATTTGTACGTGAATTTTATTAAAAGATTGTTTAAATTTGAATATACAAATTCAAAAGATAACTTTTATTTAATAACTTTATATTTCATATATCAGAGTTTTTTTTTGTATAGGAACGATTTTTAAATAATATTCATGAATCGTAATAAAATATTCAAATGTGGAATCATTGGTACAATTGTCAAAAAAAGGTTTTCAGAAATATTATGAAATAACTTTTTTTTTATATAAATGTCCTTTCCAGTATGCAACACTTACTTTTGTCTTTTCTTTTTTCGTACTTTTTTTAATTGAAAATCGTTTATTTTATCTTGTCTCCTTGATTAGTTGTTAGCTTATTTGAGTGTAATGATATAACTGTTTTACATTCAGACATTTTTTGTAGGTTAATAATTTTATTTTTGTGAATATAACTTGAAAGCCTGGGACGAACAACTAACTAAAGAGTAACAGACAACGTGTACAGCATGTTGTAAGATCAGTTGCACTGCTAAGCAGCAAGAGATCAGATATTGTACTGTACTGCTGTTTGACTGCAGTAATATCTTACGTTATTCTTGACAAATAAAGTAGACCAATCGGCCACTAAGTCTAATTTGGTATAATGTATATATCAAATCAAACGACAGTGGCTTTGTACTCTTTTCGTTGCTGTATATGTTCTAATATTATATTTTGTTAGGTTTAATTGACACTTAGAATTTACCTGGGAGTTCGATATTTTCGTTAATATTTTTTATTACAAACACATTATGTGAACAAACTTATTAATACAGCTGCAGTAACTCACACCAGTTTAAACAGACTATTTCTTGTTACTTATTTATATAAAATCTTGTTTACAGAATTATTCTTGACGGTTACTAGCTAATATAAGAATAACTTTAGCGATTTTAAACATAGCCTTGTATAATTATAATTAAACACCCACCAACAGAAGTACGAAAGATTAAGCAACTAATGATATAGATTCTAAAATTACCGATTACACAATTAAGCTTCTAATTAACGGATTCTTATTCACACCGTGCTGTTTTTATTTACTTATCGTCATAAATGAAATGTACTTAGTAAACTGTTTGAGTGACCTTGTTATTCAAGGACTTGTTTCCTCTTTGTTATATAGCATCTATAATATGATAACCACGTGTTTTTCACCAGTGTTAAGCAAGTTCAGAATTTTCAGATATGCTTTTTATTTCAGGATATTTGTTATTCCGATTGAAAACCATGGCATATATTATTATAATTATTGAAGTAGGTTCTCATGAGGTTACCGAAGTAAGGAAGAAAATAATTGATTTATTATTCTTTTTTTTCTTAGAAAGAGTTTCAGAACTGCGAGTGCAATTTAGTCTGTACTTTGTCGTTATGTAATTTGTAATTGCGTCGTGACAATCTGAGGAATCAAGCCCATTTCCAATGTTTTTTTTTATATATATTGATGTTCTGCTGTTATGATACACCGCCATCCTAGGTTAGGGGAGAGAGTTGAGACCTAATTCACATGTTTACCCATACCCCAATGTGTATGTTTGCTGTCAAAATCATTTCAGTGTGAATATTGTTTGAATCCTATCCCAGTCAGAAGCATTTAATTTAGTATTTTTCGTTGTTTCATGTATGTCTTATTTTTTTTACGTTAACTACTTTATTTCACATCAATCAGTTGATGTTACCGTTTAGTTGGTTCACATTTTGTAATGTATGATTCTTCAATAGTTGACTCCTTGTAATCAGGTTTCTCCATAGTTGTTTACATCCAAATCTTTAAGACTATGGCGGAAAGTTGTAGATTAGCATATCCTTATTTTAATATCATAAACGTTCTCAACGTGAATAAAAAAATACGTCAGCAGTTCCAAATTATTGGATTTGTAATAACATAACCAACATGACGGGTGACACATGTGGAGCAGAATCTGCCTACTCTTCCGGAGCACCTGAGATCACCCCCAGTATTTGGTGGGGTTCGTGTTGCTTAGTCTTTTGTTTCCTTTGTTGTGTTTTCAGTTCTATTACATTATTTGTCTGTTTGTCTTTTTATTTTAAGCCATGGCGTTGTCAGTTTATTTTCTTTGAGTTTGACTCTCTATTTAGTATCTTTCGTTCCTTCTTTTGTCTTGTATGCAATACATAATGTTGTATACAAAACTTGAATTCGTAATCATGTTATCATTTGTTATTGGATATTTTTAAAAGTTTGTGATAGGAACTTGAAATTTTATTACTGACTATCTCATAAGCCACCAAAAAAAAAAAGAAATCTTGTTTCAATTAAATCTCATACAAAATACTGATCAGGTGTCCAAGACAACACCGCGTTCTACTTTCTTTTCTGGTCCTCATCAAATCAGCCAATGAAATTGCAGCCTTTAAACGTTTGAATACGAATATCGATAACATAAAACGCGACGTCCATTGAGGATTCCGATAGTTCTGTCAAAAAAAAGTTGACCAGATTGTTGTCAGGTTCTTGTAAGCAAAGTGTTGATACGTGCTTTGTTTTCTAATGCAATCAGTTTGTTTTAATTCATTGGTTCATTCAACTATTAATTTAATTGCTCCCCTAATAATTAAAACCTGCTATTCAAATGTTCTATGATGTATGGGTAATAGTATAAAAGAAAATAAATAAAGGCAACAGTAGTATACCGCTGTTCAAAACTCATAAATCCATGGACAGAAAACAAAATCGGGGTAACAAACTAAAACCGAAGGAAACGCATTAAATATAAGAGGAGAACAACGACACAACACTAAAATGTAACACACACAGAAACGGACAAAGCATCAGACAAAATCCCACGAGAATAACAAATATAACATCAAAACCAAATACATGAATTTGAGATAGACAAGTACCGTGACACGTCTTATCGCAATGTGAAATTACACTAAAAAATAAGAGAAAACAAACGACGCAACGTTAAAATGTAACACACACAGAAACGAACAATAATATAACAATGGCCATATTCCTGACTTGGTACAGGACATTTTTAAAGGAAAAAATGGCGGGTTGAACCTGGTTTTGTGGCATGCCAAACCTCGCACTTTAATGGCAATGTTAAATATAACATTGAATTGACAACATAATATTACAGGACTACAATACAAATAAATAGGAGAACGTATTAGACAAAGAAACACATGATTACTGAATAACAAAAAGCATCAGGTTTAAAATTCAATACATTAAAAACGCGCCTCGTCCACACAAGACTCACCAGTGACGCCCAGATATAAAAGATCGAAAGCGAAAAAAGTACAAAGTTGTACAGCACTGAAGATCAAAAGTTGAAAAAGGCTGTGTCAAATACGGCTATGTTTTTATGCTTAAGATAAGAACATCCTTATTATTTAGAACCATTAGTGCTATTGCAAACAGTAAATTTTATCAAATGAATATAACAGATATACATAATGAAACTGAAGTATTAACTCATTACAGAAAACAAACACGAATACATGCAAAGACCAACACAGAATAGACACACCCGACTCAGTCCAGGCCTCAACGCAGTAAATTGTGAAAATGACGTCACATACGATGGTGAAAAGGCATTAAAAATTACGTCACATTTGAATTTATGAAATTTCTGAAACAGCAGAAGAATGACGTCACATATGAAAAACTATATCTCAAAAGTAAGATCGAATTAGGATTGATTAAAGATTATAATAGAACTAAATACTGATATTGCATTTAAACACAATGCATATTGCAATACTTATTAATAGCAATTAACTATAATATATATATGTCCAGTTTGTTATGAATCCAACTTCAAACGTAAATTATCGTACAGATTACGTTGACCAAAATTAAATCTAATAAATGACAGCGGTGATTAATTTTTCTTTCCATAACACATAAATATAATAGAAAAGACGTCAACACATTTGACAAAATCCGATGAGAATTACAAATATAACATTAAACATTTAAACTAAATACATGAATTGGGATAGACAAGTACCGTAACACGTCTTATAGTAATGCGAATTCACACTCAGCAAAACAGTCACAATCGGGAATATGTCACGTTTGGTAATTAAAATATTAGACGACATAATGACAAACTACAATCTACCATGTGGTAAAAATGTCCTTAGCTAGTTTGGTTAAAGACACATCGTATGGATCCACCAATTCGTGATGGTGTCCATAAAATTTACGGAGTGTCAATTTTAATCTGTCCTCCTCATAACTTTGTTGGAGTAGTTCTGCGTAAGGAGCACACTCCTGTATATGAAGTCCGTATAGTGTGAAAAAGCACGTGAATAACGTATCAATTGTGATATGTAAACACCATACGAAGGGGCAGATGGTATATTACTGCTGAGAAATGGGAAAGTGATAATTGGGAAGTTGAAATCGTCCCGTTTGTCATAGATTTTTGTGTGAAGTCGTCCATCTACGTCAATATTGAGGAAAAGATCAAGGTATGAAGCAGTCCTTCTAGTATCAGTAGTATCCTTAATTTCAAGTTTACTGGGATATATGAGATGTAAGTATTGGCTAAAGTATGGGTTATTCAATGATAGAACATCATCAATATATCGGAAAGTAAAATTAAAGAATTTCGCAAGGTGCTTTTTCTTTTTGTCTTTTAGAAGGTTCTGAATGAATTCTGCTTCATACGAGTACAAAAACAAATCAGCCAGCAGGGGTGCACAATTAGTACCCATTGGAATACCGATTGTCTGTTGAAATATAAATCCTCCAAACTCAACAAATATATTGTCGATCAAAAAGTCCAGCATTTTGATAATATCATCTTCAGTATATTTTCTGGAATATTCAGTGTGATTCTTCACAAAATATGAATTATTGTAACCCAAAACAAGAAATTTGTATCTACGATTCCCATTTTTATAGAAAAAGCTCTGTTTTATGAGATGGTGAAGTCGATCTTTCAACTGAGCATGGGGAATAGTAGTATATAGCGTAGAAAAATCAAAAGTTTTTATGTTGCTGCAAAATTGCAAAGATTGTGATCGAAGGTTAAGCAGTTAGTAGATCTTTGGAATTTTTGACAGAATAACAGATAAATACATTGGACCAGAGTAATTTGAATCAAATTTCATAGAATAATATTCCAATTTCCCTTGAACAGGTAATTTCAATAGACCAGAGTAACTGCAATCAAACTTCATAAGATAATAACACATGCTCCCTTGAAATACAAGAATGTAGTTTTGCTTTAATTAGTGCGGCACTATCTTTTAAACAAAATTCAGTAGAAAGGAATTTCGGGAATACTATATATAGTTGATGATACACATTGTTACCTCCTTATGAAAGTAATTAAGATATCCTTATTATTTACTTATTCATAGATTGTGAAATATAACGGAATAAAAGGATTTTAAATTGTGTAATTTATATGCAGTTATAAAGACATTAAGTGTCTGATCAAAAACATAGAAAGAGTTATTTATATGCAATGCGTATATTATATCATCGTAAGTTTATGAAATTTGGTATGTATATAGAACTCATTAGGCTACATGTAATTGTCGTAAAATGACACATACTTAAACGTAAGAGATACAATCAAATGATAGAACTTAACGCACTCAATGTAACTGTCTCAATCAATCTTGTATTGAGACAAATTATATAATAAAAAAAATCATTTAATAGCATTACAATTTGCTATCAATCCTTACATTTGTTTTGAGGATGTTTGCTTCCCTTGTTTTTGGTCTTTTGTCAGATATTTAGAATCCTATAGTTTTATCCATGTAGCGCCTTTATATTTCCCCTCTCAACCCTTACTGTTTTCATAATTGTATTACAAATTGATTTACACAATTTTAGAAATCTGATAAAAATCCTTATTTTTACCATAGTATTTAAACGGAAAAAAGGTGCCAGTGTTAAATGCATGAACAATCTAGAAAGAATTATTTTCTATAAAATTTGCAATTGGTTATATCTAAACAAAAGAACACTGACCGTAAATTTGTTTCTGCTTTCTCTTTTATTTACATAATACCAATTCAAAACAGTCTTATAAAAAGCTTGTTATTTTGTAACAGAGTAGCGATAATCCTTAAACCCACTGTAACATAAATTTAAATGTGTGCTTTATTAAGGCTTTACATAGTTTTGATGTAACATTACATACAAGTAGGTAGAATTAAAATGTTTTGGCCAATTTTGAACATATATCCTCCAAAATGTATACAACAAGGACAAGACAAACCAGAAAAAACATTAAAAACTGTGGTAAGTAGACCTATATTTTGCCATTTGAATACAAAAAAAAAATCATAAGTACTAAGAAAATAAATTCTCGAATACATTTATTGTATACGAATAAAACGAAACATACATATGAAGAAAAAGTGAATACTAGCAACAAAAATACTGAGCTCCGAAGAAAATTCAAAACGAAAAGTCCCTATCCAAATGGCATCATAAAAAATTCAAACACATCAAACGTATGGATAAATACCGTTTAATTCTTGATACGAGTTCCGAGAAGCTGCATTTTAAAAACAAAGTGGCTGGTTCGCTGCTTTTTTGTGATTTCTAAAGTTATGGTCACACCTTACCTGATAACACTAACAGACGCATTACGGATGAAAAAAAAGTTTTCCATTTACAAAATTGTTATCTGTTGGGAGTCCGTTGATGTACTGATCAAATAAAACGGACGCGTAACGAATGCATAACGAACACTCACAGGATGTGCAACATACAAAAAAAAACAAAAAAAGAAACGTACCAGACAGAACGGATGTCGAACGTACATCTAACGGACGAGTATCACATAAAACGGACACCTAATGGAAGCGGACCGGAAATAAACCGATGAACAAGACACGCTGACAAATTAAAGGCGACAATAAAAATACATGTAAATCACATAGATATTCAAAAAGATTCCATGTGACTGGTTTAGTTTGTTCTTCAAAATGCCACCAAAAGGTAGGGTCTGAATAACAATTTCTTGATAATAAGGGCATGCTCCTACTCTAAGATCAATAAGAAATAATAAGCATTCATGACACTCAAGAAATCTGACATACCAATAATTCGCATTTCTAACTCGAAATTTTCAATTAGCATTTATCCATTTCACATCCGTTCATCATCCGTTTTATCCGTTATACGTCCGGTAGAAGTCCGTTTCACATCCGTTCAACATCCGTTTTATCCGTTATACGTCCGGTAGAAGTTCGTTGATGAATTTATTTACCGGACTCCTAACGGATAAGTAACGAATACTAAACTGAAACTGAACGGACGAGTACCGTAAAAAACGGACGCCTACCGGATTTACAATGGACAATTTAACCGTTGACATTTGTTCAAAGTTTAGAACATTCTCAAAACTTTCCACCGGACAAAACGGACAACGACGGATAAAACAGACGCTGAACGGACATTTTACAGGAATGAAAGGAGGTCTAACGGATAAGAACGGACGCTAAACGGACATGAACGGACTGAACAAAAAGTTACCCGTTCGGCGTCCGTTTGCGCTATCTGTTAAGGTGTGACACCGAGGCTTAAACTTTTAAATATCAATATGATAAATCTCTTATTGAGTGTACATGCAATATTTCAATTTGTTAGTTTTTGTATGCGTTTCATAAATAATGAGATCACAACCTAATTACAAAATTGTTCAAAGTATATCTACAGTGCAACGAGAAACACATGTTTATACATTACTGTGGAAGTCTTTTTAATCGTGAGTGTTTATTTCTATGTTTTTATTTTAAATTTTCATGGGTTCTCAATTTTATGGCTTTTATTTTTTTTAATCTTTCATGTTTACTTGTGAATATAACCATATGTTGTTTTATAATAGTTTGATGAATATGGCAAAGGTAATAGCTGGGAAAATTCGGATTTCATTTAAAGAATTCGGTTACATAAAAAAATGCTACAAATGTACTTTGAATTGTAGAATAAATCGATTTGAAATTATTTTTTGTATGGAAATTATGATTAGATTAAATTAACACTATACTATCATCGGAAAATCTGACATTCTGATATCAATCAAAACTAGGGTAAAAGATTGTTCCGACTATGTTTTAGAAATATTATATGAATAAAACTCTGTCTAAAGTTGTATATTTAGTTCAAAGTGTGTTTGCTGATTTTCGATATGCCCGTATTCATGTTGTTAAACCTACAGTGATGGGGATCATTAAATCCATGTCTGGATTGAACAAACTTTCGTTTATTTCGTTGAACACTTCACATTGTGGACAAACCAATCCCCGAAATGTAGTACCCAAGTAAATAAAAGTACTTCCACAGTGTAATAAGCCTTAAGTCGTAGCAAAAGTAGATACAAGTCGCGATTTAATTTTACAAAAACTTTTAATGATCTGCCATCCTTTCAAAAAACGAAAGAAAAGCGACGTGTCTTAAACTTCTGACGAGGCCTTGACCTAGGATAAGCATATGCAAATGTGCCGGGAAAATGTTTTCATGATTACTGTCCGATGTTATGAGGAAATGTTTGAGCATTTCATAGTTGCCGTAAGGTAGAAGTCAAGTTACGAGTTCATATCAGTATTTTAAACACTTGAATACTGAATAAAGAAACAGTTGGGACAACATCCCTAATGCGCCTCGAAATAAGGAACTCAAAAGTCACGTGTAAAGAAAACATCTCCATGTAGTGATTTTAGACATGTTTCTAATTTTTACAAATGACTGAGCTTAACCATTTGCGGTGATTAGGAAAGTAGAGGAACATAGAATAAATGTGTAAAAACTATGGATCTATTAAATGTGTTCAAAGTATTAAATTTTCATAGAACTTATTGTGTCAAAAAGGGGATATTTTCACAAGTAGTCGAATCACGAAAGGATGTTCGGGGTATGCTAACTTACGGAAAAAGTAATCTCACTTCGTACCCCGAAAATTTTACCACATATGTGAAAATGTCACAGCTTCGAAATAAGCTATCATACATATCCAAGTTTACGACATGGACGACTAAGCAACAGGAAAAAAACCGTTACCATTACCGCCTATGTAAAAACAATTAAAAATAGATTCTACAAAAAAAAGACAATGCATGTTCAAATGTTTATATTCCTACAACAATACTTTTTGCTTTTGTTGTACCAGAAAGACAATTTACAAATTAAGGCATAAATTTGGTTTTGGCTTAAGAAATTCTTCGTGTGAACATTTTGTCGTTAAATACTCAAAAAGGTCATAAATGAGGTTTTTAGCTATTTGCAGGATCTTATATAGATATAAGCAATACTATTGTTAGATTTTGAATAAAGAGACATTGAGCTGTAATGCTTTAAATTAAAAAAAAATCGAAAGATTTTTGGAAATCGCGCTGGTGTGGAATATAATTTCATGTGATCTGGTGCTTTCTATTTCCAGAACTGATAATGTTATCATGGTTTTAGAAACATAGATTACCAATTGATGCCTAAAACTACTTTAATTTCTGAACAAAAAATCACCGCATGACCAAATTTTATTGCATCAGTTATGCAGTTGATTTCCTTAGAAACTGTATGGAATGTAGGCCTTCACTCTGCGTAGGTGAACTAAAAGTTTAATTGCTACAACAAGGAAACGTTTGATATTTATTAATGAAATAAAAACTTATATTCGGTTTCAAATACATTGGAAAAAGAGCAAAACTTTTTGCTGTAGATAAAATCATGTCAATCATAAATTTATTTAAAAAGGAATATCCTAATTATATTGTTATTTATGGTCAATAAAGAAATAAAAACAATTTGTTAAAACAAGTATGATGCTATTTATCCTTTGAAATACGATTAGGCATCAAAGGGGAATTTGTTTGCTTCGCAACGGTTTATATGAATATTATTGCTGATAGTTTGCATGTAAGTATGCTGTGAAATAGCATAAATTAATAAACATAATTGCATACCACTCCTGCTTAACACATGCTACATGTTTTTCGTTATTTGAAGACATGGAAGATCATTGATTGTTTTTGTGAAAATGTTTACTTGCACTTCATTTTAACTCTGCTGGAGTGTTGTCTAATTGACAATCATACCACACCTTGTCTTTTTTCATTTTGAAAAAGCAACTGCAATAAGGAAATACTCGGTGCACTTTTTGTACTCTTTAGTTAAGTGGTGAAACTATAATAAGTGAAATATTGACGAACTTTTTGTACTGCATAGTTAAGGGGATTTTTTTCATCGAATAATCCAAAGTGTAAAGACGAAAACCATACTGTCGAAATAGCCAAATGAAATAAGTTTAATTGAATATCTGTCATAAAATATGTGGAAAAAGATAAATTGTGTATTATAAGCGTTCATTACAATGATTAATTTCAAGTGCAGTACTGCTTCGATGAAGGCTATAGGAAACAAGAGTATAGAATAAGCAGCCAAAATGTGTAAATAAGCCTAGGTAATCCCCGAATACCCTATCAAGCATACGCCCATTGTCCTTAGCAAATAAGTTATACTGATGCACAAACATTAGATTACATACTAATAAAAAGAACGATTTGAATTCACCTACTACAGCATCCAATGCGTCTGACCGATGGATGACAGTGTAAAGCATCAAACGTTAACCATAATAGATGGAAATATAAAACTAGTTTAAATAGTTATCAAAGTTACCAGGATTATAGTTTAGTACGCCAGACGCGCGTTTCGTCTACATAAGACTCATCAGTGACGCTCATATCAAAATATTTAAAAAGCCAAATAAGTACGAGATTTAAGAGCATTGAGGGTCCAAAATTCCAAAAAGTTGTGCCAAATACGGCTAAGGTAATCTATTGCTGGGATAAGAAAATCCTTAGTTTTACAATAAATTCAAAGTTTTGTAAACAGAAAATTAATAAAAATCACCACATAAAAAAGAGACATTATTTTCAAACGAAAGTCTTTAGTTTTCGACTTTGTGTTTTGAGTAGTGTTGTTTGTCTTTTTGTCTTTTCTTTTTTGCTTAAAAAGAAAAGACCTTCAGAAAACAAAAGTACACTTAACTCAACATAAAAACCTAAACTTAACATTGAGAAAAACCAGCCCACTAAAAACTAGGGGTGATATCATGTGCTTATAAATTGTCATGTCAACATACAAAAAAAAGTTAAATCACAAATAAAAATCAAAATTCAGAACGGAAAACTCATAATCAAATGGCAAACAAGATAAAACACATCAAGCGAACGGACAACAACTGTCATAATCCTGACTTAAAACAGGCAGCAGATTGCATCGTTATTAAGCGACGTATTCGTACGTGCATGACATTCTGTCAGTAAGAACCAAACCATTTCCATATACATCTTTAGTATCGTTTTTTCTACCTTCAATGACAATATAATTGGATTGATTAGGTGTCAATTAGTCACATTAGAATAAAAGGAAGACGCAGTTAGTAAGATCTTTCTTTTTGCGAAATATTAAATAGGTTGTACAAAAGAGGACTCCTACTGTTTATCATATTTTGATGAAATTGATAAAATATCTTTGCCGAATTTTTGTGGCATATGAAATCTAAATAAAATGTTATCGCATCACTCTTTGTGTATTTCAATGATATCTTGATTCAAAATATTCAAATTATGTAATAGCAATTTAACTAAACCTCATGCATACCAAATTCATAAGTAATGATTATGATGACTATTTTTGTAGTAACTTTGAAGTTGATTTTAGCACACCTACTTTACAAACTGCAATATTTTATTAATATACCAGTTTTATCTTATCATGCAAAACCACTTGTACAAAATCGTAACTTAAAAAAAGGAAACTGTTATGTGACACAAATTATCATTTGATTCATGTAAGATCATCATTAGATATATGAACGCATGTGTGACATTTTGAAATAATAATGTCCAAAGCTGAATATTTCATGCATGTACAAAACAAGATCACTACGACATGTAGATGGACGTAAAATGTTCAATATTATTAAAGGTTGTAATTAACGATGTCACGTAATGTATATTTCTTATTTTTTGTTTCTTTCTTTTTCGGTATGAAACTTCCTGAACAATGATATTTATAAACTATTTAAATAAAAAAAAAACACCCCTGTGTCTATGAACTGCTATATAAAAATACCACGAAATAAAATGATCAACGAATGTCAACTTTGCTATAGGCTTGTATGCAGACTTCGGCAAACCACGAAATTAAATCTTTACGAACATGTAACTTTTTCTTGGACCTATGGCGAAATTAGAAACAATGTTTACAATGATTAAAGTTTAGCAACGTCATCGCTGTTTCGGAGTTTTAAAATATGGGTATCACAAGTGTAGCAGGAACTCCTTATCATTCTAAAGCAGCTTTTATTTACATCTTGAATTTTAATTTTAAAATAATCACATATATTTGTCATATTACAATAATGAATTGATGCTTAAAACGTGCAATAACAATTAATTTTAATGAAAAGAATGAGACAGGCATATGATGGATTTTTGTATCTTTGATGTTCTGATGAGAATGCATGTTTGTTCCGTTCATGTCTTTATTATATAATGATAGTTATGTAATATGTCAAACTAGAGCAGTTTTATAAAGTTAAGTATGAAAAAAAAATTAATGCCACTCGTGCCGTGCTCATTTCCTCTTTTATGAGATAACCGAATGTGAACTATCAACAAAAGTTTATAGATAATGAGTGACATCAACTATGCTCGGTATCTATGGAGCAAGAACAGCTCAACCTCCTAAAGCGGATGAATTGAGTCATGACGTTTTGTGTAGCTTTTTCTTCTTTTTTTTTATAAAATGATTGAGGGCTATTATTTATCTTTACGTCTTTTTATTTTTTCTGGAGTTATATCAAAACTAATATTAATGTAGTACTTTGTTTAATCCATTCTTATTTCATTCTTTTATAGTAAGTTTGAAAATCATGTTTACATTATCCAAGTACTGATTGGAAAAAACATTTATTTTTTATTTGCCCGTTTTTCTTTTACAAATTGGTGGTGGTTGCAGGCCTGGAAGCTTCTACAATTTGTATATTGTATTTTTTTCTCTGTAATTTCTCTAAACAGATAAGAATCTTTAGATAGTTCATTAATATGTTCATAACTACAAATGAACTGTTAACAAAATTTCAATTTTTAAATACTAAGGCTTTTCTATCTCAGGAATAGATGACCTTAGCTGAATTTGGAAAAACTTTTAGGAATTTTTGGTTCCACAATGCGCTACAACATCGTACTTTATTTGGCCTTTTAACATTTTTCTATTCGAGCGTCACTGATGTGTCTTTTGTAGACGAAACGAGCGTCTGGCGTATATTTAAAATTTTATTCCTGGAATCTATGATGAGTTTATTATCAAATTTTAAAATTAATTATAAAGTAATTGCACATCTATCTGCATATTAGAATAATATATTGATGCAGTAACAGTTTATTTTTAAAAAAGGCAGTAAGAAAAGCTGTTATGGAATTTTGTAACTTTGAAGTTAAGATAAGTGGGCAAGCTTAATTGTTCCGTGCATGTATTTGTTACATCATGGCAGTTATGTAATTTGTCATACTAAACAAGTTAAGTGAGAAAACAAAAAAGTGCTGATCTCATTTCCTCATTTATGACATAGCCGAATGAAACTATCAACTGTAAAGATATCAATTATCTTGTATACTATAAGTGGAGCAGAAACCATTCCGAAGAAGCGGTGTCAACAAGTAGTACTTTTGCGTTTATTTTCATATATTAAATATGTTGAATCTATGATTTTTCAAGTTTTAAAATTATGTTTGTAACTATGTTACTATGTTGGTCCTCCTGGGAGAAGTGACTCATTGATCTTTCCTTAATATTTTTGGTTCGGTGTTTTTGTACTGTTGATAACCTAAAAAAACTTACAATAGTGTGTTCTATCGTAAATATATACCTTATATTCCACATTGCTACAAACAAGGAAATGTTTAGGAAATGTGATGACCCAGGGGCAAAAAACAGAGAAAAATGCCTACCCCTTGGTCATAAAACAGATAATTTATCTTGTAAATGCTATGATTTTATTGTTTTAAAGCTCATTTGTAAAGAAAACAATAACTGTGCAAGGAAGTTATGCAAAAATCGGATGAAAGCAGTCATTTCTACCAAACTTTCAGTGGGATATTATTTTTCACGAAACTTTATAGTAAAAGAGTCAAAGTTTTAGCCGCAAACAGAGTATCTATGGGAAATTGCATTGTCTATATTTACAAATTTGCAACCTGTAGTTTTGTTTATGTTTTAAAATTATGATTGTAACTATTCTGCTCCCTCTGAGTGCCGTGATTGGAAAATAAAATGTGTGTGTGTGTGTTTGTTATTAATGTTTCTGTCTGTTTTTCTTTGACAAATTCGTGTTTTGTAAAAGGTATTTATAAAGATAAGAATGTTTTTTTAGACTCATTGCATTTTTAATCTTAATTATAAGATAATTACATCTCTCTGCATATCAGAATAATGTATTGACACTAAAACTGTACAGTAACAATTAACACTAAAGGAATGAATAAGACAAGCATGTGATGAACTTTTGTATCTTTGAAGTTAAGAAGAGAATGCATGCATTTTCTGTCCATTTCTGTATTATATCATAACAGTTATGTTATTTGTCACACTAGAGCAGATTTGAAAATTAGGAAACATAAAAAAGCGCCGTGAACTGTACGTGCCTTTCTCATTTTCAACTTTATGACATAACCATCAGATGTTTCCTGATACAGCGATACCAACTTTAGGTATCAGTGGAGCAGAAACTGCATACTCTTCCGAAACAACTGTGTTTACAATTAGTAATTTAGATTTTGCTTATTTTTCATTTTAATTATTGCGGACTATTGTTTGGTCTTTACGTCATTTTAATCTCTCTAGATCTGTAATTGTGATTATTTATATCAAAACTAATTATTATCTTGTACTTTGTTTAATCTATTTTCATTTGGTTAACTATGTTTAGGAAAATTGTGATTCTAATTATTTTGCTCCTTCTCGGAGCTGTAGTAATTGGCATATACAATGTGTTTTTGTTTTTGTTTTTTTCATTTGTCTTTTGTTTTTCGTAAACAAATTGTTTGTAATTGCACCCTTTAAAAATCTTATATTGGGTTATATATATATCTATAAATATAAAGATACGAATCTTTAGACAGTTTTATTTTGTCTTAAATCTTAATTATAAGATAATTGCACATTTCTCTGCATATCAAAATAATATATTGATACAAAAACCGTTGAATAGAATTAAAATTGAAGACAGAAATAAGACAAGCCTGGGATAGAGTTTTGTAACTTTGAAGTTATGATGAGTATGCTTGTTTCTTACATTTGTATATTACATCATGGAGTTATGTAATTTGTCAAATTAGAATAGGTTTAAAACGCTTAGTAGGAAAACAGAAACACTGCTCTTAGAACATTTAGTATTATGTAATATTTTGAGAGGAATGATACCTTTGTTTCGTTTGGCCTGAAACTATGTTGTAAGAATAAATATGAAATGAAGATACATAATTTTTATATTGATACATGGTAATAATACAACATTGGAAACCTGCCATAGATGAATAATTTAAAGGATACAATTTAATAGTAAATAACCGATCTTGATGAAGTTCCAAATGACGGTGAAAAGTGTCAAATGGCGTTGAATGACGAACAGAATACACAAGGGTCTGGAAATTTGGGTTCTTATAGTCAATTTTTCTCTATTCCATATTTTTTTGTAAACATCTGCGCTAGTCTTTATATCATAGCACATTATAATTTGTCTCCATTCTTTACGCTTTGACCAGATATTCTCTAGCCATGACATCATAGGACAACATTAGTCTCCTTCACTAGTTTGTTGTCCAAATATTCTGTTCTTCATATCCTTACACCCACAGTAATTTCAAACTTTCTTTTTGTCGATCCACGCCAGCCAGACCCTCAAACACAGCCAATTCGTCGTTTCAAAATCTAATGCATTCTGTGTAAATTTCCAAGATCGTACACCAACACGTTGTGATTTGTTTAAAACGTAATAAACAATAGAAATTCAACTGTTGACGTAACGTTATTTTCATTTTGGTGTACGAAAAATGATATTACCCAGATTCTGGAAAGACGAATTGTGAAAATGTAAATCTAAGGAGATCTTATTAAAAGTATGATATCCACGAGCAATCAAAAAAACGTCAATCGAGCTTCAACAATATAATCAATAAATCAACTTGGAAACATTAATTTCACTCTTCATTTCGGAACATGAAAAAATGACAAAAAGAACAGCAGGAAACCCTGCTTCAGACGATTAAAACGAAGCAACCATTATTAGGAAAAGAAAACTATGGCTCGTCATCAACAATAGAAAATATAATACGAATACCATGTTATTTAACTAAACACAAAGACTAAAGAATCACTAACAAACGGTTCGAATTTTATTAAACATATTCAACGATATAAAATAGGGGTGAAAGATACCAGACGAACATTCAAATTCATAAATCGAAAATAAACTGAAAACACCATGACTAAAAAAGGAAAGAAAAACCCAACAGATATAAATTAGTTCAAAAGACACGATATACAAAACTTAAGACTACGCAACAAGAACCCCATCAAAAACTAGGGATGATCTCAGGTGCTCCGGAGGGTAAGTAGATCCTGCACCACATGTGACACCCGTCGTGATGCTCATGTTATTACAAACCCGGTAAATAGTTCGGGAAGTCACATTCTTAAACAGGGAACGAGATTGCAGTTATGACAAAAAGAACATTTCTGATATTATTTGTAAAACGGATATTCCATAACGATCAACCAACTCGTGATGGCGTCTGTAAAATTTACGAAGAGATGATTTCGACTTCACCATTTGGAACTATTGGTTTAATAGCTATCTTTTCCTATACTTACCTTAGAAGACTTCAAACTGTAACGTTAACACTGTATTGGATACCTAAACTACATAAGTGTCCTTACAAACAACGGTATATTGCTGGGTCTTCCAAGTGCTCCACGAAACCTCTTTTTAAATTATTAACATCTATTTTATCAGCAAACAAAGACGGGCTTCAAAGTTATTGTGAAACTGCCTATTCTAGAGGGGGCGTGAATCAGATGTGGATACTTAAAAATTCCCAAGATCTTTTAGAGTACATACAATCTAACTCTCTTTCATCTTGTAACAGTATTAAAACATTTGACTTTTCTACTCTTTACACTAGTATTCCACATTCCAAACTAAAAGGCAAATTGAAAGAGTTGGTATTGCTTTGCTTCGTAAAAAAGAATGGCCAACGTAGATACAAGTATCTTGTCTTAGGGAGGGATAAATCCTACTTTGTAAAGGATCACTCTGATTCCAACAAAAAATTCTCTGAAACTGATATTATCAAGATGCTTGATTTCTTGATTGACAACATATTTGTTACGTTCGGAGAACGTGTTTTTTTAACAGACTGTCGGCATTCCAATGGGAACAAACTGTTCCCCTCTACTTGCCGACTTGTTTCTTTATTATTATGAGGCTGACTTCATGCAGGAACTTCTTAGGAAGAAAGATAAGAAGTTAGCAATATCCTTTAACTCTACTTTTCGCTATATAGATGATGTTCTTTCACTACATAACCCAAAATTTGGTGACTATGTGGAACGCATCTATCCAATCGAGCTAGAGATAAAGGATACTACAGATACAGTTAAGTGGGCCTCATATCTCGACTTACATCTAGAAATTGACATTGAGGGTCGGTTGAAAACAAAACTTTACGACAAAAGAGATGATTTCAGCTTTCCAATTGTGAACTTTCCATTTCTAAGTAGCAACATTCCAGCAACACCTGCATACGGGGTATATATCTCCCAATTGATACGATATTCCCGTGCTTGCATTTCCTATCACGATTTTTTTGATAGAGGGTTGCTGCTCACAAGGAAGCTATTAAACCAAGAGTTCAAAATGGTGAAGTTGAAATCATCCCTTCGTAAATTTTACGGACGCCATCACGAGTCGGTTGCCGTTATGGAATAACCGTTTCACAAATGATATCGCATATGTTCCTTACGTCGTAATTACAATCCCCTTTCCTTTCATAAATGTGACCTACTGAATTAGACTATTTACCGGATTTGTTATCACATAAGCAACACGACGGGTGCCACATGTGGAGCAGGATCTGCTTACCCTTCCGGATCACTTGAGATCACCCCTAGTTTTTTGATTGGGTTCGTGTTGTTTCTTCTTTAGTTTTCTATGTTGTATCGTGTGTGCTGTTTGTTTGTCTTTTTCATTTTTAGCCATGGCGTTGTCAGTTTGTTTTAAATTTATGAGTTTGACTGTCCCTTTGGTATCCTTCGTCCCTCTTTTAACATATTAGAGTTGAGAATAATATTCAGCAAAGTCATTACAAGTCTTCCTGTACTGTTTAGTATCTGGTTGTACTGATAATTATTTTGATGCACTGTTTATCATATTACTGTACTGGTTATTTTTACCTTGCTGCAAAGGACGCCACATGTGGAGCAGGATCTATGTATCCTTACATAGTTTTTCAGATCACCACCCGGTTTGTGGTGGGATTCGTGTTGCTTATTCTTTAATTTTCTTTGTTGTGTTTTGTTTGCTATTTGTCCTTTCATCTTTTGTTCGTTTTTGTTTTATTTTGTCTTTTCCTCATTTTTCGTTTTTCATTTATTTTGTCTTTTCATCGTTTTTCGTTTTAGATTTTTGAGTTTGAAAATCTGTTTGGAATCATTTGGATCTTTTCGACGTATTGTCAATCCCTATTTTGTTTAATTCATTTTTATAAATAGTTTTTCCTCTTTTATGCTCATATTTAAAGTAAAAGTAGCTACGCAGAGATTTCAATTTGATTTTGACGAATATGACCTTTACCCTCTGCTTTCGTCGTTATCAAAACTATTCTTATCTTTGTACTTCGGATATATATATTCAATATAAGTTTATATGCTTGACCTCCTTTTAAAAGCAATGGATTGTAGACTTATTACCTTTTTAGTCTTGTGTTTTGGATTATGTGCTGCAAATGATATAGGAAATGTAATTTATGAGCTTAAAAGTTTGAAGGAACGCGTGAATAAATTGGAAACATTGACAGAAAATTTGCTTAATGGACATATTAAAAGTAAGACATTCATCCATTATTTAATGATTATTGGTTGTATATTAAATATTTGACCTAAAGAAAATATTTTCAGGGAAAAAATATACCAATCAATATCAATCGTAAAAACTTGGTACTTGATATGACAATTTTTTTAATTTACAGGGTCATAATCCGACGTTTATTAGATATATACTAACATTATTAAATTACATGCATAACCAACACACATTAATAAAAAGCTGACACACACAAACAAGCGCGTATACACACATACACGTGTGTAATTGTTTACCTAGTTCAAAGATAACATTGGTGTGTGTTAAAAGTGCTCTTAGTATACAGATAAGAAGATTTGAAGAAGTTCTATTTATACATTTGTACATTTTATAAGGTTGAAAGATTTTCAGGACTACGTCGTAATATCGATGTACAACATCAAAATACACATATGAAGGTGCATAACTGTCAATCGCCCATTTAGAGTTATCGTGCTCTCTCTAGCAAGGACCGATAACTCTATATGTGAGATTGAATTACTGTTATTGTTATCACAGTTTGTAAATGTTTTTAAAATAATCCTCGTAAGAAAAATGAAAATACATAATGATTTGGGCAAATTAACTCTACCCGTTGAACAAGGCTATATAGATTTCCTTATTCGAGTGGCTGTATGTATATTTTTCACATATTTTCAGGGCTAGATCCATCCTATCCAAATGTTGCCTTCGATGCTGTTCTGTCCAAGAACTACGTTCATGGTGAGCAAGATTTTGTTTTGAAATTTGATCAAGTTCTAACAAATGTTGGAAATGCATACAATTCTGCGACCGGAACTTTTACGGCTCCTTTTCCCGGAACTTACTTATTCAGCTGGAACATCCGGTCTGGGTACGTTTCCTCTATCGTAGCCAAATTAATGGTAAATGGTACTCCAATGCAGGCAACTCATACTGATAGCAGTCTCGACCAATCAAATGGCTTTGAAGCCCATTCTTCTAAAACTGCTATACTAAATCTACAACAAAATGACAGAGTTTATATCGAAAACTTTCCCCAACGCGGACAAATACATAGTGATGCTAATGGACATACAGGATTTGTTGGAACTCTCCTTTTCCAAAGTGAATAAAATTCTATTTAAAAGTTTTGTAAGATTTTTTCAACTTATTTCAACGCCGTTAAAAAAAAAAATAAAAAAAAAAAATAGACAGTGACGTTTGTGTCAAAATGTTGTAAGTTTAGACTATAATATATATATTTCGGAGTTAAGTATGACGTCCATTATCACTGAACTAGTACATTTTTGTTTAAGGGGCCAGCTGAAACACGCCTCCGGGAACGGCATTTTCTCCCGGCATTGAAGACCCATTGGTGGTCTGTGGCTGTTATCTGCTTTTTTGTCGGGTTATTGTCTATTTGACACATTTCCCTTTTCCATTCTCAATTTTAATGAATAATACTTTGTATTTCAAGAAGTACATACACATGTACACAACACCGGAATATAAACTTGTGTTATATTATTATTTTGCTTATATGTACTTGTTAAAGACACCAAAACTGTGGGGTCACAACATTTTCTCAACACCTAAATAAAGTAATTAGAAAAACTAATCGGGAATAACACGATGTTTTGATTTATATCAATAATAAAAATCAAAACATAAAGTGATTCCTGATTAATTTTTCGAAATATTTTAATATTAAAGGCGTTAATAACCTTTGGTCACCTTATCTGTCCCAGTCAATGGGATAATTGAAGGTCGTTTTGAATATGATTATATATTCGTTATCTGTCTGACTATAGTCTACTCATAAAGGAGGGTAGTTTCCCAAACTCATAATGACTTCACGGTTCAGATAGCAAGCAAGCTGCCAAAGATAATACTTTTACTTACACACTCAATGCAATCGGCTGTAACCATGTGCTGTTCATAATACACGATGCTGTTGATGTAACTTACGTTTAAGTTGTTGTGTACATATCACACAATTTCGGAACTTCATCTTGACCGATTAACTTTGCCGAACCTACATATTAGAAATGAACTTATTGTCTATTTGTTTTCTTCCTCAATATGTATGAAATATTTCACCGTGCGAGTTACGCAAAACTGATCAATTAATCATAACAGCTTACCCTTCCGGAGCACCTGGAATCACTCCCAGTGTTTTGTGAGGTTAGTGATACTCAGTCTTTAGTTTTGTATATGTTTTGTTTACTGATGTATGCCTGTTTTTCTTATAGTCCTTTTAAGCCATTGATTTGTTAGTTTATTTACAACTTATATGAGTTTAAATTTTCCCTTTGATATCTTTTGCCTCTTATCTACATACCACCCTCTTATAATATTACTTGGGAAATAAAGAAAATGTTCTATGCACATGGAAAAAAGTATTGCAACACCAAATCGAAATTCAAATTAAAAAACACTCTTCTTTTTTTTGTGATATACTTTGTTGAAATAGAACTAGTTACACATTATATAAATATCGACTCGATAAGTTCTTATCTGTACATGCAGCTACTGTATTCGTTAACAATAAAACAGATGGTTTATATCCTCATTGTTTTCAACACTTTCAATAACAAAGTTTATAAGTTATGTGATTGACACCTTTTAATTGGTCATCCACAACTCATACCTGCAGCAAGATGGCAGATAATCAGTTTGAGAGAGGCTGTGACAATTGCACGTATTGTTGGTCATCACCATTCCACTATAAGTCATTTTAAGAATAAAAATCGGGCAACAAACGATGTTAAAGACCTTCCGAGATCAAGAAGACCCCTTATAACCACTGCTTGGGAAAATCAAGCATAATGAAGGTTGGTCAGAAGGAAACCCAAAGCAAACAATCAATCCTTAAAAGAGAGTGATGACCATACAAGAGCCTTTAAACAAGAACTGTTCGGGATCGGCTCATCGCTACTGGTTATCGTACGATAAGACCATTTCGGGGACCATTGCCTACGGACAAACACACAGTTGCCTGTATCCAATATAGTGCAGAGCTCGCCAAATTTGGAAATTAGCATCGTGGAGGAAGATCCATTGTTCCAATGATATTCGGTTTATCTTCCTTGGCCCGATCGTAGCCCGAATTTGAACCATATCGAGCATATATGGGACACTATTGGGCGTAAAGTGCACGAAAGGACACCCCAGTTCAAACACGTCATGAAATAAACAATACCCTTCGTCAGGAATGGATGCTGCTACCTTAGCAACACATTAGTCGATTTATGGCAGAAATCAGAAGACGTTAAGATGCGGTTATCCGTTTGAATGGAGGTTGCGCACAAAGTACTAATTCTTTGGCGTATAACGACCAACCATGATGTGAACAATCATCTTAAGATTAATTTTGAAATGTCTGACACTGTAAAGTTCGACTACAGTAAAAAATGTAAAATGCAATTTTTTTGTACAAAAAACACTTCATTTTGTTATAAAAATTTTGGTTAGATAAAACATTTTTTTCATACATTTTTTGTTCGTTTTAATGCCAATTTTATCATTAACTACGTTTCAATATTATATTACAAATGTTTTATCATATTCCATACAAAATAAGAGGCTGCCTTATCAAGTTTTAAAAAATCGAGGTGTTGCAATACTTTTTTCCATGTGTATATTACAAAACCACTGTACACCTTTATATATCTAAAGATAGGAAGATGTGGTATAATGGTTATATTTCAAAAAATCTCAAGAAAAAAAAAATGATAAAAACAACTACATGTATATGTTACCGTATGGCCTTCATTAATGAGCAAACCCAAAACTGCATAGCAAGCTTGAATAAAATTCCCTGAAATGTAAAATTATTCAAACGAGAAAACTTGTACAAACCAATATTGGTTGATTTATAAAATGATTGTTGCTGCTTGAGGTCCAAATTACATGCATATTAAGGACAAAGACAAATTGAAATTTGACTCAACATTAATATTCTCCAAATTAGATCGACTGGAATGTAAGACGGGGAATTTAGACTTTCGCACGAAAAAGAATTCCATCAAGTACGTTGGAAAGGTATAAATGTTTAAAGTTGCAAAAGTCATCCATTTTAGAGAGTCGTATCAAGGTTTTTTGTAATGTTCAGCGTGTGTGATACATGCTTTTCACAGCTACTTTTGCATAGGTACTATTTCTGTACCAAAAATATGTAGTACTGGGAATCTACTTTTAATATTCAGTACTATTTTGTTACTTAAGAATTATTGTAATATTCAGGTACCTGTATTTTACAGTACTTGACTTGTACTTGAAATTTAAGTACTACAGATTTTTGGTTGCACGGTTACATTTTCAGCATTTTCAAAGTGTGTCTATTTCAATTCTCTTATTAAAGTTATGATGTTCAAACATGGAATACTGTGATCCTTTTTTTTTTACCAATATTTTAATTACAAATCAAGTACTGGAAAATACAAGTACCTAAATATTACAATTATTCTAAAGTAGAGAAATTGTACTAAATATTAAAATTAAATTTTCTGTACTACAAATTTTCAGTACAGAAATAGTACAGAAATCTGTAGTTATGCTAAAGTAGCTGTGTACACGGCGCATTAGAGTTTAAGTCCCCGTCCGGCCAGAATTGCCTGCGTTTCCAATAGAGTCAAAAGAACACATGTAACGTTTTTACTATCGAGTGGGAGAAGTTCATGGAAGTAAATTATTTTCAGATCGAATCGTGTTATTGATATAAGGTTGAAATGGGCCATTGTACAAGGTGAAACACGAATACTATAGATATCTCCTTCGATTTTTCAGTACATATATAATAGTGTTTAGAAATGTCGAAAATAATATGTAATCATTTTGTTGTTACATGAATAATCCTTCCCAATAAATGTCAAACAGTGCATTTAAAATAATCTTACATAATGTCAGTGCAATTATCTAGACATTTTTGTTTCAACAAATCCTTTTCACATTTTTGTATGTGTCACCTAGGGGCATTATGTTTACAGGTCTGTGTGTTGTCCGTCCGTCCGGATCCGTCTGTCCCGATTTAGGCTAAAGATTTTTTTTTGCCTAGATTGTTTTTGATGAAGTTGAAGATCAATCAACATGAAACTGAGTACACATGTTCCCTATAATATAATCATTCTAATTTTAATGCTAATTAGAGTTTTGATAACAATTTCATGGCCCACTCACTGAAAATAGAAAATGATAGTGCGTTCTATATTCATTTCGTGTTTTAAAGTGTTTTTGTATCTTTTTATTTTTGTTTCCGTCCCTAAAAACAACCCCCTTACGAACCAGACGAACCAGTAAAATATGTATTTTTCATTTGATAGCTGCCGTCGACAGATCATTCTTGTCAATGATATGTATATTTTTAATTTTGTACTCTAAAAGTTTGGTAAACCAGATATATTAATCATTTCTAACAAAAAGAGTTCATATATATCAGCACCACAAAATAGTTAAATGTGCCTTGTGTCTATAGTTTTTGTGTATCTATAAAAAAAAAAGGAAGATGTGGTAAGATTGCCAATTAGATAAATCTCCACAAGAGACCACATAAAACAGAAATTAACAACTATAGGTCAACGTACGGCTTCAACAATGAGCAAAGCCCATAATGCATTGTCTGCTTTAAAAGGCCCCGAAATTACAATGTAAAACAATTCATACAGCCTAATTATGTACAAAACATGAACGAAAAATAAATATGTAACAAATAAACAAACGACAACCACTCAATTACAGGCTCCTGATTTGGGACAGGTTCATACATACAGAATGTGGTGGGTTTAAACAAGTAAGCGGGACCCAAACCCTCCCCCTAACCTGGGACAGTTGTGTAACCGTAAAACATAGAACGAACTATAAAAAGCAGTTGAAAAAGCTGGACGAGGCCGGGTACATATATATTACATTTGGGGGGAGGGTTGGTCTAATATGCACACCAAACAATGGCAGTATAATTAATTCGTTGATTGTGGTCACTATCTGGCAGAAGCTAGCAATGGCAACGTACTTGTACATATTCTTTTTGAAACTTTTGAGTGAAAAAAGCCCAATCCAGTTGCACGGATATATGGAAATGTATAATATAAAATTGAGAATGGAAATGGGGAATGTGTCAAAGAGACAACAACCCGCCCAAATAAAAAAACAACAGCAGAGGGTCACCAACAGGTCTTCAATGTAGCGAGAAATACCCGCACCCGGAGGCGTCCTTCAGCTGGCCCCTAAACAAATATATACTAGTCCAGTGAAAATGAACACCATACTAATTTCCAAATTGTACACAAGAAACTAAAATTAAAATAATACAAGACTAACAACGGCCAGAGGCTCCTGACTTGGGACAGGCGCAAAAATGCGGCGGGGTTAAACATGTTTGTGAGATCTCAACCCTCCCCCTATACCTCTAACCAATGTAGTAAAGTAAACGCATAACAATACGCACATTAAAATTCAGTTCAAGAGAAGTCCGAGTCTGATGTCAGAAGATGTAACCAAAGAAAATAAACAAAATGACAATAATACATAAATAACAACAGACTAGTAGCAGTTAACTGACATGCCAGCTCCAGACTTCAACTAAACTGACTGAAAGATTATGATTTCATCATATGAACATCAGGCACAATCCTTCCCGTTAGGGGTTTAGTATCATACCATCATAACATATATGAGAAGAACATAACCCGTGTCATGCCAACAACTGTTTTTAGAATAAATGTGTTTAGTTCCGATGCAAAGACCTTATCAGTGACTCAATATTAACGCCAAAATATGCAATCTTTAATGACTTGACAACAGTATCGTAATTATATCCCTTCTTAATAAGTCTATTCAAAGGTTTTGTAAGTTTCTGAGGTGAATACTGACACCTTTGTGCTTTATAAAGAATATTACCATAAAAAATTGGATGTGAAATACCTGAACGTATTAGAAGTCTGCATGTTGAGCTATATTTACGAATGATGTCTTTATACCGATGATAAAATTTAGTAAATGTTTTGACTAGTTTGTGATATCGAAAACCCTGGTGTAATAATTTTTCAGTAATACATAAATTTCTCTCGTTAAAATCTAAAACATTGTTACATACACGAGCGAATCGTACAAGTTGAGATATATAAACACCGTAAGATGGTGACAAGGGAACGTCACCATCTAAAAACGGATAATTAACGATAGGAAATGAAAAATCAACCCCTTTTATCATAAATTTTAGTATTCAGCTTTCCATTAGTGATATAGATATCAAGATCGAGAAAAGGGCAGTGGTCATTGTTAGTATTAGCTTTATTTAAAGTAAGTTCAACAGGATATATTTCATTAATATACATACTGAAGTCGTCATTATTGAGAGCCAAAATATCATCCAAATATCTAAAAGTATTATTAAATTTGTTTATCAGATGTTGTTTCGATGGGTCTTTGCTTATTTTTGTCATAAATTGTAACTCATAACAATACAAAAACAGGTCCGCAATAAGTGGTGCACAGTTAGTCCCCATTGGAATTCCGATAATCTGACGATATACGGAATCCCCAAAGCGAACAAAAATGTTATCTAGTAAAAATTCAAGGGCATATATAGTATCAAAGCATGTCCAATTAACATAGATTTTTTTGTTTATTGCTACTAAAAAATGACCTAAAAGAGTTTGAACATATATATTCACATTCTGATTTTTTGAATGCCCATTTAATTAAGTGTGTGAATTTTTTCTTAATGAGAATGTGAGGCAATGTGGTATACAGGGTAGAAAAATCAAAACTTTGAACAGATTCAAAATCACCAATATAAGCATGCAATTTATCAAGTACTTCCAACGAGTTCTTGACACTCCAAAAGTAATTTATTCCACTATTTTCGAAGGCCTTATTTGAACAATTTATTATCAGGTTTTTAATTGTACCAAGTATGCAGGTAAGAAGAATAGACAATTTAGTAGTTGAACAATGGCTTGAAGACGAAATAAATCTATATTTGTAAGGGGTTTTGTGTAGCTTCGGAAGCCAATACATAGTTGGGACTTTCATTGTATTTGGCTCTGCTTGTAAAGCGGTGCCTAAAAGTTTATGTTTGTTACAGATTTCGTTTTCTGAAAATGGAGTCAGTTGGAATGTTGGTGAATTGGTGATTTCCTTTTTCAGAACCTCAATGTAAAATTTACGTCAAACAATAATAATATTATTAGCAGCTTTATCTGCCGGGACAAAAACAAATTCCTTGGCTAGTTCTTTTAGTTTATGTTTGATACGAGAAATAGGTTTATTGTTGTTATTGTTTATAGTAAAATGTTCTTTAAAATGTTGAATACGTATATCAACTATTTTCATTACTGAATTAAAAAAAGAGTCCAAAGATTTTTTGTCAGCTTTTTCCCGTTTTATCCATTTCATACAGTAAGTATGGAGTGAGTCGTGGATGATATTACGACACTCATTCCAATTAATAATTGACGGGGGACGATATTTAGGTCCTTTACTGAGGAATGATTTTAACTCTCGGTCTTGAACGATGTTAAGATCTCCTGTTATAACATGGGAAATGGGTCCATAAATATATTCGGAATTACTGCAATTACATGAAGTAGGTGTATTTTCACTGATATTAACATCTTTACACAATTGACTATAATTAAACACAAATTTCCGGGTAGATTTCTTGTAAATATAACAAATACGAGGTAGCTCAGTATTGTCAAAATATCCAGGAATTTGTTCTTTAACAGAATGGTCGTTAAATATACCGGCAATATTTACAAAATCAAAGCCTTTATTGACATACTTAATTTTAATAAGATGTTTTTTATGATCTTCAGGGCGATCAATTTTGGGAAATAATTTAGAATAACAATATGCCATAATAATTTGAACAATTTCATACTTAGGACTGCTATATGAAATTGTGTTGCAGTCCTCCAAAATTTTATTTAACTTATTAACCGGTAACGAACAGAGTTTTGTTAACAGATAATGTCTGCCATTGTTTTTTGAAATAGAAATTAGGTCCGAAATATTGGTATGATTGGCCCGAAATTTTCTTTGATTGCGATTTGTTCTACGACCGTGAGAACGTTTTTTACGAACAGTTTTAGAAACTATATCCAAAATGTTAACGGAATTGGTTCTAGATATATTACCAATTTCCATGATATTATCATTTGGACCGAGAGGGTAAACTGTCTGTAATTTTTTAATCCAATTTAATTCAATTATTTTCCGTGATCGTACAAACTTTGAATGCGATTCACCAGGCTGCTTATTTACTACTTCTAATAATACATGTACTTTCATTGATTTCGGAAAATTCAAATGCACAAAAATAGATGATCTTTTGATCCGTTTTATATGGTTCTAATATATGTATCAACAAAATTTATAAACAGAATTTGTAACCAGGCAATGGTTTACAGATGTATTGATATTAACATGCATTAGGTAGATTTCTATCCGGTCATGCTCTAATATGTTGTCCTGTTACACCACTGTCCAAGTGAGGGTTTAACCGGTTCACAAATATGATGTTCATCCCCGCCACATCATGTGTGTTCGTGGTTTTCGTTGGTTTATGACTGTCATGTTTATTTTCCATTTATTGTTTTGTACACAAATCAGGCAGTTAAGTTTTATTATTTGAATCGTTAAACATTTTGTCATTTCGAGATATTTTGAAATAGCTTACTACATGTGATATTGGTTTTGATCATTGTTTAAGACTATATAGTGATCTATAGTTGCTTACTTCTACGGCATCTTGTGTATTGTGGAGAGTTGTTTCATTGACATTCATACCATATATTCTCATTGTTATATGTGACTGATGGCGTTGTGACTATATTTTACTAAAATTACAAGTTTATAAGCTGTAATTTTATCGTCAAAACACAAAGGGAGGTAATCACTACACGAAAGACAGCAGAAAGGAGAGGGTAAAAGACCTACATGATAAAGGCATAATTTGGATACCTTATTTTACGTAGTATGCGTTTGTTTCCCCTGAAGTTGACACGAAATGGTTTGTAATAGTTCCAAATTATATAGTAACAGATTAATGTCACAATGAAATAGATCTAGGCATGTTTATTACATAATGCATTAGCTGGACAAATCATGCGATATAACAGTATTGAGTTATCAGAAAGAAAGTTATAAAGCAAGGTTATGTGTTATTTATTACACACACATGTTGTTGCATTGCTTCTACAACCACCAGTTAGTCATAAAAATATCTTGTATGAGACATACTGGTATATAAAAAGACTACTCTCGGTCTAATTAGTTTCGGTTAATTATGATACAAAACGTATATAACCAGAAAAATGCATGCATAAGAATTATATCTAATACCCATGTCATTTTACCTGACGCTGTGTGGAACACTACATTCTTGAAATGCATTATGCATTACTGATTTTATATTGCATAGTAGATCATTTCCATGTGTCCATGATGGTGCTTATAGCAATGTATGGAATTTACATTTTGTAGGTATAAACCCATACAACTAATCAAATGTATTCCTACATCTATAAGAATTTGACTATAGTAAAAAGTTCAACCAGTGACCTACATTCATATATGTCGTATGAAAAGACTACAATAAGTAAATGAAAATAACAAACATTTATAAATCCTACTATGTATCTGATTAGAAAGAGAACTTACAAAATGAATGTATTATTCAAAGAAGTTAAAAGAAGATACATTTTAGTTAACTTTAAGAAACATTTATTAGAAATAATAAAAAAATAAAAAAAAAAGATAGAAAAAAAGAGAAAAGAAAATAACACTTGTCAATGATTAATTTCGTGCGTCATAAAGGTTTTTCTTGATTTTCATTCATCAGGAACGATGAAGCCCAAATATTTGGAAACCAAGGATGTACAAGACCAAACCATACGAAGAGCTAAAGATCTAATAAAACAACGTCAGTAAACACGGAAGTGTTCTATTGCAAATACATGTATGTATATTTTTGCCATCAACATCTCTCTTTAGATTTAAAATAATACAAGCAAACATGTTTGAATCCATAGATCTAGCCCACTGCAAATCCTCCCCCAAACCAAATGGTCCTACTATTTTTTTTTCAAAAATACAATACTTTTGGGAGTGATTAGTCTCAATCGTTGATATCAAAATAGTGAAAAAAGGACATATTTGTGAAATTGTTACATATCCGTAGTTATTTGTCTCAAAGATATTCAATAGTTATCAAAAGTACCAGGATTATAATTTTATACGCCAGACGCGCGTTTCGTCTACATAAGACTCATCAGTGACGCTCAGATCAAAATAGTTAAAAAGCCAAACAAATACAAAGTTCAATAACAATCAACCAACCAAATCAAGATGTAATCCGTAACACTTTCGAAGTGAATTCATCAATTTGACCATTAATTATTCATGGCTCAATAGTATCAAGTATCAAGTATTAATTTCGAATACTTGTACGTACATAAATTAAAAAAAAATTAGAAGGTATTGTACCAGCTTTTATTAATGTTTAAATTGAAAACAACAGTACCCATGAAAAGGTGCTATATGCATCATTACCATTGACTGAAGCAGGATTGCCGTTTTCGTGCCTTACCCACACCATATCACCCTTTTCAAAGACTTCTACTACTGTCTGACTTCCCATACTATAACTTTTAGAACTGCAATATACAACTGCAATCTGGTTTTCATTTTTTACTAACTCTAGTGGCAGTTCTTGGCCATTTAGTTTAAATCCAGTAAACGATAAGAGATAGACACCCTTTGTCGGAACAATAAAATGATTATGTCTTGAATCATAAGCATTTCAAATATTAGGGAACACTGTACTGTATCCAACAGGTTACTCTGTTGTAACGAAAACAAATACAAAAGTAGACAACGAAAGGTATATATTTCACTAAATGCGCATGCAAATTTAATCGATTATTAAGAGATCAACAAGTGTTAAGAGATTTACATAAAGTAGTGACTACAATGACGATACTCGGATGTAAGAAATAAAAGTGCAGCGTGTGATCAATATCCTTGATGAATTTGGTAATGAGAGTGGTACACAGACACCACCATTTCTATGTTAATGACAACGATATTGTCTTTTCGTCCACACAGCCGATTTTGCATAGGTACTATTTGTGTACTTAAAATCTGTAGTACTGAAAGTTTACTTTTGATATTAAGTACTATTTCTTTACTTTAAAATTATTGTACTATTTACGTACCTCTTTTTTACAGTACTTGATTTGTACTTAAAATTTTGGTACAGAAATAATACCAAAAGCGATCACAATATTCTATGGTTGAAATCATAAGTTTAAGAGATTTGAAATAGACATACTATCAAAATGCTGAAAATGTAACGTTATAACCAAAAATATGTAGTACTTAAATTTTCAAGTACAAATCAAGTACTGTAAAATACAGGTACCTAAATAGTACAATAAATTTGGAGTAACAAAATAGTACTGAATATTAGAAGTAGATTTCCAGTACTACAGATTTTTGGTACAGACATAGAACCTATGCAAAAGTAGCTGTGTAATGGAAAATGTGTGAACAATACGACGTTGTGTAATTTTCAATTCAAAACACACTCGAGTTGTCACTGAACAATAGGTTCTTACTTTGACGTTATTACAAAAGCCTATTGTGATACACGAATTGAAACAATTCGTCAATTTCTTAAAAGTTGTATATTTTGGTGAGTTTCTAGCTCATTTTCGTACATCTTTAAGTTTAATTGTACAGATGTGAATTCCTTTTCTAGTAATACTAATTCTTACAACTATTCTGAAGTAGTCTTTTCTCATTCTTGAATTTGGTCGACAAATTTTTGTTACCCTGGGTCTTTATATGAATGTCTTTTTCGTCGTCACGTAACAAAAGTAGAAGCTCCCATTTTATCTTCATTGTGATCGTTGTTATTCGATATGTGTCTATGGCAATCGCCCTCTTCCAGTATTGTGTAAAGAATGTTCTTTATAGTTTGGGTTTCTTCAGATACTGCATCAAACCTTTCGGCTAAATGCGCCTTTGTCTCTAAAACTACCTGCATTATCTCTGAACTGTCTTTTAAAAAACATCTACCCTCTCTTTAATTAAAATGTTATCTTTAAGAGTTGTATCTAGCTTCTGTTTCATTGTCCGCAATTCTTGGTGCAAACTTTCAATTTGCTCTGCAACTAGTCTAACAAAAGTAAAATATTTCACAAAACAAAAACAAAGCAACCCAAAACATTCAAATATATAAGTTTACTGATCTATATTATTTTTTTATTTCTTGATTTGTACATAGCTCAGGCAATAAGTTTTCTTAAAGTGTTTGTACCAAGTCAGGAATATGGCATTTGTTATCTTAGAGTTATTTTCTATGTATGTTGTATTGTCGTTTGTTTTTGTTACACTTCAGTGTGTCTATTGTTTCGTTGTTTACCTCTTATAGTTGATGTGTTTCCCTCAGGTTTAGTTTGTAACTCGGATTTGTTTCCTCTCAATCGATTTATGACCTTTGAACAGCGGCATACTACTGTTTTCCTTATTTCTTATTTGAATTGGTTTGCATATTTTTTCTGTCAGGACCTTTTACAGCTTGACATGAGGTTTGGGTTTTCCACATTGTTCAATACCGCACGAAGACCCATAGTTGCTAATTTCTACGTCATTTGATCTGTAATTGTAACTTTTGCATGTCATTATTCTTATTATATGTTGTATTTTTCGCCTGTTGTATCTTATAGCATTTTACTCCAAACCCATTGGTTCATAAGAAAATATTTGGCAAATTAGACGTATCTCACAGAAAAGACATAACTAACGAATAACATATACAATAGTTATCAAATGTACCAGGATTATAATTTATTACGCCAGACGCGCGTTTCGTCTACATAAGACTCATCAGTGACGCTCATATCAAAATATTTATAAAGCCAAACAATTACAAAGTTGAAGAGCATTGAGGATCCAAAATTCCAAAAAGGTACAATGTATGTACAACAAACAAGTCAGCTTATGATTGACGTCATCATAATCTTGCAAAATTGTCAATGCATAAAGGAAAGGTAATTCTAATAAAACGACATATATACACAACAGCATAATGTAAATGTAAGTCAACGGTTGAGACTAACATCTTATCATAATATTTAAATAAATGCAGATCAATATAAATGTCATGAAGATCATAGAGCAATAGATAACTTTTGAGGTAGATTACAATGACTTTTAATCTGTCTGGTCTTCAAATCTGAATTTAAAATAACGAGCACAAGCTTCCATGATCAAGACACAGTTTGATATAAGATAAAGATTTAAATCTCGGTCTATTTCTGAAATCAATTCTTACATACTTTTGATTTTTTTTAACTCTGTATGCTGACATTGCCCCATCTGAAATTTTTAAATTGTGTGTATATACATTGAACGACAAATATATGTGAAGTTTAAAATTTTCTGACATCAGACACGCGAATCAATGAATGTGTTTGTAGATAGATGTTTTTGTGTTCTGTTAAATTGTTCCTTTTAAAATTGTTACACGATGATGAATGCTATACCCATATTTCAACTATGTTATGCATTGTGTCTGTTTAGTTCACGCATCATTGTAAATATATCGGAATTTAATGAGACTGTCATCAAAATGAGAGGTTTAGCGCTATAAAACCAGGTTTATTAACCATTTTCTACATTATAAAATGCCTGCACTAAATCAGGGTAATGACAGTTCTTGTCCATTCGTTTTTGATGTGTTTTGTCATTTGATATTGCCATGTGATTATGGACTTTCCGATTAGATTTTCCTCTGAGTTCAGTATTTTTTGTGATTTTACTTTATATGGACCAAAATTTCTTAAGTCACACGAAATAAGCTAAAAATAACCAACAACCAAAAAACATACAGCGCTTTTGGTGTACTGTATATCGTAAACAATTATAAATCTTGGGGTAAAAAAACTTTCCGGTAAAATGTAAAGAAATAATTGCGCTCTTGTTCCCTATACGGTAGTGAAGAAAAAAAATCCCTAAATTGAGCGCCCGCGCCATAAGTCACGCTGGCGTCTATCTAGATGATATCACATTTTCAAAACATTATCTGATCACTCTCTGAATTTGGAGAATTGGTTTTTGCCCGCCGATCAGGCCAAAAATTGGAAGTGATTGTTTCACCAAATACGGTACTGGCCAAAGAAACATTAAGATCATAATGTATATTTACTGGCATAATTTTTCGAAGGTCATCCAGCACTGATCATATTGTCGACAAACCTGTTTTGATATGGAAAAGCTACATCGAATATTGAGGAATGCTTAAATGAAACCATTTCTTGAAAAAACACGCTTTTGAAACGGACTATAGTTTTCCAAATTTTGAAAATATGATAATATTACTACTTTGGCAAGAGAAACCATTCTTGGACTACAATATTCAATACCAAGTTTATTTTTTCTACTTAACTAAATCGTTGGTGTTTGCTTAGTGACCCTTTTTGCCAATTTTCACGAAATTAGCTTTTTGCTAGAACAGCAACTGATCACGGTCATTATGGTTAAAAACCAAAATGTATCTTCAAATTCAAGATAAATAAATGCTTTTCCCGATAAAAAGAGTAGATATCACAAAGACGTTCTATTCTCTTCAAACTTTGTCGACATTCGAGCCCACCCTAGATTTAGATATCGAAATAAATACAAATAGGAAACAGACTATAGCTTGAATTCACGTTGATAAAAAGTCCATTTGACCCCATTTCTCACTGTTTCACATTTTTCCTATCAAAATGACTATTTTTGATATTTTTCAAAGCCTTAATTAAAAAATGTGTCATTTTTCTATAGGTTACTAGAGCGCAATTATTCGTTATGCATTTTCCATAGGGTACTTACTATTGGCTATGGGTTTTGCTCATTGTTGAAAACCATACAGTAATGTTTTAGTTAAATAAAAGCAAATTGAACTGTTTTGACGCGATACATTTATTACCTCCATGAAGTGTTTCAAAACTTGTATAGGAGTTTTTCCTTAATATCAAGAAAGAGCATTTACAGAAAAACATTTTTTTTTATTTGTTTTGACCGATGAATGTTCAGCCGATCAACATTACGCTTTTACACTGAAAGCAGCAATATCAGGCGAAACACAGCGTTCCGTGGACTACTTTACAAATTTATTATAATACTACTTCTATTTAACAACTTCGGATCAAATACAACAGGACCAAGTGGTTTTGGGATATCCCAATTATGTCCGAAATACTGTAAAATAGGATTTTTTTTTTTTTTATAATTGTCTGCTTTTTTTTTATACCAAATAACTTTGTACAACTACTCGATCTTTAATTTGAACTTTAACTTTGGCGATACCCATCCAAAGCACATTAAACAAACGACATATTGAAATCTGTTAAAAAATAGATTTTTTTCCCCACATAGTGCATGGTGGCCTTTTGTAGCTGACTATACGGAGTATTGAAGGCTGTACGGTTGTCCTTATATGATTTCTCACATCCACTGCATTTAAACTCTGCTGGATAGTTATCTCATTGGCAATCACACCACATCTAACTTTATTTCAACTCCTATGTTGCGTTTTGTATACTGCAACATTGTTTATTTAGTATGCATATCTCGGAGCCCTCTATTCGGAAGCCCGAGCAAAAGCCCTTGTTCCGCGATAGAAAATTTAATTACCAACTCAAAAAGACATATAAAATAGCTCGAATGTCAATTCGAAATATTAATTAATCTAAATGAGACTTAAATATGAATCTTACTCAATATCTACCTCAAGAGTGACTCAAATTCAAAGTTGTAATTAGAACTCTTCCTGTAAATGTGACTCAAACTCGAAGTCAAACTCGAAACTCAATGCTAACGAGAACTTTAATTCTAAGCATGACTTGAATTCGAAAACTAACTCAAAGTTTAACTCAAACAGTAACCCGAACTTTAATTTGAACACTAATTAGATGGATGGCCACACGCATTCAAGGCACATACAACATGGAAATCTATCTACAAATAGAACAGGTTTTTCCGAATTGGTCACGTGGTTTTACCTCATCAAGTAATGGGATAACCACATCAAAGAATGACAGGACCATATCAAAGAATGACAAGACCACATCAAATAATGAAACAAACATATCAGTAGTATAAAATCGTCAAATTTTGAAACATCATTACGTAATGTTAAAACCATATAAAGAATAAACAAATCATCATTCCGAAATAACAAAACTACATCATGTAATGAAACAACTACATTACGTTAAGTCACATACACATCAAGTTATGTTAAAACCACATTGACTAATGACAAAACCATATTGAGTAATAACAAAACTATATCAAGTCAATACGAAACCATATCGTGTAATATCGAAATATCATTAAGTAATGACTATTCCATATTGAGTTATATTAAAACATCATTACATACTGTCAAAACCATATTAAATAAAGACAAAATATCATTAAGTAATAATAAAACAACATAAAGTAATATCAGAGTTCCACATAAGACAGCTGTGGCGTTCCATAGTATTATCTTTTTGATATTTGCTTAGGGGCTAACTGAAGGACGCCTCCGGGTGCGGGAATTTCTCGCTACATTGACGACCTGTCGGTGACCTTCTGTCTTTCTAAGGTCGGGGTGTTGTCTCCTTGACACATTCCCCATTTCCATTCTCAATTTTATTCTGTAAAACGAAGCAGACGCTAACGACGCTATTATTAGAATTTATTATTCAAGGAAAATATTACAATACCTTGGGAAAGAAATGCAAATCAACGAACAGATAAACAGCAGTCAACAAAACATTTCACAGAGAACTATAGATTGAGCAGCTAGAGACCGCGAAACTTGGCATTGATAAGAAAGGCTCGACCTTCAGTTCCCTCCACTCTGTCTTCACCTCCATACCTTTTTACTCCCAGACAAAAATAGTTCAATATTTATTTTGTTTCCGGCATATTCCTTTTCTTACTCATTTCCCACCCCGACAAACATCCCCCTTCTGACTCACGCTCACCAATACACCTGTCCATGCTTTCGTCTATCGGGGATAATTTTTATTTGGTTGTAGCATATCTGTGATTATGTGACACAGATATTATGTAACAATTAATAATTCATGATGCCACGTGGAACACTTTAGAAATGAATATTCATCAAATTTACCACAATGAATACTTGGTTCAATAACTAAAAGTATCAATTTGAAATAGAAGAACATTGCTTAAAGATAAAATAGAAGGTATTGTAACAATTTTTATTTATGTTTAAACTGCAAACAACAGTATCCCTGTAAAGGTATTATATGGACCGCCTCCATTAAGATGAAAAGGTCCGCCGAAATGAGGAGGCCTAACAAAAACTACATCACCTTTCTCAAGGACTTCGACTATCATTTGACTACCCATATGGCTTGTCATATAACTGCAATAGACTAGTGCAATCTGGTTTCCGTTTTTTACCATTTCTAGGTAAAAATCTGGGCCATCTTTGTTCATTCCAGTGAACGATAAGAGATATAGACCCTTTATCGGGGCGATGAAATGGTTATGTCTAGAATCATAAGCATTTCCAATATTAGTGATTACTGTATTGTAACCAACAGTTTGCTGCTGACCGAGTTGAATGTGTCCTCCAGTCAATTGTGCAGAGAAAGCAATTATCGCAGGTAACTGTGTTAAGACTAAAACAGAAAAAAATATAAAGAAGTCAAAGGTACATATTACACTCAATGTAATAGTACGCAAGTAGGCAAGTAAGTAAATATTTTATTATTGTGTCACAATTTAATATACATCATTATACAAAAAATAAAAACAAGAATGTGTCCATAGTACACGGATGCCCCAATAGCACTATCATTTTCTATGTTCAATTGACCGCTAAATAGGGGTATAATCTCTAATGTAGCATAAAAATTAGAAAGATCATAGGGAACATTTGTATTAAGTTTCAAGTGGATTGAAATTCAACTTCACCAACTTGACCACAATTTAACCTGAAGTGGAACAGACGAACTGACGAACGGACGAATTAACGAACTGGCACACAGACCAGAAAACATAATGCTCATAAATGGGACATTAATACCATTAAAACTATATAACATCCCTACCTTTAAGGAAGCTGGCTTGTCATGTTTTGGATTTTTTGTCAGATTTTCGGAATCCTCTGGTTTTATCCATTTGAATGCATTGAAAAAAATTGCCCGGTGACCCCCATTTTCTTTTTGTAAATCTTTTACATGAACAATGATAATCCATCTGTAAAAGTCTGATAAAAATTTAATTACTTTTTAACAGTTTTTGAGAACTGCAACTTGTCAATGATAAAACTATGAAAAGTCAAGAGAGAATATTTTCCCGCCAAAATTTAAATGGCTGATATCTCGAAAACAAGCACGCTGACTTATATATATTTTTTGCTCTTTGGATTCCTTTATTAATCCCCTATTAATATAAACTAGTGTTTTGAAAAGTTAATGACTTTGAAACTGATAAGCCAACTCTCTTAAGATATATGAGACACGTTAATCCTTTTCAAAATTAAATTATATGCTCAAATCACTAATCAAAAACATAAACCAAATGCCGCATGCAGGATGAAAAAAAAACAACATTGAAGCATTTGATCAATATTCTTGTTGAAATTGATAACAATAGTGGTGCTGTTAAAATTTACCGCCATTCTTATGTTAATAACACCTACTGTGGATTAATTTTTTCCCCTGGGTACAATCGTTTGTGGTCTAAGACAAAATTTTTGTGGTTTTCGAAAATTGAATGCAAGCCAAAAGAAATTTTGTACTTCGTTGAACACTACAATTCGTGGTTAGCATGTAATCAACGATCATTGGAATCCCACGAATATAAATGAATCCCCATTATATCATGTTTTCATTCGGTTTTGGACAATTTGGTAACTATACGACTCTTTTACTAAACCATTATCAACCAAGCCTAGATAATACATAAATGTTTTTTTTAATGACGGGATTTTCAAACAAATAAATTCGAATAATCGACAACCAACTACATCAAAACGATATCACTTTTTTGGTTTAAAAAGTACTTTTTTCGTAAGTATAGTTATCTTTAGAACTCAAATAAATGTATAAACACAATTACTGACTGAATATAAAGTAAAACAGAAATATATTTTAAAGTGTGCATTTATTCTATATTCAATCATTTGTGCTTTCAAAAGAATTAACAGTTATGTTGGTAAATTTTTGAGACACCTACACTGTCCTCAAATTGTGAGCTGACGGAAGGATCAAAATTGAAATTCAAAATATCTTTACCATTTTTGGCATATGATCTTGTTCGAAAATGCAGAAAACACATGAGATTGACGTTATTGTGATTTTGATGTAATCTGATGCATTGACCCCGCTGAATTCAACCTTTTCTACGAATTCGCGTAACATTTTTTTATAACCCAATTTTTCTCAATGTTTATCAAGTTTTCTTCTTTTAGTAGATTCAACATCAAGGAAAGCTGTTTTTTCTTTGTGATCGTTTGGAGAGTTTTCGTGTAAGAGATGAGTTCTAAAATAAGTACCCTCATTAATCTCAAATAAAGTGTGTAGCAAAACTTTCTTTGAGTATAGTATATTAACTATTGGTAACAAGTCTGTCCGTATTTAGACAGTATTTCTAGACACTCATTCAATTCACAATCTGAAGTTTTAACATGGATGAGTAACACCTGTTGAACCGAGGTCAATTGATGTTAACGACGTAACCAAACAATCGATTCTTACTCTGATATGATGACAAATGTATTGTGACATAGGAGTTTTTGGGTGTAAGTGCATGTCGAAAAACTTCTCAAAAGTTGTATATTTTGGAGAGTTTCCAGCTCATTGACGTATACCTTTGAACTTTGTTGCGATTTTTCTCAGATCCTTATACATAGCAATTCTTACTGTTATCCTGAAGAAATAGTCTTTTCTCTTTCTGGAATTCGCTCGGCAATATTTTGCCATTCTGTGTCTTTGCTTGCCTACCCTTTGAGTGGTCACTTAACAAAACCGGTTCACTTACAGAAGTAGATACTCCCATTTCGTTTTCGTTTTGTTCGTTGTTATTCGGTACGTGCACGTCGGTATCTCTATCTTCCAAAAATGTGATTAGAATGTTCTTCAAATATCTGTTTTCTTCAAATACTGTATCTAATCGTTCTTCTAAATGTGCATTCGTCTCTAAAACTTCTTTAATGTCCTTTGACTGAATGTCTACCCTCATTTTAAGTAAATGATTGTCTTCAAAAGTCGTGTCTAACTTCTGTTTCATGGTCTGTAATTCCCGATTCAAACGTTCAAACTGCTCTGAAACCAGAAGAACAACAGTAATTCTTTTTTAGAATAACAGACCAACCAAATATGTAATTTGCAACATCTTTATTATTTGGTCTTTCTTTGTTTAATTACAGTATGTATATTTGTTGTTGTTGATCACATTTGTTTTACATTCATTGCTTTGTGTCAAGCCATTATTTTTCTCGTTTCAGTTGTTTTACTCTTGTCGTGTCGGCTTTTTAAAGCTACCTGTGAGTTATGGGTTTTGCTAATTATTGAATGCCAAACGGTAAACTATAGTGCTTGATTCGACGTCTGTAATTGATAAATGCCTCATTAGAAATCACACCATTTTTCTTACTTTGATCGACCCTTTTCTCCAAAGATCTTTATCAATAAATGTACTAGCGAATGAGGTTAAGATACATTAAGTAGAGTATATTCTACAAAAGAACCAAATTAAAATATCAACATAGGTACTACAAACCTATAACGACTGTCAACTTGTGATTCGTGTCATCATTTTTTAGCAAAGATGTCGATGCAAAATGGAACGGCTGTGTTAGTAAAACGACATATATCCAACACAACATAGTGTATGTCTATTATGGATTGAGACCTCAAATGTCTTATCGTTAAGATAAATTACATGCAGTTCAATGCAAATGACACGAAGATCACTATAACATTATATAATTCGTGAGTGTTCTGTCACCACAGAAAGTTTGTACCAGATTAGATCCAACAGTACTATATAAAATACGACAGGTCTTCAAATAATGTCCTTATTGCACGAAATGCAGGTAAAATGCTACAAAATAAAAAGAAAAACGCATTCAAGCTCTTGTTTCAACAGAAAAATCGAGTTTCATAAAAAAAATACAAAAATTAACACAAGTTTAATTATGACACCTTTTGCGATCAATACACAGCAAATTTTCGAGCATAACCCTTGTACAAAAATTATATAAATTTCTCACAAAGCTTGTAGATTTATAATATAGACAAAAGGAATATCAATTAAGATTAAAAACGGGCTTATTTCATACAAGAATTATGAATTTATCACAACTAAACAATTATCAAGAGAGATGGCTCAAATTGTCACAAATTACTGAAATTATCAATCAAAAAAAAAAAAACTGAATTATCAAAGGTAAGTGCTCTGCAACATAATTCTATCTAAAAAATAAAGTTATTAAGTCATACATACACTATAGTTATCCACAGGAACCAAAATGTGAAAGTTTGCGTAGCGTTACCAGCCGTGTGTATACATATATAAAGTGAATAATCAGCAAAATTGTACCTAAGTAGTGCAGTCCAAATGTACGGCAGAAAAAGTGCTAGAACACTCCTCACCTGATATATATACTTTATATCACTATATGAAAAAAATCATACATTGTCAAATATAAATGTTTCCTTCTAAAATGTTATGATGTGTCACATTTATTAAAAATGAAAATAAGAACCAGTTAAAAGTTCAAAAAATGTTCTGTTTATTCCTCATGGAGTAGAAGAACTAACTCAAATATTGGTCTTGTATAAGTCAATCGTTTTCCATCTCTGAAGATTCTGACCTCGGCTTTTCGAACTATGTTATCAAAACTTTTAATGGCGCTAACTTTTATTCCAATTGGCCACTCGCATCTCGAGACACTCTGGTCTTTCACTAAATCAATATCACCTTCCGTTAGATCAGGTGTAACATTTTACCACTTACGACGCACTTGTTGCTGTTGGAGATATTCCTTTCTCCATTGTGCCACAATATGTCTGCGAGATGTTTTACACAACGCCACTATGATTTATAAAGATCTTAAATGTCAAAGGGGCCAAAGCTCGACTGAATTTGATTCTCCTTTTGAGTTATCAAGGAAGCTGGACTTAAAATAGTTGGCTAGTCCGGATCAGTTGACACGGAAACGATTGGTCTTGAGTTGACAATTGCACATACTTCAGCCATTAACGTTATGTAGACTTCGTGAGTCAGATGCTTTGATTTGATTTTCATTATCATCCGGCGAGTAACACCGATCATACGTTCCCACACTTCTCCCATGTGTGAGGAGTGGATGGGGTTAAAGATTCAAGTAACTTTATTATTGTCCAATGACGTTTGATTGCTGCGTCCTCAACGTTAACGACATTTGTATTAAAATTATCTGTCGCACCCACAAAATGTGTGCAACGGTCAGATCGAATTTCCTTTACCTTACCTCTCAGAGAAATGAATCGTCTAAGGCAGTTAAAGAAATAATATGAGCTTTTCATTCACCTCGATGTGTATATCTCGAGTGTAGAGGCAGGTAAAAAGCACTGCTCAGCGATTACTATTGGCTTGACTATCTCTGGTTTTACGTGTCTAAATGGTCCATGGACCAAACGTATCACTGCCAATAAATGTGAACGGTGGATTAGATTGTAGTCTATCGTAAGGAAGATCAGACATTAACTGTTGTTGATATTTTCCACGTAATTTCCTACATCGAAAACACTTGTGGATGATAGATGTTATTAAACGTATTTCTCCTACAATCCAGTATCCAGCTGTACGATCAGCTCCAGCTGTGAAGAGTCTTCACTGGTGTTTCATAGTTTTATGAAAATGGCGAATCAAAAGAACAAAGACGTGACGGTTTTTCTGCAAAATGTTGGGATGTCGTTTTGAAAGTTCTATTTTATCTTTCTTAAGGCGACCACCGACTCTCAACAGACTACTGTGGTCGAAGAACGTATTCAAATCGCCAATACTTTGTTTCATTGAAAGGGTTTCTGTTTTTAATACACTCTATTTTCGAAGAGAAGGCTTCTTTTTGCATATTTAGAATGATAATGTGCTCTGACATCAGCGTTGTTAACACTGTGTTTGAGTCGGAGTTGTCATTTCGATGATATTTTATTGCTAGCATTTTTAAGCGGTTAATTGATTTATCTAGAGAGTTCCACTCGGAAAACCTCTCTCTCCTGTTACCGACTTTAAAAACCTCGGTATGGTTTTCTATTTTGGATTTCAATGTTTTGACGTTAGCATTTTGTCTGATTTCTGAGTCATTATCGGGATCTAACAATGGATATCTTCCATCCAAATCTTCTGTTTCAAGCTCACGAAGTTGAGGAGGTTCAAGAATAAACATACTGTTGTGAAAAGTTTAAGCATCAATGATTTTTGCAGCTGGGTCTGCTGGATTGAAATTTGCCCGGATGTGTGACCATTGATTTGGTTGCGTAGAATTTCGAATTCTCTCAACACGATTTTCAACGTATTTGTAGAAACGCGTGCCTTGGTTATATTTGTAGCCTAAAACTACTTGATTGTCAGTATAAAAACGAGTTTGATTGCCTTGGATATCTAGTTCCGAAATTTGCACTGCCAGTACGGCGGCACACAACTGAACTCTTAGGATTGTATGGCCGTGCGTCGGGGCAATTTTTGCCTTACAAAGAACGAATCCTACATGATAGTTATTATCCATATCTTTGGTCCTCAAGTAATTAGCCACTGATGTAATTGCCTGTTCGGAGGCGTCTGAAAATATGTGGAGCTCCTTTTTCGCAGCCTTACACGAAGAAGTTTGCGAATAACATCGGTGTATATGCAAGCCCTCCAGTAATATAAGTGAATGTTTTCAGTCGGACCACTTTGCAAACAGATGTCTTGGAAGAGGGTCATCCAAGTTGTATGAGCCTGTAACGACAATTGGAGAAACGAATCACATAGGGTCGAATATCCCTTATTACGGTGGATAATAATCCTTGTCTTCTGAATTATTGTATGCGAATGTGTCAGTTTATAACTCCCAATTAAGACCTAAACTTTAATGTGTAGGCAGTTCGTCAACACACAAATCAATATCTTTGAAGTTATTAGCACGGCCTTGTTGTCCACAGGCGCGTCCACATCTCCCTTGTTATTAGATGCAATTTTGTGAAGGCAGAGATTACCTCTGGTTTCCAGTGATTCACGAGTTCGCTGAAGAAAATCGATAGGATCTCTTGATGTTGCAAGTGAGAGCAAACCATCGTCTACATGGAAATTTCTATTAACAGTTCAACAACATCTGATCCGTTTGTAGCTTTGTTTTCTGAGGCTGCTTTTTCTAAGGCAGTATGAATCAACTGCGGGAGACGGACAATTTCCAAATACGTGCACTCTCATTTGGTACTCAACCAAGCTCTTTTCAAAGTCATTGTTTTCGTACCAGAAATTATAAAGGTATTTGCTGTGTTCCTGATTGACGACGAAGCAGTAGAACATAGACTCAATGTCTTCTGTGACGGCTACAAGCTCCTTCTTGAATCTTAGCAACACACAGAAGTTTGTTATTCAGGCCCGGTCTGGGCAGAAGTACATCATTTAGAGAAATGTTTGAAAATTTGGCGGAAGAGTCGAAGACCTCTCTCATTTCGTTCGGTTTACGTGGATGATATACCCTAAAAATAGGTAAGTACCATCGCTCATTTTCTTGGCTTAAAGGCGGTGGAATTTTTGCGTGTCTACGCCCTAATACTTTCTCCATTAACTCGAAGAAACGTTCCCTTTTCTTCTCGTCTCTTCGAAGACTGGCATCTAAGTTCATTGCTCTCTTGAATGCATGTGATCTGTTGTTGGGTAGGCGTTGCCTAGGGTAACGAAATGGTAACGGGGCTTCCCAGTTACCATCGGAATTCTGATTAACATGTTCATCCATGACCTTGATAAATTATTTGTCTTTAATAGATGGTCATACGGTATCGTCATCTTTCTTTTTTAAGAATATTAAATTGTCGAGAGTTTCTTGTGAGTCTGACTTAGTTTGTCCGTTTAACATATTCAATTGCTGAATTTCGATGTCGTTTGGGCGAGGTTTGGCAATACGAAAGTCTTGTTGACGGTTACATTGTTTTTTGGTGGATGAACTTTGTGTAGGCAAAACTCACCTACGACTAACCAGCCTAGTTGCAGTCTCTGGGCGTATGGAGATTTTCTGACACCAGTGCATTGATCTAAAACGTGGTGCGCTTCTGGCAAGTCTCTCCAAATAAGGATAGAAATCGGAATATTGTTGTTAGTTTCTGGTAAGTATTACATTAATTCCTGTAAATGAGGATAGTATTTCGCCACTTCTGGCGTTGGAATTTCGTCACGAATTTGAGGAAGGCGTTCATACTCAATTGCGGTAGGTAAAGTAAGACTAACAGTTCTATCCAACGATGTAACAACAAGACTGTCAGCTTGTCTTCCTGATGTTTTTATAACGCCTGCACACGATATAAGTTTATTTTCTGTAGCATCACCAGTTATATCTAGTGTTTCCAGAACATTGGCGTTCACCACAGTCGTGTTGCTCTGATCATCTAAGATCGCATATGATCTCATAGTTTGCTTGGACAATCTGATCTGTGAATATTTACTTGCACTATCCAGATATGTTTATATGTTATTACCGCATCCTGTTCCGGTATGTTATGATTATTTTTCTACTCACCATGATTGACTCTATGTTTATGTTCTAAGTTCATTGCTGATGAACGAGATTCACTTGAACCACATGCTTCACAAGGAACTCTTTCTTTACAGTCCTTGGAATTATGTGGATCTGAATTACAGAATTTAAAAGAAATGTTATGTTCACGCACGACATACTTGCGGTCCTCAAAAGATTTTTCTTTTAATCCGCGACAACTGTTGAGACTATGATTCCTGTTATCTCGCATTACGGGACTCAACGTTTGCGCTTTAACATTTAGTGGAGCACAGGTTCTGGTTTATACAGCACTGATTTTAGATTGCATGATACATCAATTTCATGTGCCGAGGACGAATTTGAAAGCAATGTATGGAATTGACATTTTTTTAGGTAACCAATACATGCAATACAACCAATAGAATGTATCCTTACATTAGGAAGCATTTGACCGTAGTAAGATTATGAGGATACTGCAATACAGTAAATAAAACCAGTAGATGATTAGTTTCATGCTTTCGAAACGTTTTTCATGATTAATCTTGATCATAATCTCACAACCAAACATTTAGCCAATGATGCATAAAACTTAACCACACAAATAGCTGAAAATATAACAAGGAACGCCAGTATAAATGACATACTCTATTGAAAATGGGTTGACACTACTCTATGCTATCAATGTATTGTTTGGGGGATGGAATGTGCACAATTCAGTGAACATGCATGATTGCACATATCATCAAATTGATAAGCTTTTAAAAAAGAGAGACATGAATACGAAACCATGAGTCGAAGATAGATAAATATACTATGGTCGAAATTTAACATACAAAACAGCAGCCTTAATTCATTCATGAGTTTTTATGTCAAGAATAATATCATGGCAAAGAAAAATCAAAGTGAAAATAAACAATAGCCTACAAAACAATCCAATCAGAACTTCAGACTTAGCAGCACATGCCATGAAATCACTAGTGATCAGAAATCTTATTGAAGTGTAATCAATTCCTATTTCAAACATTCCTTCCATTGTGGTGTTTAAAGCAAGTATGCATTCGTTTAAAATCGAGAAAAAAAGGATTGGATTGAGACTGCGATTGTTACATATCAATGGTTATCTGTGACACAGATATTTTATAACTGTCAATAAAACCATGATGCTATTCGGAACACATTCGAAGTAAAACTTGGAGTACTTGGTCCAATACTTCAATAAAAATTTTGAAACACTATTGGATTTTTCAAAAAAGAACATATTGTGATATAAGCTTTTATTTATGTTTATATTGAAAACAACAGTACCCCTGTAAAGGTGTTATATGCATCGTTTCCATTGATTTGAGCAGGTCCGCCGGGTCCGTGCCTAACCCACACGATATCACCTTTCTCAAGAACTTCTACTATTGTCTGACTACCCATACTATGAGCCTTAGGACTACAATATACAATTGCAATCTCCTCTCCATTTTTTACCATTTCTAGGTATACCATTTGGCCATCAACGTTCATTCCAGTAAATGACAAAAGATAAACACCCTTTTCCGGGACGATAAAATGGTTATGGTTAGAATTGTAAGCATTTCCAATATTAGTGTACACTGTATTATATCCAACAGTTTGATGCTGACCAAGTTGGACAACCCCTCCAGTTAATTTTGCAGAGAATGCAACCCTAGATACCCCAGGAGAATCAGTCGTTACTAAAACAAACAAAAAAAGGTACTTGAAATTTAGATTACTTCGTCTATTTAACAAACAATGAATTGTTTTATAAGAAAGTAGATTGTGGTATGACGGTCCACGGATATGTCAAGAATATCGATTCGTATGTTTATGACAAGCTTGTTGTCTCTTAGTTAATTAGTCGACCATAGAAAATAGTCAACAAAGGAATGTTTTGATACATTTGTTTAAAATTAAAAACGGATTTCCAAAATAAATACAAACCAACCCTGGAATGCTACAATTACAGAAAAAAGGCAGTGCATTTCGTTCCGAAATTACTTTAAATGTAATTTATACTCAATAGCTGTATGTTTGAAACCATATAATTTTCTTTTTCTTTTGTAAAAACGTTCGCAGTTACGATTTTGCAGACATTCATAAAATTTCTTTAAATTAACATATTTTGGTCAGTTTCTAGCTCGTTGACGTATAACTTTTTCATATATATTATAATCCATTTAAATTGAAATAAACTCTTACAACTATTCAGAAGTAGTCTTTTCTCTTTCATATATTTAGTAGACAATATGTTACCACCCTGTATCTTTTTGTTCCTAACCTTCTCGTCCCCTCTAAACAATACGGGTACATTTACAGACGAAAATGTTACTATTTCCTTTTCGTTTTGTCCGTTATCATTTGGTACGTGTACATCGGCTTCTCTGTTTTCCAACAACGTGTTAAGAATGTTCTTCATATCTCTGTTTTCCTCAGATACGGTATCTATCCTTTCTGTTAAATGTGTATTTGTCTCTAAAACTTCCTGCATTTTCACTTTTAGGGATTTGATGTCTTTTGATTGAACATCTGTCCTCTCTTTAAATATTTGATTTTCTTCAATAGTCGTATCTAGCTTTTGTTTTACAGTCTGTAATTCCTGGTACAAACGTTCAAACTGCTCTGAAACCAGACGAACAAAAGGATTTGGTTTTTAAACATTACAATTTCTGAATTATTTGGTCTTTGATTGTATAATAACCAAATATTTCTTAAATATATTCCAATGTTCAAGGCCAAGTGGTGAGCTATAGTCATAACTCTATGTCACTAAAGGATAGTTGTCTCAACGGCAATCGTGTCATTCTTTTCATTTTTATATTGTATTGTTCGACTGGTGTATCTTAAATTATTTATTTATCTATAAACCCATTCGCTTCAAAAGTACATATACTAGTAAATAATATTAAGATACAGTAGGTGGAGTTTCTTATAGAAAAAGGACCAAAATTACAATCAACTTATGTAAAACGAACCTGTAATGACTGTCAACTTGTGATTGACGTCATAATTTCCTGTCAAAGTTGCCGATGCATAATGGAAAGGAAGTGTCAGCAAAACAATATATATTCCTAACAACATGGTGTCTGTTTATTATAGACTGAGACCTAAGTTGTACATCTTATCGTTACGATTAAATATATACAGGTCAATGCAAATGTCACGAAGATCATTATAACATAAGATCATTCTCAAGATATATTGCAATGCCTTACAATCCTGCGTTTAAAAATTCAAGCATTGAACATTAACTTTAAAAAGATTTCAACATTTAGATGAACAAATAAGATATAATGCAGGTATTCAAGACTCATTATCTCTTCATACACATTAAAAAAAAGTCAACAACAAAATAGAATGTTTTAGCGCTTGAGATGTATTGCTTTAATGAAATATTATAAAGTTTATAATTGAGTAAAGAGGAAGCTATCAAACTAAGAGTTCTAAATGGTGAAGTTGAATGATTCCTTTTTTACAATCAAGAGTAGTTGGTTGACCCCTTAAGAATACTTGTATCTATTTTACAGAATACGACGGATCTATTCTAATTGTTTCAACATGTGGATCAGGATCTGCCTACCCTTCGAACTACTGTTATCACTACTAGTTTTGTAAAATGGTACTCGTGTTGCTCTTGCTTTAGTTTTTATTGTATTTATCTGCGTATACATATTTGATAGGAGTTACATGAAGGATGTCATATGTGGAGCAAATATGTGCACCCTAACGGAGCACGTGGGGTTATCTTTGGTTTCGGTTGGGTTCGTGTTGCTTAGTCTTTAACGTTTGTATATTGTACAAAGGTTTATCCTATAGACCTTTCTTTGCCATGACGTTTTCAGTTAATTTCAACTTATGAGTTTGAATGTACCTTTAGTATCTTTTGTTTATTCTTACAATGAACAATTTTACTTTTGGTATATTGAGTTTTTTTTTATTGGCTTTTTTTTTCTGTGAAATGCGCTAATTGCTTCATAGAATGTTGATTTTTGTTTTATACTTCAACTTTGTTTTGAATTTTCGCTTCTAACTGTTGCGCCACTGATCAGACTTTTCTGAACAAAACGAGTGGTCCACGTTTAAAGCTTTGTGTATTCCTTCTTTCCAACGATTATATCGGAGAATGCAGAGACCATCGCATCGTGCATTTTAATTTCTGACTTTATACTTTTCACTTATTTCGATTAAATCAACCAGTATTTTGCGTTGTCACTGATTTAATGTACTAAAGATCACGGAAATTCCTAAAACATTAAAATGATGTTCTCAAATACAAAAAAAAAAAATGTCCCAAAGGGCATCAGTTTGCTCCCTTTTCAACTACCATTGTTTCAATTCTTGTTAAAGCAGACATTGTTTTTTATAGGTTAAATTTGACATGCTGATCAATAAGATAATTTAGAAAATTTGTGATTTATTTGCGTTTAGTAGTGTTGTCTAAGAGATAATTTTGTAGTAACACGTTGAAACAGATGCGCTGTCACATTTATAGGTAATTCTTTGTGCATAAAGCAAACAGAAACGTGTCATGTCTTTTGTTAAATTTTCATTGTTTCGGACGTTATATGCTAATACTAAAATTTTGGTGTAAGCATTTGAAAACATTACCCAGAATGCAATATATTCTTCAAATTTATTTCATTTCAAAAACAAAAGAAATCAAAATAATAATAAGAAAAGAACTTTTAATGTTTTATACATCATAAAGAAATACTCCAGCAAATGTATTGTAAGGACCATATCCGTTCAAAGTTGGTGTTCCTCCATTTACATGCCTTATCCAGACTATATCTCCCCTCTGCAGTGATTGTACAGTTGTCTGGCTGTCCATGTCAATCTTATTAGATGAACAATACACTACCGAAATCTGAACACCGTTTTTGACCATTTCAATGTATGCTTCTACATCTGTTGCAGTCATAATGGTATACGATAACAGATAAACACCCGTAGTAGGTACAATGAAATGCCCATGTCTGACGTCATAAGAGTTTCCAATATTTGTATACACTGTATTGTATTCAATAACTTGATGCGTACCAAGTAAAACTAGTCCTCCTGTTAAAGCAACACTAAAAGCTACCTTACTAATGGTTGGTGTTGTTGTTGTGACTGTAGAGAGAATATTAGTATTAAAATCAATGTTTTCAGTCGCATAGTCCAAGTGCATATGCTATAGATACAAAAGAAATATACAGAGGAAAAAAATCATTAAGTATAAAAGGGGGCTTGTATCATCAAGCGAAATTCTTTTCATATTCGTTAATATGATTACTAATGTTTTTCAGTAACTAACGTCGAGAAAACACAATGGGTAAACCACTGTTTTATCGTTGTGTTGGTGTTATAAAAATGACAAATTATAACAAAATATAATTTCTATTGTACTATTCCCAAAATAAGATAAAACAAATTATATATAAACCGGATTTATTTAAGCTGTAGAATTCAAAATATTGATTCATTTTGTCAGGAATATGCGTATCAATGTTGAAAGAAATCAGATTTAATTTGATTGGATTGTTGTCATATTTATACATTCTCATTTATATTCTTAATATCATTTTAAGTTACATAATATAAAAAAGAAGATGTGGTATGATTGCCAATGAGACAACTATCCACAAAAGATAGTTGATAAGTTTGAAAGATATGAGACGAATTTATCAATGAATGACTGTAAAATTTGTTTCTGTCTAAGAAGAAATAACATTAAAATATGGTGCACACTGAATAACCCGTGTAGCGTGTTATTCTTATATCTGCACCAAATTTGTTATGTTATTTCGAATAGACAGTAAAAATATTACAGTCATTTCTTATAATTAAATTCTAAATTCAACTTTCAGCCGGAGTAAATCTTGAAAAAAACGTTGACTGTCACGGTCACATGACAAAATTATGTATAAGAGCTGATAAACATAACAATTTCAGCCAATCAGAGACGCGTTACATCCAAAATTAAATTATTTATTAATACCACTAAATATGGTCCGTGCGTCTGAAGAATTTGTTTGCATACGTTCATTAAGAACGATAAAACCAAATGAAAGCTAGTAATGTACAAAAGACGTAGTAAAATTAGCAGCTTTATCACAAAAAGGACACGAAAGGATAAGCGACCTTTTAATTTAAGTTTCCCAGTAATACTGTAATTTTTCAAAAGAAAACCAGCAGTGGGTCGATCAAATGCTAGCAAATGAAAAAAAAAGTTGTGCGTCCGAACCATTTGTCTATATTTACTCGCATATGAGTATTGCCAGAACCCCTAAATTTGAAAGCGAGGGATGCGAATAAACGAAGAAACGTTAGGAGCTATATGACACTAAGGACATGAAACAAAATAGTAGAATTTGGTTAAATAAAATTGAGAATAGAAAATGGAATGTATCAAAGAGACAACAACCTTACCAAACCAAAGTCAACTTTGTTTACAAAACTTAGAATTTTCGAAAAACTAAGGATTTTCTTATCCCAGGCATAGATGACATTAGCCGTATTTGGCACAATTTTTTGGAATTTTGAATACTCTATGCTCTTCAACTTTGTACTTTTTTAGCTTTATAAATATTTTGCATATGTAGACGAAACGTGCGTCTGGCGTACTTAATTATAATCCTGGTACCTTTGATAACTATTGTCTAATGGAATCGAATCTTAATTTCTTTTAAATAATTAATCAACGGTAAATTGAAGAAAGAAACAAATAATGTTATATCAGGTGCCTGCATTTCAGTAGTAGTCTTTAAACCCTGACTTTCATTGACAAATTAGAAAAAAAATATGTTTTGATGGAAGTCCTCACATATAAAATATGATTTTAAAATAGCAAGCTAAAAAAAACGGGCTAATAAGATATGAACTTACAAGTATTCTGAAGGAGTCTTTTTTGTAAATGAGTACTTTCCTTCATCATCTTGGACCCATTTAACTTTTGGACCATCTTTACATGTTCTTCGTCCTTACTATATAATTGTTTGTTAACGAGGTTATCATTTTCTTGTTGCAAAAAGACCTCTTTGGTTGGTGTTTTGGCTTTCCTATTTAAAGTGTCAAAGTTCCAATCTGGATGTCTAAAGTTATATATAGTCTTTTTGATAACATAGTTCCCCTCTTCTAATGCGTGTACTCTGTCTAAAAGTTCTGCATTTGTCTTTGATGTCGAATGTACAACCAGGCGAAGTTTTGTATTATCCTTTTCTAATGCATTCATCTTCTCCATTAAGTTAACGTTCTGTTCACTCGTCGAGTCTAGTTTTTGATTAACCTGGATAAGATCCTGATTCAAATGTTCAAACTGTCCTGAAATAGAAAGAATCAATTTCAATTTTTAAATTTGTGAGTATATATCCCTAATGCTCAGCATTTGGCAATACGTTTTGTCACCTTAACATTAGTTAAAAAGTTCTTTGATCGTTTGAATAAGTTTAGCATTTTCAAATATTTTGGCCTCGAACATCACTTAATGTTTAAACTATCATATAATGAAACTAATCAAGTTAATCAATTAAGTTCATGTAAAGCTTTGATTCCTTGCCCTTCTTTTTTTCTTTTTTTGTCAATATATTTTGTCCAGTAACAATGGGTGAATTGTTAACACAAAGAGTTGTCAATAAAAGAAACGTGGAGCTGTTGAAAAACAATGTTATTAATGTGACAGAAAACTACATGCATTCAAATACTCTCATTGGAATTGAACTGTGAGACTAAAAGATCGAATATTTTACTCTTGTGGTCCTTGGAGTTTATATTCAGTATTACAACTTCTGACTTAAGTTTTTAAATTTTCACGAATGTTACCTACCAAATAAGATTATTTAACGACTTTAAAATAAGATAAGCAACACGACAGTTGTTACATGTTGAGAAGGATCTGCTTACCCTCCGGTCTACCTGATATCACTTCAACTTTTTGATTGGGTTCGTGTTGTTGTTGTACTCCTTTTTGTGACATTTTGTTCACGCATGATTGTCAATATAATGGAATTTAATGCAACTGTCGGACAAGTGAGAGGTTAAGTGCTATAAAACGAAGTTCAATCCATCACTTCTTGCATTTGTAAATGCTTTTATAAAGTCAGGAATATGACAGTGTTGTCAATTCGTTTTATGTGTTTTCTCATTTGATTTTGCCATGTAATTAGGGACTTTCCGAATGAATTTTTCTCGGAGTTCCGTATTTTGTGATTTTACTTTTTATCCAATCTATTTGTTTGGTCGAAACTTACATTTAAATTGTTTACTATTCATGACTAAGTAACATGAAGATATATTTTTACCGCAGTAATTATCACTGGAAGGATCAGATGGGTACAACAATATTTAGCTAAAGAGGGGTTATAGATGCCAAATGGATTTTTCATCTCAAATCAAAGAAAAACTGAAATCGTCATGGCAAAAATTTTAAAGACAACTAAAAGACCACTAACTGTCTACAGTTTGTAACATAGAAAACTAAAAACTGAGCAAAACGAAATCTTCTTTTTGATAGTTTCTAGTACATTATTTAAATGAAACATAAGATATAGAAATATGTGGTATGAGTGCCAATGAGACAGCTCTCCATCCAAGTTACAACTTATAAAAGTAAACCATCATAGGTCAACGTACGGCCTCCAACACGGATCCTTGGCTCACACCGAACATCAAAGTATAAAGTGCCCCAAAAATTACTAGTATGAAATCATTCAAGCGTGAAAACCAACGGTCTAATCTATACAAAAACGAGAAACAAGAAACACGTATGAACTACATAAACAGACGACAACTACTGTACATCAGATTTCTGACCTAGGACAGGTGCAAACATTTGCAGCGGGATTAAACGTTTTGATGGTACCAAACCTTCTCTTTTTTTCTGAAACAATAGTATAACATCACAAAATAAGATCACATTTTAAAATTCTTACATAGATTGTTTTTTAATCAGATGAGCATTTAAAGAGGGTATTAATGTTTTGTTTTAATACATTTTCAAGCGTTACGATTGATTTAACCATGGTCTTTTCACTATAATAGAGTAATCACGGGTTATTACAATTACAGAAATTACTAATACGTACTCCGTAAGATAACCATTTGTTGAGCAATGTCATCAGCATCGGAAGTTGGAGTCCCTATTGAATACTGAATATAAACTCCAAGGATCACAAGATTAATGTATGCAACCATTTTGTTTGGTATGGTTTGAAATCAGAACGATCTGTCATATTTTATCTTGATAGGTATGTATAAGTTCATTACTAGTAGATAAGTACATGTATGTGTCAAAACTTCATGAGATTTATATTTTACTATTTAACACTCAACGCGAAAACAATATGTAACAAAAAAATGTATATTTCACAAATTGATTATTAGTTTTTCTGATAATCCACTTAATCAGATTTATGAATTTGGTGTTACCATTTAAAATTTACATAAATTTTGTATTATTCATTTGTTTCTAAAATGCGAAAACAATGAAGTAGATTTCGAATTCAAAATTATCAAACATAATATAGAATATTTGAAACATTCAGTCAATCTAGGAAGTACCGTGGATTCATTATTATTCGTTGGATATCCATTTTCATAGGTTTCGTGGGTACATGTCCACGACGAATTCAAATGATCAACGAATTACAAAATTCCATAGGCTTTGTATGCGGAGATTAACAAAACCACGAATACATCTCAGTGAAATCAACATAGCTTTACATAGGCTACGGAAGCATTTTCGAAGAAATGGTCTCTCTCAAAAAAAGGGGCGAAAGATACCAGAGGAACATTCAAACTCAAAGATAAAATAAAAATGCCAAAGCCCTGGATAAAAAAAGAAAAAGACAAACAGACAAATGTTAAAGTCATAAGAAACCTCAAATTAAAAAAAATAATGCATATGTTTTTTTTATAACTCAATGGATAGTTTTCATTATAAAACTTAAGTACATATACTTTTTTCAGAAAAAATTCTTTAATTTGTTCATATTTAGAAGAAGTTTACTTTATTTTAATTGCTTCCTTCCAGGGAGCAATTTCCCGACATATTTTTCGTATGCAAAGTGACCTCAGTGTGACCCATCTCGTAAAAATCCGGTGATCGCAATACGCATGGATGTCCTTCAAATAAACAAATAAATATCTGATTGTATATGTTAAACACGTGCTTAATATCCTTGCTTTTTTGTTGATTGTTGACAAACAGATGACAATGGTTTTAAACTTCGGCTTCAAAACACGAACTTCAATTACTTGTCATATTTTCACAACAACACTGACCGATTGAAAAAAAAATTGATGATTATTCGAAATTTATGCGAAAAAAAATGATAAAATCGTGCACAGAAAACTAAGTTTATGATGTTTGTATGCATTGGTTCAAGAATTGGAATAACAACATTTTTCACCGGTCACTCGTTTCATATCAATGAAAATACTCTAACGGACTAAACATATATAGATATTAGAAGATATGCCAATCATATAAGAATACTAAATGAAAATATTACAATTTACCTGCAGTACAGAAGTAATTAAAAAAAAACATCCAAAATTTTATGCAATAATGTATAAAACATTTTACCATTCCAAGATAATGGCAGTTTAACAGTTCATCAATGTTACGTTGAACATTAGGTACAACTACGCCCCATTCGATGGCTTTTATACGGCACCAGTTTACAGTACTTGCCTATTCAGTAGGAAAATTACGACAGGTTGCATTTCATCGGTCACCACAGGTCTAGTGGAAAACAGTTAATAGATTGCTAGTATTTAAAAACTTCTCGCTTAACATAGCCATTATAACGTTACAATAAGAAGAGTAAGTTTAATATCATAAACACTCCACAAAGAGGACAAAGGAGTAGGGGCAATAAGCGCCAAAATCGACCCCAATTTTCATTAAGAAATAAAGTTCCTTCAAAGTCAAGTTTTACCAACTAAAATAATCATAATAAAGTGTGATTTAGGAAAACATGTTATATTTGACAAAAATCACGTTCCGTGACTTTATAATAGAGCTTTCTTACAAATTGACGAAAGGTACGTATGCTTGACGAATCATACGTAAGACTCGTTTAAGGGATCCTCATTTTGACATATTTAAATAATAGTCGTGGAACTTCGGACAATTATCCTACATGCAACGATTTTTCTTGAGATATATTAAGGACTTCGGGATGTACGATAGGTTAAAATATGATACCACCAGATCGGAGGAGAAAACACTTCAAAATATCCTAAATATAGAGTAGTCAGACGAAAATATTTCCCCTAATAGACTAGAAACCGGCCCCTCCCTTACTCTTCAATATTTCAATGTTGCACTGTTTAACCTAAAAAATTCTCAAAGCAAATACATTGTCTTCTTCCCTTACAGAAAAATAAGAAAAACCAAAACACAAATACTTCCTTGATTCAAAATTACAACACTCAAAATAATAAAATGAAAATGAAGAAAAAAAGATGATCTTCATACTATGCCATATGCTGGTGCTCGTTTAATAACTTTTGAATCACCGCCTCTCCCCTGATAATATTCATTGTCCCCCCCTCCTTAATATGTTGGAGCAATGGAAGGGTTGTTTTACCTTATAATTACGTTTTGCCTATAGTCCTGAACATTCATGAAATATTAGACACTGGACTATAAGTGACAACTTCGCGTCTATCTTCCAAACAAGTGTACTGTTAAATCGTCATTATAAAATGCACAATATATATGGTGCAAAATTGTAGATTAATTTTCCTGATATACAAAATCTGTTTTTTCTAGATTTATTCAACATTACTTTTTAAAAACATTGTAGCATCATTTTTTTTTTTATCAAATCTCGATATTCCACTTTGATAATTTTGCTGAAAGTAAACTATAAAAAATAAAAATAAATGTGAATCTTGTCGTTAAATTTAGACTAACGTACTTTAATAATGCCATTGAAATGTTAATCGTGAAACTCGTGCTTAAAAAAATCCCGCGGAAATGTGTGTACTCGTGGTTTACGTAAGTAACGTATCGGACGGATGTGTATTTGACACTATTTATTCTGTTTGATTATATTAAAATCGTGTATTATTTACGATATTATTATTTTTGAAAAATAAACTTGATTAGAAAAGAATGAATGCTGTTTTACTGGATAAAACAAAGACCTTTTTAACTGTTATTGTGGAAATGAAATACGTGCTCCCTTTACGTTCGTTCGTACCTTTTGTCAATTTGTAAGAAAGCTCTAATAGAACTTCGAAAACGCAATGGTTTGTAATTAATCAATTTGTAGATCATAGTAGAATTATTCGATCTTTTTAATCTCAGCTCTTTTTGTCCAGTAACAATAAAATTAAAATGTATTCAACTGCAATGAAACTATCCTTAGTCATGCTAGTTAAACAAAGATCAGATTTTTGATTTAAAAAATTCCAGGTTTCACTTTTTCAATCAATTATTTTGAGCATTTTAACGCATTAACATTCCCTCAGGAATTCGTTTTCATTTAAGAGTCAGACTTTCTTTGAGATCTCTTTAAGCCATTTTGATATAGTTCAACTTGTACATCGGTATTTGTACATCTTGTCTTTCAGATGTTTTGATTTGAACATTTCTAATAAAGTTTTAACTATTTACACCACTAGGTAGATGCCACTGCTGGTGGACGTTTCGTCCCCGAGGGTATCACCAGCCCAGTAGTCAACACTTCGGTGTTGACACGAATATCAATAATGTGGTCATTTTTATAAATTTTCTGTTTACAAAACGTTGAATTTTTCGAAAAACTAGGAATTTTCTTATACCAGGCATAGATTACCTTAGCCGTATTTGGTACAGCTTTTTGGAATTTTGGATCCTCAATGCTTTTCAACTTTGTAATTGTTTGGCTTTTTAAATATTTTGATATGAGCGTCACTGATGAGTCTTATGTAGACGAAACGCGCGTCTGGCGTACTTAATTATAATCCTGGTACCTTTGATAACTATTAACCAGAAACGAATTTTTGAAGCAGCTATCTCATATTTGAGATCAATTGTATAAACTATATCTTCATTGAGAACATTATCTGCTTTCACAAGGTCATTTGGTTAAAATGTAAATATAACTTCTAAATGTTTTCGGGTTCATTTAGTAGATGCTCTGTATAGATTGCTCGGCTTGCGATTTTATTTAATGAAGTTTTGTTTTTTATCTCTTTAAAAGAAGGACGAAAGATACCAGAGGGATAGTCAAACTCATAGATAGAAAATAAACTGACAACGCCATGGCTAAAAATAAAAAGACAAACAGACAAATAATAGTACAGAAGAAACAACATGGAGGGTGATATCAGGTGTCCCGGAAGGGTAAGCAGGTCCCGCTCCATATTTGGCACCCGGCACGACACTAATTATAGATCAAAGCAGACCTATCTCTTGTTCGATGTTTTTTTCACATTCTGTTATTGCTGTTATTTCAAGTTCTAATATTGCTGTTATTTCTAGTCTTAATCCCCTAACATCGTTGTATCAGTGATTTGTTTATTGATCAACGTTTCTTTCGTATTCAGTTTGTTCTGTATTTTGAAAAATGCGTTATAATACGTCTCCTATACAACGCTACAGTTTAACAATAATGCACGTGCATAACTGCATTGTCTCGTTATTCGATTTATGTACAATGTATACTATCTGTTCACGATGACGAGTTTATTGTTCTTTTTTCTGGAATCAGAGTTATATAATTATATACGTTATATAGAACACGTAAGCAGACAATTGATTTGCACGTCCTTCCGTGTTTTCATTTTTATGACCATACCAGCCTGGTTACGTACAGAGTAGATGTCTCTGGTAATGTTGTTATACTTGTAAATCAATGAGAACATAGCAGGGATTTCTACATGGTAAATATAGACTATTCCCGAAATAGGTCAACACCAGTACGTTCTGATGTTTGAGATTTTGGACATGGACATTCACCCTTGTCTGATTAGGTGATTGTCGGGTACAAAATGCGTTTAAGCGACATGATTGTTGAATATTATTATTAATTCAAACTGAATAAGTTATGATGCTGTAGATTCTTGACGTGAACATTCACACTTGTTTGATTAGGCGAATGTCCATAATAAAATGTGTGTCAGCGACACGGCTGTTGACATTACTATTAATTCGAACTGAGATATTGACAAAGCATGTGTATACAGGCATCTACTTGCATTTCAGTTATTTCTATTTTAGTAGTGGGAGAATTAAATTGGTGACGACGAATATAACTTAATGTTGACTGCTGCACCCCTATTTGTAACATTTTTACCAATTATATATGTTTGTTTTGTTCACACATCGTTGTCAATATAATGGAATTTAAAGCTACTGTCACACAGTGGGTGGTTTACCTAGCTTTAAGGCCAGGTTTAATTCACAATTTTCTACATAAGAAAATGCATGCACCAAGTCAGGAATCTGACAGTTGTTATCTATTTGTTTGATGTGTTTGAGCTTCTGATTTTTGCATTTGATTAGGGACTTTACGTTTTTCAGTTTCCACGGCGTCCAGTACTTTTGTGATTTTACTATTATTCCAAGTATTGTGAGGATATGATGAAATAATGAAAGAACTAATTTGATATACACAATTCAAAACTCTTTTTTATTTCGGAATATGATGAAACTTATATTAACTTGAATAATATTGATATCACCCCGGTTGTCTAATACAGAACAATCGTCATAAGTTGTATTACACATACAAATTGTTTTCATTACTAAGTGTGACACATTTACAAATACAGTAGCGTATGTTCACGTCATTGGAAAGTTGTCTCGTTGTCAATTATACCAAATCTTCTAGAAGATGTTATATAAAGGAAGCATTTGAGTAAGTGCATTTGCCTGTATTTCATTCTTTTAGAAAATATTGCATAGTGTTTCAGGTATACTTAGATCTTCGTAGCTTTGGATTGAGATTTAAAACTGTAAACTTAATAACCAATTATATCAAATGGAAGCATATTTAACTGTAAACTTTACTACAAATGAAACCGTTATAAGCACGGGACTACTATAGACGATATACAATCAACTCAACAGTTTCTACACTAAAACATGATCTAGCATCGTTCAGAATGATCATCTGCTCGTTTTCAATGCGCATGTGCATTACTTAGTAAGAATTAGCGAAATATTTTGCGTACATAATTTAAACTTTAATAAACTTGATGTAATATAAAAAAATCATCGCGTGTTAGAATTTCTAAAAGTAAAATTTCATATTTCTGGTCAGGTATGTATATCGTTAATTAATATATCGAGACTTCATGAAAGTTATAATAGTTACCACAGGTGCCAGGCTTATAAATTGGTACGCCAGACGCGCGTTATGTCTACATAAGACTCATCAGTGACGATCAGATCAAGATAGTTAGAAAGACCAACAAGTAAAAAGTTGAAGAACATTTGAGGACCCGAAATTCCAAAACTGTTCTGCAAAATACGGCTTAGGTAATCTATGGCTAGGATAAGAAAATCTTTAGTATTTCGGATTATCATAACATATAAAAATCGTTCCCACTGAAATAAATTCCTACATTTAAAAATATTTTGTATTAAAGAAAAACATAGATGACAAATGCGGAAATGCGTCAAATGTGCTTTAACACATTAAAGATCGCAGACTTTAAATTATCATATTCTCATAGCTTGTTTTTTCCATTTTTTCCCAGTAATTGCTATCTTGGTATAAATGGACAACAATTAGTTAAATATGGCTTCTTATTTATCTCCTTATTGTCCGACATCAAGATTTCTATCGTATTGGTCGGTCTCCTGAATTTTGTTACTAAGATCTTTTGTTGATGAAACATATTACGTGGAGATAATTCATTAATTAATTTGGTACTATTGGTATAGACATTCAGATGGGATTTCAATGCCAGCAGAGAGATATTTTGGTATTGCATTTTGTATAATCGCATCAAATATACCATCTGTATTGTTTGTTTTTCTCCGATTACCGAACTTAAAGTAAAAAGTCAATTTTCAAATGGCAATATCAAGGACATAAACACTTCAAACAATTGGTAAACAACAGTCATATTCCTGACTTTGTACAGACATTAATACAAGTCTTGATTCACATTTAGCGGACGCATTGCATAATTATTTTACCTTCCATCAATCGTACAATTAAGGATGTTCGCTACTCTGTTTAAAAATAACAAGTTTTTTAAAAGACTGTTATAAAATGAAAGTATCTAAATAAAGAAACTAAAAAAGCAGAAAAAAATGGAGGGTCCGTGTGCTTGTTTTCGAGATATAAGCCGTTGAAAATTTGGCGGGAAATCATTCTCTCTACATTTTTCTACACTTGACTTTGGCACCTTTTTTGTTTAAAAAACTATGAAAATATAACAAGGATTTACTAAGATTTTGAAATATGGCTTTTTAAATAATATTTGATAAAAATATGAAAAGAAAAGAAAGGGTTAGTGGGCAATTTTTTTAAAATGTCAAAACATGGGTAAAACCAGAGGATTCCGAAAATCTTGCAAAAATTCAAAAAGTAGAGGAATAAACATCCTTAAATTTTATGCAAATGAAGACCATTTTGTTATGCCCCTGTTTCCTATATTTACAGATATTTGCGAAAGACAAAAAGTTTTTTTGTGACTTCTAAGTCTTATAATTAATTGTCGTTATTGAATGTTCCTTAATTATTATTTCTCTAATGTTTTTGCTTTGTTTTTGTTTGAAAGACGGTTATGACAAGAAAGGCGGGTGGTGAAGTTGCAATAAATTTGGTCATTTGTTTTAGGTATTAATGTTATATAGCTCTTCAACTGGTTCGGTACTTATACATCCCTCAGATTTCAAATATTTGGCTTTGAGCATTCATGATGAAGGTAAATCAAGAAAAGCGCTTCCGACGCAAGAAATTATCAAACGTGTTGTTTTCATTTCTTTTTACAAAAGATGTGTTGATTGTCAAATCGTGCAAATAACATAATATGGTTTTTATCATATCGAAACAAAGAATGCTATCAACAATTGAAGTAAACTCATAGCACTCAGCCACCTGATATGAAATCAGGTGGTTCTGCACTGCATATCTCTGGTTGTTTTTCAAAGAAGTAGTAAATAAAGACATTTTAAATGTACAAAATAATTAAAATCAAACTAATTGTACATGTTGTACTCAACCTGGTATTATGAAATCAAGCTGTTCTGTACTACAAAATCGATGGCAGACAGAACCGCATAGAAATACAGAAAGGTGTAATAATGTTTGTTTCTCAAAACAACTTTTGTTAAAAAATTATAGTTCACTTCGTTGTTTAGTACTTATCTTTTTTGTACGGTTAAAGTAACTTTTAAGTCAAAATATACAAAGGAACATTCAAATTTCGTCATTGAAGGTAACTTGCAACGCCGCCCTGGCAAATATCAAATGACGACAAAAATACAACTAAATTCCGAAAAAATGAGATAGAAAAGTAAAGACTGATTAACACGAATCATACATAAACATTGAAGGGGGTCTTATCTGGTGCAGTGAAGTAAGTAGATCTTACTCGACTAGTTGCACCTGTTTTTTTTTATTTTGAATTCGGTAATGAGGTTCATTAATATTCCTTATGTCAAGAGCAATAAAGTTAGGACGGTACTGTGGTAAAGACTATAAACATTTTTGTGACACAAAAATTGAAAGACGTAAACAGGAAAAGCTGGCTAACAGAACAACATGTGGATAAGTGTTTTGGTCGCAGCCAAATTTTGTTTTCCTGGCTTTGAATGACTATCACAATGAAAAGCATATCATCGTAAAAACACATTAAAAATCGTGATCTGATAATCCTAATTTTATTCATAGTTTTGTTATGTTCGTTTTTCATCAATTAAAATGTTTTTTTTTAATAATTGTAAAGCTGTATTTTGTCCTTGTAGTGCATAACACACAATTCATGTAACCACGATGCAGGAACAGAGAATTGCAGGTTTATTTTTTTTTATATTTATATACTTCCTTTATTCTTACAATAGAGACAACTGTGACAATATCGACAGAGTTGGAAGCGACAAATAGTCAAAAGATTAAGAAGATTTTGAGTTAATGTACTATACATTTAAAAGAGTTTCCTGTATAAAATTTGCTGTATATTATATTTATTCATTTACTTTTACATTTAATGACCAATGTCTTTATCAAATAAAGTTGAAATCTGGGACATACAACAAAGATGATACAAAGTTGAAAGGAGTCGGAACTAGGTCACTCCATGTTTGTCAAAAGCTTGTTTAAGTGTTAAGTATATTATCATTTTTTCAGATTGAAGGTGTAATACCACCATTGATTTTTCCCTGTTAGTCTTTGTTAAATTTTGTTAAATTTGCACTTTTAAAAAAATGTGCAGATTAAATCTTTGTTTTAAATAAAGAAATACTTGGCACGAGTAAAGTTTTATCCTGTCCAGTATTATAGAAAAAATTCAAATAACATTTCCTTGTTATAAGACAATAACCGTCGCTGGAAGTTAACCAATCAAATGTCTCCCCTTATTTAACCTGTGTACAAGCATTAGTAACCAAGTAACCTCAAGTTTACAAAATATTCTATAGAAACCCCTAATAAAAAAACGTGTTTTGAAATACCCAAGACATATATTAAAGACACATAAAAAATGTTTTACTGCAATACAATGTAGGATTAATTACCTACAACTGTCAAATTCAAGGGAATATTTTTGTTCGACCTATTTTCGTATATAACCGAATGTGACGTACCATGATTTGGTGGTATTACATCTGAAACATTATCATGTTTCTCTTAAATTTTTACTTTTTGGTTTTAATATTTATTTTCATTTTTCACGTTTGTTTCGGGTAGTGTATAAAGACAATAGCATGCGTACTAAATAAAAATCTCAATATCTAAGCAAGGAAAAAACAAGCAATCGTTTTCTAGTGGTAGTCCACATTTTGCGCCGAACATCAGAGTCGGCCAATTTAAAAAACAATACACGTAAAAGATGTGTTGTTGATACTGTGCTCGTTTTTATTATGTTATATTCAATAGACGCTTAGCAAATCAGTCGATATTTCTAAGATTACAAAAAGAAATTGCAGATTGAAGCGCTCCGCGTCCATCATCCTGTTTCTCATAAATACAAAACATTCAAAAATAGCTATTTTGAATTTGGTTTCATTTCATACGACACTTTTTTGGACACAATTTCATCAGACAAGTTTTAATAATATACTAAAATATCGGTCGCAGTTGACGCAGTATTGTTGCGAAAAATAAATTAGTGTCCTCCATTTTAAATTACACGAACCTTCCTTTATGAACTCAAAAACATCATTTTGTATTTTAACACCAGGAACTTTTGCTAGTATGACAGACATGCTCTTCTGCCAAATACAAACAAAATTTTCTCATTTTTTTACAAATGAAACAGATGTATCAAAACTAATATTTGCAAGTAAAAGAAACCGCAAATCTAAAAGAGGCACTAGCTACAAGATATATATATAAAAAAATAATATGTTATTTTCTTTGCTCAATCATAAAATGAAATGGAAAAAAGTGAAACAATAATTCGCTTTAGCAGCCAGTATGGTTTGATTTTGTCAAAATAAGCTAAAAAAATGATTTTGAATTATTCACTTGAAAGTGAATAATTCGACCCCATTGAATCCGTATTGATGTGAACATCATTTTAACCCCTTAGCTTGGGATGGATACCACGTGAATTGTCATACCTGCCAACTGTCACTTTTTGTCTGAGCAATTTTGTCCACAATTTAAACAAAACAATTAATTTTACAACTACTCTAGGCTTTTAAAAGTATGGAGAAACAACATTAAAACATATTTGCAGGCCCCTTGAAAGTTTTTTATGACTATGACAGCCATATGGCACGCAAAACCCCCATTGACATTTTGAAAAGTTGGCAGGTATGAATTATTGTATGTGTAAAGTTTAAAAAAAAAAGAATGTCAAGATTAAAAGTGAAATAATTCATTAGATTGACTGATTCGATGCACAAAACAAACTTTCTTCTACAGGTAAAAACGATGATAAACATTAATTACAACAGCATGAGTTTGCTTAATCTATTTATATCTATATTTATGTTTACGTCACTTATATGGTCATCGGATGACTTTAGAGGTCAACTCGATAGTTAATTAGATGCCCTCTAGACTAAAACACACACGAAACGTTCTGTCATGCCCGTGCTGTATTAATTGTTTATTTTAGACTTTTAATAGATCGGATATATGTTTATATTGTTATAAGTCAGTTATGAGAATTTGATTAAAATCGATGAACATGAATTTGACAGCTAGTGCTCCTTTAACACGGAAACACAAACAGACATTTTCAATTGCAAATTAATTACTTGTATACATAAGGTAGGATCATATTTGAAAATGAAAATTTTGCTAGTTTATTTCTGACAGCAGAGAATTTAGAGCTTACATAATTTTCATTTCAAATACAAGGTATAATCAGTTGTAATGATATTTGATGTAGATTTCTATTTTAATATTTGAAAAAATACGTTTTCATTGTTTTTTAATCATGTAGTTCAAACTCTTATAAAATTCGGTCTTAATCATGTTACCAAAATACTCTGCCATATTTTTCAAGATTGTTATCATAATATTATTAAAAATAGATTAATAAGATGCAAGCCAATGCAGTTATTAATTTTTGTTCAACCTATGATACATTTTTGATTACAAATTTAATGGGCAATACAGTCAAAAGATGCCCACTGTCATTCTGTGAAATATTTGTGATGATATCAAAACTAGTCACGGTTGCATGGCTTAATCAAACAGCGAAATATTCCAAAATATTCCAATAAAGTCTTCATAAGAAAATGTATGATTGTCAATGAAACAATTCTTCACCAGACACCAAATAGCGTTGAAGTTGGCAACTATAAGTCGCCAGGTAGTTGCTTGTGCTGCAAATTTTTGTAAGTAGAAATTTATGATATTTTGTCATCGACTTTCACGTATAATTACATAACCGAAAATATCAACATTATGTAATTAGGCTGGAATGGTTATAAAAATGTCACAAAGGAGAGAGCCTAAATCACAGGTCTGCTTTCTATAACAAATGTATACATAACTATGAATCCTGAATAATATGACTTACTTCACATTCTACAAATAAATGTGCAATACATTGAAGAATATGTAAATATATCACAAACTGTATCAATTGCTTCTGCGCCAGATACGCATTTCGACAATCAATGTCTTTTCAGTGTTGCTCGAGGCCAAATTATTTTCAAATCTAAAGCTTATAAAAAACGATGAAGGCGTTAAATCAAAAAGATAAAAAAAAATGTAAAGCCAAAGCCGGGCAAGGAATCAGAACTGTGCATGAGTGAGATCCTTAATCTTAACTAATTTCAAATATTTTGTAACAGACAATTTCAGTAATACAAAATCTGTATTTTCTTGTCAGTAATGGCTACGGGGCTAGTGTACCCTCGGGGACTTCCAGTCCACCAGCAAAAGCATCGATCTAGTAGTTGTAATAACATAAACGGTCCTAATAACTTAAAATAATTGATCGTTTATACATCGTTCAGGGAAAAGAACATTTGGGGTTGTCAGACTTATAACGTTTTATTTCAAATCAATTACTGTCTTTTAACTATCTATATCAATCTAAAAAGAATATATAGTTTCGGAAGAACCGTATTGAAGGTTGTATAAATCTTGACAAACTTTTAAAATCTGATAGTTGTTTTAGAAATAAGTACAGTTGATTTCCCTGGAATTATTCATTTTGTTTCAAGAACTAAAAACAACTTTCATGGTTTATGTGTTCTCGTTTTAATGTAATATAATTTGCATCTTTGTTGGGTTTTCTATAAACAAAAACGACACAAAGTGGATATTCAAAACTCATAAGGCTAACCACACCGATAAAATACGAAGTTATACAAACTATAAGGCCACACCAACACAAAGCCCATATAAAATGGGAGTGATGGGGACGGTCATCGCAAACAGAAAGGTGCAGTCTTATCTGATCCTTTTACAAATCAATATTGAAAAATTTTGATTTTTATTGTATGGATGCGTGTCATAAAATTCACAATTAAATATATGAAACGCCAATTTTATAATACAAATAAAAAGACGAAATATACTGAATATTTTTTTTTAACTAAACACTTGTGTCAATGGTGTTAACAAACACTTATTTGGATAAAAGACACATTATTTTTTTCAACCACAATGTTTAAATTCAATGATCAAAAGACTTTTACAACAATGACAACTTCCAAAATCTACAAATGATTTAGTATACGTACTTTAAAGAACAGCTGGCGTATTAGTGTTGGCACATGGGCAATGTTGCTGCATTTCTATTTTATTTCTAATTTATAAAGACTAGGAACAACCCGATATATGGACCGAAGACATTTGTGATTATTGACCGAACTTTCCGAAAGTGCGAAACCCAAATGTGTTGTACAAATCGTTAGGTAAAAATCATGTAAGTTAAAATTTAAGTTAATTTCGATTGACAATGTGTTTTTTTAAAAAGATTTTAAGTAATCTGCTATTAGAACAAAAGTCTGACCGTCATTTAAATTGGTTATATTGATTTATATTTTGCTATTGGTTTTGATTTGTAAATAAGTGAGCATCCACCGAAAAGAAAAGTTCATAGGTTGATTAAGGTCATAATCCAAAATAAAATGATTGTAGAAGACACCAATAACAGGATTTGAATTCTATTAAATTGATTGTCTTATTACATCAGATACACGTTTTTATGCAATCATTAATTCAAATGCTAGAACATTATTTTAAACAGAAAACAGACATGTCAGAGATAGTTCTAATGCTTGTTTAACATTATCAAAGGTGTGAACAGGAATGATCGTGGGGCATTAAATTATTCTAATCAACAAGTGTATTTTTGGAAAAGCTACTCAATGTACCAGATACTTCTATTACATATACATGTATTACCTACAGTGTCAAGTCTGCACGTACGTCAATGTTAATTTTGATAGTTTAACTTATCTACTAAAAGGAAGAGTGTAAATAAATAACAAAAATAGCAAAACCATTGAGTGCAATCATATGCATGTACAGATTCAGGAATCCTTCTAATTCATAAGTTGTCTTTGTAATATTTCAATGTGTTTTGTCATTTTGAGATTTCGATGTCAACGGCAGATCCTTGGTCTTTTCTGTTTAATTAAAACACAGCAGCACTCCACACGATTTAATGCTTGACTAATTGCATAGTCACCTGTCGAAAACACCAGAAGGGTTACACATATTGTAAATCCCAATATCTGTTTGTTTATTCCTTGATCGTCTATCTTAACCGATTTGTTAGATTTAATATCGGTAAACTACTGATTTGAAAAAAATGAATCAAAGTTATATGGACCATTATTTGATATGCCACAAGCATTTGGCAAATTAGAACGAAATAGTGACGATCAAATGAATAAAGATGAAAAAACAAAATCAAACACTTATTTGAAAATCATCGCAAACCGATAAATCAAATAAGATGCTACAAATACGACTAATGCGTTCTATCAAAGGGGTGGACAAGCCTTCGTGCTTTGAGCGAGTCAAACTGTTGAAAATATGGAATTTACTAAAAAACTGTATCTATATAGCATTTATACACAATTTCCCGACCGCTGGACTGGTGATGTCCATACACAGCAACGAAACGTCAATTGTCAGGTGGATGAAAACGTCAAGGCAAGTATTATAAGTATACCTCGAATACAAAAAAAAAAAAAAAATAAACGTCGAATCAAACATGAATTAGGAGAGCATTGCAAGCCAAAACTCGGGCTGATCTCAGAAAGAGTAAACAAATCATGTTCCACATGAAGCACCGGTCGTGTTGCTTATGTTAGTACACGCCCGGTAATACGTCTACTTCGGTAGTTAACTTTCGTGAAAAGGGACCGGGATTAATGTTGTAGTTACGACATAAGGAACATATTCGCTATCATCTGTGAAACGGATATTCCATAAATTTTGAAACATTTCTTTACAGATATTTGAAGGTTCACTAAAGACGTTTCTGACAATTTGATATCAAACTGTTGTTTACAATATACTCAAACTTAAAATGAAATGACTGTGATATAAGTCAACGAACTCTACCATATTTAAAATGAAATGACTGTGATATAAGTCAACGAACTCTACCATATTTAAAATGAAATGACTGTGATATAAATCAACGAACTCTACCATATTTTATTTGTTATTAGCAACACGACTTATGCAACTGCTTATCAAGTCATGAGTTATGAGGCAGAAAGACACAACTTATAGTAATCGTGAATTGGTTGACCACTACGATGTGCCTATGTTTCAACTTGCTAGCAAAATGTAGATATATTATAATAGATCAAGCGAAAGTCGTCTGATATGTAAAGTTAACGATAATGACATTTTGACTGACTGTTAGTTCAAATGGCTAGTGGTGCATGCATAGAAGCAAACGGCACCACCCTTTCAACATACCCAGTCTTGCATGGTTCCTTTTTGGATTCGTACGATTCCCTCATTTTTTGTATGTTACCTTAAATAATAGACTTTGAGATATTTGAATATTGGTAAACTCCTGTTGCCTAAAAAAGAAGGTTTGCCAATTCCACTTGTTGTCCCCTTGAATTCGAAAATCTAAAATTATTATAAATCTAATAACTAACATCCTTGAGCTATGTAGATGTGAATATGAGAAACAGCTATACTTAAAGAACTGTCTTAGAATTATTTTACATAGGCGTTAAAGCATCATGTAAATATCTTTTCGAATAAAGCTGTTGTTGCTAATATTCACACCAAGACGTATGCGTGAAATTGACATTTTAGTTCAAGTACGTAAATTTAGACACGATAATAACGATCGCGACGCCTGAGATTACTCCACAAATGACCTTTGAGTACTAAGATTTAATATTAACATGTTCATTTATCAATCAAATGAGCATGAATTTAAAAATAGTGAAAAAGTTTACCATTTTTGAAATTTCAGAGGGGAAATAATGGTTTTCATTTTACCTTCTCTTTTCATATATGTAATGTACTAAAACTATTATTATTCGGAGCTTGACCCGTGACAAAGATTGTTATGCTATTTACCCTGTTAAAACACCCTTTTTCAAATAAAACTGAAATACACAAATAAAAATCAAATGTTTTCTCACTGCCGTGTCAATGTTAAACGTACTAGGCAAGCAAACATCGTTAACCTATAGTTTACTGAACTTATTTCAATAAAAGTTATAAATATTAAATTTGTTGAATTATACTGGTTTTCGTGGTTTGATAATATAGATAGTGAATCAAAAGTTTTGAATGCCGACGAAAGAAAGATAAGATCACAAATATATTAGTGCAATATCCATGTATATGTTTATTAAAACGATGTCAATGTTGAGAAGTTTACAACTTTAATTTCTGTTTTATCAAATTTAATTTGTATGAAATTTTTCATTTTCATTTATTTATTTTGCTCATCATTCTCTTTTTTATACTTCTCTCTATTGTTTATTTTTTTTTTGCCTTTTAATTTATTCTCTTTTCTTTTCCTTTTTATATCATCAAAATCTGTATGTTATGTTTAAAAAAAAATAATCATGGTCATAGTTAACTTTATTATATCCTGAGTTTGTTCGGGGATATTCAGAAAGTGTTGAAAACATAAATGAATACTTCACTTCAACTTGGGAGGTGCATTATACTTCCACCGGGCAAACTGAAAAGAAAGAATATATAATTTTGTATATAATTGTATATAATTAATCATTTAAGAGTCTCCCATTAAGAATAGAATGGCGCTTGTATATATGTTTTAAATCTTTTAGTATTTCAGCTAATGATATTTTACTGTTAGTTTTAGTATACTATTAGTATATGTTTTATATATTTTTGGTGAGACTTTAATAAAAGAGTGCATCTCGAATCTATTTGATTTAAAATTTTCTACTTCGAATTATCTGATTTATTTGTGGTAGGTATACGCTGATTAGGAACCATAAAAAGACTTTAATGTCTTTGAATCATTTTAAATTATTGCATCAGATATACATGTTATAAAAGTAACAGCTTCGTTATTCGTTTCAAACGATAGAATACCAGATGTTTTTTTCATGTGCGGGGGATGACAGTGTCATGCCTTCGGGATGTGGTATTTGGGAAGTAAAAATAGTAAAGATATGGATTATAGGGGATTAAAAAGTGGGGATGTGGATTAGAGAAGTAAATAAATGGGATCATGAAAAAAGAAGGAAAAAAGTAGGAAGTCGGGAAAATTTGAATTAAAGAAGAATTTGGAAAATGAGCACCCCAGTGTCTACCCCTCTTATATGTTCGTAGGCTTAGTTATGTTTGGAAATAGTTAATCACAAGTTAACCACAGCAATTCCGAACTATTAACGAGTGGTGGTAATAATAAAATATACATATGCATCATATTTTGCAGCTGATATTTACCCATGCATATACATCATACTAATTATAGCTGCAAGTATTTGCATTATTATCTCTACTCGCTTATAAACTACAGATGATAGTCATAAAATTATTGAATCACTAGGATCAGCCATGGTTTTTGGAAATAATCAAACTTCGTAAAAGGCTTTGCTTGAATAAAAACTTATGAATTATAACGGAGCTACAGACTAACGAAATGATTTAAAGATAATCTTACCATTCTTTAGTTGGAAATACTAGTCTGTCATTTCAGTGAAATCCTTAATTCTGATACCCTCTGTCCAATGAAGGACCGTGGTCTTAGTAGTTAAAATTCTGTACTACTACAATGTAGCTTGTCAACATTGAGATTGTGAGCTCGAACACTCCACGAATTCAATCTCAATGGACTAGGTTTGTCAGTTTTCCCCTATCAAAGGTCGGTGGGTCTCTCGAGGAACTCTGGTTTCCTCCACCAAGAAAAACAAGACCCACAAAATAATGAGGAGAATTTAAAGTGGTGTTTTAAATACCAAAATTCAAAATCAAATCTGATGAATTAGAGCATATTGATTTCAAGGATTCAGCTTATAATAAAAGAGGGTTCAGTGAAGCTCCTCAATAGACGACATCCTGATTATATAATATATCGACAAGTTGACTTCTCATTGGTAACCATTTTTGGTACTCGATCAAGTTGGGGCAATTAAAAGAAGTAAAACCAAAGCCTAAACAATAGAAGTCAAATTTGGGGAATACAGTTATGTTTTCAGATGTTTTGACGAGTACAGAAACATAAAAATGGTTTATAATGTTTGAACTTGAGTTATACATAAATAAAACCACATCAAACATCAAGCCTTCTAAATTCTTTTCAGCCTTTTAAATGTCACACCAACTCTTCCTACTAACGTCATGTCTGAAGACAAAACTCACCAAATAAATTCGTTCAAATGTTTTTACAATATTTGCAGCCGACCAAAACAATAGCAGAAGGATCAGATATCCAATCTTGGGGGAAATAACTCTTACATAGAAATAATAATAACTAAAGTTCAAGACAATGCAATGAAAATGGATTATTCCGTATGACCAGTACGTTTGATGCAATTTAGAACTTGTCAATATTTGTGGTTTTGAAATGTTTTAACGCTTTGCCGATTGTGGTTAACAAATTTTTGATTAAATAGACTTCCTACTCTCTTTGAATAGGAACAGTCATCTTGGATTTGAAAATAAAATTATACACTTGCTTAATATATTTCATCTTCTTTTGTCTTATGAAGGAAAGTTTGACAATTGCTGAATTATCAATGCATTAAAGTCAAACTTGTCAAACAACGATTGGATACCAGTATAAGTGCGACATATCTTTTAAATGGAATTTTGAACATATCTTCAATTTACTCACCGTCATATCACCCAAAAATCTATCGAACACTTATCTTGTTGTCCATTCACTGTAATATATTGTTTTCTGTTTACCCGAGATTACTATTAACATCGTACTGATGTTGTATGGTCTGGGAGAGGGTCCTTTACTTCTCTGTTTTAATGCATTTTTCTTTCTTCTTTGTATTTATCTAGAGGTGTTCTCTTTTTTCTATATTTTAGCTAACCATTATTCACTATGATTTTTGTTTTGCCTACAGATCCTTATGGTTCATACTTATATCTATCGCCTTTTAATGTATTGTAGAAATGAATTAATCCATAAGGAACGACCATCTAACTCAAACCTCTAAACAAAAAAGGATACTTATTCCCTTTTTAATGAAAAAAATATTAATGGTCAATATTCAATTTTGAAAAAAAATATTTGATAGATAGCGTCGAAAGATTAAAAAACAAGGCGCAAACCCTTCCCCTTTTGAAGTTAAATAGTTCCTCCCTTAACCAACACCCTTTTATTCTATATCGGACTGATTTGTTTTAGGAAATACATGTATCGTTCATCTGAATCGAAAGAGTGGCGAGGTCGAGGTTTTTAATAAATCAATTCGTGTTATGTATGTAAATGCAGTTTGTTGGCATCATTATAAGATTACAATGTATAAATGGGTCAGTGCGAAGGTGTACTTCTTATAGTATTAGAATGTGTTTTACATAAGAGAAAACTCATTATCACAACTGAAATATTGCCGATGCCACTAATATGCTAAACACAAATTTAATTTATCATATAACTACATTACATGCATGTTTCATATATTGATTGAATCGGCTCATTCTAAAATTAACCATCATTTTAATGCCAATGTAACATTCTTGGTGACACGAGCTTCCACAATAAAGTGCACAGGTATTTAAAAAAAAAAAAAAAAATAAAAGTTGTGATTTCATGTTCATAGCAAAAAAATGCAGTTATAAGTATTGAATGATTCTTTTTATTAATTTTATAGTATTGTAAAAGCGTTGACATACGCACATTTTAGTATGAAGCGCTAATGTACTTTGGTCAAAGCTTTTACACTCCAATACAGTTACAAAATGAGTACAAGGGATTTTCTCTCCAAAATGCCTTACTCGGGATGTCTGTGCATTTTTTCCAGCAGAAAGCTGACGCAAACATTGCTACTTAATGAATATCAAAACTTGCCGTATTGAAAAGCATGCGCAGTCGCGTGGACGACTAGGAAGACAGCCAGATTAAGATTACGAAGGCCTTGTATACCATTTGGCATTCTCTTGATTTTTCGATTCCAACTTCATTTTTTTTTTCGGTCTGTTGTAATGAAAAGTAATTTATCGATTAAAAGACTGTGTTAGTTTTCTAACTGGGAACAGCTGAGTGCTTAGTAAAAGAGAATACAAGATAATTATTGGGTGTTTGACTCGCAATCTCCACTTGTTATACTACTTAACCTGTCTAAGAGAATCTATAACTTATGATATATTGTAATTGAAATAATGTTGTAAACATCAAACCAACATAATGTAGTAATTTTCACCGTTGAGATGATATCAAAATATTACGATAGCATTGAAACAATTTTGCTAACATTTGTATGTTCTTGTCAAGGTAAAAGTTACCTGAAGGTAAATGAACTCATAGTTTCTGGTAAATTCAGTCATCACTTTTTTTTTCATTTTCGAGACTATTTCAGGGATGACCAATAATTGATTTTCTAACCTTTCTGGGGGGACGGGCTTATTATGAGGGTTGAAAATTTATGATGTGTTCATCTTATTCTGATTTGGCTTTGCTTTCCCCCTTGTACATTACTTATTGAATTGTCCTGCATTTAAATGATAAAGGCTATTCATTTACATCTAATATCGAGCAAAGTAATTATTTTCTGTTATTTCCAGAATATTCGTCTCTAAAATCGTCCTCCTCCTCCCAAAATTTCAAATGGTCATCCCTTAGAGCTAAATATATTAAAGACAGCTGTCGAGTGTTGGAGCTGTATGTTGCACGCTTAAAGGCTGAAAAAAAACATACGATTTTTGTTTACTTAATATATACACATATAAGAGCTAACGAATTTCTTTTCGAGATATAAGATTTGTTTATTATAGTTATAGAAACAAAGAGATTATCTGCCTGAGTGGTTGGTTCTTTTATAGATTGTGTACAAAGGCCAGTAGCAAACATTGTGTGCAAAAACATGACAGAAAGATCCTTTTCGACATAGATGTTTCGACACCATAATGAGTTCCTCAGAGTTCAGTTAAATCGAGAACAAATCAAACAAAACTGCAGATCCCTGAATTTGGACAGGTGCGTTTACTACATTCTTTCCAGAGTACACAATGCCCATTTCAAAATACTCAATTAATAAACAAAACTATTACTAACAAATAAATCCAAAACTCAAAGTTATCAGTATTAACACAAAAAAAGAACATAAGGGAAACAATAATTGTATTAAAAAGAAAAATTGTCAAATTTTAGTAGAGCAAGTACAATGTTCTTTACAACATATCCTTTTTTCCACACTTCAAATAATATCGGCTGATGTGTTCCTAAATATACTTCATCTTGCCATGTTTGCCAATGAACGAAAACAATCCCCTATCCGTTTGACGGGCAAAATTCTCACGGCTTCTTAAATGTGAACGTCGACCAAATATCGCAGGAATTCGACCATCAGTCGGAATTAAGAAAATCTATCCACAATCAAAATTTTACAGTGAATTATTGACCTCGAAGACAAGTTTACAAATATTCGATTCATTCTTTCTGTATAATCCTGTTAATTCGTGTTCTATCAGAGTTTATAACCATGGATTATACAATCAGATCTAGACAGAAGCGTGTCCTCAAAAGATATTCTAGCTAATAATGGATTAAAGATAAACGTGTGAAGAATAACAAAACCATGTTTACTACAACAAACCTTTAGAAATATTCATTATAATCTGCTTTCATCTGTTTTGGTTCAGTCTGTTACAGACTAATCCTTGTAAATAGAAAATGTTTTTTAGTAGTATATAATTATGATTAAGAACATTGTTGGAGGCATTTTACCATTCGGATTAACAAATGCAAAGTACAGCAGTAAAATAATCTAGACATTTATTTTTTTTAGGTCTTAAGAGAAAATGCAATAAAACTCGTCTATTTACAGACTTCAAGTTGACCTTGCGATTTTGTTTTTTATTTATATTTACCATGACAATCACGTGACAAATCAAAACATCACGTGACGTAATGTCCTGCTCGTCCTTAATTATGCATATTGAATCATATCTTAGAGCATTTATATACTTATAGTTATCTCTTTATAGTCTGTTGATTTTAGATCTGTAAACTAAATACAGATTTAAGTAAAAAAAAAATGAGAATGGAAATGGAGAATGTGTCAAGGAGACAACAACCACACCAAAGAGCAAAATACAACCGACGGCCACCGATTGGTTCTTTAACATAGCGAGAAAATATCACACCCGAAGGCGTGGCCCAGATGACCCCTAAACAAAAATGTGTAATTGTTAAGTGAAAATGGCGGCAATATTAACTCCAAAATATATAAATGAAATAGAATTAAAAATCATACAAAACAAACAAAAACCAGAGGCTCCTGACTGTGGACAGTATTTTGTATCCTGTTTCAGATGCTTCTTTTCCAAAACTATTCGGATAAAAGTTACATTGATATCACGTAACAATTACATACTTTGCAAGTAACAGGTGCAGTTGTGTATCCGGTACGTGTTTGTGTTCTGTATTTATCATAACTGTATGTATTTTACGTTTAATTCCTCTTATCGGTGAGTCAATCGAACGTCTTGTTTTTTTAATGTAATATGTATTTTACTTTACTTTTATCGGTGAGCCATACGATCGTCTTGCTTTATATATTAAAAGAAGCGAGATTATCTTGTGTTTGCAATCTTTTTAATTGAAATTCTCTTCGAAGACAAAAACAAATAATGACATCCTTCAATTAAAATGTCAAAATATCACGATTCGACTTAATCGTTATTTTATCTGTAAACGTCTTGGAATGCTAGTAATAACGACGTATCGGTATAGTTTAATGAGTTCTACGCATGCTCAAGTCGTTAAATTGCATGACTAGACGTGTAGACAATTCACATGTTTTAATAAGCAACATGCAGTTCCATGCTTTTTGAAATTCTGCTGTAGACCTCATCCTGGTTTTAACCTATGCACATGTAAAGGTGCGATAATTACATCACTTTGTAGATAATTAGACAGTAATTTGTAGGATTGATTTAACTGTTGTCTGTTGGTACTAATAGTAGAGGGTATAAATGTCCGAGAATTCTGTGAATTCAATTTAAACAAATAAAGCACTTTAAGTTTAATGAAACAAAACATTTAAACAAGTCTAGGATAAGTAAACATTTACTTAGAGAAAGACAAAACAATTAGACATGAAAGTTAAAAATCACATGCAGTAAAAACATAAAAAAAAAAGTACGCATCAAATTAGATACGTCTTCTCAGACTTTAGCAAGGCATGATAATCCGAATCTTTTGATCTGAAAAGCTACCGATTGTGTGATATTTCGTTGTCGTGACAATTTTTGTTCGGTTTGCATTCGTTTTACATGAGATGCATGCATAGCTTGAGACGGGTGAGCTACTTATGTAAAGAAGTTGTGGTATGATTGCCAATGAGACAAATCTCCACAACAGATCAAAATAACGCAGAAATTAACAACTATAGGTCACCATACGGCCTTCAACAATGAGCAAAGCTCATACCGCATAGTCAGCTATAAAAGGCCCCGAAATGACAACGTAAAAACAATTCAAACGAGAAAACAAACGGCCTTACTTATTTTAAAAAAATGAACGAAAAACAAATATGTAGCACATAAACAAACGACAACCACTGAATTACAGGCTCCTGACTTGGGACAGGCACATACATACTTTTACAAAGAAAATGTTCTGATCCCCATTTTGATGGAAAAAAAACATTGTGGCCAAGCCGGTGACAAAACAAATATTGTAAATCCAAACTGAATTTCCAAATACCTTAGAGTGTCTAGCTCAGTCAGAAAACCATACCCCCCCCCCCCTTGTTGAAGTTAAATGGTAACTCCCTTATTTGCAATTAAAGGGAAGTAATAAGGTTTTTTTTTATTTTCAACTAGTGGAAGTTAAATTAAGTTTATGTATTACTATATGGTTGCCCGCTGTTTGATGAGAACCAAAGTAAAGATCAGAAACAGTATAAGCAATTTTGTAATGGTGAACATTTATAATATTCACTCTTACAGAGGCTATGCAATAAGTCGTATGAGCGTCGAACTACGTCATCAAAACATGAGTATCAAAATCTGCAACTGAAAAACTTTGGTCTACCTTAAACAACGAAATGTACTAAGGGGACGACCATTTGGTTTTCTGGGGGGGGGGGGAGGGGGGGGGGGGCAGGAGGATTTGTTTTTGATCGGTTATTTTTTTTTTGTAAACTAAGAGGACAGATTATTCATTTTCTGCACTGTTTAAGCAAGATTTTTCATTTTGATTAAAGAAAAAAGGGACTTATTATTGATTTTCACAACTATATTTATTATTTATTTTCACAACTATATTTATAATATTATCTAAAAAAATACAAATTTTGAATTCGTTTTTTATCATAAATAATACATGTATAGTAAAGTCATTATGTACCATTTAAACAGGATTAATCATCATCATCTGCGGAAATGAATCTTCTGAATTCCCAACTGCATATACATGTATTGCGAGGCTAAAAGTTTTTTGAAGGGTTTTGGAGTTGCTGAAGGCCCCAAGAAGCTATACAACTAATGATTCAAAATCGTGTTTTTTGGGTGTTTCCCAGGCCCTTTCGTAATCTAAAAATGGAAGATCTATTAAAACTTTTAATCATTTTTTGAGAATATTTTGGTCTCAAAGCAACATGTATAGAGATGTTTTGTTACATTTAGTGTAAGACTTAAGTTTATAGGGACAACATCAAAAGACCAATATATTATAGAATAAATCAAAAATTTAATTCACATAGTTAAGTATGTGGCTGCTGGTTTTTTTTTAAATCATGATCAAGTTAATAACAAAATTACTAAATTTCAAAAGGAATGCAACACTAACTGAATACAGAAAATCAATCAATGAACAAATTTAAAGACAAATAAATAACTAACTTTGATCCCGAAAAAAACAGGAGCTACATCTGAGGGAGAACAGAACTTGCTTCTTGCAAGACACTCGGCGTGAAAACAATTTGATATGAAGACAAGCTTTTGGTTTGGAAATTTCTACATGAGGCATTTGCCTGAATGTAGTTACTGCCCTGTCATAAAAGTGAGTTAAGTGTTCCTGAGACAATATATCTCAAGTTAAATGAAACCCATTTCCATACATTTCAAATATTTTAGATGATATTTAAACTTTTACTATTCAAAGATTTGGGAAGTGTTTCCCGATTTTTTTTTTGTTAAAAAAAGTTGGATTATACAAAAATGTATGAAGAATCTGGTGCCATATCACATGCTTCGAATAGACCTGCCGAGTTATTTATTTTTAATTCATTTCAAGTCATGTTATTTATTTTTAAACTACCACAGAACAAACCATTTATTTTTGTGATTACCAAGGCTGAGTTATTTATTTTCAAAATCCTCGTGCACCCACCCCCCCTCCCCCAGGATATCAAATGGTCGTCCCCTAAAATAAAAGCCACATTTTGTAATTCCTTTTCCTTGACATTTCCTGTACGTGTAAACCTTTCACTCAGCAAGGCTATACCGATCAATTATAATTGATCCATGATAACTGTGCTTTTACGACTCGAATATGCATGTAGTTCCAAAATGTGTGTGTTTTTCTTTATTTCTTATAGTCTACAGTCATGTACAACGTTTTTAATATATGCTTTCAATGTTTTCATTTTAAGATACTAGGTTTGTCGATTACGACACAAACAACCATTGAACACATGATAGGCAAAGTACCGTCTTTGATGATACTTCTCAGTACTAGTATGACATGAAATAACGATTATTGTTTTGATTGAAATTTTTCGTCTCATAAAATTTTCGAATTAAGGAATATATTTCCCACAAACAAAGATCCTTATCCTTGTCCGGTTGTGGCTATTCTTTAGATCGTTTTGTTTGACCAGCTCTTCATCGTTTGTACAGGCTTTGGATTTTCAAATATTTTGGTCTCTAGTATCACTGATGAGACATTCGTTGTCGAAATAGTATGCGCATCTAGTGTAGTAACATTGGTACGTTTATATTATTAGTGGACAAGTGTCTATGCAATATGTCGAGTTCTAAATTGCCGCAAGTAGAGGGAGAGTTGTGAGGACGATTTGACAGAGACAATACAAAATCGTCATCAACAGAGAGTTCTCTAAATTTTATATAAAAAAAAATCTAGAACCCTTACAATACCGGTATGACAAAAGGGGTCGACAAAAGACATCCACTAACGAGCTTAGTTCATTACTAGGGACAGACACGTGCACGAGAACATATACGATTGGTCAACTAAATATTTGGTTATCAGACAAGAACGTTGGCGTTGAGATCGAAAGACATGCGGGGTAGCACGTACTCTTTCACTTACAATCACGTGTCTGAAAAGGAATTCGGAAAATCGACTTAGTGAGAACAAAAATCAAATATAAATTAACAAATATGTCATTAATGTCTCAATTTCTTTTCTATTGAGATATAGCTATTTATTTCTTTAGTGTCAATGCCAATTTCTGCTACTGATTCCCATTAACCGATATTAATGTTATTTCTAACAGAAAAAAGGATAAAATATGTGTATATATTGCACTGTACCATTTATATGACGTAACCGAAATGTTCTATACTCACCCAACTTGAACAACGACAGATTGATTTCAAATAATAAAACTGTGGGTACATTGTTCGAGAAACAGTTTCATGCACATAGGGCGGAATTCGCAGTATTACTTTTTAAAAAAATACAGTATCCGTGCTCCTTCTAATTTATCACGTAAACTCTCATTTTCCCTTTACCATTAGATCACAGCTTCAGTGATACAACCGAATAGCATATATCAAGCATTTTTAACTTGCAAAAGTTGTGGACTAAAACTTGTACACATGTCTACATGTTTACATACTAGTATCTGTGTGATACATCGAATGAATTGAACTTGCAAAAGTTCACATACTACTAAATAAGTAATATCAACATGACTTATCAATACCCAATACATGTACAAAAATGTATATGATTATGAAGATGTAACGGGAGTGAAAGTTGCGATGTTTAGTTCGTATATATATAAAACTATATAGTTTCCCGTCTTGTTTCCTATTTCCCTGGTTCTGAGATATTATTAGTCAGATAATAATTAATTCCTTATATAAGTTCTGATGATTTATTAAACTATTGATGTCCATACACTTTAAATATAATTCAGTGGTCGACGTTCTTACCATCAATCTTATTGTTTTTCCAAGGGTTTTCCTAGCAGCCGTCAGTATGACGTATTCAATCCGGGCTATCTCGGGACTACGCGCAGCTGTTAGTGTACCCACTAAAAGACCAGACCGGGCTCGGGACCAAAGAAAGTGTCCCGACCGGAAGTACAATATAATAGTTAGAACGTCAACAACTACAAAGCAAAAAATTTTATATCAAAGAATGTAAAATATTATTTTTTTCAAAATTTGATTATAATAGTCTCGTTTCGGTCAGAATGATATTTCAAGGTTGTTACTTTATGTGAGTTCTCAACCTTGGTTAAAATTGTGTTCATCCGCTTTACATTAAAGTTAAAGAATCATATTTGCGATACCGGTATTTCAAGGTCCTTACTTACTTTGTGTGAGTTCTACCCATTAGTTTTATTTTTTATTGTCACCTTTCCATTTAAAAGCCAAACGCTATGATTATATCTATCCGTCCAATCTTTTAAATTTGACGAAAATTGCCATTAATTGATAGTAAGCGACTACCTTATTGTATATCAATTTTACGGTGTTAAAGTGTTATTTTAATATTATGATAATAACAAATTTGTTTGGAAAGCTTCGTAATATTTTAAGTTATACATGATAAACAGATACTTTATTGAATAAAATGAAATAATAAAGAAAATAAAGAATTAATAAAGCTAGAATGAAAGAATAGAAATGAAATGGAAATGTTGAATGTGTCAAAAAGACAGCTATTCGAACAAAGTGCAGAAAACAACCCAAGGCCACCGATGGGTCTTCAACACAGCGAAATAATCTTGCACCCGGAGTCGAGATACAGCTGCCTCTAAACAAAAAGGTGTACTATGTCAGTGAAAATGGAAGTCAAACTAAACTCAAAAACACATAAATGCATAAAAACATACAAGACAAAAATATTTGCAAAACGCTGTGTTAATGGTAGAGCTATGATGTTTGCCATTTAAAGTTCTGATAACCATCGACTGCCGTCGATTAAGGGCTTTAGTGGTAGGAAGTCATTTCGAACCTTGGCCATTCCGCACCTCTAGCTGTCATCTCGTACCCGAAATTACCATTTCGTACCCTATATTTATCATTTCGTACCCACTTTAAAAACCTTTACGTACCAGATGGACCAAATGCATAAAAAATAAAATTCGAAATGACTTTAAATAGCCTGGTATCCCGGCCCGATATCTAGCTTCGCGTCTAAATTTTCGTAAACAATTGAAGTTCTAATTTAAAATTTACTTAGTTTTAACATTTTAACACGAACAAAGATTTTGATAAAGCATAAGTTTTGGCTTTTATGATTGTTAAAGCCTGCAAATAAGCAGATGTGGTATAACTTCCAACAAAACTGCAATTCATCAGAAATCACGATCTTTCAAAACAACATTTTCTAAATTGTATGCGTCCGAAGCGTTTTGATGTATTTACCTTCATCCGGAACGCATAAATCATATCCCGTTATAAGAAGTGTTATTATAGCCCACGTTGTGGGTACAATTTTACTAATAATAAACTAAAATTGGTTGATGAAAGGAAGCAAAGATTATTTAAACTTTATCATCAAAGCAAAAGGACTGCGTCGGCGTTACATATTAGTCGCCAGAATAAAAATATCATTTAATACGAAAACATCAAATACCTATACTTATTAGTTCCAAATGCACTTTACTTTTATCTTGCACACATGAATGAATACAATAATATTACATTTCTTATTTGAAAAAATGAGGGGGATGTGGTTAATTGTATACGTTCTGACAAAGATTTTCATAAGCAGTGACCTTTTCTCACAACCTATCAACCTTCAATAAGTTGGAAATTAGCAGCTTGTAATATAAGATTAGCTGCAACTTTACAAGAATTCAAGGAGAACCTGAGATCACATGCACACGGTTGTTTGGACCAGGCTCAAGCTAGCAACCACTCGCTAGAAGCCAATACGCTAACAGCCAGTTTACAGATGTGTACCAAAAAAATTTGCATGAGATTCAAACGTTCTCAAAATGTTTTTATTAATATATAACCGTTTTAATGTTGGGTTCATGTTGCTCAGACTTGAATTCTCTATGTTGTGCTTTGGATGTTAACTCATATTTGTCTTTTGATCGTTTCTTGTCATTGCATTGTCAGTTTGTTTAAGACTTTTATATCTCATTGATACATTTTGTCTCTCTATCATAAAATTATCTTGGTTTTATATAGCACATAGTGTTACCATAGACTCTACCATATGTTATCATATAAGATGGAGGATTCATCAGATGATTGTGCTTTAAAATGAGAACAGACAATGGTGAAAAATAAAAATAACTCTTTTAAAAGTTTAGGCTCGAGAAGCGCTTTTACTGAACTACCTTCACCGGTAAAGCACAAATCCAAATATTTATTAAACATAAATATCGAACACCACGAAAGTTCAAATACGGAAAGTCTCTTATCAAATGGCAAAACCAAAAGCAAAAACACAAAAAAAAACACCGAGAATGGAATGTGTAGTTACTCAAGCACAAGACGATTTATATGACAAAAAAGGGACTTAAATAACGTAGTCAAATCTATTTAAGGTCAATTTGAAGGAGGGAAAACCTCTGCTTCCACGTACAGAAAACATTTCATATCTCAAATCAATCACACCTAACCTTTGGAAGTCTATCGGTGCATTGCATGGGGAAATTAGGGTCTAGAACCACAGAAACAGTAACCAATCGACAAAAAGAAACAAAGGAGATTGTGAGGTCATTCAGCAGATTAAAGCGAATATGGACAAGAACTACAACAACTTTCTCTCCGAAGAATTCTGTAAGTGCAAGAATTTCTATTAATATAACTTTTTTACTTTTTTAAGTCGTAAAACTTTCAGTGCAGTGCAATTAATTACCTTGTTATATCTTATAAGTGATGATAGCTACCAATAACATAAGTGTTATTCTAACGAGGAACACATGTTTCGACATGTAGGTCCTCTTAATTATGTAAGGTATAACACACTCATTCTATAATATTATATATTTATCGTCTTGTACATGTTTTGCTGTACTAGTATGCTGTATGGACTGCTAGTATCCTAACACAGTTTCAGTTGATGAATTCGGGAATCCAGGATTGAATGTTGACCTCAAGATACATGTTTTATCGACCATTCAACGTCAAATGTTTTGCTATAAATTAGGCTGTTAGTTTTCGCAATTGTTTGTTTCATATTTTTTTTAATATGGGGTCTTATAAGCATGTAGCAGACTATTCGGTATAGGTTTTTCCCGTTTTTGAATGCCGTATGGTTACCTATAATTGCTGAAATTCACTTCTTTGGAACTTTGGAGGATAGCTGTTTCATTGGCAATCATACCATATCTACTCATTTTTATATTGAGCCAACTGAAGTGCTGGTATCTTTGATGGGGTTTCTGCACAATCAGTTTATAAACTAACACAGCATGTTCGATGAACTCGAGAATACAGGTTTGAATGTTGACTGCAAGATACCTGTATTACCCACTAAAGGACTGTTGCCTGGACTGGTAATATCCTAAAACATGCAGTTTAGATCGATGACATTGGGAAAACAGGATTGAATGTTGACTGCAAGATACCTGTATAAGCCACAAACAGAGAACTGTTGCCTGGACTGGTAATATCCTAACACAGTCTCGATCGATGACATTGGGAATACAGGATTGAATGTTGACTGCAAGATACCTGTATTAACCACTAAAGGACTGTTGTATGGACTGGTAATATCCTAACACAGTATCGATCGATGAAATTGGGAATACAGGATTGAATGTTGACTGCAAGATACCTGTATTACCCACTAAAAGACTGTTGCCTGGACTGGTAATATCCTAAAACATGCAGTTTAGATCGATGACATTGGGAATACAAGATTGAATGTTGACTGCAAGATACCTGTATTACCCACTAAAGGACTGTTGCCTTGACTGGTAATATCCTAACACAGTCCCGGTCGATGGCATTGGGAATACAAGATTGAATGTTGACTGCAAGATACCTGTATTACCCACTAAAGGACTGTTGCCTTGACTGGTAATATCCTAACACAGTCCCGGTCGATGACAATGGGAATACAGGTTTGAATGTTGACTGCAAGATACCTGTATTACCCACTAAAAGACTGTTGCCTGGACTGGTAATATCCTAAAACATGCAGTTTAGATCGATGACATTGGGAATACAGGATTGAATGTTGACTGCAAGATACCTGTATTACCCATTAAAGAACTGTTGCCTGGACTGGTAATATCCTAACACAGTCCCGGTCGATGACATTGGGAATACAGGTTTGAATGTTGAATGCAAGATACCTGTATTACCCATTAAAGGACTGTTGCCTGAACTGGTAATATCCTAACACAGTCTCATTCGATGACATTTGGTATACAGGTTTGAATGTTGACTGCAAGATACCTGTATTAACCACTAAAACGTACTTGGGTGAGCTGTACTTTTGAACATACCATGCAATTTTAAAGGCGCCGCTACACAAAAACCTAATATTTATATATCCATTACAATTATAACGTAAATTATTTAAATTACTGACGGGATGTATATGATTTATTGTCACCCTCTCTACTAGTGCTCTATTCACTTACGAACGATCATAATTATAAGTTACGATTTATTAACGCGTTATCTCTAATGATATATTTTAAAGTTTCTTATCAAATAAAAAAGTCATATTTTGACAAATTATCATAATTGTAAAATGACTTAGCAGAAATAATTTGATGATTATATATATCTCAGATCAAAGATAAATAAAAAAAGGTTCGGAGTCTCAAATATAATTGATAAAAAATAGCTTTAGTGTCTGTTTCAAAATAATAATACCATATTGACTATTATTAGTAAATACATGAAGCAATAACTCCTGAATGGGCGTTAGTTAAAAAGATGTAAAAGATAAGAGTAATTTCTTTTACAAATATGTATACATTGTACGAACAAAGATACATGTAAATATGTTTTGACGATTCATAAATTTTTACGTATAATTATTTTTGTATTAAATATAACAATTTATCATTGTTGCTTAATTACAGAAAAAATTTGTACAATATTTTGCAGATTTGCACCGAAATGTAAATACATGCCTCGGTATATACATATTTAATATGCCTTTGTCATATTTAATGGATTAAAAGCATCATAACACTATAAATCGTATTAAATATAAAACCAATGCCATTAAATAAAATTGAGAAAGGAAATTAAAGTCTAGACAAGATGAGCTAGCGTATTAAAGGACCCATTCGAAATATGTACAGTACAAGGACAAAATCTTCATTAAGAGGCTAAACGGAATACTTATTAAGTAATTATAATTCTTAATATATTTCGATTTATGAGACCATTAAAAATTAATTCACTTCAACTTGAATACTACAGATATTTCATAGCTTCTTATTACATGTATAAGTACCGGAGATAATAATATGTACTGAAGTTGAAAGTAACTTAAACAAAGTATTATGAAGTTATCATAATATTGGCTTTCATATAGATCTACCCGAGGTTATGTTTCAGTGACCGAGGATAGATGGCATGTAATGGAAAAGAAGTTCATTTATTTTATTAGTTCTATCTAGGAGAAATATTCTGGAGTACTTATTTTCACTAGAAGAAAATTAAAGTGTATTCCTGTCGGAATAAAGGGTATATAAAACATTAGCTTTGTTCCACCAGGAACAGACATTATAGCAATAATTGTTTATAACAAGCTTTCAGCTGTTGTCTGTTCTTTAGTCTGGTTGTTGTCTCTTTGACACATTCCCCGTTTCCATTCTCAATTATATTCAGAAGATCTCAGAGGAACTCATACATGTATTATACATATACTCAAAAGAGGCATCATTCATTTGGGTATTTACCGATGCATTTAGGGAACATTATTATCTATTTAAATAAATTTGAGAAAGAAAATGGGGAATGTGTCAAAGCGACAACAGACCGACCATAGAGCAGACGAAATCCGAAGGCCACCAATGGGTCTTCAATGTAGCAAAAATTCTCGCACCCGTAGTGTCCTTCAGCTGGCCCCTTAAATAAAGCACCAGTAGTATACCGCTGTTCAAAACTCTTAATCCATGGACAAAAAACGAAATCGGGGTAACAAACTGAAACTGAGGGAAACGCATTAAATATATATAAGAGGAGAACAACGACACAACATTAAAATGTAACACACACACACACACACATACACACACACAGATACGGACTAAGCATTAGACAAAATCCTATGAGAATAACAAACATAACATCAAAACCAAATAAAATACATGAATTTGGGATAGATAAGTACCGTGACACGTCTTATAGTAATTTGAATTCACACTCAAATTGGATGTGCATGATAAAAATATGTATACTAGTACAGTGATAATGGACGTCATACTAAACTCCGAATTATACATGTTCCGGACCATATGAGTATTTGGACCATACCCGTATGGTCATGACCATATGCGTATACTCATATGGTCCGACCATACGCGTATGGTCCGACCGTACGCGTATGGTCGGACCATATGAGTATAATACTCGTTTGGTTATTAACGGGCCGGACCATATGAGTATTTGGACCATATAGGTATATTTTTTTTTCAAATTCCATTTTTAACGTTTCAATAATACAGAAACTTTATTGAACAGTGATGGTTATATGACAATTTATTAATTTAATAATCCAAAAACTACGTAAAAATTAAATATTTATGCCATTGTTAGTTTTCATCGCTAGTTACATTCTTACATGTAGGCTTGGGGTGACATTTACTTCCACACGGTATCATGGCTTTTTTGTGCTTGATCCTCATCATTTACACCTTTTGTTTGTGAGTGAAAAGCTAGCTTTTGCAGCTGTGTACAGTGGTACCGAGGTATTTTGCCATTCTGATGTATACGGTGTTTTTAAGAAGCTCTAGATCTCAAATATCGTAAAATGACTGCAATACATCACATTCTCAAGACAACTTAAATAAACTATGTTACTTTCCAGTGACTTGTTGTGTAACAGTTCATTAAAACAATTTTGGAATTTATGTTTTTTAGTCGACATATTGCCATTCACTCGTAATAACAAATCAGTAATGACCCTCGGTACGTATATAAAATGTGTTTACTATAAAATTGACTGTTAAGTAAAATTAACTATGTAAAACTTCTTATTTTTATTTAGCTTATCTTTTTATTATAATATGATAATAAAATTACCTATATGATCATGTATGAAAGCGTCTTTTTAATGAACGGTCATACCATATGAAGAGTTTAGAAGTATTAAAAGTAAACCGTAACAGAGTGTTAATTACCCCGACCATACGCGTACGGTCGGACCATATGCGTATGGTCGGACCATATGAGTATATACCCATATGGTCATGACCATACGCGTATGGTCCAAATACTCATATGGTCCGGAACATACACAAGAAACTAAAATTAAAATTCATACAAGACTAACAAAGGCCAGAGGTTCCTGACTTGGGACAGGCGCAAAACTGCGGCGGGGTGAAACATGTTTATGAGTTCCCAACCCTCCCCTATACATCTAGCCAATGTAGAAAATTAAACGCATAACAATACGCACATTAAAATTCAGTTCAAGAGAAGTCCGATGTCAAAAGATGCAACAAAAGAAAATAAACAAAATGACAATAATACATAAATAACAGCAGACTACTAGCAGTTAACTGAAATGCCAGCTCTAGACCTCAATTAAACGGATTGAAAGATTATGTCTTCATCATATGAATATCAGGCACAATCCCTCCCGTTAGAAGTTTAGTTTTATACTATCATAAAATATATGTGAAGAACATAACCCGTGTCATGCCAAAACCTGTTTTTTTTTAAATAAATGTGTTTAGTTTCGATGCAAAGACCCTATAAGTGAATCAATATTAAAGCCAAAATATGCAATCTTCAATGACCTGACAACATTATCGTAACTATATCCCTTCTTAATAAGTCTGTTTAAAGGTTTTTTTAAGCTTTTGAGGTGAATACTGACATTTTTGTGCTTTGTAAAAAATATTACCATAAAAGATTGGATGTAAAATACCTGACCGTATAAGATATCTGCATGTTGAGTTATATTTACGAATTATTTCCTTATACCGGTGATAAAATTTAGTAAATGTTTTGACCAGTTTGTAATATCGAAAACTCTGGTGTAATAATTTTTCAGTAATACATAAATTTCTCTCGCTAAAAATCTAATACGTTGTTACATACACGAGCGAATCAATTGTACAAGTTGAGATATATAAACACCATAAGATGGTGGCAAGGGAACGTCACCATCTAAAAATGGATAATTAACGATAGGAAATGAAAAATCATCTCTTTTATTATAAAGTCTAGATGTTAGACGAATCACAAATTAATATATACCTAATAACGATGATAATAGTAACATTTTTATGGTTCTAGTCATGGCCTGCCTATAATAAAATGTACACGATATAGAAAAAATGAAAGATAAATATGTAAGTTTTAAATTAAATGAATATTAAATATTTAATTTCAATGTAAATATGTTTCACAAAATTATAGTGTAATGGCTGTGTGCATGCAAATGTCATGATGCCCATCATGGCCCTTAATTGGAACAATAAATATTCTTATTATTAAAGTAAACAAGTACACGCTGACAGGCAGAGGCTATGTGATCACAAATGAGATAGAATGGTTAGCACAGACCACACAGAATTCTCAATTGAGTTGTTTCATATCTTTAATGTCGGGGCCTGTTACAGCCGACTATCTGGTATAGGTTTTTCTCATAGTTGAAGGCTGTAATGTGCCCTGTAATTGCTGACATCCACTTCATTTTGACCCTTGTGGATAGCTGTCGTATTGGCAATCATGACCTATCTCCTTTTTTTTTATAAAAAAAAATTACCAGATGCAGTTATGGCGGAAGATACCAAAGGGATATTCAAACTCACATTGTCGAAGACAAACTGAAAACGCCATAGCAGATATAAGAAGTCTACAAAACACAACTTAAAACAAAAGACTTAGAAACCAACACGTACCCCATGAAAAACGCGAGGGATCCCAAGTGCTCACGAAGTGTTGACGACGATTTGTAGGTTCATCATTTTCCAATCTTATATGACAGATGACTACTCATTGTTTTCTAGTCTTGTTCCTAATTAAAACAGACTCTTATGAAATAAGATTTACTAAACCATTCAGGAGCACTTGAGATGGTTCCCAGGTTCGTGTTGATAAGTCTCAGGAGCACTTGAGATGGTTCCCAGGTTCGTGTTGATAAGTCTCAGGAGCACTTGAGATGGTTCCCAGGTTCGTGTTGATAAGTCTCAGGAGCACTTGAGATGGTTCCCAGGTTCGTGTTGATAAGTCTCAGGAGCACTTGAGATGGTTCCCAGGTTCGTGTTGATAAGTCTCAGGAGCACTTGAGATGGTTCCCAGGTTCGTGTTGATAAGTCTCGGGAGCACTTGAGATGGTTCCCAGGTTCGTGTTGATATGTTGATATGTTGTGTTTTGTAGACTGTTGTTTCTCCTTTTGTCGTTTTTCGTTTGCAATGGCGTTGATACCTTGTCTTGGAGTTTATATGACTTTGAATATCAATTGTGTATCTTTCGCCTCTTATCCAAACATAATGAACCTTATAGTGACTACAAAGTTCGGACAAAACCATTGGAGAGAGGGAGTATGTGCGAAAAAAAAAATAAAGGAACATGATAGTCGGACATTTTTAATAGATTGTACATGTACGTTAAAGAACCGTTGAGAAAGTTTAGATTTTTGAACAGAGTAAACTTTGCTTTATTTCTGTTTAAAAGGTTAAAATAATCTGGTAATTTTTATTCAATTCTATAGTATAATTGTTATTGTACATGTGTTCATAATACTTATTGCCTCTTTCATTTACAAAACTAAAAATATCACACAAATACAAAATATCATTTCTTCTTTTTTTTGCAAAACGAATTCGGTACATTAGATTATGGGTCATAAACATTATCATACGATAATTTGATAGTACGTAAACAATAAAATTATTTATACCTCACTTAAAATAACAATATCATTTCGTACTATCTTCTTCAAAAGATAACCACTTAAACCAAACGTTTATTGCCTCAGACAGCTGAAGATATATGTGTACGTACATCTTGACTATAAAAAGGTCACTTTGTTCATTTTAGAAGTATCTGTTCTAAAACGTATTTATGCTATATTGATACAGACACCACGAAAAGAGTGATTCACAAGATCCAACGTAATAGATATTTCTTTCGTTATGTTCTTCTTCTTCTTTAATTATTTGAAAAGTAAGTTAAATTAATCAATTGTCAAATAAGCAATTATAATATATATATTGTGAAAAGTTATTGTGTTCCCTCGAGAACAGAAATAAAATTGAGAATGGAAATGGGGAATGTGTCAAAGAGACAACAACCCGACCATAGACAGATAACAGCAGAAGGTCACCAATAGGTCTTCAATGCAGCGAGAAAGTCCCGCACTACTCATAAACAAAAGGATAGAAATTGAAGTAATTTAAGGACGACTATTTAATATTTTGGTATATTTGTAGATTGGCTATACATGCATTCATTTCCATCTTTTGCTACGCATGCTAATGTTTTCCCGCGCAGACATTGATATTCCATTTTGTAAACAAATAATACCTGCATTGTGAGGCAGAATAATTATTTTGATCCTGTCCTCGGCAAAGTCATTTATGTTTAGCTCTTACCAGGCCAGGGAACTTATTTCAAAATCTCTCCATCAGAAAATCTATTAGTCTCATAACTAGTACATCTAGACTATATGCGATTTTAGACACTACTGCTCGATGTACAACTGTGGGACGGTATTTTCCCGACTTGACCTGTTAACAGTAGATTAATTTGATCAATTACATTATTTTTTTCCTAAAATTAAAAGAAATTTTGTCCACTGGGACTTTAGCTATGAAGTAAAAGCTAATAAATCCAACTTTAGAAAACGAGGGCATAATTCTTGATCAGCAAAATATCAAGCTAGTTAAAATCAATCTTAAGTTACACGACATTATGTTAAAAATTCAAAAAAAATCTGCATAGTTTTACTTATGGCATCGAGGAAGTGGGATTCTATTTTTTATATATTTACGGGAGATAACTCTTACAAACAGTCAAAATGATGCTTACATTGTCACAGACTGAGAAGGAGAAACAGATGTACTCGACAGGTTAGACACTATTTAAGAAATCTCCTTAGTCTTTCTTTACTTTCTTAAGTTTTAAGTTAACTTAATCAATTCTTAATAAACATCATAGGTCATTTACCGCTGTCATAAAACCAAAATCATTACTTTATAAATAAGGCAAATCATGTATTATAAAAACCATATAAAAAGTATACTGATGCGTTTTATAAATAAAACATACAAATAATCGTGAAAAGTGTACATAAGCAGAAAAAAAAGAAAAAGGTGATACAAAAAACTTGCATACTAATAATTGAATTTAACCAATTTGATTTCTTCGTATGACCTGTTCCCATTAGAATCATGAATGAACAATTATACCCCGCAACAATCAAAAGCTTGTTTGATCTCGCCAAGGTTGACTATAAATTTAAACTTAATAACAGGGTATATATATTACGCAAGTGTTTATATCTGTAACCGGATCTTAATATATCGATTCAATATAAAGTAAACTTTTATATCTCGACAACCTTTTCACTAACCCGTTTATTACCTTAAAACTACCTAACTTGTTTGCTACGGTAATCAAATACACATTTATACATATATCTTTAATAATAAAAGTCTTTGTATATTAGAGTGGTTCTATTTCAGTAATGTATATTTAGTTTGTGCACCTGTGCAAAAGTTAAAGACGTTTACAAGGATTTAAATCAAAGGTCGTACAATATCTAATTTTCATAAAATATTCTTATTCCTACATTTCTATTGATTGAAGTCTCTGCTGTTATATTCCTATTTTGGGTCTTCTGGTTATTGGGACTGCCTCACACAATTTATCTATTATCTATTTCTGGTTTATTTCATAATAAACATACTTTTTCAAAATTGTTTTTATTCAGTTGCCATTCTATCTGATCATTAAAATTTCTTGACTGATAGTCTGCTTTTGTATTCAACTTTCCTGGTATGTGAGTAGCAGTCGGCCATATTTGGTGTTCAATGCACCAAATCTAAATATTTCTAGCAATTCTATTGCATTCAATAGACTTTATACCACCCATACTGTTTATATAGCTTACAGCAGTTGTATTGTCTGTAAGAATTTTAACATTTTCAACAGTATTCAAATCATCCTTAAATGATTTCAGAGCATAATAAACAGCTAATAATTCTAAACAATTAATATGATTATCTTTTTCGTCATTGCTCCATCTGCTACCAATTTTTTGTTTATTCAAGACTGCTCCCCAACCTAATTTTGAGGCGTCTGTTTGAATTATAACCTGTGGGTTACCTCTATTAAATTTTCTCTTCTGAGTATAAATATTTTCTGACCACCACTTTAGGTCTTGTTTCATTTCTGATGTTACAAACATTTCAGAATCAAAATCTCCCATAGCTAATTTTAATGCTTTAATTTTCTCTCTCTCTCTATTTTCCTGTAATAGAGTTGACCAAATTCCACAGCAGGGAGACTAGATATGAGTATCCCAAGTACTCTAGCTACTTCTCTTATTTTACATTTATATTTATATTGTAATTGTTTGCATTCTTTAGCAATAGTATCTTGTTTTTCAACTAACTATCATTGTTTCCGAGTCAATGTAAAAACCTAAAAACTTGATGCATTTTTTAGGAGTAAAAACTGACTTCTCTTTATGTACTATAAATCCAAGGCTTGACACCAAATTAACAGTTTCTGTAACATTATTTCTGCATTCGAGTTCAGTATCACCCAATAGTAGTGAATCGTCAATGTACCCAACATTAACATAACCCATTTTACGCAAACTAGCATATACAACTTTCATAATTTTGGTAAAAAGCCTTGGTGCCATAGCTATACCATTTGGTAAGCAGGAATATTGAAAATATTTCTCTTTCCAAACAAATCTTAAATATTTCTTATGCTGTTCAGCAATGTTAACAGAATAATAAGCATGTCTTAGGTCTACACTTGACATGTATGCGTTTTCTTTAATCAAATTTAAAGTGCTTTCGAAAGAATCCATTTTGAAATGTTGATATTCAATGTGTTTATTTAATTCTTTCAAATTAAGTATCATTCTGTATTCGCCATTCTTTTTTGGTCTTACAAAAATTGGGGAAATAAATTCGTTTATTTCATATTCAACTTCTTGAATTACATTCATTTTTAATAATTTTTCAATTTCAATATCAACAATTTTTTCTTCCCTTAAATTGAATTTAGAATTTCTAATTGACATTTTATTTTGTATAGGAAGTTTATTGTCTATAAATTCTATATAACAGTACTGAACCGCATCTAAAATATATTTATCAGATGTAAATTTTCTCCATTCATCAACAAACAATTTCAATCTTCCTGCTTGAAAATCATTTGTGTTTATACTCACAACATCTAATTCCTGTACTTGTTGTGAGTCAAACGGGAGTTTTTTTACTCAGATTTGTCAATTGACCTTGAGGCACTACCACGACCTCTTCCGCCTCTGCCTCTACCACGGCGTCTGTTCCATGAGGATCTCCATCCACCACGGAAACCACCTCTAAACTGGTTATAACCATTACCAACTGAAAGGCGATTTGAAATCTTACTACATTCTCCAATGTCTTTGACTGTTTTAGAGACATCTCCACCAAATAACCATTTATTGAAAGGTTGTGTTTTATTAAACAGGTGACTATATTCACCTTTTACATCAGGTTTCATGAGTTCTCCCCTACCTAAGCATATTTCTTTATTTGCATGACCAAATAAAGCAATAGAGTCCATGCAGTCATCAAGAATACCTTCCAACTCAGGTTTGTTTTGAGTATCTTCTTTACCTAGAATTGTGTCTAGTCTATTCACTACTTTGGACAGATAAGTTGCCCCTCTGACTACAGTAGTCTGACATTGTCTCATTCTATTGTCATTAGTTCTAGTTCTGGGCCATAACAGGTCCCATACTAACTGATCAGTTTGAACTGGTACAAGTCCTTCACAATTGTCAGGCCGATTACTCTTTTCATCTTTCATAAGTTCTCTGTATTTCTCTTCAAAAATACCATTTCTGAAAATATCTGTGATATTATCTGCTAGATGTTCATCTAGTTTATCACCACATCTCTCACCAGATCTAAATCTTTTATTCATACTAGAAAACCTGGACTCTTCGCTATTTGAGACAGTTTTCTGTTTTTTTTTACAAGGGGGTTCATTACCGGTATCTTGACCGTCATCAGGTTCATGGACCTCGTCCATATCTTCATCTACATCACCTATATTATCATACTCATCACCATATTCATCATTATACAAAACGTCTATACGTTTGTTCATATCTTCCAACCTTTTCTTAGTTGAAGATTGTTCATTTCTCATGTTAGTAAGCATATTAATAATCACATTATTATTGCTATCTGAAGTACTAGCCGACACCTCGTGTCCCTTGTTTACCACAGTCTTTCCTTTAGCGTCCTTGTTATTAACCTTTGGACCGCTACCTGTACTACTTTTACTGGCAATAGGTTCTGAGCATTTTCTTTTAGCGGGACCTTTACCCTTCCCTTCATGTGCTATTTCATCTTCATCTAACCTTATAAGTAAATCATCTTCAAAAGAAGATTTAGGAGTTTTATCTCCTTTCTCTTTATGCACCATGGCGTCCGCCATCTTTGTCAAGTAGTAAATTAATCTCGTTTCACAAACGAAATAATTAAGATTTTTACTTGCGTAAAAAATCTCTATTTAAAGATATATACTTTTATTTAATATAAATAAAATATATGTACAAGTCAATCACATTGACTTAATATATCTTTAATGAAATCTTTAGTTAGAGGTTGCGCATCGAGACAAACCACGTCCGCTCGATAGCAAAGTCAGCAACACATTGAGGTTGCAGTTGCGCAGTACTATCTCATCTAATACCGGAAGTGTTATGACGTAATAGAATTAGCTATTATCATTACGTTGAGGAGTTGTCGTCTGCCAGTGGAGTAGCATGGAGATGTAATAAAAATTGAATTGAAGAACAGTTTATTCGTCACTCGTTACTTGTGCTTACCATAGTCCCCCAGCCATGTACACGATACTGCTATATATAAATGGGATGATATCTGTGTTCTTTTCTTTATTTGATCCAAATGCAATGTGATTACTTGCATGCAAGCCGATCAATGTCCAATATGTATTGTCTGGAATAGTTCTATCGATATTTTGGATGCTTTTAATTCCCTTGTCACAAGTTCTTTTACTATCTTGACGGATAACATCTAGGTTTTTGGTGTTTGTTGTCAACCCGTCTTGTCGTCTTCACTTTTTAATGATATTTTCTGTAACTCCACTCAGGACGAACATTTTCAGCTTCTCATTTAACGATATTTCTTTAATCTAAACCCAGGATGAAGATGGTTGCTTTTTAGACGTTAATTCGTTTGTCCATAATTTTTCAGAGCGCCCCCTCCCAATCCAACCCTTTTTCTATGTGACTTGTGTAAAGCAACTTTTTATAAAATATTTAATTTTGCATTAAGACCAATGAGGAAGGGGAACACCATATGAAACTTAAGACAAAATATAAGAACACGCTACTAAGAGCGGCAAAATAGGTGCACGTGCAGGCAAGAAAACACATTAAAAAAGGGAAAATATTAAATATATATAACATTAAGGCAGACGACTAACAGTACCCACTTCAACCAAGACAATGAGTAGTTTCATGTGCTTTCGAAATGTAAGTGTATTTTGCATGCGGCGTCTGTTACCTTATCCAAAAGTCTAAAAGAAAAAAACATCAGAACTGGTGTAAGAAATCAGAATTAGTATACATTTTGATTTTGACGGTCAGTTTTTTTATAGTTTGTTTTATAAGTAGTGTTTGATCGACTGCAAACCATATTTGATTTATTTAAAACAAATGTTTCGTGGCATGCTGTGGTTTTATTGTGTTTGATTGACGGCAAAATTATTTTATTAAAACAAACGGTTCGGTTTTATCAATGTCAAAGGTGAATTGCTTCAAACAGCTTACAATCGCCGTGTTAACAAAATGTCATGACCACCCGTTTACGATGCAATCATACACGTAATATTTCAAACTTTGACGAGATAATCTTTATTAAATAGCCATGACCGTGAAATGATTACTACATCATCTTTCTTTATGGTGTAGTTTTATGATGTATATTGGTATCATACAACAAAAGAAGCTATATAATATTTCAGAAAGTATAACTTAATCAAAAGTTTAATTCGAGTATCGGTATCAGGGTGGTATGTACTATAGAAGTCTTAATAGATTATGCACCTGTGGTTTAATTAGAAGATGATAAATTTTCTGTATCGGTATAATATAGAACTTTGCGCATTCCACGGAGCAGGTTAGACGACCTTTGTGAAATTTAAGAAATCTTCATTAAAGAGAAATTTTAATGCGAATTGTCAAATTTGATATCTGTGTTAATTTTAGGTGAAGAAAAGTACATTTTAAATTAGATACCTGCCTACAATTTATAAGTGATTGGAATAAAAAAAAAGGGGGGGAGGGCTACGTTTTTATTTTTTCCACTTTACATCCAAAGCCTTTAAAATGATATGTGGATAATCTTTATAATTGCATCTTATTTTAAAACAGTGTAACCCTACTCAATATTTGCCATCCTATTTTTTCTACATCGAGCTTATTCAAATGTATTTGTCACAATCACTTATTGAATTTGAGGTCAGTTTAGAACAAAATGATGAGAGGCACTTAAAACAAGCATTAACTAACCGAACTAATCAATTGATTAACAACGAAGTACGTTTATGATGGAGTCAGCCTCTCATATCCGAGGGACGTGAGCCCCGAACATATGAGAGTACTACATCTGATATACATAGAAGTAATATATAACTATTTAATATTAAACTATCTCTTGTTCTTAATAGAGCAATTAGTTTTTATAAAACAAGAAAAAAAAGAAAAAAAAACAATATCTAAAATTTTCCAGATGCAGTAACACTTTCAGAAGATGTTATGTATTTCTGGATTTGGAATGAAATCTTAATTGCGTCTATTTTTCTATTATGAAAAAAATTATATGACAAAATGAAACTCAATACTACATGTATATTTTTGGGGATTTATTTGGGAAATTTGAACGTTTTGCTGATAAATGACTACACTATTATGTAAATGGTAAGACGTATTGTACACTTAGTCTAGTAACCACACATAATGCAAATCCATCTTGGTTGACCATAATTCTGCGTAATACTATTTTTATTTGGGGATTTTAAAGGTACATTTGTACATAAATCATTGCAAATTATTGCATGCCTATTTCATTGTTATGCATTTTTGTTTTGTGTAGATCAAACAATAGCTCATAATTAAAAAAAAAATAAACAACAGTCTACATAAATCTTTGTAAATAGTTGTAGGTCTTTACATGTGTTTCACCATCTGTGTTGTGTATTTATGTTTATGTACACCAAGCAATAGCTCATATTTTTAAAAAGAACCAGCAATCGAAATTTAATTCCAAATTAAACTAATGTGTTTTACAGTATTTGTGATGACGTATATTGTATGTCCCACTCCCGAGACCATTATTAATGAATTGTATTCTTATTTGTTAATTGTTGTTTGCCACTTAGCCTTCCGGGTATAAATGTTATATAGTGCATTACCTTGTGACAAATAAGTACAAATTCAGAAGATTTTTTACATTATCCTAGATTGTGCCATCATCGACCTTGCGTAACATGACGGGTGCCATCAATGACGCAGGATATTTTTACACTACCGGAGCAACTGATATCAGCCACGAGTGGTATAAGTAGTCGAAATACTATATCACTAGCCTGTCAACACAGAGGTTGTGAGTTCGAATCCTGCAAGTGTCAGGTGCACTCGACTCCAACATTAAATGACTTTAAATGTTTGTTTCTACCATATCGATGGTTGGCTCTGGCCATTACGGGTTCATCCACCAATAAAAACTGTTTACCACGAAAAAGCGAAATACTTCCGAAATTGGTGTTAATACCGCAGTCCCAACCAAAATAACTAGTGTGAAACCATTGAACGGGAAAACCAACAGTCTAATCTATATAAAAACGAGAAGCATGGTTGAGCCGTTTGCGAAAATGGACAAGAAGTACTAATTGCACACAAACAAACAAAACTTGGAGAGATTTAATATATTTTATGTGAAAATGACAATGAGAATGATGGTCGTAGTATGAACGTAGTCGGGTCGTAAGAAGAGCGTGATGAGGACGGCAAGGGCGTGCTTGAATCGTACTATGTTTTACCCTGAGCGATAGCGAGGGGTAAAATATCAGCATATTTAAATTCATACTTTTTTTGTCATAAAGGGCCAACCCGTGGTAAAATCACGATATATTCAAGCCCCCATGAATAATTTCTTAAATAGAGTCACGCCTCCTTCGCTAGGCTCTCGGTACGATGGTACAGCGACCTTTATGATATTTCTACTACCTTAGTGCGCTCTCACTACGCTTCTACTACGACCTGATTTCGCCACGACCGCACCACGATTGTTTTGAACATGTTCAAAGTTGGCCACGCTCGTCACGATCTTGAAGACCTCACCACGACCGTGATACAACCTTACTGCGATCTACTCGTTTGCGTTTTTTTTTTTTTCACCATCGTAGTGCGATCATGACCTAGTGGGACTGCGGTATTAACACCAATCATTCTATTGAATATACACGTGGTATCTGGTGTCTCTTTTTACAGTGAAGTGTGCTATATTTTGAAAAGTGTGTCAAATTTTATAAAAACAACCTTCTAGCACCAACTCAAAAATAATGTTATAGTATATAATCAGTTTATTGTCATTTGAGGAATATTTTTATTATATTTTGTTTCATTGTGTTTTTCTAAAATTCTTGATCCTATTTTGTTTTCATTTTCCTGCGTATGCTTTTTACGCCCTCAAAATAAAGTCTCTAATTAATAGATTGGAAAGATACATGATTTGGTTTTAGGAAAACATGCATTCTCCAAAATAAGTACTGCAGTCTATTGTTGAGTATCAAATGGCGATAACAACGATCACTGATAATATCCAATCATGCTATATAAACTGTAGAGATCATTTGAAGAGTTTAACTCTATCTAGTAGAAGAATTATAAATATTTAAAGACGGGCAAAATATAAATCCATGGTATTACACCTTAAGTTTGCAGAAAGTTCGGGATATCAAAAAGGCAAAACGAAAGAAAAAGTTGAAGAAAACAGACGTGATCGACCTAAAGTAAAAAGACAAGCAACCAACAATGGACAAAGCATACGCGAAAAACTAAAAATTGATCATCATGAAGCCGACAAAAAGCAGGGCGTGACCTCAAGTTTTGCCCCGGAAGTGCAATATGTTCTTGCTTCACTAGAACAAGTTAGCATCGTCTTCTGCAGAGTAAACGACCTTGAATATAGGTCAGTATTGTTATTTATAGAACCTTGTCCTATTGTGAGGCTATCAATTAACATAACAGTTAATATAAATATTGCAGTGATCGATCATAACCTAAGCTAATCGTGAACTTGTCTGATCTTATGATCTCAGCTTTTTGGCGTGTACGTACAGATGAGGCAGCAATTTATAAAACAGCGTAAAACCACAAAATACATCTATAGCTATTTCTATATGTCTTTTTATATAATAAAATAGAGAACGGAAAAGAGGAATGGTTTAAAGAGACAACAACCAGACCAAAATAATGCAAACAGCCAAAGCCGGGCCACAATGGGTCTTTAACACATCTTGAATGAAGTTTGCGAAAGAGTTTTGATGACGTGAATTTTATCAGGAATTATTCAAATATCCTCTTTTGCGATATGTTAGAGACTGAATCATATTTATTTTTGATTTGTGTAGTTTCTGGATGGGATTTACAATAAAGAGAAAGACTGGCAAACATAGAGCGAATAATGGTGCAATATTATAACTGAGGAAAATAAAAGAATCTGATTAAAGCAATAAATGGTGTATCATATCATATCATATCATAGAATAAAGAAATACTTCATTTACAGATGAATTAAAAGTAAAATACATTTCATGCAAATTTACGTTTTTTTTCAAAAGATAAAGAAAACAGCACCAAGAAAATAACTAAGAATACAGCAAAGAAGAATTATCATCCAGGATCTATAATGAGGCATATTTAAAAAAATATCCTATGGCTTTATTAATTCATGATAAAAATGATTAAAACGGTTCAAATACTTTTTATTAATTGAAACTACAAGTAGCTTGTATGCATCTTAAAAGAATGTTTAATATTCATCAATTAAAATTTTGAAAATACAGACATGTATTATGTATCTGATATAGATCAAAAGGTCAATGCAACCTCCTCAAATTAAACACATATTTTTATAAATAATTCAACAAAGGTGGTATTATCATGTATACATTTCATAAGAAATACTTATCAGAACGGAAGTATGCTCTCAGACATGCTTCCGACTAATTTACTGATGTTGGCATACATTTTACATAACATCTGCATGTCTATGAGAGAGATGTCTATTTTACGACTTCTCTTTCATCCTAATTACGACTTTGTTCCTTTAATGCTTGCAATGTGTTATCGAGTGTTTCAGTCAACGTAGATGACGATTTCGTGCATTTTGTTTGCAGAAATCTTAAGTAATGGATTTCCAATGATATCAACATATGTAACGGGTTTTGCTTATGAACTTAATGTTCGTATCCGTTTTCACAGAATCTGAGATACTCCAATATCAATCTTTTGATTAACTTAAAAACCTAACTACAACTTGGAGGCTTTTCTTAAAACTACAAGACCAACTTTTAAACTTTGAAAGAAATAACACTATTTACACAAATAACTTTGCATCAAAAAGTAGTCTGTAAACTATAACCTCAATTTAACCTTGATTCTTTCACTGACTCCGAGGTCCCAACTGATTTGACAAACAATTATATTATAACCATTCAACCACTATTAAATAAGAACACGTTCCTGAAACACCTAGTTCTGAGACACCCGGTCTCTAAGACATCTAGTCCTAAAACGACTAGTCTCTGAAGCACCTAGTCTCCGGAGCACTGAAGTCACCAGACTTTTACAAACCACCTGTTCGAGGGACTGCGACCATTCACGAGGGAAATTACAGTATTGGAACAACCCGGTAGCTTGCAACAATCGTAAAGACTTTAAAAACCGCCTGCTTCAAAACCACAACGCTTTCAACTCAACTAGGTTTACAAACTTACTTTCCAGCTTCAAATTCTAATTCTTTAATTTCTGGTATTCTTTTAATGGTTATTATTCGTCGACAGCCAAATAATAAATGACAAACTTACAACAAATGGAAGTTTATAACGACCTTGACTGTCTATACAGCCCTTGCACGGTCGGTCACATAAACTTACACGATGAATCGGTGGCTTTATATACCTAGAGCGCGGACCTCGAAGAGAGCACTCTAGCAACAATTAACGCGTTTCATAACAACCAAGGATAAAAGAATGATTTTATATGTATTTTTCGTTAACGCATTGTTCAAACGGGTAATTTATTATAGATAACAATTCAACAATAAATTACAAATTTAGTCTTATGCCTAAACTGCATTTTTGTCACAATATGGCAAACGTGAAAAAATATGGCAAAATATGGCAAAAATTGTACTCCCTCAAACCACATTAAACTAGTAAGAAATGTTCTCCTTAAACCACTTTGCATACTCGCTACCACTTCACGCATCATTTCCTTCGTTTAATAACACTATAACTTGTAAATAAATCTTTTTGAATTAAGTGGTTCTACATGTAAATGTAAAGTAAATCAAAGTACAAAACATGTATTAAATCGACGAAAAAAAATTATACTTGAGAAACCAGTACACATCTTTCATGTCGCATGTCAGGAGCAGGATGTGCTTACCCGTCAGAAGCATCTGAGATCGCCCTCCGTTTTTGGTGGGATTCGTGTTGCAGTCTTTAGTATTCCATGTTGTGTTTTTGGTGGGATTCGTGTTGCAGTGTTTAGTATTCCATGTTGTGTTTTTGATGGGATTCGTGTTGCAGAGTTTAGTTTCCATGTTGTGTTTTTGTGCTGTTATTTGTCTTTTTGTCGTTCTTCCCATGGTATTGCCAGTATGTTTCGACTTATGAGCTTGATTTTTCTTTTTGGTATCTTTGGCCTCTATTTCAAATGTTGATGAACATGTACTTAAAAAAAGTTTGTTCTAAAGAATTGCTAGCTTATCAAACGACTATAAACACTTGCAAACATGTGTACAAAAGACAGCTATGACAACCAAATGAACTCCAATAAACCTGGACTATAATAGAGGGCATAAGAATACAGAACAGAAAGCGTCTTAGTTTATATGTGGTATGTGAGGACAGATATAGTCTCTTTGAGTACTACAACAACAGCATTATGAAACAGACAAGTCATATATAATTGCTTACATTCACTTCATTTGAACTCTGCTTGATAGTTGTCTCATTTGAATAGAATAGAATAGAATATTTTTTATTTTCCAAATTACAGATATAAACAATCTTTCCTTATTTTCATAAGAGGGATTTTTATTTATGATGTTCACATAGGTTTGTTTAATACCGAGTATGAGTAATACTATCATTACAAGAAACATTTTCCAAAGAAAATGATCAATCAAAGACGTGCGCAGTTTAATATTGTAGTGTTTTTTTATGCTGATCTTGCTTCAAACATTATAATGATCAGTAACATACACGTCTGTCGTTCATGTACAGTATACAATGCTACACATATTCTTCAAACCCAAAGGAATTATCAAGCATTGACCATGTCTACGTACGGAAAAGCTGTACGTGGACAGAAACGCTGTGAAATCAACCTTCTCATCTCTTACTCGAAATTATATTTAAATTAACACTCTGATTGGAAGTTTATAATCAGTTAAAATATATAACGTGACGGTACCCAAATTGCACCTATTTTGACAGTTTTTTCAACTACGTTTTTTTTATGATCAAGACAAAAATTTCCATTTTGTGTTTATTTTGTAGCCGTATCCTTCTTTATTATATAGGTACACCAATTTGATTTTCAATTCATATGGAATCATAGAAAATTTGGTCTGAACTAACCTCCAAACCATCAATGATTCTGTAATGAGGAGTACCCAAATTGCATCCATGCTTAAATTCGCATCGTCAAAAGTCGACTAACAAAGCTTTTCTTTATTTTTTTCAAATATTTTGAACAATTGGATATTTGTCGTTGCTTACTCTTCTTTTTTTTTAAGAAATGGATACTTGTAACATATTGTATTTGCTAATTTTAAAAAGATGACGTTTTGATGACGTCGCATGGCGACGTTTTGGTACATTTTGCTTTTTCAGTATTACACTTCATCTGTTGATAAATACTGTGAATGTTTTGTGTATATCTAAATATTTTTACATATTTTGAAAGACATGCACAGTATCAAATCATAAAAACACAAATTGTTTAGTCTCTAGGAGATCTTGTAAGATTTCCGCTGCTATTTTTGCTAAATAGGTGCAATTTGGGTACTCCTTGCAATTTGGGTACCGTTACGTTATATGAAAGTAATTGAATTCAACCATAAGTTTGCTCAATACTGAGTATTCGTGTATCATCAACTGAAATTGTTCAAAGAAACATTTTGCAAAATAACTGATCAATCAAAGTATGGCGTTGATAAACATATTATAGTTTTTATATATTCTGTTTTAACTTTCTTGCGAGTTTTTCACGGATAGCAAGATGGAACACATTTCTTTATGAATTATCGACAGATATCAGCTATTAAATCATTCTTATGGAAACACGGGATAATAGTACAACAACACGCGGAAATCTAAAAATAAATTGAAAATGTCAAGTTGTTCAACGAATAAATGTAATTTTGCCGTTCGAATACTCTTTTGTTATGTTTCACATAGTTTCATATCGTGGCCTTTTACTGTTTACTTCTGTATACGGTATGGTTTTCATTATTGTTAAAGGTTGTATGGTGACATGTATCTGGCCACACCATTTCCTGTGGTGTTGGTCGGTCACCAGAAACATAATCTCCCTTTTTATACGTCTTAAAAAACAGCGAGAACACGTGACTGGACTATGGTGCTATATTTCTCCTCGTCTTAAGACAGACACATGACACATAAGGATATCCGAGCACACTACTCTATTGTTGTCTTTTTAAATTTTTAATGTTAATATCAAGTACTAGTATTGTTTTTCTTCGATACAAATATGTTCCAAGTACCACATTAAGCAGCTTCCTAACTTCCCGAATTGTTAAAATTATGACACCTAAACATATGCAAATGAAATACTTGAGATTTTTTATGGCATTATCAATTATACAGATGCAATAGAATCGTGGTTGACTTGCAAATATCGTGTAATTTCTTCTGTCAGGGTGTAACAAATGAAGTAGGGTCGATCATAACGGAATAAATAGCCCATTGATCATTTGTCTTGTGTAATCAATACCGACTGACTTCCGGATTCACAACATGCCATGTTCTTTTTTTACAGATTAATATCGCTCTGGAATTGCAAAATAACACATTTTACATTTCAAAACTAAAGCTCATATTATAAAATAAGATTATGTGGTAAAATTGCCAATGACATAACTCTCCACAAGAGACCAAATTACACTGAAATTAACAACTATATGTAGTCAAAAGTCCTTCAACAATATGCAAAATCCATATTAGGTCAGCTTTAAAAGGCAAAAATGGCACATGTATAAAACAATTCCAACAAGAAAACTAACGGTATATAATTTATAGAACTAAATTTTGTATATAACATAAACGGTATTAATTGTGCTGCACCATATGCGTATTTCGATAAGTTATGTCTTCTCGGTAATGCTCGAAGCCAAAATATTTGAAAATTTTAACCTATTAATAAAACGTTGGAGAGCAAATCAAACCAGAAAGGACCTATAGTATGATACATGCAGCAAACATCCTGATACAGAATTTACATTTGAAAGACAATTAGGAAAACCTCAAAAACTATCATAGTCCTGAACATGAATGTAATATTTGACACTGGACTGTAAGCAACCATTAATCAATCACCTAAAACTATCGGTTACGTATTCATCTTATTCTGTCTTTGTATCAAATCGTTGTCAACTATCTGCACTATTAACCAATAGCCAAACTTCAAAAGAAATCATTATAGTATACATGATTATTAAAGACAACAATCTCTTATGTAGTCGCGGAATTAGACGTTTTTTTTTCTGGTGTTAGCTCATACTTTTTGTGTTTCTTGTCTAGTTGAAGTGTCGACAACATCTCAATTTATTCATAGAGAAAAATACCTATAACACTTGTTCAGTAAAAAGTATAAAAGACATTTGTGTTACAGTCATTGACCGTGTTGTAAAATAAACCGGATGTAGATGTAGGTATAGTGCAGTGACATTATTCAGACGACGAATCATAATCCATTTCGTGCCAGCAATATTCGATATCAGACCAACAGCGCTACATGTACGATAAAAAGTAAAATCACAAAAATACTGAACTCCAAGGAAAATTCAAAACGGAAAGTCCCCAATCAAATGGCAAAATCAAAAGTTCAAACACATCAAACAGATGGACAACAACTGCACTATCATATTCCTAACTTGGTACAGGGACAACAACTGCACTATCATATTCCTAACTTGGTACAGGGACAACAACTGCACTATCATATTCCTAACTTGGTACATGCATTTTGACTTGGCTATCAATACAGATAAAATCGAAATGATTTATGTCGATTCTGGTTTATTTATAGAATCAAGATCAACTTTGAAAACCAATAAATTTTAATTCTAGTATTCTTATTTCGAGCATTACTAAGCAATCATGTTCTTTAAATAGTTGTTTATCATTGTAAATTATATTATCATCATTAAATTGAAAAAAAACATTGCTTCTGAGTAGTAGAACAAAATATTTCAAACATTAAAACAATTTTAGAAACTAGCTGTGTTGGGTGCAGCTTAATGGAAATACGCTGAGGTGATTGCACATGTTAATAAAATCAAACATCAAAAACGTTATAAATAACTGCACAGCTAACACCATTTTATTACCCTACAAAAAGTAATATAAATACATTTTTGTTGGTATAATGAAAGTATGTTGATATAGTTTATCTACAAGGTCTCCATATTTAGAATGCTGCACATGCCCACGCTTGCATGTTTGAATTGAAACTCATTCAATATTTTGTCATGTGACTTTACAAGCTCCGCCCTTAATAGACACTCTTACAACTTGTAGTATATAATAACTTGTATTATATGCAACGTAACACTTAGACAAATGACAAAATAGTTAAATCGACAAGAAACAATATTTTATTTAACATATATTTGTGATTTAGTCAGGAGACACTGTGCATTTTAAACGGAAGGACTTTTTGACATTTTTCAATTTGATAGCAGTTGTAAATATTCCACTATGGATTACATTATGAAATTTATCATTTTATTTATGCAAATAGTTTTCGCGGTAAGTGTTTTATTGTTAAATATATATGATAAAAAAATCGTAGTAAATGTACTAGTGAATAATACATTTTAAACAGTTGGGGTCAAAGTCACATTTACCATAGTATAAAACTTGAAAATTCTGTATTTTATTTTTATAAATTTTCACCTTTTTGAGTTTACAACTTGACGATCGTTTCTCAACTTTAATATGTATATAATAAAATCGCACCTAGAATGTTAATAATGTAAATGAGAATATTATACCTTTTTTGTTATACTAATAATTTTATAATAAAAATTGCATTCATGCAGATAGAAGATCATTTGAGCAAAGCCTTATTCATATTTGATGCAAAAAAGTATTTGTACTTTCAATAAACCACCTTTACATTATACACATTGCAAAAGCAATAAAATTATCGCATATTTCATAAAGAAATTAGATTAAATTCAGACAGTCAAGAGACAGCTATATGATAAAATCAACGATACTTATTTTACTGTAAAAGATTAGCATTTCGACAAAAATAACTCTTGGACAAACTAATCGAACATCTCAAACTTATTTATTAAATGGAGAGCTTAACCCTTAAAATTACAAAGTGTAGCCAAAGCCGGACCAGTAATCAGATCTTTGCATGTAGGAGAAATAATTATTTCTAATTCTATAATAATTTCCTTATTTTTGTAACAGCAAATTTATTACAAAATGTAACACAAAAGACGTATTTTTTTAAGAACGGCTATACCGCGCTGGTGCCCTTATACTCTCGGAAACAAACATGTGCAACATACGGGTACCATCTGTCCAGTAGCAAATGATTTAGTCACGTGATTAGCATAGAGTAACTGACACATTTTTCCAAAATAAAAATCCATTCGATTAATCATGTTATTGAATAGAACTTTCGAAAACCTTTGCTGATCTCGTACGAGTTCAGTTACTCTTGTTAGGCCCTTAGGATTGTTAACAAATATATCAACAGAAAACAGGAAGATGCATAATGATTGCCTTTGACACAAATATCAACTATAGACCAACGAAAGAGGGTATTAACAACTACATGTATATCAGAGGACTGTTCGGGACTCAACATTGTGTGTACATCACTTCGACGATACCCTCCAGTATTGAAAAAATACCACATTTCTATTGTAAAATTTTGGTTGAAGGCTCACGCTTTGTTTTTGTTGTTGTTGCTTTTTCTGAATGATGTATATGAACAATTCTATAAGACATTGTTTTTTAATGTATTCTTGATTCAAAGAAAAGCAGTAAAGGTGGCTCGGGACTATTCGACTGCGCATAATTTCACGCATGAATTACAAAAGTATTTGTCGTAAATTCGATATAATTTTTTTTAATATTTTGATTGATTAGAAATGTCAAATCATTGTAGTTATGTAACTAATAGAATATTTTCGTTATTATCAGTATTTTTTAAAGGGTCAAAATGACAATTCACCCATTTTCACCATTTTCCCGCCAAAATTTGGGTTTTAAGGTAAAATATTTTTTTTCCCTTATCGGTGACCTATGTTTTTTATTGGCTCATTCTTTGAAGCTATATTCCAGCTTTTCATATAACAGTTTTGGACCAATTGTCATAGAACGTTTTTTTGATATTCCGAAAAAAATATGTCAACAACTCTATTTCCCCTATCATTTCATTGAAAAATGGTCCCTTTTACATACCTGTTTAAAAGTAAAATTTTGAGCTTAAATGGTCCGTGACCCCCTATTTTGTTTTGACCAATTTGAATCATTTTCTTTAAAGAATAAAATAACCAAAAATACGGCACTTCTGATAGAAACTTCGAATACGCCCGAGCCACCTTAAGTACACTAGACCTTAACATATTTATTTGCGGTATATAAAACTACTGTTATATCTTTTTTTTTATTTATTGTATTCTGTTCTTCATCGTACTTGATTTAAAATTGCTGCTCAAGTATCAATAAAACCGCAATCTAATTTCAGATCACATATTTATATATAGCTTTGTGTTAAATAGGTTTTTGATCTCGCTCAAGTATCGCGGTTTTCTGAATCATCAATGGTTATACACAGTATTTGAAAAAGTCATTACTAATCTGATTTTGGCGATCATTTTTGAAACAGTCGTAATATTCACATTTTTTGTTTAAATTGTTCCACATTTCTCGATTTTGGGCCTATTTATAGCTCGCTGTACGGTTAGGCTTTTGATCCACATTCAAGAGGGTTTCGTGACGTAGAGCTACATGTATTTACATTCCCGTCAGTTTTTTGGGCCTATTTATAACTCGCTGTACGGTTGGGAATTTGATCCTTATTCAAGAGGGTTTCGTGACGTATAGCTACATGCATTTACATTCCCGTCAGTTTTTTGGGCCTATTTCTAACTCGCTGTACGGTTAGGCTTTTGATCCTCGTTCAAGAGCTTTTCGTGACGTATAGCTATTACATTACCGTCATGCATTTGTACCATTGTGGATATTTTTCTAATTGGCAATCATGCCACATCTCTCTATTCTTATTTAACCGAACATGTCAGATTCTCCTTGTTCATGTACAAAGATGTTTTACATGTAATTATTCACACATTGTACATGAATTCCTTCCGTACCGCTTTTTCTCATTATATAATTGTTTATGTTATTACGCTACAAAAAGTCTTCCAAAAGTTATTTTTAGATGTTTATTAACAATCATCATCTGTCATCTGCATGATGTGCTTTCATGAGAGCCATAATTAACCCGCCTACATTCAATTATCTATATAAGAATTTGAAGGAGCATTTCAGAAATGGCAATTGTCGGAAGCATCGTCTTCTATGCCTTTGATTTGATGAAGAGAGACGAAAGATACCGAAGGGACAATCAACTGCATGTGTCGAAAATAAACTGACAAAGCCATGACTAAAAAAGAAAAGGACCAAGAAAAACAATAATATACAAACTACCACATGACAAACTAAGACTGAGCCCTACGAGCATCACTCAATTATGGGGATGATCTCCGGTGAGCACATCCTGCTCCACATGCGACACCTGCAGTCGTGTTGTTGATAATTCTGTAGGGCACATTTCAGGAAAGGGAACGGGAGTATAGGTTGTATGGAAATTTTGGCCAATAAAAAGTGGGAAAATGAAACTTAACTCTTATTATACACGAATTAATGTTTCTTATTATTTCAATTTAGTTTAATGCAAACATTTACAAGTATATTGTAAAATAGATCAACGCCGATTTATATTTAAGTGTATATTCCAAGAGGGGCTATTATTTCCGTTCAATACGTGTTTATTAGTTGATCATTTTCGAATCACGTATTCTTCCTATATATAATATACGCGATGCAGCTTACTGGCCTCACAAATAACGTCTGAACAAATGCCATCCGTCCGAAAATTATGCCACACTTTTTCGTCATTGTCCATGGGGTTTCGGTTTCATAAAAAAAAAACATCTGTTCACTGATAATATAATTAACAAATTAAGTGGAGCGACCTAGAGTTTGTCATGTACATGTAGCTGAGAAATTTAAAAAGTAATGTTTCGATAAGTAAAAGTAATTTAGTTTAGGAAGATAAATTTAAATTGGACTAAGGTTTTCAAAACATATTTTGTTTTATCAAATGTACATATAAGTCCTTAATCGATAAACATGTATGGATATAGCAATTCAGTCAAATAAAAGGCATGATTTAATGAGCAGCAAATCTTCTGTATAATAAAAAAAGATTTAATATTATTTATGATGATAGTAAAATTTAAAGAAGGTTGATTTCCATTTCAATACTTCCTTAAAAAACACCCGAAGAAGAAGTAATTTTTCTTCTGGTGTTCTTGTGTTGTAAAAACTGCAATATAGATTAATGACAGCAATCAATTCAATGATTATTTTTAAAATGATATGTAAATTTGGACCTTTGGGTTTCTATATCAATCCTCGGCTACTGACGTGAACTCGGACAAGAAACTAGCATACCATTGTTTACAACCTATAACATATAACACGAAGGATACATTTTTCTGTTTAATAAACAATATCCTTCATTTCTGATACTATGACATTCATTTAAATGTTTTAAAATATCAATTTAAAACTTTTTTCAGATTTTGCCTTGACTTCTTTTTAGTTTTATCTTTAAAAAGTAAATCAGGTTTCATTTCAGGTCAACCTAATATTATCTGTGTATTTGGTCCCTTAATCTATCTGATACTTAACAGATTACACAACAAGCATATAACTTATTAGGTTTTATGTCACCCACTTTTTCTGTCTTTAATCTTAACTAAAATAGATTTGATTTTGTTTATTTTACAGGTATCTCAAGAAAACAGCTTGAAAGGTAAGCATGTTGTTGACATTAAATCATTGATAAAAGTTACGTAAGGTTATTGATCGGAATTTCAAATCAGGTTTTTATCAAGATCTTGGACGTCTAAATATCCTTACGATTCACCACAGTAATCATTGATTTTGAAAAGAAAATTGCAGTCATGAATTAAGTAGCAATTGAATAGTTACTGAAGCATGAATAGAAGTAAATATTCAAATGAAATTGATACACTAGTCATTTTCACTATTTGACATTTATATGCATGTGAAATACTCAGAAAGAATAGCCCTCCAACGAATATAAATTTGTTTTTATGGGTGTCGCGAAGTCAGGTAAAACTTCACATATAAATACACCTTGCCATCATCAACCTTGGAAGTCTTTCAAAGGAGACATCTAAGACCTAGTTTATGTAAAATAACATAATCCCTAAGTTTATGTTGTCGTTAAAATTATATGTGAAAAAATTAAAATCACTTCTTAAATTCTTCAGTGGTCCGATTGAAATTGTTCGTATTGTTGGGATTTTTGTCAGAATGGTTACCTCTTTTACAACCAGAATCACAAGTTCACAAGACCCAATTTAGCATTAAGAGTACAACTTTATATCTTTTCTCCTTACGTCACAGTGAAGAATGTAACGAAATGAGCATACAATTGAGAATGGAAATGGGGAAATATGTCAAAGAGACAACAACCCGACCAAAGAGCAGATAACAGCCGTACTTGTATATCAATCCGGCGTTTTTCTAGAAAAGACGCGACGGAAAAGAAGAGTAAATGCAATTCGTGCTGTAGATACCCCATCATAACGGTACCAGTCTAATACACCATCATAACGGTACCAGTCTTGGTAATGCTAGGATACGGAGGGTGTAAAGCATATTTCTTCTTTGCGTATTCTTAATATTTCATTTTATTGTTTTTCTCCCAACTTCAGTTCTATCATCTCGTTTTTATAATGCAATGAGACCAAAACACCAGCCTTTGATGCCAAAACTATTTCGCATTATACGTATTCCGTGTAGTTTTGCAAATGGTATTCAATCAAATTTCCGTTGGTTTACTGTCTCATTTTAGATTAGTATACCCTAGTATACATATTAAGTTGTGGTATATGCAACACATGTTGACAAATCACAGAAACAGAATCGCACTCTTTAAGTTCTGAATTGTCTGAATAATTATACATCAATTTGGCTTTGTTCGATCCATCGCGTCATTATTAGCAAAAGTGTTAAGGATTAAAATCGTCAAATTCAATGAACCACAAATTGTAAACAAGATACGTTTTCACACTGACCGATGGGAAAGTCACTCCATTTTAGTCTGTCTATTTCTATATTTTTTTAATCATGATAATAGTCAACCTTAACGTGTATACAATTGAAAGACGTGCTAAAAAGTTATTTTTACGTGATCATAAAATCAGCTAATTATTCTGGATAATTAAACTGATAAAGACGTCTAATTTTTAACTTTTGTATTCGTGGTTTGCTTGAGGAAACTATAAAGGCTTAAAAAAACAATTTATGTCACTGACTCGTCCTAAATAGACCAAGGGGTGTACTTACATACAGACGTTTATTTGATATGTGGTTAATAAACACTGAACAAAAAATACTTAAGATCAGACGACCTGATACATATTCATTTTTACATTTTATAGGGTTAAAGAAAAAATAAATAAATATTTGTGAAAAGCCCAGAAAATAAGCTATTAACGTTGCTACACATGACAGAAGTTGTTACGTATGAAACATCCCTGTTTATTATCATATGATTCGGGTTGACTTATTATTTTATTATTGCAAGACTATGTTAAAATATTTAAGAATAATAAAAGTAGATTTTTATAATTCAAGATCTTACCAATAAGATACGATTTTAAAAGCATGAATAAAAATGAAAAATAAATATACTTACACCGACCTACCTCAATTTATTGTCATTTTTATACTCTTTTTCGTTTTATATCAACATATATTTCAAACCCCCTTCAAAACTGATATCAGCTATTTAAAATTATGATATGTATTGTGATTCAATGCTCGTGAAACGAAAAGAAAAAGGAAAAAGAAAATAGAAAAATATCGAAAATTACCACATAAAAAAACCTACAAATGAAAAAAAAAACAAAACATTTTGTGTTACTTTTGGAGATGTCTTGTGCTGCTTCTATTTGATTGTTCTTATCAATACGGGGTCCGGTCCGCGATCGACGCCAAAGCGTAACAGTTCTAAAAAACTCATCTAGCATACATGTAATTATATACTATATCTTGGTATTGTCGTTAAGTTATAATTGTTAGAACAGAAGCAAACCAGACGTATATATAGCTTTGCTCTCAAGTATGTAGAAAAGAAATATTTTTCTGTCATTATTCTGATACCATTATTACTTATATCTCATCGCTGTATAGAATAATTACCCCTCTCGTTAGATCATGTCTTTTGTTTGGTACAATTGCCAAATCGTATGACGAAATGGAAACGTTGGTAATTCGTCAATTAGACAGCAAACTTCCTTTTCTGATTATTGAATCATTCACGAAAGGAATATCTGGAACTGCCAAAAATATGAGACAGTCATAAAACATACCAATCATACGCCAACTACCGACTCTCTTCCATGAAGAGATAAAACAAAAGAAAAATTACACGTTGCCCCTAAAGTTTTAACTAAAAATGTAACTGCAAGCGCCCACCAATACCTGGTCGGTCAGAAACTAGTTGTACGTACCCACGACTCAATCCACTTACCTACATAGACCATACATTTATGTCAAAAAAGTAAAAAAAAAATGAAACAAACTATAAAAAAAAGTCTAGATAAATAAAAAAAAATAAATTACCGAATCTACTAATTGCTAAGAAAAGTTAAGAAATAAAATCGGAAACAAGAAAACCTAATTCAAACGAGGCATAAATTAACACACGCGAAACAGAAAAGGCGTGGAGTCTTTCGACAGTACAAACTCCCGCCAATTAAAATCTTTAGGAAGTCAAGTCAACACTGTTTTACATATGAAAAAACTTGACACTTCTTAAAATATTTCCCACAGACAAACACTCATATATCAAAAAGGTTGAAAACAATCTCATTTTGATTTAATAGCAGACGATAATTTGCATTTTTTTTTATCATGATACTTGATGAAATCAAACCGACAGTAACATATATGATTGTGATATATAGATGAAGGTCTGGGTGGTTTTATAGAATAGAGAAACATCGGCAAAAAGAGCAGAATACAGAAAATGTACCAAAAATATAGAATATGTGTATGCTAAAATATAAAGAGTATTAACGTATTGTGTTAAAAAAAAACAGAATATAAGGGCATACATGTAATGGGCAAAACAAGTAAAAAACATACACAATTAGAATATAAAGTTACAGAATAAATAAAAGAAGGACACCCACCTATCCCGAGCATCATACATACATGTATATCTATGCATAACTTTGAATTACAAATAGGATTAGGCTGACAATTTTAACTGAATCATTTGACCAACTTGAGATCATATATATTTGATAACAAAAGAAATATACACATAAAATTTACTAACAATAGAAATTTGCATATTTAACATAAAATTTAACAAAAATTAAGCCCTGGTTAGTTTTACAAACACGTTATGTGGTCTTTTTTGGTGCATTGATAATGCTAATTCTGAAACCTTTTGAGCTGTCTTCTAGCGAAGGAAATTATGTGGTTATCAAGATCTTATCAAGTCACATGCAGTCTCAGATTTTCAGAAAGATGTTCATATATATATATATATAAAATAATGAAGTGAATCATTCAATCTTAACTTATAACAATGTTTTAGCCGGTTACCATTTGTACTGTTCTCTTTAGAATAATTAGGATTCATATTTGTTTTGAAACATTCGCCCACGAAATAACTTAGTTTGTTACAAAGCTGTGATTATGAATAACTTTTGTAGACAAAATGTTCAGTTTCGATATGGCACCTAAACATTCAAAAACTGTTTATCCGATGACCATTTGAATTGTTTCTTCAGAATATGACCCGTTTTTGTTTTGAAGATTTTGCTCACCGAATAACATATCTTTGTAACAGAACTGTTATTGTAGATAACTTTTCTAGACACAACTTCAAGTTTCAATATGACACCTAAAGATGCAAAAGCTGTTTATCCGTTGACCATTTGACCTGTCCTTGAGATGACCAGTCTTTGTTTTGAAAATTTCGTTCTACAAATAACTTATTTTTAACAAAGCTACATAGACTAAAATCGCTAAGTTTCAAATTGGCATAATTTTGTTCTTTATTTATCTTATTTCAAAAGCAATTTTTTGATTCATGTGTCTTAATATAATCTACAATTGCTGTTTTAATGGTCATTAAGATTTTATCAAATGAAGTAGTTTCAAATTTACATTAAGAGTTTCTTTTTATATTATAATTGTAGTAAGCACAATTTTACGTACCAGTTCAAGACCTTTTGACCTTTTTGTCCAAATATAACATTATATCCCTCTGAATGATTAAACAGTGATACAGTTTCAAATTTTAACACAGCTGTTTTAACAAAAAATTAATGTAAACAAAAAATAAACTCAGCATTCATACGGCTATGCATATTTAATTTATTTGAAGACCTTTTGACCTTTTCACCGAAATATGGCCAGAGCATCACATTTAGTACTTAGATGTACTTATATATACATGGGGTACTTAAACATTGTCTTTTGATTTTTGTTTTTAATGTAATATACGAGAGTCTAGATTGAGGGTCCTTTATTTCTATAGTCTTTATTTTTTAGGGCTATTTCCCTCTATTCTGCATGTACATTGTTTGCCCATAGTTTTTTTTTATTCTTTATATTTCAACACCTCATTATTCTTTTTTTTTTAAATTTAATTTTGGTACATTTTTCTCTATCTTAAAATAATTTTTGGAACATGTTTCCTTTGTATATTTTGTCCATTATTCTTTATTATGTTAATCCCCATCCACATCATCATATACAACTTTAACGGTATGACGCAGACAAAGTGATTAACAATAGGCTAGCTGCTCAGTACACTATACAAAAACACCCGAGTCCTCCGAACAAATGACAGTCACAAATATAGGAAGACAAACAACAACGAACATCCACAGACCAAACATATAATAGTTTCCGAATGTGAAAAGTTTACCAATAACTTGTATTTTTGAGATGCAAATACGTATTTCATGACATGTTTTCAAATTAAAATCTACCTTATTTGACTCATGTTTTGACCATTTAAAACATCGTGTTACTAGGACAGAGCCATGTTAACCTTCGTACACCCATTTGTCGAATTTTTGACCAGTCCTTAATAATATCATCCATTATTCAAATAAGGTATGATGATGAGCGTCTTAAAGAGTCAAATTTCACAAAAAAGCATTTGTGAATTTTATTTTGATAACAAACAATGGATTCGTGATAAAACTCAAATTTAACTTATTCAAATTATTTTGAAATGTCCTTCAAATTGTAACATAAACATTGCTGAATGGCTATTTATATGTATGTCGATTTGATATAAAGAATATTAGCAAATACTGTCTTTATCAAAAGTTAACATCTATTTATGGTGTCTGTTTATTTGAGATGTTTTAATATGACCCCGTGTACCTTAAGATCGTATCAATTGTTTGGTTTCTAAAGTCTTTCCTGAATATGTTTATGAAAAAAGGTTTCTAAATTCTTAATCTTAATACATTTAGATATTTTGTATTAGAGGTAAAAGAGTCTTCGAATTCTGCAATCTAATTGGTTGCCTTGTCGTGAACTGATGTTAGACCGGAAGCACGTCCAAATCTTAAAGACGCAACTGAGCACACATGATAGTAAAAGTTGTTTACAAACACATATCCAATGGGCCTTTAAGATACCGTTTCTATACCTTTTTTACTCAAGACTGCATAGTCATGACCATAGATGTACATGTACGGCACGACTACCTTTAGAATTCAAGAAACATAAAACAAAATAAGTATATAACTGGTCATTACAATAATAGGCAATTAAATATGAAACAGCAGGTGTGTAGCTCAGAATTTAATGTTTCTTCACAGAATCAAATAAACTGAAATTTAAAGATCATGCGTAACATTATCAAATTCCTTCTTTGCAGCAATTGAATACTATTGTGGAAACAAGCCTGCAGACGTCGTATTTCTACTGGACTCGTCTAACAGTATATGGGGACCAGATTTTCGAAAACAAATCGACTTCGTCGAAAGCATAACCGATATGTTTACAATTGGTAAAAACATCACAAGAGTAGGTGTTATAAGCTACAGTCATGATATAAGGGTAGACATTGATCTGGACGATTATTACAACAAAAAAGAATTATTTAAAGCCATTCAAGATATAGACCAGTACCATGGATACAAAACAAACACAAAGAAAGCAATACAGTACGCTAGAAAACACATGTTTGGCCACAACGTAAACAAACGAGACAAGGATACAGTCGCTAAGATCATCGTTGTCCTCACTGATGGTCAATCCAGTAACATGTTAATGACAGTATGGGAGTCCATTAAAGCCAAAAATGCGGGCATACGGATGATTTCCGTTGGAGTTGGTCCAAAGATCAACATCCGAGAACTGAATATGATTGCCAGTAGTCCGCCATCGGAACACATGTTCTTAGTCAACAGTTTTGGAACATTGAACACAATTAAACAGGTGTTGGCGATCCAGACTTGCAAAGGTATGTTGAATATGCCCTTAATTTGTAAGTAAAGGTACATATAAGTTGTACATGTGATTGCAGGCCTATGAATTTCTATTCAATACCGATTTACTATGTGAGTAAACATTGATTTTTGAACAGAATCTAGTCATTTCGTACCATTGCATTTTCGTAAAATATTTAATTTAAATCGTGAAAAACTTGAATTTTTGTTTGTTTGATATAAAAAAGGGGGACGCTACTGTGTTTCGTTGCCTTTCATTTCATGATTCCGTATCGTATCTTATTCTTATCCGTCCTTGACACTTTGTATCAACAATTGTTTGGTTGAATAATTTTGAATACATAGGAAATGAAAAAAATGTGGCTGATGGATGATTTTGTAATCCGAATCAAATTAAGATTGCTAATAAAAATACCAAAAGTTAATGATGTACAAAAATGCAATAGTATAGGGTAAAGAAAGTGTTCCGAATCCATTGACATATAAATTTAAAGATCAACTAATTCAGAACACAAAAGATTATTTACATTGATAGCGTAATCAAGTCATCATTTTTGTAACATATGTAATGGTATGCGAGCTATCCATTTCACTTCAAACGATCAGCGTCAAGGGTTCAAAGGTTTTCATTTATATATTGTATATAAACTTATAAACCGCAGGCATACCTTTATTACTTATATTCACACAAGGACAGTGTGTTTTACTTACTTTGTTAGTATGACTTAATATACACACCCTTTAACATCGTAAGAAAGACCAGTTTTATGTGAACGCGTTTGAATGGAAAGTTCAAGAGCTGACACATTTAATTAATAGCTATCAAGACAATTTTCTTACGTTTTGTAAGTGCAACTTTGCTGTGTTTACAACATCAATCAAAATATGACCAGTGTGCAATCTACAATGTCAATGACCGATTATCGTCTACTATAATTTCAGTATGAAACATCTATTTCAATATATAAGCATGTTCTACAAATAGTGGCTTCGGTGGCCAGGTGGTCTAAGTAGTTCACCAACAACAGAAAAAATAGTTAATTTACAGCAATCACTAGCCGGTCCGTATTTAGTTTTTTATCCTTAACAAATGCGCGCAAATATAGAAAAAAAAGCTGCGCGCAAACGAAGTGATCTTTGGCGAAACTGTAATGCACCAAACTGCTGGTTGTGAGTTCGAACCCCGCTCATAACAAAGTAGCCTAGAGATGTCATTTTCCCTGCCGCAAGTCGTTGGGTATATCCATGTTCTCGGGCTTCGTACGCAACTAAAATCTGGCCGCAGCAATATAGCAAATAATGGTATAAGTGGCGTAAATCACACACAATCAAACAATGAGGCTATATCGATTAAACAATATTTATTCCTTAGATATGTCCGGCATTTGAAAGAAAATATGTTTCATATTACCAACCAGTAATCGACCAATCATGTTTACAATACATGTCGTCTTCCGCAAAGACGTCTTGTCGTCTGCTAAAAAGACGTCTGCCTGATGCAGCGAATAATTAAAAAGATTTAACTTTCAACCTTTCTCTAAGAAGTAATTAATTAAGCATTATTTCTCCTAATCAAAATTGAAGCATGAACTCTTTTTTCTCAAGAAAATGTCATAAAACCGTACGTTTGATTTAAATAGCACGTGAAAAATGGATTTGCCGAATTACTTTCCAATCTAAATGCAATCAATTCAGATTTGACGTTGCAGAAATAAATTAGACGCTTTTTGCCTAATTACTCAATTAAATCTTGCATCAGGAAGACGCGTTTCATATGCAATGCAAGAAGACAAAATGTAAATACAATGATAAATTGAAGTACAGGAGATTAAAGTTCAAAAGTTCAAGGTTAATTGTATTGTATTGCATAACAATATAAGGAAAATCTCATTGCAGTCCGTACTAAAAATAGCTAGCGATTCAAATTGAAAAAAAGCACTTGAAGTTGCTTAAGTGAAGTCTTTAAATCAACACTTAACCCATATAACTAATATGTAATGATAGATTTCCTTTAAAGAAGAATCATATACATTTTATAAGTTTAGGAGTTGGGTTTTAATAACATGATAACGAAAGATTTAAATTATTAATATACAATCGCAAGCAGATAAATTTATTTGACATTTAAGTTTAAAATCAAAATATGTCTATGCCATACTGACTTAAACTTAATAGAGGAGAATTAAATTGATATTGACTCAAATACAATTAACTCTTTTAAATAACATTTTAACATGAAATGTACATGTACTGAAACTATTTATAATAACATACTATGGATTCATTATTATTCGTTGGATGCCAATTTTCGTGGGTTTTCGTGGATATAGGTGAACCACAAATTCAAATCACAAATGTTCAACGAATTACAAATTGACTTATCATGTTATATGCAGATATGGCAAGACAAAGAAATCACACATCCACTAAAAGGCAAGTTTTTCGCAATCCACGAATTGTTACCCACGAAAATAAATGAATCCAAAGTAATTTAAATTGTGCGTCATTTTACCAAACACTTCAGATTCCAGCATTCCAATATGGCGACTAACTTTTGATGGTAAATTCTAGCCAATGAAAACACTTGTTACATAAATATTGCATTGTAACTTGTCTGTCTTTTTCAGTAACACCAAAAACAACGACTTCAACGACGCCTGTTCCGACAACCACCACAACTACGCCTACTACGACGACGACAGAACCGACGACAACAACAACACCAACTAGTAAGCATAACTAGTAACAAACATGCAAGATTATTAATAATCTAAAGTTACCTACCTTCCACGTCATTTGGTCTCTGGTGGAGAGTTGTCTCATTGGCAATCCTACCACATTTTCTTGTAACAAAAATTACGATGTGTTTCTGTGGTGGTGTTTTTTGGAGGGTGAGGATCAGAAGTTGTTTTCAATTCATTTTTTGCTTCAGTTTCCGGAAAAGTAGGGGAAGGGCGGAGGGTGGGTAATACATAAGAACAAAACAATGTTATAAATTATCCGGGTTTTTTTTTTTTTTAGCGAAAAGTGTCCTAAAACTGCCCCATCAATACTAATATCAGTTATAGATTTCGTACCAAATTAAAACTAACATCAAGGATCTGTAGCAAAAATAAAACCTTTTTCAGCATATACATTTCCTGCAAAAGCTAGCTTGTCGTGTGGATCCCAGATGTCATCGACGAATTATATTCTCTTTTTAAAAGGGCCAGATGAGGGGGAAAGGTGGTGGGCTAATCAGACATTTGTTGGTATGGGAGTTGATGAGCACATTATTTATCGACTTGGTCAACTGATTTTTATGGCCGGGAAAGTTCTGTGATGCACTCAATTCGTTCTTTGAGAGGGAAGACGATTATTAATACAGCCTGGTTATAAAGTCCGCTAAGATTTATGACGCCTTATGCAATATAATATGCATGCACTTTTCTAAAGAAAATAAAAATATAAATTATTAGCATAATTTGCCATCAGGTAATAGAAAGTTTTATGATCTCACAGTTTAATATATTTACGTTCCATTAATCAAGGATATTTGATATTATATAGTGCAAAAGGATGCACATAAATGGATATTTATATTTTAATAGTCCGTTGAAATAATTTCAAAGACAATTTTTTTCAAATAATGGCGGTGCACTTGTTAGAATGGGTAATTTATGAAAATCATTTTAATGTTGTGAATAAATATATAACTGTGAAATTAATAAAACATATGAAAAAACTTGATTTAACTTTATTCGGAAAACCTCAGTGATGCTGATGTAAACATTGTTCGGAAAGCTACAGTGGTGTTGATTTAATCTTTGTTCTGATTTAAACTTTATTCGGAAAGCCTCAGTTGTGCTGATTTAAACTTTGTTCGGAAAGCCTCAGTGATGCTGATTTAAACTTTGTTCGGAAAGCCTCAGTGATGCTCGTTTAAACTTTGTTCGAAAGCCTCAGTGGTGCTGATTTAAACTTTGTTCGGAAAGCCTCAGTGATGCTGGTTTAAACTTTATTCGGAAACCCTTAGTCCTGTTGATTCAAAATTTTGTTCAGGTTTCACTTTAAAGATGTGTTAATTCCGCAAAAGAAAGACAAAACATCAGAGAAAAAGCATATATTTAATAAAAAATCTTCAAAAAACCTCAGTGAAGTTGATTTAGAGTTTTGTTCCGAATGCACTTGTGTTAATCCCACGAAAAGAAAAATGACCTGACTGTGTTCCTGTCACCCTAGGCTTATATACTAGTAAAAGTTGTGACTTTGTTCACTTGTATAGAGACACGGGGGCTAATAAGATGATCATTGTTGCCAAATTTGCTTTTATAAATTAGAGGTTCACCTTTTTGTGGTTGGATTATTATAATTCAGTAAACATTGCCTTCTTGTCAAATTATGCAATTTATTATTTTTTGTTAAAAAACAATGAAGAAAACAAAATTATGATAAGATATATATGTGACTAATAACGTAAAAGGTTTAAAACTGTCCTACTTTTGACTCCCCCTTTTAAAGCCGTGATTTTATAAAATAATTAATATAAAAGCAAATGATTAAACATATGAAATGAAACAAACTTCATAGAAAATTGCATTTGAAGACAAGTCATCATTAAAGTAGGCTTGTAAACTAGGCTTGCTACCTGCAAAAAAAAAAAAAAACGCATTCGTTAACCTTTTCCCGCCAAAAACACCCGATCTAGACAGTCATTATGGAAAAAAAATTACAAATAAATATAACAGCTATACTTTTTAACTTTGAGGGTCTATTCTATTTGCTTTTCCAAATATAATTTGATCTAACTTTTGGTTAAAAGATCATCTTTGTTGTCTTAATCTCTTGAAAGTCTGAAAGTTAAACATCATACCCAGTGGGCGGATGATACTATATAATTGATAACAATAAGGGAAAAAAGATAAAAAGTTAATATACTGATATGCTACAATAACATTAAAACATTTCGACTCTTTTGAATTATTTCAAATGAGTTTTTAGAATTTCTAATCTAACATAAGTAGATCCGATATCTTAAAAAGAACATTTTAAACTATTTTCGTATTTCATGGGGCAATAAAATGGTTCACATGCAACTGTCTAAAATATTTAACAGAGAAAAATTCTTGAAATATGAGAAGGTTTAAGTAGACTCGTATCATTGAAATATGAAGCAAGCATAAGTAATTTTCGTTGATAAATAAAAAATATATCACACAAAAAATGTTACCGAATTTCGAAAGCGGTAAATCTAAGTTGAATGAAACAGGCGTCTAATCACAGATTCGTGGGATTTTTGTTAAATTTATTGATCAATTAAAAAAAAAAAAAAAATGGTTGACTTTTTTCAAAAATTGTCAGCTTTAAAGTTTTTTTCCTAATGCACTAGTGTTCGTCCCATGAAAAGAAAAAAAAAAATGAGCTAACTGCTTTCTTGATACCCTTGATCATTTTGACATTTGTTTGGTTTTCTTGTCCTTACCACTTGTTTTGTCGCCTATAAATAATGGAATGCACATATTTTTCACACCGGTTACTGTCTCTTTCGTCATAAATAGAATGTTGTCATTGTGTATACACGTATGATGTTTTCGGTAGATATGTAAAATTATATAATTTATTTACTTCCAGCTACAACTACACTCCCAACCACTACGACAGAGTCATTGTATGCTGCTGCTAGAAGAAGTAAGTAAAGTGTACACATGAGATATATATATATAATATCATTCCCTCTACAATATTTTAGGAATATGATTGGTTAATAACAACCACGTGAAGACCGTGTATATTTCATAAGGGGTTAGTAGGCGTGACTTATTTCAATACATGGCTACTACTTGCTGCTAGAAGAAGTAAGTAAAATGTACACATAAGATATCTCAAGTAAAGATCCTGTTATTTAGTGGTTGACGTTTATTGCTGTTTCTTATATATACATTTTCTTTTGTTTATTGTTTTGTATAGTTTGTTCTTGTGTTGTGTCGTGTTGCACCATTGTCCCAGGTCGAAGGAAGAGTTTGGCGCCAACAAACTAGTTTAAACCCGTGGAATATTGTGCAACTGTCCTATGTCAGGAGCCTGTTGTTCAGTGGTTGTCGTTTGGTGATATGGTTCATATATGTTTCTAGTTTCTTGTTTTTTATATAGATTCTACATGTGGTTTTCTGCTTTACACTGTTCATTTTGAGGCCTTTTACACAGGCAAATTTACTCATGTGAATTTCTTAGAAATCACATAAATTCAAATGAAAAATTTCACGTAAGATGCACCTTAAACGAGCTTATACATGAAACTCACGTGAAAAATTTCATGTGGTTTTCACATGAAATTCACAGAAGTCCCATGAGATTCACGTAAAACTCAAATGAACTGATTTCACATGAGTTTCACGTACAAATTCAATTGAGGTGAAATGCAAATGAATTTAACGCACATGCATATGGCGTTGAAAATCACGTAAAGCTAAAAGAGATTTCTTCGTTATGGGTAATTATTTGAATTTTCTTCTACTAAGCAACCTCAGGTAATTAACGGTGTACAGAATAAAGCTTTTTTTTAAATGAACAGATTATTTCGCTGTTTTTTTGTAGTTATATCTGAAATTATTATTTGATAACAATTTAATTTTTTCTTTCAGTTTGCTTCGCTGATGGTGTTACCGATATTGTCTTCGCTTTCGATTCTTCAAACAATGTTCGACCAAACGAATTTAAAAAACAGCTTGAATTTGCCAAACGTATCATGCACAATTTTGTCATTGGTCAAAATAGATCAAGAATCGGAGCCATTTTATACAGTGACCAAGTTCAACAATTAATTGATTTACCACAATACGAAACTCGTGAAGAACTTAGTTTTGCTTTGGATCGAGTTGAAAAATCCGCAGGTGGTACTCGAATGGATGAAGCCATTCGATACATCAGGACAAAGTCGTTCCGAAGAAGCGTCTCAAGACGTCACGCAGCTCAAGTTGCTATCATTATCACAGCCAGTCCGTCGTCCTCGATACATAGTACAAAGAAGCAGGCGACTGAAGCAAGAAGGGCGGGAATCACATTGATACCAATAGGAATTGGTGATGTAAATATCGAGGAACTCCGAGCGATTGCAGGTACAACAGACGACAGCTATCAGCATATCTTACCTACGTTTGATGACTTGGATTTTGTTCTTCCGAAAGTCGCCATCAACACATGCGAAGGTACTTATTATCAATCAAAAAAAAAAAAAAAAAAAAAAAAGAAAACATTTGAAATTAAATAATATTGTGTATTGAAATAATGTGTATTCTAGTTGAAAAAAATGAAAACAACACTAGAAATTTATACGACTGACGTGTTTTTCTAGATGAACCTTCTGCAGGAACTCTCAATGTCGATTTAAAAAAAAGGTAATATCAAAACCGAAATCGTAGACAAAAAAGGAACTTATTTACACTCTTTAAAAGCAAACATTGAAAACTTCAATACTTTACACAAACGCCCGTCAAATTAGTTTTACAATTATAGTTTTTGCAAATGCATTTATTCTCAGCTTCGGTAATATGAAGGAATTCAGATGGATATCTACTAGTATTATAAATATAAACTGTAGGATTTAGCGTAAGATTCACAAATTGGTGTTTTATGTTTATTTAATACTTTCTACAACATTTCACTTATATTTAATTGAATACTGCATGAATTTATGTCACACCTACATTTATACACCCATTTTCAATTACAAGTACTTGAGACGCTTAGTTTCATGCTAAATGTTATGTTATTGAAAGCTACACAATTTTTCTGCATTAATTAAAATGTATTTTGAAGATGTTTCCAATCACGTAATCTTCGCACGTTCTGATGACAGAGAACGCAATCACGTGACACAGTACACAACAAACATCATCAGCATTAAAATCTGTTTAACAGATAGGTGTTGCATAACCCATGCATGCATACGCTGAAGATTTGCGGATTATAAATTGGCCTTCAAATTTTAAAAAAGTTTTAAAATTTATGTAAAATTTCAAATATGTTAATTCAGCCAGGTGTATCCATTTGTATCTCGTATGACATGTTATCGTCTTAATATTAAAACCTACGCATCTTTGTATATTTGTTGGAATATTTACATGGGTAAAAATTGTAAACAAATTTTCTTTTATACTTTCAGTTACTGAACCAGCAATTACAGTTTCGGATATGTGTAAGTATCAGCGAAATTATTTCTATTGATATTCTATGACGAAGACCTCAATAATTGGTTGAAATGATTTCGTGTTTGTGATATTTAATGAAAGAATTGCTGAACATGTTGTTTGTGTAAAGTATAGTTGAGCATATTACTATAGCTTTCCTCCATAAATGCAATAGTAGAGGACTATGCGTACAGATGTTACTCTCTGTCATGCGTGTAATGGGTTATTGTAAAGTTGGTCTACCTATTAGTAAGAATGATGTGCAGTAGCCTAGGTACTTTTTATCAATCTGATTATAGTCTTACTAAATAATTTGTTATATAATTCGGTTACTTTCCACATTCACCATCCGTTGAAAAATTTTGCATTCTTCACTTTCGGGTTGGAACTAATCAGGCTGTTTTAAATATAAACCACTTTAAAAGATACGAAACAATAAAACATAACAACGATATTTCAAGAGGCATCCAGCTAAAACGAATCAGTCTGGTTATGCAATTCATATCACCCTGATACAATCAAGTTTCACACTAAGCTGTTTTGTATAAAGATTTGAATAGTTGTTTATTGTTTTATTGAAACATGTACGTTAGTGCAAGTCTACTGATAAGTATTTAACTTTTATAACTATATCACTAGCTACCATGTTCCTTCCTAATACTTTTCTTTAATTTTACCCCGTTAACAATAAAGTTTATTGCAATAACTAAGAGATTACCATTATACTGACATCTAAAAAGAACCTTTCTCAAAGGACAATCTGTAAACTGGCAGTTTTCAGTAAACATATAAATCAGTAAGAAAGATAGAAAGAAAGAAAGAAAGGGAATTGAAGCACGTCTAAACTATCGCAACAAGAGTTTAAGATTATACAATGAAAACGATGCTAAATTTTTATGTTTTTTTTTATAGCATGTGGATCAAGACAAGAGGCCGACTTGATGTTTCTTCTAGATAGTGTAAACGCTGGTAAAAAGAACACAAAGAAAGCCTTAGCATTTGTACAGGATCTTGTAAATGATTTGGATGTCGATAAGGATAAAATTCAAATAGGTGTTATGGCAGAAGACGCATGCGCTGTTCACAAAAAAGGTGAAACCGGATTCAAACTAGGATCTAAGAAAACAAAAGAAGACGCGGTGGAAGCACTCGCAGACGAAGCTAGTGCTGACTTTGGAAGTATGCTGAAAAGGATGCGCAGAGGTGCTTTTAGTCATAGACATGGAGGCAGACGGGATGCGAGAAAAATAGCAATTTTGATCATTGATGGTAATTTGGATGATCCCTTGAAAGCCCTTTCGGAGGCACAAAGAGCTCGACTTCATGGTATTGAGGTTTACGTGATACAAGTTGGGGATGACCAACCGCAGGAAGAGCTAATGATGATGTCGGACTCACCGTACGGCGGAGTCAAGAATTTCTTTAAAGTTAGCAACTATAACGAACTCAGATCGTTAAAGAAGAATATTTGGGATTCTTTGTGCGATGGTAGGTTTATTACACAACAGTTTTGTTTTTTGTTTCGTTGATTGTTCTACTTCTGTATTAATCTGATACACTTGAAAAATATAAAGTTGAACGTATTGTGCATATACTTTAACATAAAATGCAACAACATATTTTGATAAAGGCTCCTTATCTATTTGAAATTATGTTTTCCCAAATTTTTAAGAATAAGTCTTAGAAATTAATCTAATTTTTTGTTTTTTTAAGATCTGTTAATTTGACACTAAATTTGCCGCTTTGAAATTTCAGGTACATGATTAATGTTCACGAAAAGCTTACTATCTTATCGTCACAAAAAGATTTAAAACTGTCATATTCTTTAAATGCAATTTAGCAATGTATTGCCAATGTGTACTCTACATTTATTCATTATATTAAGGAGATATGTAGCCAACGAAAACATTAATCTTAAAAATGGATTTTTCTTTTGTTTCATCCTTAGAAATGAACAGAATTTGGCATAATACATATCTCGAAAAAAAAACAACATGGCGTCTTACAAAAACTATTTGACAAATTATTTGACAATGTATTGATTTTAGTTTGAACCCTCAGTTAGGGTAAACTTGTGTATTTGTACCATGATTGATCTATTTTAACAGATGATTTTTTTTGCCGTATATCACAACACATAGGTGTAATCTATTTTCTTTTTTCTTTACAGAATTGTAGAAACCGTGACGTATATTTCCAGGGACCAATTGATCAGAATGATTGCTTATGTCTACGTAAGAATGAAGAAAAGTGAATGTGATAAACTGTAAGACAGAATTCGTTTTTATAAATCGTATATATGACATTATGGATGTTGAGAAGTATGGGTTGCGGACAAACAATCCCAAGAATTCGGCGTTCGAAAGAAAGTGATGAGAGAATAAGTAGCCTTAAAAGACAAGTGTGAATGAACGTTAAACGTTCGAGTAACGTTGAGCATTACTTAAGAAAAACGTTCAAGTGACATTGAGCATCACTTAAGAAAAACGTTCAAGTGACACTGAACAAAAATGAACGTGAAACGTTCACGTGACCTTGAAGGTGTTTTCTGAAACATAGACTCAGATGTACATGTTTACTCAGGGAGTTAGTGCTCATGTAGATGAACTTGATATGCCAGTTATTGTTTTTTTAATTACGATTATGTCTTTCATATTACTTTAAAAGATTTGTCTTTTTAAATATTCATTATGTAACATATAAATTGTAACATTGATCATTACACATTGAAAACTAATATGCTACTTGCATTTCATAATCATTTTCGCGAAGTTTTTTGAAATCTCGTCACCAAGCGAGATTTTGCGAGAAACATGTTTATAGCTTAGAGTCTTATTCCCTGTTTTATGATGGCAATGTACATATAGAATCCATTGGAGTTATGCGTTATTAGCATATTTCGGATGCAATATCATGACACAATGGACATACTTCTTCTTGCACCAAGAATGGTATTTATTCATGTAAACATGTACAGATTAGATCATGTTGATAATTTTACTTCTTTACAAATGGCAATATCTGTTTTGTATTAAAACAAAGTATCTGTTATTAAATATAACAGTATTCTCCTTTACCGAAACAGGATTTCTTGTAAGGGAAGTGCTCCTGAGAATTAGGCGTATCATCTTTTGAAAAAAAAGACTGTTTTACCTAGATATACATTAATATATTAGAAGGCACATGCAGTTGTATCCCCGCCTGATTCATACATATTGTTATATTTAAAGAAGTAATTTTATTGATGATGGGGTTGATAACTCCTGAGAAGAACCGAAAGGGGAATATAGATCTCATGATATATGCTTCAAGTATGTGATACTAACCTAGACGTTAAGCTTTACTATTTTACAAATATATTTATTGTATACACCAGTATATTAACAATGAACTTTTATGATCGTTCTATCTTGACAGAATCTATGATTGTCTATCCGAATATAAATTTATAAATGACTATAATTTACTGATGTAAATTTTATGCAAATTTACATGCATTCAAACGGATATGCAGTTAAAGACTTTTTTCCCTCCACGATTGGAGTAAATGGGATCGTTTTGATTATATAAATTTTAACATATCATTTGATGAATGAGAAAAAAACTTGATATTGAAAACTGAAATATAAGAAAAACCAGTCTAGTCAAGATGAAATGATTCATATTTTGTTGTTATTTACTGGTGAATGTTTTGTATATTTAATACTATGTCGTTATAATATATGTACCATTTTTATATGTTGACAAAATAAAGTTATACAATCGCTTATTATAGTATTAGTCAGTGCTTTGAAAAGTCCGAAAATATTTTTTAAATACCTCATATCAAGGTGACAATCAGCATCAATGTGTCTATGAAAGACGGGTAATATATTAACTGATTTCTTGCCAATGAAGACAAGAATTTCGTACATTTGTAGATACTAGAATTTTCAAATGGAGAATAAGGTCTAAGACAACTTCATGGATAAAACATGAAACGAAAATACAAATAACCATTAACAATAATTAAGTTTTATTAAGAGTCGTCATAGTATATAATAATACGCAACAAAAAAAGCACCAACAAGATTGAACTTAACAAAAACTATACAATAACGCCAAAAGATTAAGCAAAACGAACTTCACAAGACAAGGGTTTGGAATTGGGTGTAAGGGGTACATTAATTTTCACTACAAGGGAAAATCAAGATGATTCGATGATTGCTCTTTCAGAAAACCGGATGAGATAGCGGAATGACATCAATGTTATTGGAGGTAATCTGACGTACATATAAAATATTACTGTCAACCAACCATCAGGTCGTCAGAACAATTTTTAGAGAGATGAACAATTTCTCCGTTAAGACCTCAATAGTTTTGCATGTTGTTGAAGACCGTACGGTACCCTTTAGTTGTCAAATACTCTTTTTTTGTTTTTAAGTTCATATTGGTTTCATTGGCAATAATGAAATCTCCTTGTTTTTATTCTTTTCACTGAAAATGCATTTTCTGAAGATAACATAATCAAGATAGATGACAAGGTTAATAGCATCAATGACATAGTAGCATAACATATATGACATGGAGAGATAACAAAGACCACATAATTGACATGAAGAGATAACAAAGACAACATAGTTGACATGGAGAGATAACGAAGACAACAAAGATGACATGAAGAGATAACAAAGACAACATAGACAACATAGTTGACATGAACAGATAACAAAGACAATATAGTTGACATGGTGAGATAACAAAGACAAGATAACATAGATGACATCGTAAGATAACATAGATGACATCGTAAGATAACATAAACAATAGATATGACATGGTAAGATATCATAGACAACATATATGACATGGTAAGATAACATAGATGACATGGTGACATAACATAGACAACATAGTTGACATGAAGAGATAACAAAGACAACATAATTGACATGGAGAGATAACAAAGACAACATAGATGACATGGTGAGATAACATAGACAACACAGATGACATGGTGAGATAACATAGACAACATATATGACATGGTAAGATAACACAGATGGCATATTAAGATATCATAGACATATATATGACATGGTAAGATATCATAGACAACATATGACATGGTAGGCAATTTTTAAAAGGGGGGTTCCAGCTATAAGCTCACATTCAAATGCATTGATCGTCTAAAAAAAGGGGGGAGGGTTCCAACCCCCTGAATCCCCCCTGGATCCGCCAATGCCAAAGATAACATATATGACATGGTAAGATAACATAGATGACATGGTGAAATAACATAGACCACATAGTTGGCATGAAGAGATAACAAAGCCAACATAGTTGACATTGAAAGATAATACATATATATATATATATATATATATATATATATACAGCATAAATGCCACGGAAAGATAACACAGACAACATAGATGCCATAGTGAAATAGCATAGACAATATAAATGATCTGGAAAGATTACAAAGACAACATAGTTGACGTCGTCCATTATGTCGAACGAGACTGTGAACTAATACAACACCGAGGCTTAGTTTATCCTGACTTTTTTTAACAAAAAAGATGACATCCTGCCTTTTTTTTATTTATTAAAAACTCCTGTCCTGACTTTTCTTAAATTTCTTTCTCCATTCCCCCTCCCTCTATAAAAACAAATGGTAGCTCCCTTAGGTTACACATCTAAAAAATCTTAGACCAAAAAAAAACAACAGTATGTGTGCTTCCAGTTATATCTAAACAAAGTTAGGGTAGGTTGTTAGGGATTTTGTTTTATTTTATGTTTTTTTTATATTGAGTCTTTGGGAGCGACCTTCTGACTTTAACAGTGCTTATCGAAAAATGTCAAAAAAATCTTAAGGGTAGACTATAAATTAGACCATAAAATGGTGGTAACAAATTTCGCTCCATTTGTTACAGTTAATGGATTTTTGATTGTTGTAGATTTTGATAAAAAATCTTTCTACTGGTATCAGTTTTGATCTTTAAAAGCAGGACATTGGACTTGTATGAATTGCTGTTGTTTTTTCTATGGTCGGGTTGTTGTCTCTTTGGCACATTCCCCATTTCCATTCTCAATTTTATTGTAATTGGTGTTTTATCGTTTATAACGAGGAATATTACGCATAAGTTTTACTGTAGTCGAAATGTTTATATTTTATACTATTGGAGAAAGTATACCGAGTCGACAGTTGAAAACATGATTCGGCCTCGGTTGTGATGAAAACTGCATAAGTCAAAATGCATATTCTGCTCTTGCAGGATATCAATGATATATTTAAGTTGTCAAACTTCATATTAATATAAATATACCAAAGGTTGATTTTGGTGCAGACCTATGGTCACCTGGAATTTTCTTTTTCAGCAGATAAAACACTTGCTTAAGAGGTAATTTGTATTTGCAGGGTTTATCAACAGGCAGTCGTTCACAATGGTGATGTCAAATCAGTTTTTAAATGCTTCATATACAGGTAATTGTCACACTCCCATGCAACAATTCTTTGAGTTGTCAGAAGTTGGCTTGTTGCAAGACAAAATATTTACTCGTCCTAAATACTTGTGAATTGTTTGCCACTGAGTGTCAACAAGGTATCAATTTATAAATAAAATGGCAACTCTTTCACGGCCGACACACGGCTAACCGAGAGATTGGTCGGTTAATCTATATTGAGTATGCGGCTATATCGACGGTTGGTCTGTTAATCGGGTTGGCTAAAGTCTGTTAATCAGGTGTTATCGAGAAAATCATTGAAAGTTCAGCATGTTTCATTGTATAACTTTCTAAATATAATTTCATCATAAAAAGTATTCATGTCTAACAAAACAATTCAATGTACTGCATTCAGTAGTGTAATTATTATTTTTCTAGCTTCGATGCACGATCTATAAAATGAAAAGGCGGGTTACTCATCGATAAATTTATACACATTTTACACACATAAAATGTACACAAAATGACACATTGGTTAAATTTACTTGCATTCAATATTTTGAACATCGAAAAAAGAAAGGCATTATGTTAATCAGGTGTTATCGAGAAAATCATTGAAAGTTCAGCATGTTTCATTGTATAACTTTCTAAATATAATTTCATCATAAAAAGTATTCATGTCTAACAAAACAATTCAATGTACTGCATTCAGTAGTGTAATTATTATTTTTCTAGCTTCGATGCACGATCTATAAAATGAAAAGGCGGGTTACTCATCGATAAATTTATACACATTTTACACACATAAAATGTACACAAAATGACACATTGGTTAAATTTACTTGCATTCAATATTTTGAACATCGAAAAAAGAAAGGCATTATGTTTGTTAACCATATTGATATTATTGTGTGAAAAATCTACACGAAAATCTGTATTTTGGTGACATAAATCAATCTTTATTTAAAACCTGGTCTGTTAATGTGTCGGTTGTATAAAACCCGGTCTGTTAATTGGTCTGTTATGAATGGCAATAAAAGTATCATTTTATTGTTATATGGGGTGTTATCGGATCAAATGAGTAGGCTCAAGACGAGTGGCTAAAATATACGAAAACAACACATGAGCAATGAAACATAACATATACGGAAACAACACATGAAATTGAAAATTGATAAAAATGGTTTCAAAAAGTGTAATATTAAAGTAATATAAATTTCATCCAAGAATGATCGCATATATCATGTTGATTCTGTTTAATTGTCATGAATGACACAAAGGAGTAGGTCCAGTAAGACCCGTTTTTGGCCCCAAAATATAGCAGTTTTACAAAATTGATAAAGTGTAAACTTTTAGTAATTTATTGGACAGAAGAATGCTTCTGCTACATAAATATGGGCTGTTTTTGATAATACAATGTACATATATCGGGAAGTAGCACCATTAAGTCATGCTAAATTACTGAAATCTTCATAATTCTAGCATTTCAGTTAAATTTTAGACGGTTTCCTTGTAAAACGAAAGTGGCCGCATTCGTGTTCATCCTTAATATTGAAATGCTAGTTGTGTTTGATGATAACACATAACATATATAAAGGTTGTGGATGAACACGGATGCGGCCACTTTCATTTTTGACAAAATCCATCTGAAAAGTGACATTTTTCGGCATATTTGGTAGATTTTCATATTTAAGCTTGATTCGGATCGTTTTTAATGACTAAATCAGTTAAAATATGTCGCATAAACTAATTGAATCAAATGAAATAGATACTTAAGTGTTTAAAAAGTGGTCAAAATCTTTCGTCAGATGAACCTGAAATTTGAGGCCAAACTACTCCTTTGTCATCTACATTGGTAACCAGTATATAAATCAGAGATAAACGTCGTAATGTAACTAAACATCAATAAGTAAAATATATTGGGATGACAAAATATGAAAAATAATGAAAGAATAATGAGCAAGATAAATGAAATATAGAAAAAAATGACATAACAATTTAAAGAATACAGAAATAAACAATACCCCCAATCCGGACCCTCATGGTATACACGAAAATTTGGATGGAAATATAAAATAATATATAAGGACAGTAGAGAGTGATACATTGCTAAAACGAGAGAAAAATAATACTTGTTTAAGAATACATACATGAAACACCGATGGCTGTTGAAGGTGTCATACCACCAATTAAAAGTCCCTATCTGTTCAACCAAATTTTGCAATTTTCACAGCTTTCTAAATATTTTACCTAAAGTTTAACTTCATAGAAACTAGGTATATCCTGAATCGTTCAGGTGTCACCTTTCTGCATGCCAATTTTCAACATACATTCAAAATCATATAAGAAAGAAGAGAGCTTCCGAAAGGAGGTACCACTAAAAATAACCCCTGGTTTTCTGGAAATCTTAAATTAGTATACTATGGAGCGCATTAATCCTCAATTTTAATGCAAACTCACAAACAGGTAAATTTTGGCTTAAAATGGTCTTAATATATTTCTCTTTCAACAAAACTTTCATTTCTGCAAATTTGTTGGTTAGTTTAGGTGAACAATGACATCAAATGCACTATTTTTTGTCCGAGTAGGCCTACTTTCTAAATTTGAGGGAGTAATTGGTGGTATGACACCTGAAACAGTAACGGATTGCGATGTACTTATATTGGTGACAAATTCTAGAAGTTTACATGCGGACAACTATGGTGGCAGGTTAAAGCCATTTTGCGCTATAGCGCTTTAGCGTTTTCGTCTTACATATTCTATATGGCGAAAACGCAAAATTGCGAAGTCGAAAACGCGAAAACGCGAAACCGATTTCTCGTTTTCGACTTCGCGTTTTCGCGATTTCGCGTTTTCGTCCTATAGAATATGAAAGGCGAAATCGCTAAAACGCGAAATAGACTTCACCGGCCACCATAGACAACTGTAGTTCTCCTCTGCACTTATGTAGAAAGGAACTAAACGGAATAAAATGAATTGAAACTTAAAATAACCAAATGTAGCTGCATTCGCTCCTTTCCGTTTACTTCTTTAGAGTGATTTGTAAACAACATATGATTAAGTAATAGAAGATAAGAACCAATTGGATGATGCTGACGAATTAGAGTTTAACGTCCAGTGACAAATATCATGTTATTCCAGTGGCCATATTCACGCTATATTGAAGTGATACACCCTTCAATAAGATGCAAAGAAAGTCAAAATAAAAATGCTCTTTCTGAATACTTTGGCACCGTATTGTCATTTTTGTTTACTCAGGAACATCTCATTCTTAAATTTTTCAAGGGAAAAATATAAAGGTAGCAAAATTATTGTCGTGGCTAAATAACTCTTAACTGACACAATTTCAATTGTCCAACCCATTAATAGACTTTATTCCCATAATTTTCACTAAAACGTGGTATTATTCACGTTATTTTACAATTATGAAATATTTACTAATGTCAATTTATATTTTAGAACCACAGTACTATTTTTTGTCCTTTAAATGATATCTAAATTTGTTTGTTTCGCCTTTTATTGAAATAATTGCTATGCGTATAAGCATAAATACTACATACTTGCGCGACGCCTTTCAGTTTTACTGAAAACTGCGCAGACTAAGAAATGTTTTTACAAGTGCAAAATGTTTTATGATAGATATCATTTTGTCAAACACTTTTCTTTTTTTGATTTTGTTCTTATAACATGCCAAAAATCTGTATATTTAATAAAGTTTAACATTAAATTAAGCGTTTTACTCTTAACAGACGTATAACCAACCCGATTAACAGACCAATCGCCCATATAGCCGCATACTCAATATAGATTAACTGACCAATCTCTCGGTTAGCCGAGTGTCGGCCGTGTCTTTACATGCAAGTAAAATTTGAATGTTTTAAAACAATGATATTGTATCGACAACACTCCTCTAAGTTGAAGATACATATTAAAATGTTTATCAGCTTGTAAACTTGTATAAAACATTAATATCCTGACGCACATGTATGCTGTTGTTTTTGTTGTGGTAAACAAATTTTATTGAGGGTCAACTAAAAATGGTGATAGAAGTTAACCACAATTTTTTTTCGGGCAAATTTAAGTTTATAGGGATACGTCATAGTCAAATGTCTATTGTTGGGGATATTCATAATACAAGCTGTTTTGTGTTTTTTTCTTTCACAGTGTTGTGTACCACTCATATTCTTTTATATAAAGGATTTAAAGATTCACGAATTCACGTGAACTCAGAGTATGTGAATCTCACTTAAACGCTTGAACTACAAAAATAAATAAAATAAGTGTTTGTTATGATTTTAATTACATTAAAAAAAATAAGATGCTATTTTAAAAAATATTTTTGATATTCATGTGAGTTTTACATGAGATGATTCACGAGAAATTTAAAGTCATAAGAAACCTCAAATTAAAAAAAATAATGCATAGGTTTTTTTATAAATCAATGGATAGTTTACATTATAAAACTTATGTACATATACTTTTTTCTGAAGAAAATTCTTTAATTTATTCATATTTAGAAGAAGTTTACTTTATTTTTATTGCTTCCTTCCAGGGGAAGCAATTCCCCGACATATTTTCCGTATGCAAAGTGACCTCAGTGTGACCCATCTCGTAAAAATCCGGTGATCGCAATACGCATGGATGTCCTTAATATAAACTATTATCTGAATTTACATGTTAAACACGTGCTCAATTTCCATGTTTTTTGTTGCTTTTTTGTTAATTGTTGACAAACATGTGACAATCGTTTAACTTCGGCTTCAAAACACGAACTTTAATTACCTGCCATATTTTCACAACAACACTGACCGATTGAAAAAAAATGACGATTATACGAAATTTACGCGAAAAAAATGAAAAATTCTTGAACAGAAGACTAAGTTTATGATGTTTGTATGCATTGGTTCAAGAATTGGAAGAACATTATTTTTCACCGGTTACTCGTTTCTTATGACTTTAATTGAAATCAATATACAGGAATTTCACGTATAAGCTCGTTTGAGGTAAAAACGTGAGTTACGTGTTAGATTCTTGCGAACCGCTCTTGAATGAAATTTCCCTGTGAACGCAGACACAGAAAATAAGGTTATTGAAACATTAAAGTAAGAAAGATATTTGGATGCTTCATTCTTCAAACTGCAGAAATCATTTAACCTCATAACTTGAATTAAGATCACACACGTAATATGTGTTTGTTGGATCAAAAACCTCTTTTAATAGCAGCAATCCAAAAAAATCAGTTAAATTAGATTATTTTGCCGCCAACCAACATATCGTCCCTAATAAAATTATTTGGCATGGAAATTCTGTCAAGGTTAGAAGTACTTGCTCTTATCTAAGGACGTCTAAACTTACCACAATCCCGTGCTATTTTGGGTTTATTAATACTTACCATACCACCCTTGATACTAATGTACATATAAAATAACATTATATGTAATATATCTATTCCATAAAATGATTTATTAGATGGTTATTGACATGGTTCCAACATTAGTTTTGATCTGATGCCTGATTATTTGCGGTTTATATATTATGCTCTACTTTACTTTCAGACTGATTTAAGACCAATCTCGCCAGCCACGCAATGACGACTGTTCCAAGATGTTTTGCTAACGATAAGAGAATGTAGATAGGAACACAATTGGCAGACATATCATCGAATCCGTTCCAACTATCTTTTTCTAACGATGTAAGAATGTAAAAAAAATATATACTTAGGTGGAAAACGTTACTTATTATATGAATAACAGACATCAACAAACTTGGTGAAAATAGATTATGTACATGTATATGTTAGCGGCAATAAGTGAAATTAGGCATTAAGCTTAAATCCTAGGCAATAAGCTAACGCCTAGGCAGTAAGTCTATTGCCTAAATGATGTTAGGCATTAGTCTTAAATCCTAGGATTTAAGCTTAAATCCTGAAAAATATGTGCAGGCATTAAGCTTAATGCCTAAAACATAAATGCGAGTAAATAAAAGACATTTATTCATTTAAAGAACAATATATTTGTAAAATAATAACATTATGAGAACTGGGGCCTGTTTATCGAAACTGTCCTAAGATCGATCCTATAAGATATTCCTAGGACAGAAATTATGATAAAATTAGGACCGACTTACGACATGTCTCAGGATGCACATTGAAGCTATCTGAGGATTATCTTAGCTAGGATGTCCTAACCGCGTATTGACGTAAAAAATAGCAAATGAAAAAAAAAAATAATATTGTATCAAATTTTACCAACAACTTTAATTTAAAAACCGACTTATTATTAGAAAATAAATATTAGTTTTAAATTATAATAATTTGTACATTGTAAACTATATGAAACAAAACATAAGTAAAAAATATAACTACGTTTTATATAAGAATTGAACAAACTAACTGCAAATAGTTAAAATTTTACATATAATCAGTAAAATCATGCTTTGAGGGAGCTGAAATGGAAGTGTCACAACACTCCACAAGAGACTGGAAATAAAATCACTAATAAGATATGTTATCTATATTAAAATAATAATCTAAAAATATGAAAACTTGATAAAAATTTGTGTTCAAATAATTTTGTTATCACAAGTTGTGAAACTGTTAATAAAGAAAACTTACTTATCCTATAAATTTTTTTTGAAAAATGGTGTGAGCAAAATAATCACATTTTAATTTTGTCTACTTTTGACCAGTTAAATCAGCTCGACTATAGTGAAGTGAAATTTTTTTCAAATAAATATTAAAATCATTTTATAGAATCTCCCCCTTGTTTAATTGGATTATAACAATCCCTTTTTAAAATCTTTTTAATATTTTGTAATATCTCAAAAACATGAAAAAAGTATGTGTAAATTCTGTTTTTTAACTGCTGAAATTACTAAATAAACTTACTAAATTTGAAGATCTGTCAAATAAAATTGAGAATGGAAATTCAAATGAATGTATATTTACACATGTTATATTAGAAATAAATTAAGTAACTCCTTTATATCAAGAATAAATCACCAAATATGCATTAATTCCAGATTTCACTTATTGCCTAAAATTATGTTCGGCAATAGGATGAATAATCATCATAAGATTTCAGGTAATAAGCTTAATGCCTGAAAATTTCAGGCAATAACTTAATGCCTAGGCGTTAGCTTATTGCCTAGGATTTAAGCTTAATGCCTAATTTCACTTATTGCCGCTAACATATACATAAAATAAGAAGAATTAAAATTTTACACGGACCGAAATGACCAAATGAATGAGACAACTATACATCCGAGTGCAAATAAGACGTGGTGTTAAGCATTTACATGTATACAGGTTATCATAGACTTTACAAATACCGCGACTGATGAGCGAAAAAAAAATGTATTACAGGGTTAAACTTTCAAATCTATTGTTATTATAACGACCTAGTGCTTTAGATATTATTTAATTAACGAGAAAGCAACGTTTCATTGATATGCTTGATCAGCACATCCATTTTCAATTGGATCACACATCGCATTTCTCAACTTCAATTTTGATAAGCCATATATTCAATTTGTGCAAGAAAAGCATTGATAGCATATTGAATCGACTGATTTTTCTAACCCCAAGTCTACTCATATCGCCACTTATATATTCTAGAACATAGGAATCCTGATAGAAAACACAAGCTTTGATATATTAAGGAATGACTGTAATTATATTTTCTGTCTATGAAGAAATAACATAAAAAAAATGTTGTACACACTGACTAACCCGCGTAGCGTGTTATTTAAAATTGTGCCTCACATTGTTATGTTATTTTTAAATAGACAGAAAAATCATAACAGTCATTCCTTGTAATTTAATCTTAAAATAGAGTGAAGCACGATAAAAACGTTAATGACGTCACAGTCACATTATAAAATTATGTCTATGAGCTGACAGACAAAACACTTTCAATCCAAATCAGAATACCTGTTACATCCCACATTAAATTATTAATAAATAAATACATGAATAATTACAATTTATCACTGAATGTTCCATCCGGACCCATGTTTTTGATTGGCTGACAGCTGTCGTAAGGCATTCTAAAATTATTGCATTTCTCAATAAAATGAATGTTTAAAATCTATGACTACAATTGCGTGCTTCCTAAGACAACTTCAAACCAATACTTAAGAAAACTAACTTAAAGTTTGATAATCATGTGACTCGTAATTATGCTGCTTGAATGTTTTAAATTATAATTACATGAAAACGGAAAGTTGATATAATAGCGGGTTTGAGTTGCTCAACTTTTAGTCTTATACAACCTGTATTTATCTGATTGTCGTTTTTGTCTTCTTTCTTTTCTGATATCGTTTGTTGTCTTTCACCGAATTGTGAACTCGTGATTCTCTTCAGAAATCTTCTCTTTTTTAATAAAATGCATGGACACTTTACTATAATCGTCGTGGAAACAACACTCCTGTAAACACGTTTCCAACCAATTACGTTTGAAATCTTTATTTTTTTCAAAATTAATTGTCATTTTAAAGGTTATCAAGTGCATCAGATCTAAACAACGAAATAACTCAATAAATTATTTCCATTATACATTTCAATTTCAATTTTAATATTGCATTTCCTGTCATTTTGAGATATAAGTGATTGTAAACCAATTTGTGTTGTTCTTAAAATCTCGATAAGGTCTCGTGTGGACGATAACAAATACGTAGGGTAAATTATTGGACAAATGTACGGGAGCGTATTAGCGCCACACATTTTTTTTAATTTTTCTTCCTATGTTTGCGTTAAACGCAAACCTTTGCGATATAATGCAAACCTTTGCGTTAAACGCAAACCTTTGCGTTATAACGCAAACCTTTTGCGATATAACGCAAACCTTTGCGTTAAACGCAAATCTTTGCGTTATAATGCAAACCTTTGCGAAATAACGCAAACCTTTGCGTTAAACGCAAACCTTTGCGATATAATGCAAACCTTTGCGTTAAACGCAAACCTTTACGTTATAACGCAAACCTTTTGCGATATAACGCAAACCTTTGCGTTAAACGCAAATCTTTGCGTTATAATGCAAACCTTTGCGAAATAACGCAAACCTTTGCGTTAAACGCAAACCTTTGCGATATAATGCAAACCTTTGCGTTAAACGCAAACCTTTGCGTTATAACGCAAACCTTTTGCGATATAACGCAAACCTTTGCGTTAAACGCAAATCTTTGCGTTATAATGCAAACCTTTGCGAAATAACGCAAACCTGTTACAACGCAAACCTTTGCGTTATAACGCAAACCTTTGCGATATAACGCAAACATTTGTTTTATCTTATTTCTTATTAAAGATTCAAAGGAAACAGTAGTTATTAATGGAGGAGGCTGTATATATTAAAATTTATCACCTTTGTAGTCATTGCAAAGTAAAATGCTTGAATAATTATATCATATCATTGACTAATTATGAGCAGAATAATATAAGAAGATGTGGTATGAGTGCCAATAATAAAACTCTCCATCTAAGTCACTATTCGTAAAAGTAAACCATCATAGGCCAAAGTACGGTCTTCAACACGGAGCATTGGATCACACTGAACATCAAACTATAAAGGCCCCCAAAACGATATCCATGTTACTACTAGTATATATTACAAAGAAAATTGAGTAAATTGAGGTTATACCTAAGAAAAAAATCAACCCTGCTAATATAGCTATTACCGAATATAAATATACTTCCAAAGTATGATCTCGTTTGAGAACTGTGTAAAGTAGGTTAGATTCAAACAAGCTACCCTTTGGCAATAAATGAATAGAATTAAGATGTTTTATTAATAAAATTATGTACTCTCTTTTCAAATTGCTACCCAAGCATCTTAAAAATACTTCATTATATTGAAATGAAAATTCAATGACTTTCTATCAAAGAATCTTGATCATATTCTGAGAAAAAAATGTTTCCTTATTAATAATTCATTTTAAAGCAGAAAGATCATTTTGTCTATTTGACTTGGAGATTTCACAATTTTATGACATTATTTTTGATCTTTCAATTTAAATATGACTATATACTAAACTATATCTATTTTCTTGTTAAATTATATACTTTTCTGATGCACAAATCAGTCTTAATTTATGTATAATTGCACTTCAAGTATTCCATTATTCCTATGCATATTTATTATAATGATTTGGCCTTGTATGTATGTTTCTTTTTTTGTCTACTAGTAAATCACATCCGAAATGAATGACAGACGGACATATATACAAAACTTAATGAACAATTGAAACAAGATATTTCCGTTATAACACAAACATTTGCGTTATAACGCAAAGTTTGGGTTTGCGTTATATCGCAAAGGTTTGCGTTTAACGCAAAGGTTTGCGTTTAACGCAAAGGTTTGCCTCAAAACGCAAAGGTTTGCGTTATATCGCAACGGTTTGCGTTACAACGCAAACATAGGAAGCTTCCGTACAAATGTTTTTTTTTTTCTTATAACTTTTTACTGAATTAATTTATTGAATAACATGCGAATAGATAGTTCACTCAAATCTTCTGATTAAAAAAAAAACCCCAAAAAAAAAAAAAAAAACCGAATGCATCCCAAGATGTTAAGCTACATGTAACAACCAAGCAATCACTCGCTTTAAAGAAAAGTGAGTATTGTCTGAAATATCATTGTGTATTTTTTAAGTTGTTGAAAGTGTTTATAAGTTGGTATCAAACAATTAAGTGTCTTTTCCGCAATAACTTTCATTGAACATTCTTTTGTGTACCCCATTTAAAAAAGGCCGCCTAATGTTCAAGGATCTAATTAAAGGTTAACAAAACCTAATTCTGATTCATTGTTATATTTTTATCAAGTAAAATTAATCATTCTACCAATAGAGATGTATAAATAATATCAATATGCTGTTGGTGAAATAGTTATCTTATGATTGTTATAATTTTTTAAAAGGGTAGTCATATAATATTATGGTCAACAATACCATATATGATGCAACCCCCAGCTGTTCAGTTCTAAATAAAGTTTTATAATAAATATGCGTATCGCACTGAATTAGGAAGTATATATTTTATATCAAGCTGTCACACATATATTTCCATGAATGATCAAGGCCAAACGAAACCTCTTGCTTTCCAATTATTCTAGATCAATACGGTATATTTATTTTGCCTGGGTTGAAGGTCATAAAGACAAAGATCAAAGTCTCATTCTGATTTGAAGTAAAGACTAAGAACATATCTCATGCACAAAGAATACTTCTTCCAATAGTCAAAATATATTTACATCTACCTGAGGAAGTAACCAATTAACTTAAAAAAAGGGAGAAATGTTTTTGTCGGAGTTAGAAAATGTATCTTGTGTTGTTTTTCGACGCTATCAATCAATATATATTTTTTTCAAAATGAAACACTTTTAGGTATGGGGAATATCTGGATTTAGAATAGTTTTTCGTCATCTGCTTGACCATGCACAATTTTTTTCTCTGATCAAATTGGGGATCAGGAGAAAAACATGAACCCTCCTTTTTGAAGTTAATTTGTCGTTCACTAAATGTTGACAAAAATCACCGCCGTGTTGTTATGAGACACTTAAATTAGTAATCACTTCAAAATGGAGAGTATGTAGAAGGTGAAGATATTAAATTTTCATTAAATGGACTCACAAGGAGCATACATGCAATATAATGAAAGTAGACACAATAATAGTCCAGTAAAGATTCAAAGAGAAGAAAAAGCAGTATTAAAATATTCTTTGACCATATATGATCTTTGAAATTCATGTATGTACTTTCTGTGATTCCATCGTTTGAGATTTAAAATAAAAATGGAAAGTGTTTGAATCTCTAAAAGCTAACTTATCCCTACCATTTGTTCATGTGGCATACCCTAGTGTGGAACCTCGTCCGTGCATGTTTGTTTTTATATGTGCGTTAAAAAAAATTATTACTTGTCTTACGCGAATTAAGTGTTTTCTTAATGGAAGACTTTTTTTAAAAATCATGTAAACTTTGTTTATTTATTATGGACAATTTGTAAAACATGTGACGATTTTATAAAGGCATGTGATTTTGTAAACGACATTTTTATGCTTTTTTTGGTAACTACAACATGCATGCCATTGATATGCTTTCTCATAAGGGGCTAATCCAGTCATTTTTAAAAGGGGGTTCCAACCTAGGATAAAAGGGGTTCCAACCATATGTCCCAATTCTGAAGCCTAGATCGTAAAAAAGGGGACTTTCAATGATTGAATCCATTGAACCCTCCTCCCATGAACTCCCACTGCCCTCACTGACGTATATCAAACATCTTATCTTTCAGACTTCAATAACCTGACAATGGAATCACATTTAATGTAACCCTTTGGTATTGGTCCAAATAGCCGCAAAAATTCAGTGAACAAAAAATCATTTCAATGCTTAAAATAAACAAAGCGTCTCAATCTTTCCAAGTAAATTAAACTATAAACATTATGAATTCGTAGAAAAATATATTTGTTTATGCGTAATTACTGAATTTGAAATATCGAATATCCGATGTAGATGAGTATATAAAACAAGCTTAGTTTAGAATTTTCGATATACCAACTGATCAGTGGACACTTCAGAAGGAATTCAAAAAAGGTAATTGAAATATGTTGAGTAAACAAATAAATAGGTGTGTCTATACACGAACAGATATGTACACAAGTCTGGCGTAGGTCTTATTTCAAATGTTCATCTCGCATGTTTTATGCGAAATCAAAAAAATATTGGGAACTTTTCTTTTCATCAGATTGAAAGAATTGCTTTTTTGCTTCAAGCTTAAAATCATATTTACTATATTTCAATACTGTTATTTAACTGTTAAAATTTCTTTTCAAATTCAATTTATACATGGCAAACAAAATTACAGGAATCTTTCTGTTTTGTAATTAAAATATTTGTATAATTACTATTTCAACAAAATATAAAAATGTGATGTATATATATGTTTATGTTACACTTGTCTTTTAATAATCACATTTTAAGACATACATGTAACTATTCACAAAGTCCACAAGTCAATGGACAAAAGCACAGATTTATTTATGTTATCTTTTTGTTTTTAATTAACCTTATTTATTACATTTTATTTCAGATTCAAATCGATAAACATGCAGTATACAGTTTTCTTTTTGTTGGCATTGGGAATCTTCGGTAAGTCTGTGATGATAACGTATCAAGCTTGTCGTATTATCTTTCTTAAACATTTATGATTTAGCATTTATCTCTTAAGGTTGTCAATGATCAATTAGCATCATATTACACAAACAATGAAAACCATGGTATTGATCTCAAGTGTACACATACGGGCTTTTCAAATTAGAGGAACGATTTCATTTTAAGTTCTGTGCCGGTTATTATTAATATATTAAGGGTGCTATAAACAGTTTCGTATAAAAACTAGAGGTTATTCCCCGACTAAAAATAACCATGGAGGGAAACCCCTGTTTATTTACTCAATTGGTGAAAAAGTATCATGTTTTTTGTATTTGATTGTGAAAATGAGTTAATTAGCTTTCAAATAAAACAGGTTGAATGATTGAAATAATTTTAAAAACTATATCAAATATACATGTTTTGAGGGGAGACAACACTGTAAACATCATGTTTTTTTGGCAGTGAAAATTGAAAACTTATTTGCAGCCACTGTAGCTCTTTTCGGAGCAGGAGACCTTACCCTGACACAAACTTTTTTGAAAGGCCAGGTAAAAACCTACAAATTTCATACAGTTTTGATTATGTAAAACGTGCATGGATCATGTCTTTATGGGTGTGCACATGACCTGGTTTCAAGTTTTTTTATGCTCAGATTAGACCTTTTTTTCCCCATGTTCATTGGATGGATTTTTTTAAATATATTAAAAGTACACATTGTTTTTATTTCATTATAAACTACAATGAACTAGAGAACATTCTGAAACCAGTGATATCTAGTTTTATACAAGTATCTTTATTTACCAGTCCACCACTTAGGGTCACTTATGCATGGTTCCTCAAAATGTGACGTCATAGAAAAAAATGTTTATTGCACCCTAATGTATTTAAGTTTTTAATTTTTTGACAGTTCTTATCTCATTTCCAAAGACCTCAAACTGAATGAACAATTCCCCCTGTAGTTGTTTTTCTGACCCAGTGTCAAAATTCGAAAAATGCTGAAACCTTTATCTTGATAATATTCTTTTGGTTTCATTCAATGATTTGCAAGCCAGGTTTGGGTCTCTTCGGATATTTATGAATTGGTCCAAATAAATCTAACAAAGTTATGTTTCTGTGAAATTTTAGTTCAGTCGAATTTTTTAATGGCTTAGTACTACATGTATATTATAACTATTGAAAAGTTAACCAACCATTATCAATTGACCATTGTAGTACACAGTACAAAATATTGACCTCTTGTTTATTGACCTCTAGTTGAATATATTGACCTCTAGACTAGTTGATCTCTAGGTGACCTTCTGCTGCTGTTGTTTTTTGCTATGGTCGAGTTGTTGTCTCTTTGACACATGTCCCATTTCCATTCTCAATTTTAGTTTTATTTTTTTATATCCAATTCGTTGAAAAGGTGATATTTTTATTTATTTTTTATTTTTATTTTCAGCCTCTGTGTGGATTGAAAGTGATGCAGGTAATTATGCTTAATATAAAAAAATAGATTTTTTTTTTATCAGCTTCTGATTTTTTCGATTAAACATTGTTATTTGAAAACCACTATATTTGCACATTTGTACTACAGTTTCGTTATTATGGAAATTGAATGTAATTGTTGGGAAAAGAAGGAGCTAACATTTAAATTATATAATAAATACTAAATTCAGTTGCAACTCAAATTAAAGCTTCTGTAAGATCTAATACACATAAAAGTAGTGTCGATCTATGTGGGGTGTAAATTTGATTTCGTCTTATTTTTATCTTGATTTGAATACTAGTTTCACACGTTTGAACGTACGCCATTGTTGCCCCTTATCTATACTATTAATTGATTCTCCTTTAAGGCGTAGCAATTGACAGACATACAAGAGGTGCTTGTTGGGCAGGTGAAGCGGGATGTGCCGCCTATTGTTGGAGACAAGGACGAAGAAATGGTGGTTGCTGTGGACAAAGTCATACAAATTGTCATGGAACTTGCTATTGTAACGGGGTATGTGTTTAACATACACACTTCTTGTTCATCATTATTTGACTTTATTTGACTCATTGTTAAATCTGGCTTAAAGGGATGATCATTTGATAGTCTTATGCGTAAATAAAAGGGGAGTTTCCGGATTGACATTTATTTTCATCTGTTGCTACGCATGCTTTGTTGTCTTGTTCAAGTCATTTACTTTCCCTAGACAAAGTGTTATTCATTTTTTTTATAAATCTCCCCCACCTCTTGATCTCAGCAATAAGAAGATTTTATGGAAAAGTATGATTTCATCCGTGAATAACTCTTAATATTGCACATCTTGATATGGCTCCAATATTTTTCGAAACGTATCGATAAAAGAATTTTTATCTTTCTAAATATCATAGATTACCATGCAGTGACATAAAAGTAAATCGACTTCGTACGTTTGCAGGAATATCATTACTTACCCTTTGACCATTTCATAATTTCAAGGACGACGAGTTATTTTTTTGTTCGTACCCTTAATGCAAATAACGTCTTAGTCATTGGTTGAATTTACATATTGAGGACATTTTTAATTAATCATAACTTTTTTTTTGTGTACACTTTTGAAAATAAACTAAGAAAAAATGAAATCACAAAAACACTTAACTCCGAGGAAAATCCAAAACGGAACGTGCCTAATCAAATGGCAAAATCAAAAGCTCAATCACATCAAACGAATGCACACCAACTGTTATATTTCTGACTTTAAGCATTCTATATGATTTCTGTTTTCAGAGTGGTTATGAGCATCGTTGCTACAGTTGTGATTTGTAATGTTTAGACTGCGATGATGGACTTGATGGACTACCACACACATTTTATTAGAACTCTTACTCTTCCTGTATAAAAATCTTATATGCTGCATATTTTTCTGTCTTCATGAATAAAATTACTTTGTCTATTTGTGCTTTTAAATATGTTTTTGTGTTTGTTCAACATAACACTAAAACAAACAAAAACTAAAAAACGTGCTCATCATGTGAATTCTCTAATTTGTTCTCGTCCTAAATAAATGCAACTGTTACGGTAGTAGTCCGCTGTACAAAAGTCATAAATCGATGGAAAGATAACAAATCCGGTTTACAAACTAAAACTGAGGGATATACATCTACTATAAGAAAAAAAAAAAAAAACAACGGAAAAACAGAAACACTAAAGTTCAACAAAACAAATACCAATGCAACTTACATAGAAACGAACTAGTATTCGATAAAAACTACCATATTCCCGACTTGATCAATGTTGATAAACTACCTCCTGTATCCCTATTTTGACAATTTTACTTATTATGTTCGTTTGCATCGTTGTATATGTAATGGAATTTGATGCGACTGTCATACAAGTGAGATGTTTGATGCTATAACACCAGGTTCAATCCACCATTTTCTACATCTGTACCAAATCAGGAGTTTGATGTGATTTATCATTTGATTTTTCAATTTGATTAGGATCTTCCCGTATTGAACTTTCCCCGGAATTAAGTATTTTTGGGATTTTACTTTTTACATTTTAAGAAAACATGGAATGTTGAACTAGGGTTTATAGCTAGCCAAACCTCCCACTTATATAGCAATAATGAAAATACTGGTAGAATAACACTACCACGTGACAGAAATACAAACAAAAACTACAAGAAGACTCACACAGAGAAATGCACAAATAAATAAAATGGTAATCGTTACAACATATAAACCGCAGAATTATACAACAAACATCTTCCATTAACGACAGCACAGGACATCACAAACAGTGACGAAAACATAATCTTGAAATTCATACAATTATTTTCACAAAACTAGCTAAACATTATCATAATTATGACGCTATTTAAAGGCTATTTTAAATAAATTCTGCGACGGCGTCATACTTATTTGGACTAATACAATATCTATATTTTATTGATGAAATCTGTATCCCATAATTGTTACAAAGTTTAAGAAGGGTAGTAATATAGTATTATGGTCAACATTAACATATATAGTGCTACTCCCTAGCTGTTTGGTTCTAAATACAGTTTGATAATAAATACGTGTATCACACTTAATAAGAAATAAAGATTTTATTTCAAGCTGTGACAAATATATATTCATGAAAAATCAAGGCCAAACGAAACGTTGTGCTTTCCACTATTTTAGATCAATAACGTATATTTATTTTACAGGAGATAATATCTCGTAGTTCGTATCAAATTATTCTTGACAGGAATAAACACAACAGATCTGAGTTGGATTCTGATTCGAATCAAAGACTGTTTGGCAAACATTATGTATATATTCATTTTACTTATTCGTCCTGAATACGACACCATATTTAAGATCTATCTTAATTTTAATTGCGTTTACAAAGAATATTCTTTCATATTGTTACAAGACAACTACATTATTAGGTACTACACAATGGAAAGTTTAAGAATATGTATTTTTTTCCATTGAATTTAAGTTAACACACAAATTGTAATTTGTACAAAATGATAATTTGTATACAACATATACATGTATATCATAGCATTTTAAACACAAAATAATTAAAAAAAAAAACACAAGTTGGAGGACATAATTACAGATCTTGTTTATGTGATCTGTTCGTTTTTAAATAAAATTGTCTGATGCATGCAGATATCATATCAGATTCATATTGATAGACGTGCATTATGCAGTTTTCTTTTTGTTGGTATTAAGAATATTTGGTAAGTCTAGTATGATAAGGTCACAAGCTTGTCGTGTATATATCTTTATGTTTTATGTTTTTATGATTCTATATCGTCTCGGTTTCATTTAATACTATGTACTTTCGCTTTCCTTTGATCATCTGTATCAAGAATATTGCTTTCCCCGTACCTGCAATGCCAGGATCTGGTGAAATCGGGTTTCTTCAACTTATACGTTTAATGTCAAGTGGCAACTTTAAAATCATTTGAACAACAAGAACCTATTATACACGCTCTACAAATGGATTGACCTGCCTCGTTAAAAATATATAAATATCAATTACTAAATGAGATGAAAATAACGTCGTTGTAATGTTCTGCATTGTTGTCAGTTGAATCTTATTTCAGAATACATTTACTATTACATCTAACTATTGTACATACATACCCACATATATCCTTATTATTCGGTGTCTGTCGTTAGATGCTCTCTACCATTTTGATTTTTATTTGTTCGTTATAAATCAGGTTGTCGGGTTTTGATTGTTTGAAGTTGTTCACATTTTGTGATATCGGAGCGTTTCATTGCATGCTCATTGTTGAGGGACCTATAGTTATTTACATATTCGGTTCGGTTGAATAATTGTGTTATTTGCAAGTATTTCGATTGCCTCAGGACATAGATGCCAAAACAAGTTCCAAAAAGGTCGTCAAACAATCAGAGCATGCAATTTCCATGCATTCGTTTCACTTATCATATTTCTGAAATCTGATATGTACTAAACTAATTGATAATCTGCTTGTTTTACAGATGATTTGTATATATAATAAATTAAAACATTGTAAAACGCTAAGTTTCATGATCGTTACCTTTTGATTGACAATTTATTTTGACGATATTAGAATTTGCGTCATACGAGTACAAAAATAAGCCGACCAGAAGAGTTGTACAATTAGTACCTTTTGGAATACAGACTCTCTGTTGAAATACTAATCAACCAAATTCAACAAATATATTGTCGATTACAAAGTCCAGCATTTTGATAGTTTTATCTTCTGTTCACTCTCTGATAGGATCAGTGTGGTCGTCCACAAAATAAAAATAATTGTAGCCCAAAACAAGAAATTTACACCAACAATTCCGATGTTTATAGACAAACCTGTGTTTAATGAGATGGTGAAGTCGATCTTTCAATTAACAATTTGAAGTAGTAGGGTAAAGCGTAGAAAATTCGAAGGTCTGAATGTTGCGGCCCAGAATAGCAGAGATTGTGATCTAAGATTATGTCATGGATTTTATCTAACAAATTGTGGCATCTCTGTGCATTTACATGAAAAAAAACCCTGCTCACCACTTTTTGAAAGCTTTCTTACTACGTCACGAAGCGCGGAAGTGAGAGCTCATGAACCGTTGTTGGGAATACACATGTGTCTTTAACAGTTTAAATTTGAAGTGTTGACAAATATCCTGTTAAGATTCCTATAGTTTTTCTAATGCGCTACGACAAATCCTTGAGGAGCACATGATTGTGCTGTTATTTAAGATATTCTCTGCTATATTAAAGATGTCTTGGACAATTTTATCCTGCTGACTAATAGTGTCATCAATGTTTACACTATATCATCGAAGGAGTAAACGATGAAAAGGTTGTTCACAAACATAGAGAATATAGATATTTGACAATTTATTAAAACTATTAACAAAAAAAAAAGATGAAGCAGTTCTGAATTAGAGCTGAATGCATTACTGTTTTTCTCTCAAAGCAATTGAAATGTTTAAATGTTTAAAATATGTAAAAGGCCATTTTTTCATTATACTATATATATATATATATATATCTCGTATTAGTACCCCTTTAAATGATCATATATTTTTGTTATAGTTATAAGTGAATGTTTTGGACAAATCAAAATTTTGTTATTAATTAACATACAAATGATATTTTGTTCAACATGCTTACTTCTACAAAACACCCATATATTATAGTTGTCTTCAAATAATAGCTTTTTCAACATAAAACTATTTAGAAAACCCGAAGTTGATGAACAAAAGTACAGGTCTAGTTAATGTTACAATTTTTGAATGTATCTGTCTGGTACATGCAGGTATCATTTTATATTCATATTTATAGACCTGCATTATACAGATTTCTTTTTGTTGGTATTGAGAATATTTAGTAAGTCTTGTATGATAAGGTCACACGCTTGTCGTGTATATATCGTTATGTTTTATGTTTTTATTATTCTATATCGTCTCGGTTTCAGTTATTTATTTTCGCCTTCTTTTGATAATCTGTATCAAGAATATTGCTTTTCCCCGTCCCGTAATGCAAAGATCTGGTTGAATATGTTTTCTTTAACTTATACGTTTCATGTCAAGTGGCAACTTTGTAAATCATTTGAACGACAAGAACCTATTGTACATGCTTTGCAAATGGAGTGACCTGCCTCGTTATAAATATATAAATATCAATTACTGAATGAGGTAAAAGACACGTCTCATTAATGATCTGCATTTCTATCAGTTGAATCCCATTTTAAAATACATTTACTATTACATGTAACTAATGTACACAAATACCCATATATATTCTTTCCATTGTCAGATGTTTGTTATTCGGTGTCTGTCGTTAGATGCTCTCTACCCTTTTGAATTTTGTTCGTTACAAATCAGGTTGTCGGGTTTTCCTTGTTTTAAGTGGTTCACATTTTGTGTTATTGGAGCCTTTCATTGCATGCTCATTGTTGAGGGACCTAAAGTTATTTACATATTTGATTCGGGTGGATAATTGTGTTATGTGCAAGTGTTTCGATTGCCTCAGGACATAGATGCCAAAACAAGTTCTAAAAAGATCGTCAACTGTCAGAGCATGCAATCAACACTTAAGGTAGTGTTCGTATTGCTCAGTCTTTAGTTTTGTATGTTATTTTTTGTGTACTATTATTTGTCTGTTTGCCTTTTTCATTGTTAGCCATGACGTCGTCAATTTGTTTTCGATTTATGAGTTTTACTGTTCGTCTGGTGTCTTTCGCCTCTCTTTTAAGAAAGATGTTTAGTCGAAACAAGAAATACATATTTTCCATTAGACGTAAAGAAAACAAAATCAACTTCTCTTTTTGCGCAGATCAAATATTGCTAAACCTACAAGTCATGTTAAAGTGAAGTGCAGTGAAAACAAAAGGGAAGATAAAAGAAAAGGATAACGAGTTCTCATTAATTGTCATACTTTTATCAAGCAAAATTAATCATTCCAACGAAAGAAAAATTTCTATTTGATAAATATATCGTATATGTCTACCATGATTGTTATACTTTTTTTACAGGGTTGTATTAACATATGATGGTCAACATTACCATATATGGTGCAACTCCCCAGATGTTTGGTACTAACTTACGTCCCTATAATACATATGCGCATCACACTGAATTGGGAAGTATAGTTTTTATTTCAAGTTGTAACAAATATATATTTCCATGTATGATCGAAACTATGCTTTCCACTTATTTAAGATCAATAAGGTATATTTATTTTGCAGGGGATAATATCTCATAGTTCGTATCAAATGGTTCTGGACAGACACAAAGACAACTCATATTATTTTGATTCTGTTTGTATCTCAAAAATTGTGACACCCCTTTGTAATTACAAGAAAAAAAACCTTCTCACCTCTTTTGGAAAGCTTTCTAACTGCGTCACTTAGCGTGGGAAGTGGGAGCTTATGAACTGTTGCTCCTAATAAAAAATTGTCGCTAACAGCTTTAATTTTAATTGTAGACATATATTGTATTCTGTTAAAACTCATGTAGATTTTCCAATGCGGTACGATAAACCCTTGATGAACACATGATTGTGCTTTCATGTAAGAAATTCTCTGCTAGATTAAAGATTTCTAGGACAAATTTATCCTGTCAATAGTGCCATCAATGTTAACACTATGTCATGGAAGGAGTAAACGATTAAAAGAGTGTTCGCAAACACCGGGAATATATATTTGACTGTTTTTCCGAAAGCACTTGATAGGTATAAATGTTAAAATATATTGAAGGCCATCTTGTTCATCATACTTCAGATTTTTTTTATATAACTCGTCGCTACTGCCCATTTGAATGATCATATATTTTTGTTCAAGTTAAAAGAGATTTTCATACAAATCCATGTTTTGTTCTAAATAAACATACAAGATTATAACTTGTACTCAACATATATATCACAGTTCTCTTCACATAATAGTATGTTATAATTAAAATTATTCAGAAAAAACCACAGGTTGATAAACAAAGCTATACATATTTAGTTTATGCATGTTATGTTATGTTATGTTATCTTTCCATTTTTAAATAATCTGTCTTATACATGCATGTATCATATCAGATTCATATTGATATACCTGCAGTATACAGTTTTCTTTTTATTGGTACAGTGAAACCTGGGTAAACCGAACCCTGATAAAACCGAATTTCAGTTTAAACTGAACAATTTTCAAAGTCCCACAAAATTCCCCTATCAATTAACGTTAATCTAACCTGAAAAAACCGAACCCTGTCAACACCGAATTCCGAACGATTTTTGAAGGCTCGATAGTAAATATGTATCTAAAAATTGCCTGTCAAAATCGATCGAAAGCAATCAAAACAAAAAATTATTTTAATTATTTTCATGATTTCATTAAACAAACACAGGATGACAGAGTATCCCCGAGGGTATTTGAAGTTAAATTAACTGGTGAGTTGTTATGACAAACTAATTAGCATGTTTGTGTCCATGTATTCAGTGATCAAATGATTTATGTTGTAAAGAAACGTTAAACTGGTCAGCTGCCCCCATCGCCGAAAATGACAAGAAAGGAACTTTCCCTTAGATCAATTAAATGCACGTTACTCAAATAATTATCGTGACTGCCATTCTGTAGCTAAACTGTTTAATTAAGTAATAGTTTTAAAGTTTTAAAGCCTTTCACTGGATTAGGAAGTCATGCAACACGACAAGGTCAATGGCTTTCGATTGCCGGATTCCCTTTAGAGGCCCTATATATTTGATTCAGATGCTCCTGAAGACTTCCGTAAGCTATTTAACAACGATAAAGTCCGAGAATAAACTGGACACAACTGGACCCCTGCTGTTATTTCACTCTTATCGTGTTGCGAAGTATCAGTTAGCGGGTGGCAAGTTTAGTCCGAGAACTCGTGTGTACAATGACGATCTCGACTCAACTACGGAATCGTCATTTGACAGTGACTTGGAATATGAAGTGGTCAGTGAATTAATGGATTAGAAAATATTATAAAAAGCAAAATTGCTCAACGTCTGACATCATTGAACGATCTATACATTCTAGTTTCACAACGACAAGCGTGATTGACGGAGTGGCGTTTGATTTATAAACAAAAATGTACCAATAGGTCTATCTTTATCTACTTATATTTTTACGCTTACATCTATATCATCACGAAAATAAATAGTCGTCTGTTGTGTCACCTATTATCCCTTGTCAGTAAGTGCTAAAATTATTTTGGTGTCGACTTCTGTTTACCTCTACAGTCCGAACACCTGTGAAAACCGAACAAAACGCAAAGTCCCGTGGGTGTTCGGTTTGGACAGGATTCACTGTAGTATGGTTTTTTGGTAAGTCTAGTACGATAAGGTCACAGACTTGTCGTGTTAATATATTCAGGTTTTATGGTTTTATGATTCTATATCGTCTCGGTTTCATTTATTTATTTCGCCGTCTTCTGATCATCTGTATCAAGAATATTACTTCCCCCCTTCCTGCAGTGCAATGAACTGATACTTTGAATGTCAAGTGGAAAATATTTAAATCATTTAAACGACAAGAACCTATTGTACATGATCTGCAAACAGATTGACCTGCCCCGTTATAAATATATATATATAAATTACTGAATGAGATAAAAGGAACGTCTCAATAATGTTCTGCATTGTTATCAGTTGAATTCTGTTTCAAAGTCCATTTACTATATTATGCACATATAGTACACAATTACCCACACATATTTTCCCTTGTCATATGCTTGTTATTCGGTGACTGTCGTTAGATGATCATTACCCTTCTGTATTTCGTTTATTGCTGTTTCATCAATCAAGTCGTTGGTTTATTTCGTTTGAATTTGAAATGTTTCACGTTTCTTAATCATTGCGGCATTCCGTTTTGTATTTCCACTTTTTCAGATTTGTTTTCTCTCATTCGATTTATGACTTTCGAATAGTTATCAAAAGTACCAGAATGATGATTTAGTACGCCAGACGCGCGCTTCGTCTACATAAGACTCACCAGTGACGCTCATATCAAAATAGTTATAAAGCCAAGCAAGTTAATCTATGCCTGGAATAAGAAAATCCTTAGTTTTTAGAAAAATTCAAAGTTTTGTAAACAGGAAAATTATAAAAATGACTACATAACTGATATTCATGTCAACACCGAAGTGCTGACTACTAGGCGTGTAATACCCTCGTGGACGAAACGTTCACTAGCAGTGGCATCGACCCAGTGGTGTAAATAGTTATCAAAGGTACCAGGATTATAATTTAGTACGCCAGACGCACGTTTCGTCCACATAAGACTCGAACAGCGATATACTACTGTTGCCTTTTTTCTATTTTTCTAAGGCTTAAAAGATCTCAAAGGCAATACCACCGACAACAAGTCAGTCCTTTGTTGATAAGAATTTTGAGTTGACATTACATGTACAACACACATTACAGACCAGGCGATCGTTAAACAGACTATGTATACACTTAGTCCATATAACTATACATTACTGCAGCTATATATGGCAACATAGCTATATGTTATCATTTAGCCTTCAATCTGGGAAAAAACTCGATTTCAAAATTAATACAAATATGTTTAATTTGGTCTATAATAACATCAGATAAAATAAAAGATATATTGAAATGTAGTTTTCTACACGGAACTACTGGTCCGAGAACACAATTATTTCGTAGTGCATTTCTTTTAGAACATAAATGAAAATAAAAAAAATCCCACCTGCGCTTTCTCAAAGAAATTTTTACAGTGTGTTGTACTACTTTTGGGACAAATTATATCAAAATTATAGAAAACTTCATCGTCTCTAACTCAAAATATGGACAATTCTATGTTTAGGGCGTCTTGAAATCTTTTGACAGCTTCCGAAGTGCTAATTTTTAACCTTTTTCAGCTGGACAAAATCACTACTTTCCTTTAAAATTCTGGACCCAATTTTTTTTACAGTGTAATTTCACCCCCCTACTTGCAATTTGAGGCATTAAACATGGAGAAATAAATTTGGAAGGGGTATAAAAATAATGGCAAGTAACCCACTGTCAACACTAGGGACTATATTTGTGAACAACGAAAATCAAGGGACGACAATTGTGGTCTCGGACCTACTGTACCTTTAAGTACCTGTACTTATCTGTTTATAGAACCGAGATTTCAAATAGAATCACCTAACTAGAGATAAGGCAAATTGAGATACAACAGTTTGAACCCAGCTAAAAATAGTGCAATATCTAAGCCAAGTGTGATAACGACGTACGCGTATTAAAGTCAAGATTAGTTTTGTTGGACAAGAACAACCATGCTTTACCTCATTCTAATTGGTTTTGTTGTACAGCAGTCTCTAGAAAACTCATCAGGAGGTCTTGAAGATGTTCATTGCAAAATTACAGTTCTTATGAGTAAGTACAATCTAACACGATGAAAAAGATGTTTTTCTTTATTGTAGCATCTTTTACGTCTTGACTATGCCCCTATGGTCATATTCTAGTTTACAATGATACGCGACCGTTTAAACAAAGACATATTTACCTTTTCTTCTCTTTGGTTTTTTCTTCTGTTTACGTTTTCTGATTTAGAGTTTAGAACCACGACCACCGCAATTCGAGAACTTGCATCAGTGTTCCAGAGTTAATTTCAATTTACATATTGTTACAAACACAGGACAATATGTTTAACACTGAAATTGTTCTTTGTTTTTCTTTATTGTAGCATCTTTTACGTCTTGACTATGCCCCTATGGTCATATTCTAGTTTACAATGATACGCGACCGTTTAAACAAAGACATATTTACCTTTTCTTCTCTTTGGTTTTTTCTTCTGTTTACGTTTTCTGATTTAGAGTTTAGAACCACGACCACCGCAATTCGAGAACTTGCATCAGTGTTCCAGAGTTAATTTCAATTGTTGTTTGTGAATTTCAAAACTTTGTCAGTAATGTCTTCATAGTAATAATGTTAAATTTATTTGCAGAACAGGTTTCAGTTTTAAATAACGAATTAACAATGGTTAAACAGAAATTAACCGTACAATATGACGAAAACCAGACTATGAAACAGAGAATACTATTGGTAACAGATGATAATGTCAAGCTAACAGAAAGAGTTGACAAGTTATCAGACGAAAATCGAATTATAAATAACATTGTTAAACAATTACTCGAAGAAAGATATGCTGTAAATTACCCTACATCCGTAGGAAATAACAAAACTGAAGAGGAAAATCCGCATAGAACGGAGTTTGAAACCACTGTTTCGGAACGACAGTTACCTAACGACATGATGAAAAATTTGAACAACGACGATTTAAACCAGTTTAGCAAGCAGAAGAGATTACTACTTCCGTCTAGTAAGTAAGCGAATTTGTTTGTGTATTTGTAAATAGAAACTAGGAATGCATTTAAGAGGCAACATTCTGACCAAACAGCAGAACCAGCCAAAGGGCACTAATAAGTCTTTAAAGCAGAGAGAAGATCACACCCGGATGAAGGCTATAGCTGGCCCCTAAACTAACAAATGAATGTAATCTACGCCAAACTATACGCAGAAACATACAAATGAAAAAAAAATAAAAAAAAACCAGCACGAACAAATAGTACTCCTTCACATTCGCCAATTTTCTTACGAGTCCTTGTCCACCAACTCGTAGTCAATTGCAAGTATCTGTAAATAGCTTGCTGGTATTCGTAAATATTTCGTTACATCTCGTAGACACTCGTTATGACTCAAAAATTGATAGGTATATGTGTTGACATGTAAAAAATCTTCTTACAACTGTCCATGGATTGTTTTTCTTAAATAACTAAAAACAATCAATATGTATCGCAAACCGTTCGCAGCAACACACACATTACTCGTAGGGAACCAGTAATTACTCATAACATTTTACTTACAATTCATTTCGGTTAGTTTACAATTTGTAAAGTTTTCATTTAAGTCGGATTACAATCGCATCACGGATTGGTATAAGTGATTTACGAATAAATTTAATAGACTTTTTGTATATCTTACGTATAGTTTTCGATTTAAGCAGAGGCAAACGATCTCGAAATTGTAAGGATTTGAAAATACTAGCAACAAGCTAGAAACAACATGTAGACAGATCGTAACCACCACGTTGAAGCTACGCTGAATATAAACATTCCGTAAAATACTTAAAGCAATACGTAAAAAGCTCGCAAAATGCCTGTCATTCACGTGTAGTTATTGGTGTCAACTCTTTCAATTGGACCGTAAATACATCATACCGTAGTCATTCGTAACAAATCAAATTAACAGATCTGATAATGTTTGTGATTCGTAAGGACTTGTACGGATTTCCGTGTATGTGAGGGTGGCATAAGAAGACAAATACTCTGGGTCGATGCCATTGCTGGTGGACGTTGCGTCCAAAAGGGTATTACTAGCCCACAAGTCAGCACGTCGGTCTTGACATGAATATCATGTATGATCATGTTTATAAATTAAATGTTTGCAAAAGTATAAATTATTCGAAATACTAAGGATTTTCTTAGCCCAGACATAGATAACCTTAGTTGAATTTGGCACAATTTTTCGGATTTTTTGTCCTCAATGCTCTTCAAATTTGTACTTGTTTGATGTTCTAACTATTTTGATCTGATCGTCACTGATGAATCTTATGAAAACGAAACACGCCTCTTGCGTATACAATTATAACCCTGGTTCCTTTGATAACTATTGGAATTAGAGTGTTAATGATTTGAGAAATACGGCCTTTACCATACAACTTTAAAAATGTGTTAGGTTCAATGAAAATCTATTTGATAAACAATTGGGGAGCTGGGGGGGGGGGGGGGGGTTACCATTAGGAAAGAGTTACTGCGTCATTTTTCTTTTAATATTTTAACTATATGATTTGTAACATGGTAACGTGTCACAAAATAATTTGTGTATTCATGTGACCATGTTTACACAAAGGCAACATCAAAAATCCTTCTAAACATTTGTTTACAGTATAATGTCTTTCCACTTTCAATACATATATTATGTGTACTATTTTATTAATAGATACTCCTCCTACGACATCAAAGGTAGCATTCTCTGTAAGCCTTACCCACAGAATACAATTAGGACAACACCAAGTTGTTGAGTATGACAAAGTAAACACGAATGTTGGAAATGGTTATGACATCAGACACGCCCATTTCATCGTACCGACTAGAGGAGTGTATCTCCTTTCTTTTACTGTAATGAACGTCAACGGAGAATATTTATACCTTGAAATGGTTAAAAACTCCGAGCAAATTGCATTGGTTTATGGTGGACAGAGTGATTACAACATGGGAAGCGAAACGATAGTTCATCTTTTAGAGAAAGGCGACGTAGTTTGGGTAAGACATACTCATGACAATACTCCTACAATAAACGGGGACGATCCATTTAACACATTTACAGGAGTACTCTTGTTTGAAATTTGATTAAATAAAATAAACTAAATTTTAGTCTTATATACATACTTTTGTTATTTGTTGAAATTTGTTTTGCACTGTGCAAAATCAGATCTGGACTTTTTGTTAGTTGCTTTTGTGCTTTAAATCCATCTTATGAGTTACTCCTTTTCAACTGATTTTTATTGTTTGTTCGTATCTTGTTCTGTTATACCACTTTCTACGTAGGAGTATTGTCGCGACCGCAAACATGTTTAAAACCGCCACATTCTCAAATATTCTGGTCACAAGTCAGGAGCCTGTAATTCAATAGTTGTTGTCTGTTGTATGCTGCTGTACATGTATATCATAATTGAATTTTGTTCATTATTTTATACATCAATCAGGTTGTTAGTTTTCTCATTTGCATTGTTTTTCGTCATCATTTCAGGGCTTTCAAAAATAATTAATACGATGTGCTCATTGTCGATGGACAAATGATAACATATAGTTGCTCACCTTTTACGTTACTTAATCTCTTGTGGAGGTTGTCAACATGTCAATTTTATCACATCTACCCATTTTCATGCATTCATAAATGTATCATCGGTCTTAATATTAATTATTCATTAAACATATATAAAGTGTGGCCTTGGTGGCTGTGTTTTTGCGATTTCGAATTCCGCATGTGGCAGGTGAACATCTCACCAGTCTTAAATAATTAGGATTTCAAATTTCATTCGAAAAGTCGGTTGTTCGTTAAGGGCTCCCCGGCTTTATTCACTAATAAAAACTGACCGCAATAAAAAAAAAAAAAAAAAAAAACCAACACAATAGTGCAGGAAAAATAAAGTGTCCAAACACCAATGAATGAATCAATCAATCCTATGTCGCAATGTAATACATATCAGTATGTATTTTTTTACCATGTAAATGTTGAAACCACAAAAGAATACATGAATATGACTTATACAGGATGGGAAAGACTTTAACATTTTCTAGACTGCATGTCATATCAATCTAAAACACAATCACGAACAAAATAATCAAGAATTTAAACTATAGGTCACTAGAAATTTAAGTCTTTAACGAATCGGGAAATTAAACATTTATATTTTTTGACAAAATATTAAAAGAAAACTTCATCGTCAGATACATTACTAAATTAAATTGTCGATATTTTCATTCTTGATTTATCTTTATCACATGAAAAGGAGAATCGAAGAAGTCTCGTTAAACATAAAGTAGTCTATAGCAGATTAATTTCTCCATGTAATATCAATATGATATTCCCTACAAAATGAAAAGTATCACTCAAAAAGATCTCCACTGATCATAATCTATAATTATACATACAATATTGACATATTCGACACTTTATAATCTTATAAATAGAAACAATAAACATATTTGTATTGGGTTTACAAAATAAGATTAACCTCTCTAAGAAAATAAATCACATCAATGTATAATGTTTATTTAAATTACTACAACGTCTATCAAAGTGTGTGCCTTATCAGTAGAACAATTGCAAAACATGAATTATTATAACCTAGCTCCTTAACTTTTTGTGATGTCACTGTGATTTTTTTTATGCTATCTGTACTCAAACTGTTTTCTGGGTAATTTTGTGAGATGATTGAAACCTTTTTAAGAGATACAGTCAATACTCATTAATTCATAAATTAAAAAAAAAATCATGTATTGCTGCATCGATCTTGTGTAATGTCTGCTACTAGATCGATGCACTATTATTTCAATCCTGGTATCTATCATGAGTTTATTTACTAGGTTTAGCTAGCTTTAACACCTGGTTAATATCACCTTTTTCTATGAAAGGAAATGCAAGTGAGGTCAGGAGTATGCGGGATAGATACTACAATAGACACTTGCTACACCAATCAGTACAAATTAACTGTTTAACACGAAGAGTTTATCGTTCAAACTACAATTAAATCTAACAATCTTTAAACTAACTACTTGCAAGTTGTTTAAACATTAAACGAGTCTTTTGCAAACACAGAACATACAACTACTCGGAAGTTATTTGAACATTTAACGAGTCTTTTGCAAACACAGGACATAACAGATAAATTGCAGTATGTGTTGGGCATGCATTAGTAACATGAAATATAACAAAAATACCGAACTCAAGAGAAATTCATCAGTCTACAAAAACTAATGAAATCAAACGTGAGAACGCTGCTGAATATTAAGAACCCATCCCTCTAATAAATAAAGTAATAGTGTTGTACTTTTAACCACATTGTTTTATATCAATTGAATACATTTATTTTTTCAAAAGTGACCAATGCAATATTTTTTTCTTTGTCAATAAATCAACAATACATTGTTTAATGATCACTACGGCAAAAGATAGACAACTGTTATTTCCTTTACCAAATTCAGAACGTAGCGACAGTAGTAAACTTATGTTCTAAACTTTTACTGGTTCGACAACAACAACGTTATTGTCGCCATCTTAGAAGAAAAACTTTAAAGCATATCTTAAATCGATAACTTTCTTTTATTACATTTTAATTCAATGATATCTATAATCCAGCTGGTATTTTTAACTTAATATGGTGGAATGATCGTAATGTCTTCATGTCCAGATTCCAAACTCACTAATTCTTAAATTTAAGAAACGTATGTGTGATTCATCGATCATGTGTATTGTTTGCTTCTAGGTCCATGGTACTATTTAGGTCGATTCTCCGCGGGTCAACATGCGTCACGTATTTACAATCAGGAACTCGAAATTAAACAAAACTAACGGAAACTTTTACTTTTAAATTCAAACTAAACTCAACCAAATCTAATTCAACATCATAGGTTTACCAACTCTCGTTCCTCATTTAGCCTTTTTTTTATTCGAGCGTCACTGTTGAGTCTTTAGTAGACAAACACTCCTTTGATGTAGATAGTTGTATTCCTGGTACATTTGACAAAATGTTTAATGAGTTTATTGACCAATGATTAAGTCTACTAAATACTAATTCCGTTTCAGAGGGATCCACTGAACCTAAAACTAATATTGTATGAGTGGATCATCTACAAAGTAATGATTTATAAGTTTGATTTTGATTTATGAATTAAAAGAAACAAAAAGTATAATATTAACAAATACAATTCTGATCCAACAAACGGGAAATAGCACCTATGAATTTAAAACAGAAAAATATACCGAGAAGTTATTCAAACGCAATTTATTCGATGAAAAATTGTATATGAGACAAAAAAAAAAAACAAAAAAAAAAAACGAAAAAACATCAAAAGATAAACAAGAATAAACAAACACAACCTAGACACCAAAGACTGACCAAAACGAACATCACCAACATATGATTGTGATTTCATGTGATTTAGAAATGAAATTAGATCATGTCTCTATGGCACGTACACATGTACCTTGTTACTCTTATAAATATAATATGGTGATAAGTATAATTGGGAAATATCACATAATAAGGCAATGCAAGGGGAAAGGAATAATGATAACAATAATAGGAACATTTCCGTCGTTATTCATAACCAGCCTCGTGATGACTTCCGTAAGAAATGATTTCATCTTAACCACATGAAACACTTGCTTCATATTTCGCATTCTTGAATGCAAAAACCCACTTTTCAGAAAATCATGTTAGGGTATTATAGGAAATGCAAGCTCTACTGGTAAATAGTATATTCACTCAATATGCACGTGCTGCTTACATATTGGTATATAAAAATGTAAAATTCACTTTCCCAAGCTGAAATCATCTCTTTGGTCATAAAGTTTTGTTTTAAACCAACCCTCATTGGCAACACCTAGATCGAGGACAAGGTTTTATACATAGATAACTGCATATGTTTTATCCTTTATTCTATGTACGGTGGGACAGAAACTGACATCACCTAGATGACTTTGTTAATTATAATTTATATATCCCTAACACAGAATGGTAACGTTTCGGTAGATGCCTCGTGTAGGAAGAATACTACGCATGCTACGTGTTCGGCACGTCTCCCTTATCTAATTGAACGATCAAATGTAATTTGATTGATAGACTGTATGGTATTCGGTTGTGAAATCTCTGGTTGTGTTGGTGCTACGGCATATGCATCCAGTTGCATGCCGACTCATATTAGTTGTTTGAATTTCTTGATCTCTGTATTTGGTATACATGATCCACTGTTTTACGGACTGGGCGCCGGAACATACCATGCCACACGATTGTGGTTCTTGCAAGTGGTTTCTAAGATCGATTTGATTCCCAACCACTTTTACCAAGGAAGAATTTTGATATATACTACCGGAATGGCTTTGAGGTGGATCCCATCTGTAGGATGGCGTTATAGACGCGTAAAAAAAATTTTGTATCTGTAGTCGGCTATTGTTGTACTTCAAGCTATACTAACTTGAGCTTTTGATTTTGCCATTTGATGAAGGTCTTTCCGTTCTTAATTTTCCACAGAGTTCAATATTTTCGTTATTCTACTTTGTAACATCAGTTGGATGATTCGTTACCAATGTAGAATTAGGTTTAAGTTAATGGATAGGAATCTAGATCACAGTTAATGCACATCTCCGTATGCAAACCAATGCAATTAACAGAAACAAATTGGTAAATACCAAGTCCTTTTATTGGAGTCAAAATATAAAATAATAGTGTTACAAATCAGTTTTTTAATCCACAGAAAATAAATCTGCCTGCGATAGAATCATCAATAAAGAATTTACAATCTTTCTTTATATACACAATTAGCGTTGCTAACAACAAAGTTCGTTATGATCATGTTGTCAACAAAAATTAGATCACAGATAGGTTCCGCTTCGCAAAGAGAAATATTAACACGCGTGTGTATTTTACATTAAAATAAGTGATCAACTAGAAATACTGAAAACCGTTAGATTGAAGTTTAATCTTGACCAGATGTATATTTTTAAGTGTTTCAAATGTAAACAAATGTTATAGACATTTTGCATGTTTTGAATGCATTGTGAATTTCGAGATCATAACTTATGAAAACATTAAATATACCTGATACACACGAAATATACACGTAAATACTGTAATTGAAATCAATATCATTACAAAATTCTGAATATAAATTTTAACACAAAAATAAGTTGTCAAATCTAGTACATGAATGATATATATTTTAATTATAACGTCAATTATATTTGGAATTGCTGTCATATAAGTCATATAATAGAACAGCAAGAATAAACAGAACCGTTTACATTCGTAGTTGTATGAGGATTACAATGATGTCTTTTACATGTAAGCTCCATACTTGTTTGCCCTTCGATATTAGCAGCTATATTAAGCCTCTCTGTGTGTGACATATATCTTTTAAGAATTTCAGCAATGTCATTGTGACCTTTCTTGAGCGCGATATAAAATGCAGTTTTGTTATATGTTGTTCGAATATTTGGTTTCCCACCATTACGTAACAGAAGGTTTACAATTTTAATTTCACTGTGTTTTGCAGCTGCAAATAATGGCGATTCGTTGTAAAGATCACAAATATTTACGTCCGCTTTATTAGCAATGAGAATTTCAACAACAGACAATTCCCCTTGAAGTGCAGCGATGAACATTGGTGTTTTTAAATCTTGTGCTCCTGCATTAACATTGGCTCCATTTTGTATTAAAAGTTCAACGATTTCTGTATTTCCTACGGCAGCAGCATAAAATAATGGCGAACGCTTTCTACTATTAACAATATTAGGATCTGCTTTATGTTGTAATAATATTTTAACAATATTAGGATCTGCTTTATGTTGTAATAATATTTTAACAATAGTCTTCCAATCATTCCATGAAGCTATTGAAAGAGATGTGCCATTCTTCTTTGTGTGTAGATTAGGGTCCGCTCCATAGTTCATTAATAAATTGACCATATCGGTATGGCCTTTTCTCGATGCAAGCCATAAAGGTGATTCATTATTTTCATTTATAATATTTGGATCACATTTTTGGTACAAAAAATATTTTACAATTTCTAAATGATTGTTGTCTGCTGATTCATGCAGTGGAGTTCTCCCTGCATAAAAGTCGTCCTTTCTACATCTGTAACAATCTTTTTTCGTTTTGAATAGCAACTTAACAATATCGAGATGCCCCTTTGATGAGGCTATATAGATAGGTGTCTCTCCTCTGTGCCAATAATCCTGCCGATATAAATGTAGGTCACAGCTGTGTATTAACAATAATTTAACAATGTTAGTATGACCCTCTTCCGCAGCTAAGTAGAGAGGCGTTCTACCCATTTTATCACGAACATTTACGTCAAGCTTAAATTTTAAAAGCATTTCAACGACATCGTAGTGTCCTTTCTTCACAACGTCTAAAAACGGAGACTCTCCGGAAAAAAATAGCGAGGTTTTATTTAAGCTAATTCGTCGCTGTATGTTTGCAATAAATTTGGAACGGAAAGATTCAAATTGCAACTGTCTGTTTGTAAAGACAGTACATCCGAATCCATTGACTATATCTTTATAAAGACGATCAAAATATTGATTTTCTTGGTTCTTATTCATCTTAATGATACATTCATCCATATCTTCTTCTATTGATTCAAATTGAAATCGATCACGAATAAATTCGGCTGGGCAGAGGTCTAGAAGAAGGTCTTTTGTGTGTTCCCCATAAAACGAGGCCAAAATATCAAATAATTTATCATGAATAACACGATATTCATTTCTAGTTTTCTTTACATAAGAGCTCTTTAGACTTTCAATTTGATTCCTCACAACTGCAATGGACAACTGTTGGGATGTTAAGAAGATATCGGAAAGATGGTTCAAAATATCTTTCATTGCTTTATTGCGTAGAGACATGTCATCATCGGTAATACAATTATTGTATAAGACAAACAGAGATAGTGTTGCGATAGTTGTCTGGTCATCTTCGTTCATCAGGGACAGTAAATCGTCTTTTAATATTTCTACCGGACTAGAAAAGAACTTCACAATGTCCGAAGTACTTTTATGAAGGAAAAGCCGACATAAGAATGGGAAGCAGTCGAAATGGATGAGATTTTTGTGTCGTTTTAACGTTTGAATTTGCCCAGAAGATAAATATTTTTCTGCAATTAGATATCTCTCTTCGTCTGATAAAGCATACGTAGCACACATCAAATCTATTCTATCTGCGGATAAATTAAATCTTTGAAACTTTTTATCATGAAAAATATGTGATCGACATGTTATGAAAATTTTAACTTTACCCTGCACGAGGATCTTTTGTATATCACCAGAAAGTTTATTCCATGTGTTTAGTGATTGCACGTCTATAGAATATTTGCCACATAAATCATCGAAAATGAATACCTGCTGACTATTTGGGTTATAATATTGGGTAATATCAGTCGGAAAAAAGGCCGGTACTATATCATAGTCCTGTGTATCATATCTTCCCACAGCCCGAGGGGCCAATAACAAAAATGACGTTTGTTGTAGTATTCATGTCTTCTAATGCTTTAATAGCTGTTGTCTCAACTACATTTTTAACTTCGTCTCTCCATTCTTTGATTTTTTCATCGTGAACTTCTGAAGAGAAAATTGAATACAATATAGCAATGTTTATAGTTTTGTTGACATTTTTTATTATTGGCATTAAAATAAAGAGATTCTCGAAATGTTTATTATAGGTACAAAAGTGTGATATTTCTCGAAAATTAGTTCTATCAAAAATGTTTGTTGTTTATTTAAATTCCACCATTCCCTTTGTAATTGAAAAATCGAATGTTTTGATGATGTTCTTTCATTTTTACAATACAAACTTTTCTGATTGAGTTACATTAATATATATCTCCAATAACTTGAAATTTAAAAAAAAAACGACAGACGTTGATTCCTCCGTCTCATTGATAGATTTGTATCACAAACTTGACATAAGCAGTCACCTTAGTACCAGAATCTATAAGAAACGAGACCATTTCAGTTTTAAAATTATGAATGTCACCCCTAAGTAGCAGTGTACCAGCTTCATCTGCAGAGGAGATATACATATTCCGTCTAATTTGGTATGCAGCTTCTAGTCTGACTTTGAATAAGGTTCCCAGTGTCTGAGCAGAAAATTAACCAACCACGGTTATGTCAAATAACGTCTCGTCTTTTTGATAAAAACATGTTCATCAAAAGATAGTTAAAACTTGTTGATAAATATGTCATTTTTACTTCACAAATTATATACGATGGACATGAAGTATAGATTATAGGTACTGATGGTGTTTATTATCTTAATAATATGCTATATTGTTCTAATATTTGTCTTTGTAAGTTATTACTTTTACTGTTTAGTCTATTTTTGGTAATATGTATTTACGTGTCTCGGTATATATACATCCCGTCATAGTGTTATTTTACTACGGTAAACTTTTGTATTCTTGTCTTTCGTATTTGCAAAATTATGTGTTTTTGTCTATATGTCATTATATTTTTATATTTTGACACAGAGTTACGAATGTAAATGGGAAACGTGCCAAAGAGACAACAACCCGATGAAACAGCTTAACACAGTCCAAAAGCTTTTGTTGTTATTTGTTTTCATTTATAATTATGTTTATAACACAATGTTCACCGCTGTACACCTATTTTTTACATTTTCCTTTTATTTCTTGTTGTTTTATTCATACATTGTGTAAATATACTGGAATTTTATTCGACTGTCATACAAATGAGAGGTTAAGCTAGCTACAAAAATAAAAATTATTTCTCATAATGTATCTTGTGTAGTGTATCTAAATGAAAATAATTGACCTTTCATATCAGTAGCTTTCATAAAAATAGATAAAGATGACGATTGTGAAGTATAATATAACTAATTCGCATTTTTCTTTCTTTGCTGTCTACATTTACAGATCGTTATACTCATAAACAACTTCAACGCTATTTGCTACTCACCTTGCAATCCTTTAGGTATTGTATTTTTCGTTACATTTAAATTTCTTATTTCTACCAATATTTCCTTATCAAGCTTGTAATTCTGGAGGTCACGGTATATCGCTTTAAATCTCTCGCCTCCAAGTCTAGTGAGTGCCTTAAACACAAAGCAATATTTAGATAAAAACTTAATCAATAATCTTGTAATCTATATTTCGCAAAAATGTTCATTTTCGTGCATAACATTTCGAAATTTCTGGTAATCTTTGAACATTTTATTTTCAGCCACAAATTTTTATATTCATGTTTAGTTTTCCTAATTTGAATCAATTTAAAAATTGTCAGGCAGAATATCAACTAGAAATTAATGACCTTATGAGTATCTTATGTCTTATTACCATGGCGGATGATTGTTGTAAAACGCTGCCTCTACTAGTTTAAAGTAGTTTAACCATTGATGTATACACTTGGAAAAAACTATTGCAACACTTCCATTGAAAACAATGTAAAATGACATGATTTTAAAATAGGTATAATTTGGGTTTTACCAAATACTCTTAATCTGTTTATGTTTTAAATTTGAACGTGTGTTATTAACTGACATTTCATCCAATATTAATGCTACATGGATAGGACATAACAGTTGCACGTAAATAGTTTTTCGCGTTTTAACTATTTTATTCGGTATAGAAGACAAGACAAAGCTTGGATAACTGTTTCAGTACAGCTCTAAGGTTTCGTCTCTCTAGTCTTAATTTTGCCTGAAATGTAATTTAGTAACACGAATTCAATATGAAAACAACAAACGCATTAAAAGTGTTTGGTAAAACCCAAATGATACACTTTTTAAAATTATGTCATTTTACATTGTTTAATTGAAGTGTTGCAATATGTTTTTCCAGGTGTATAGTTTCGTAAGATTTAATTTGTTATTGAATCACCATGAATAAACGAATATGACGGGAAACGATATTGCCACTGAACGATACAGACACAAAGAACTTTGCAAAGATCTTGTAAAAATCAACATGCAGTCCACAAAACATATGACATGTGGCTATGAAACATGATGTCGGCTAAACCGAATTATTTGATTCCTCTCATTGATTGGCTTTTCCACTCGTTTCATATACAGGACTTTAATTGACTTTATCCGCACAAGGCTTCATGCGTTCCTGAAGCCATGACTATTATAAAGAGCGAAATATGACGTTTGCATTATCCGAATTATATGTCGGCATTCAAATCGCACATCGTCTAAATAAGTAGTGAATAAATTACACGGGAATTATTAAATGTTTGCAATCAACATTAAAAAATGTACAATAACAAAAATACTAATAAATTCTAAACGAAAAGTCCCTAAGCAAAGGACTACGCCGAATAAGAACCCTTTGTTGGTCCCAAAATATAGCAGTTTTACAAAATTGATGAAATCTAAACTTTTTGCTATCGGCCGCATTTGTGTTCCTTTTTGATATCTAAATAAGTTGTCAATAAGAGCAGCAATGTTAGTTCCCATCGGAATGCCGATATTTTGTTACTAAAAGCGTTCTCCAAATGTATCAAATATTTTGTCAGTAAAGAAATCAAGCATGTTGGTAATAATAGTTTTTAAAAATTACGAGATATCCCTCCCTTAGATGACATACTTGAATCTACGTTGGTCATTATATTTCAAGAAACAAAACAGGACCAACTTTTTCATTTTGTGTATTGGTTTGGAATGGGGACATACTTAGATTAAGTGTAGAAAAGTCAAATGTTTTAATACTTTAGCAAGATGAAAGAGTCTTAGATTGTTTGTACTCCTTAGGATTTTTGGAATTTTAAAGTATCTACATTTGATTCAGAACATCTGAAGAAAATGTAGTTTTACAATAACTTTGTAATGTTGCAATAGTTGAAATTAATGGTTTTGATATTTTCTCTCACGATTTTTATTTCGATCATATAGTTTATAAATAAATGTATGTAAATATACCGTGTGCTACCAAACAGAACGTTGTCGTATATTTATTTATTACCTTGCTTATTGATTCCCATTGGCTATTAAATTCCTCCTCTGACAATATTTTGTGATCGGAATGTGCAATTCTGTTCCGATAGTACTTGATTCTTGTCAAATCGGCTTCAATACTTTCATCTGTATCACAAGGTAATGTTTCTGCTCCTTTAATGTTAGCCAAATTACGTAGCAAACAAATCATTAGAGTTAAATCGATGATGCAGCACCTGTGGAAAATCATAGTAAATTCAAAATAACAGTATGTGCATTTAAAAGTGAAGAGCTGTTATCAGTTGTTATCATTTGTCAGGAGGCATTGTTTTATTTCTGTTGGTGTTGTTTTTTGTTTAACTTTAATTTAACGACGATATGTGGTCGAATCTAACATGTATTTTGTTTGTATAATAAACTGAAAAGATGTTTTACAATGGAAGTGGCTTTTAATAATACGTATCGTATTATCACATAGGCTGACTTGTTATGTATTTGTAAACATATGTCATGCGTATGTGTATGTTTATAAGACATAACTGTTACTCAAAGTTCTATTGTCGGATTTTAACCAGGATTTGAAAACAAATTGATTACAGTTAAATATAAGACATACTAAAGTGAAAATGATGATATTACCGACTGAAGGAAACAATAAATCCCATTGAGTTTGATTTATAATCCGCTTCGATTTCAGAGAGTTTAATGTTTTAAATATGTGTTGATTTAAAACAGTTTGAAGACCGCCAGGATTAAACTGCTTGTCGAAGTAATCCCTCACCGCTGGTGGAGCAACTTTAAATACTAAATTTGCTATCCGTAAATGATTGTTTTCTTGGTCATGTTCGTTCATACCATCATCCATCACAGGAAATCTTGTTGCTAAATCTACAAAAAGAAAAGGCAAATAATTTCCACTGAGGTATTATACAGCTGGGGGTGCATGTCTCAAAAAAGCATACACTATTGGAAAACATCAGAATGCGTGAATTATCAAGAAAGACATGATATATCACGTAGTAACTAGGATGAGATTGAATACACCTGGTGCATTAAATATTATCACTAAATACTCTTACTTAATGTAACGTTCCGGGGGTTGGTTGTCAGGATAATCGTAGTTACTTATGTGGGCCTTCTGTGAAGGAAGTAATAATACAAATTATAATGGAAGTTCAATAATAGTATTATTTCTATTATTAAGCAATACGTCAAATACAGTGCTTCATAGAATATATGACATGAAATAAAATACATTAAGTATATAAAAAGTAATACGGCAAGGTGAATTACTTGCACCGAGTTTAATAAAACATATTTTTCTAGCGCTAGGTGCAAGAAGATCTACTTGGGGTACTGCATTCCAATACTCTGCATACTCGGTGCATTAAAAATTATCACCAAGTACTCTAAAAAAGGGACGAAAGATACCAAAGGGACAGTCAAACTCATAAATCGAAAATAAACTGACAACGCCATGGCTAAAATTGAAAAAGACAAAAATAGTACACATGACATAGCATAGAAAACTAAAGAATAGACATAACGAACCCCACCAAAACCTAGGGGTGATCTCAGGTGCTCTGGAAGGGTAAACAGATCCTGCTCCACATGTGGCACCCGTCGTGTTGCTTACGTGATAACAAATCCGGTAAAAAGTCTTATTCGGTATGTCACATTCATGAAAGGGAAGGGGATTGTAGTTACGACGTAAGAAACATATCCGATATCATTTGTGAAACGGTTATTCCATAACGGTCAACCAACTCGTGATGACGTCCGTAAAATTTACGAAGGTATGATTTCAACTTCAGCATATGGAACTCTTGGTTTAACAGCTTCCTTGTGAGCAGAAACTCTCTATCAAGAAAATCATGAAATGAAATGCAAGCACGGGAATATCGTATCTATTGAAATCATCTCGTTTGTCATAAAGTTTTGTTTTCAACCGACCCTCATTTTCTAACTTGGTCAAGCAAATTAGAATTTCAGAGAAACTGCAAACTGCAAACTGCATGGAGTTCTTGGAGAGAAGCTCCCAGTTGGAACATGCGTTCCGTATTTTTATACATCATCGAAAAAAGAAAAAAGAAAAGTTTGTTATGATAACCGTAACTTGATTATAAGATAGTCGTAACTTGGACATGATCATAGTAGCTTGTTAGTGATGATTGTAACTTTTTTATATGCTAATAGGCGATTATAAATGAATCGTGTTTGAATGTTTTATAGTGTGGCTAGTAGTACTAGTGAATAATTTACCAATTTACTTTTTGCTTTGTAGATATAGTCTTTATATATACGGTAATTGTTCATCCTGATCACAAGGAGAAGCAAACATTTTCCATGTTCACACAGGATTCTACATCGTCAACATTATTTCTCTATTACGCCAGTTCATTTTTACAATCGTAAAAATTGAAGCCATTGAAGGGATGACGCATTACCAAAGAGAGGGATGAAGATACCAAAGGGACAGTCAAACTCATAAATCTAAAAAAAAACTGATAACGCCATGGCTAAAAATGAAAAAGACAAACAGACAAACAATAGTACACATGACACAACATAGAAAACTAAAGAATAAACAACAAGAACCCAACCAAATTTAGCTCTTGAACGACGATAAATTTACAAAAATAGCACCATTTCGATTCTAGTGTGCCAGTTGTATTTTGAAAGACAAATGTATCTACTAGCTAATGGGCATCAGTAAACGCACTTCTCTGCATGTAGTCTCCTTAAAACTGTTGTATGATCGGTTGGCATGTGGAGTTTTCTAAAATACATAAACATCTAAAAAAAAATCTAATTCATTATTTCTGGGTAGGGCAGACTAAAATTTTTCAGTGGTTGAGGCCTATAAACCCTAGTTTTCACACACAACAATTTAAGTTTTTTCAAACTTAAAAATCTACTTCTAAAAATACTTTTACAAAAAATCTGTTTTTCGAACACACCTACTCTGTTCTTTTGATTCATTAAAAAGATGTTTCACTTGATCCATATATTTCATTTTTAAGTAGTGTGAATATCTATGTTATAAAGTCGACCTGCATGTAGTCTTGTTTTATAAAAATGATACAATCTGAAGCGAGATAATGTATCAAATACTTTTATTTTTTACGTTTTTAAGACATATAGTAAAATTTTATATAGTAAAAAGATATATGAAATGATAGAAGCAGGACACATTTGCGCTGCTGTTCAGATTAGAAGTACCTAATTTGCAATTAAAGGTATATTGAATTTTTCAGCATAAGGTATAGTAATGACCTTAAATTCTTGCCACTTGATTTAACTTACAATAATAGACCCATTAGTGCATGAAATTTTAGAATTTAACATAAAAAATAATGCACAAGATGAATTGAAGGTTGTCTTCATGAATAAAGTAAAATTTTTAACATACCTTAAGTCAGCAAGTATTTGTATTTTAACTGAAGATAAGTTGTAACAAGTTGTATATGTCTGTCTCAATCCGGTCTAATTCATACAGTACAGTTTTTTCCGGATACATCCACTTATCCAAAAATAAAACAAACGAGGCTCGTAAGGGATTTTTCCTGCATATATTGGTATGAAACAAATACTAACAAAAAACAAGCTCAAAGGTACATTTCATAAAAACTACAACAACCAATTGAATGCATGGATAACACCTGCTGACTTATTACTGAGTATAGTACAAGAGTAAGTAAGTTCTCTTTTAATAAACAATAGAACTATATTTAATTCATTGAAAACAGAATTTCCACAATTCGAACATTCCCTCGGTCTAAGTATATAACGCCACAGTCTCCTTTCTATTGGAACCATCTTTGACTTGTCGCAAAGGTACCCCTCTGTTTAGATCATCACCATATATCTTTTGTTTCCTATTTCTATTCATAGTTGTTTTTAATATACTATAGACTTGCTCTTGAGATCGATGTTTGAACTTTTTAGATAAGTTTCATATTTGTATCTTGTACATTCCTTCATATTTAATCGTTACTAAGTTTATCCTAAAGCTTTTTGTCCTTATTGATTAACGTTATCAAAAGGAAGTGGTATTTTGGTTTTAAAGGACAATGGCGTCAGCGTTAGTGTAATTGTTTCCTGATTGATAATGGACACTGATGGTCTTAATCAAAATTCCGGTTTTGTTTTGCAGAGAAGATATATAACAGGCAAAACAAAACTTACTAAAAATACCAAAAGCCAATACTGAATTACTTTCATCGGGGTAAAAGGTCCTCAATAAGTGCTAGTGTTCGCAACAATTCCTATGTAAACAAATGAAGCAACGCAAAAAACTGAACAGAAGGGTTGTTTGTTAATGAAAGACAACTATATCGATACATAATCAGTGAAGAAAAAAGAAGTATACATAGGAACAGTAATTAATATAATTATAAAGTTAATATAGTAATTATATAAAGCTAACACAAAGGAGAAAAATGTCACTACAAAGATCTAAATCAAAGGATCACATCTAAAAATTAGACAATGAAAAACCTTACTAGGTGAGTTTCCCTTTCTTGAACCCAGTAAATTATATCATACAATCTAAATGTATATTTACACTTGTATATCACATGTATGTGTTAATGATATGTGTATATATTTGCGGATCAATTCGTTGAACTAGAACCACTCAAGTTACTCTATTTAAAATATAAGCGTAAATGGATACAGTGTTAAACAATGATAATGTCATCCTTCATTTCTGTTTATTAAAGAACAAATTTGATACTGTTTTTAACAGTAGGAAAACCCAATGTAATAGATATTCTTTCATAAGGTAAATAGGCATTTTTCAAATAACAATTGGTTTTATCGTCAGTTTAAATAACAACGCTTATTAATTGTAAGAATACATTAGAAAATAAAGAAAAATAAGCTAAAACAAATAGAAATACGAGGTGCTACAATAAAATGAATGAATTAGAAATAAAAAATAGAAAAGAAAATTCATAAAAATTAAAGAACACAAAAGTAAAGACTCCCATTCAATACTCCTATATGCAGGTTAAAGTATTCAACATTGGTCGTTATTGAAGTAATATTAAGTCAAATGGAAGCAGACGTCAACGTTTCTTGTTTTTGTATCTTTCTTATTACAATCTGTAGAACCTACTATCATCCTAAATAGTCGTAGCACTTATAAAAAAATTGTTAGCTACACATGTACATACATGTATACGAATTATGCCAAAAATTGAGCATGATTTTTGCTGTTTCAAAAGAAAACTGTGGTTCAATTGATAAAATAGATAACTGTGGTGGTGTCAAAATGACCCCAATGGCCAAAAAAAGGCGTGCCAAGTACATCTGAGGTAATTTATTCCTGGGATAGGAAGATCCTTAGTTTTTCGAAAAATAACGGTAAATTTATAAAAATAACCATATATTGGGTAAATAGTCATCATTGGCGAAAGGATTATAATTTAATACGCCACACGCACGTTTCGTCTACATAAGACTCATCAGTGACGCGCATATCAAAATAGTTCTAAAGTCCAACAAGGACAAAGTTGAAGAGCATTGAAGACCCCAAATTCCAAAAAGTTGTGTTAGATACGTCGAAGAAAATCTATTCCTTGTATAAGAAAATTCTTAGTTATCGAAAAATTCTAAGTTTTGTAACAGTTAATTTATAAAAATGACCATATATATTAATTGATTTTCATGTCAACACCGAAGTGCTGACTACTGAGCTAGTGATACCATCGGAGACAATACGTCCATCAGCAGTGTCATCGACCCAGTGGTGTAAATAGTTATCATTGGCGAAAGGATTATAATTTAATACGCCAGACACGCGTTTCGTCTACATAAGACTCATCAGTGACGCTCATTTCAAAATATTTATAAAGCGAAACAAGTACAAAGTTGAAGAGGATTGAGGATCCAAAATTCCAAAAAGTTGTGCCAAATACGAGTCAGGTCTGATTATAGTTTTAACTGAATAATAAATATGTTTTGTAGACTGAATCTGACAAGGAAAAGGTACATTATAGATGTTTACCTGTTTTACTTTTCAATTTAAACATTCGGAACAGAATGATCACTTGCCTAAACCAGTTTTCAACTAAAGGTCAAATCAAAGGCAGCATGCATATATTCGTTACTTTTGATTATCTCTTAAGACACTACAGTTATCTATCTTATTAATTAAATCATTATTTGCTTGTGAAACAGCAACCATCTTGCTTAAAATGTTTGTGCCTAAATCGTACATGTGTCTTGAAAATCACTTATAAGCGTAACGACTATGAAAGCTAGAGAAAAATACAAACGCAGATGTCTACTTCCATTGGCTGTAATACTACTCCAATAACGGCCAATTTTGATTATTTTTAACCTGCATGTAGGAGTCTTGCTTAGGGGTCTTTACGAAATTGAAGACCATTTAGGATCCGAAATTCCAAAAAAAATGTGCTAAAAAAATACTAAAACAGAAATAATCTACGCTATGTTGAAATTATATTTCTAATTCAGTTGATATGATTTTTAAGTTTATTTAAGGTGAAAATACCCAGGGAATATATCTGCGTGCTGGTAGCACAGTACTATGTTATATCCAATATCTCACCTAATATTTTAATAAAGTACAAAACTAATATAACATGTGTATTTTTGTGCATACATTAAGAGCATGAGCTGCATCGGATAGAAATCGACAGTATTAATTACATACTCGTGATAAATATAAATACGCATACATAATCTTAGTTTGCCGACAGCCCGTAATGCTCGATGGACGCCAGTTTGTATTATAAATATACATAAATACTATTATCATCATTATTATAATGCATATTTAATTCAACATAATACAATTCCAATGTGTGCACTATCCTAAATACACCAAAACCAACTTCTGACTAAATGCACCTATTCATAGACGGCCGGGGCCGGACAGGAACAACTATAGATAAAAAACTATATAATCGATCAAAAAGCTCTAAAAACCTGTGTCAGTGGATGCCAAGTGCGCAATACTGTGTACAGGGCCAGGTATTCTGACCTACTCCTTAAACATGTGTGTATTGGCAAGTTTAAATGCAATAAAAATATCAACGTGTGTACATGTACATCTAAAACGAAAGTTGAGTGTTCACTCGTTGTACGACAGCTAGAAAATGACTCTATGCTTTATTACCAGAAAGTAAATCCATTTGTCACTATGTGTGACCTTATACAATTACTGTCTTTTGATGAGGTAAATATGCAGTTTTATTGACTTTTGAAAAAATGATATTCACTGAGGCCGACGGCCGAAGTGAATATCAGTTTTTCAAAAGTCAATTAAACCCCATATTTATCGAAACAAAAGACAGTAATTGTTTTATTCCATATTCCGAGAGAAGAAAATGTATTTGATGACAAACATGTACCAAAACAAATTGTACATGAAAATGTTTATCATAACGTTGCATGTAAAAGCGCGTGACGTTTAGCGCGGTGAATAACACTTTCTCAGGTGAATATGCTTTTTTATTCAAAATCCCATTCATATAGAGAAACCTACTAAAATTTAATCAATATGGAATAATATTATATATTCATTCGACCCGTTTACGTCAATACAATATTATCCCACTATACTTAAATGAAACGCGAGAAAACACAATTATGCAAGTGTCTGCATACATGTACATGCATATATATGTGAAATACTTTGATTGATTTTAGAACATTTGAAAACGAAATTAAAGATGAATAATGGTCAGTTACATCTTCTGACATCAGACTCGGATTTCTCTTGAACTGAATTTTAATGTGCGTATTGTTATGGGTTTACTTTTCTGCATCGGCTAGAGGTATAGGGGGAAGGTTGAGATCTCACAAACATGTTTAACCCCTGCGCCTGTCCCAAGTCAGGAGCCTCTGGCCTTTGTTAGTCTCGTATTATTTTAACCTTTAGTTTCTTGTGTACAATTTGGAATTTAGTATGGCGTTCATTATCACTGAACTAGTATATATTTGTTAAGGGGCCAGCTGAAGGACGCCTCCGGGTTCGGACATTTCTCGTTGCATTGAAGACCTGTTGGTGACCTTCTGCTGTTGTCTTCTCTATGGTCGGGTTGTTGTCTCTTTTGCACATTCCCCATTTCCATTCTCAATTTTATGATCGAATGGAAAATACAATTTCATTTCTAGTAAGCTAGTCCGTCATTATTACTTATTATTACAGAAAACGCATTTTCTATGATAAAAATGATACAAGAAAGCATGTGTGCACAACTGATATACATGTTAATGAAGATTTGTATGCTGAGCCTTCATTTGTTATCCCTTTAATTACTATTTACCATGTGTCTCTATTCCTTATTTTATGAGCATATATATCATTATTTTATGAGCCTACATATCATAATTCAATATTTTAGCAATTCATGTTTATTTAGTATCAATATAACAGTATAATTGTATTTAAGGATTTACGGGCATCACTTTTCTTTGCTATTTTTTTCGCTGATTCTATTCTATTTTATTTCAAAACTTTCAAATGGAATCAAGTGTTGCTTTGCAAAGAAAGAATCTTGTTTTTATACCTTCAAACAGTTTATGTGAAAATAAGTTGTTGCTGTCAAACAAAAACATTTTAACAGAAAACTAATAATCTTGATAGAATGAATGTTGTGTTGCACCACATACATTTATTATTTTGCAATAGAATTGACCTATTTTTGTCCATCTGATGAGTTAAGCCTTTATCAACTGATTTTTATAGTTCGTTCTGATGTTGTACTGTTATACTACTGTCCCAGGTTAGAGGGATGGTTGGGATCCCGCTAACATGTTTAACCCCTCCACATTATTTATGTATGTGCCTGTCCCAAGCCATGGGCCTGTAATTCAGAGGTTGTCGTTTGTTTATGTGTTACATATATGTTTTTCGTTCATTTGTTTATATAAATAGGGCCGTTAGTTTTCTCTTTAGAATTTTTTTACATTGTCTTATCGGGGACTTTTATAGCTGACTATGCGGTATGGGTTTTGCTCATTGTAGAAGTCCGTACGGTGACCTATAGTTGTTAATGTCTGTGTCATTTTGGTCTTTTGTGGATAGTTGGCAATCATACCACATTTTCTTTTTTATACTATAAAAGAGGGATGAAAGATACCAGAGGGACAGTCAAACTCATAAATCGAAAATAAACTGATAACGCCATGGCTTGAAATGAAAAAGACAAACAATATCATACATGACACAACAACGAAAACTAAAGAATAGGCAACACAAACCCCACCAAAACCTAGGGGTGATCTCAGGTGCTACCTAATTCGGTAGGTCACATTCTTGAAAGGAAAGGGGTCTGTAGTTACGACGTACGTAACATATCCGATATCATTTGAGAAACGGTAATTCAATAATGGTCAACCAACTCGTGATGGCTTCCGTAAAATATACGAATTGTCATAACTGTCATAAGATGCACCCACATTCGCTTGGATAAAGTTTTAAAGAGCTGCTTCTTGATATTGTTTACCTTTCATTTTCTATCTTTCGGGGTTTGATACAGTTGAAATATTGTACTTTTATGTGGCTTATAGTTAATTTTGTCGTTCCCTTTTTGATGGTTTCAGATTGAATGGTTCATTTCCGTTTTTTTAAGTGGCTGTAGTACAATTTTGTTGTTCTCGTCTCATTTTAATGGATGTATGGTAAATTATTGTTCACTTCTTCCATTTTTAATTAAATACGATTCTCGCCCTTAAAAAAATATAACTTTTCTGGTATGTATTCTTTCAGATTAATTTGCGTATTTCTTACAATACCCTTTATGCACTGTATGTGGCTTATTCTGAACCTATAACTTTTTGGTGTTCCGTCGAGATTATATATCGGTTCTCAGCACTAAACGTTTTTAAACCTAAATTATGTATATTTGGTTGTGTAACACACGATAGTGCATCTTATGGTTTCTTTTAGATCTAGTAAACTTTGTTTACTAAACTTTCATAAAAAAAGTTTCCTATTTTGCTTTATTAGTTGCTAGAAGAAATCCTTTGAGGACTATATATTTATCGCACCACTGGACCTGGAAATGACTAGCTTGTTACTCATTCAGCTCATCAAGATCCCACTCCTCGCATAGCTAAACTTATTGCGATGTTGTGGACTTAAAGACAGTAATTTATTATACGTCTAGTACTTCTAATGTGTTTAAAACATTTACTACAACTTCAAATTTGCTTGAGGCCGTTTTTTGTACCTACATTGGTTTGTTTTGTATTGTATTAGGAAACATTCTCATTGAGAACCAAGATACCTTCCCCCTTTTACTTAGATTTAAATGAAATTATTTTATACCAATCGATTGCGTCTCAAAAGGTACATGTCCAGAATTACATAAGACCCCTTTTAACGATTTAATATACAGGGACTTTTTTCTTCTAAATACAAACACGAAACTTATCGAACAAGTGCAAAAATAGATCTCCGGAACAATTCTATTAAATTTTAGAAAACATTATTGAATTATAGCTATATATCTGGTATTGACAGTTTTATTGTCTTCCCAATTTGAATTTACCTTGGAGTTTAGTATTTTTATAATAGCTTTTTCCTATGTAATTTAGACACAAACACAACCTTTCAGAGCCTCTTTTTAAATCATGAATAAGTATATGTAGCAGGAAACACTAGTATATTGTATGTATTATACTGGATTGACACTGATATATTTAGTGTTAAAACGATTTTTAATTAGACATTATTTCAGTTGAACAACAGATACCTGCTTGAGTTAGGTATGTACTCATATTTTTACTCTATCAAGACTACGTATTTGGAGAAGATGTTCCTGTTTTCAAAATCTGTTCCTACTCTGAATCAAACCCGAAAACCAATAAAGTAAATTCTAGTCGAATTGTGAAATCACCTATAAAGTGTTGTATAGATAATATGTTGGCTCGAAATTAATCTTTGCAAGTCCGTTTATTAAGTTTTAAGTTTCCGGACTATTTGGGATCACATCAGGTTTAAGGTGAGGCTCGTGTTGCCTAGTCTTTAGTTATCCATGTTGTGGTCTGTACACTGTGTTTCTGTGTTTTAGTTTTCTCTCACTATATTTTCGACTTTTTTATTTGAAGTTCACATTGGTATCTGCCGCAATTTTTTTAAATATGTATCTGCGTCAAATCTAGACATATAGAGAATTGTATCTCGGTATTGTTTGAATAACGAAAGTAGCATGTCATACTAGAATATTTATATATATATATATCTATGTTTATGTTATTCACAAGAAAAGGTCGGATGTAAGTAATAGGAATCTTTAAAAAGGAAGTACATGTGTTTGAAAGTGTGACACAATTATTTAATATTCGTAAAATGCTATATAAAGTATTTAATGCACTTCACTATTCTCCTTATGCTTTGTACTAGTATCTTATTACATGTACACAATTATGTATATACTAGCAGAATATATTTAATGAATGATATTCGTAATAGACAAAAAAAATCTATGAATCAAAAATACACAATATGATTACCGACCAGCATTCCTCAGACCTAAATGATACTTAATACCTTGGTATGGAACGCCGACACTGTCTTATTATGACATTTCTCGTTATATGATGTTCATTTGCCTTTATATGATGTTATTCTTTCCTTATATGATGTGCAAATGACATTATATGATGTGCACTTGTCCTTATATGATGTACACTTGTCATTATGTGATATGAACTTGTTCTTATATGATGTACACTAGTCATTATATGATGTGAAGTTGTCCTTATATGCTGTCCAAACACATTTATATGAGGTACAAACATCTTTATATCATGTCCACAATTCATTATATAATGTGCTTTCTCCATTATGTCATGTGATTGCGTCCTTATATTATGTGATGCTTTCCTTATACGATGTAGAAACGGCATTATGTGATGTGCAATCACCTTTATATGATGACAATTTGACATTATCTGATGTGCAAATTATCTTATATGATGTGCAAATGGTCTTATATCATGTACAGATGTCTTTATAGTATGTGTAAACTTCTTTATATGATGTGAACGTATCCTTATGTTATGTGCTAACATCGTTATATGATGTGGTAATGTCATTACATTATGACAATGTAACATCATGGTGTGTGGTTCGGTTTACATCTTTATAGGGTGTCAGAACAGCATTATGATGATGTCGAAACATCATTATGATGATGTGCATTCATCGTCCTGATGGTCAATGAACATGATTACGATTAAAGCGATTACTCACTACGTCAGAACTGATTCCGATTTGCTTCTGCAGAATTAATATAAACCCGGATCAAATCTTTAGCTATCGTTTGGAAAATGGTTGAGATGTAAAAAGAAAAAAACCTTGAAATGTTTGTTCCTTGATTGAAGATGAAAAAAGTCACACCAGATATTATTGATGGAAAATTGTCAAATTATGAATTTTTACCGATAGGTCTACAATAATGAATATACGGGATCTACAATAATGAGCATATGTAGTTAACTTATTACGTTTTAGAAATAGATCTTTAATCTTTTAAGCGAAAGTGCATTTTTAAGATAAAGTGAGACATTTGCATTTTAACAAAAATTAACGTTTCAAACATTTCAGCGGAAGATTAAGATCAATTGATACAGGAACTAGTTGAAGAATTTCCCTGCAGCGGCGAAAATATGATAAAACAAATTTTGTGGCTCTTATTTATAGCTTGCTGTTCGGTTTGAGTAAAAGCTCCGTGTTGAAGGCCGTAATTTAACTTATAATTGTTTCCTTTTACACATTATGACTTAGATGTAGAGTAGTCTCATTGGCACTCATATCATATCTTCTTATTTCTATTCATTGCAAAAGACACCAATGAACTCAGAGTCAATTTTAAAAATATTTGATAACGATAGCTACAAAATTATCCTCTCTTGCATTTATAATTGTACCGGTATGAATGATTGGTTGATTAATTTGTTGATTGATTGCTTTATAACGCCACTTTCAACACTATCATGCTATATCGTGGCGGTGAGTTTATATTGATGGAAGAAGCCGAAGTCCCCGGAAAGAACCACCGACTTTCAGTAGGAAAAACTAATAATTCTATTAAATTAAGATTGGAGTCGAGCTTACCTGCCACGTGTGGGATTCGAACTCACAACCTACATGTAGGTGTTGACAGGCTAGATACTTCGACTACTCGCCAACCGAGCCACCACCCCCCCCCCCAAAAAAAAGGAATTAAAGGAGATATGGGATGACCTAACATTTTTATTATGTTTTCATGCATTTATTGCACACTTACATGATTATGAATGTATGCTTGACGTCCAGCGGGAAATTGAAATATATATATATATATATATATATATATGAGTCTGAAAGATTGTGTAACAATACCGATAAATAGATGGAAAATAAAACACTAAAAAGTGTTGAATATCATTGCACAAAGATGGAAAAACTGAACAGATGATATAAATTATACAATAATTGCAAATATTTCGGCTCAACAAATGGCCTTCTTCGGTGACAAAAGTTTTAACAATAATGAGATATAATGTATAAGGTGTAAACATAGATCACTAATAATACAGGTAAGTTTTTTGTCGATTGATTTTAATCCAAAATCCTGAATATAATAATATTAACACTAGACTGTAAATTTAATTATTTCTTTCTATTGATTCCATCTGGATGGAGGACACCCAGTGTTTTTATCCAAAACCTCTCCCGATTTTCTCTTTGCCTATTTTGCCATGTACAATCCTGTTCGATCACAAGGATCTTCATGTGATCAAAATCTTTCAGGTTGTGATCTGGTAACCTGAAATGTTGGCTGACAGGAATGTACGGTTTTTTTGTGAGGTCACTCCTGTGGCCATTGAGGCGTTTGTGAAATGGCTGCATAGATTCACCAACATATTGGAGACCACATCTAGGACACTCAAGAACGTAAATCACGTTTGAGCTTTTGCAGTTGACATTGCAAAATATCTTGTATGTCTTTTCTGTGGTCTTACTGTGAAATGTTGATGAATGCTGCAATTGGTTGCAACATTTGCAGCGCTTGTCCCCACAAGGCTGACAATTACCTACAGTATGGTTAGGTTTGGAAAGGTCAGCACGGACAAGTATATTTCTCAGGCTGTTAGGTTGTTTGAAGGCAATCATGGGAGGCTCAGGAAAGATTTTGGATAACTTCGAATGTTTCTCGATTGCTGTCCAATGATCACGAATGGTCTTGAAACTATTTCTCAGGCATGGATGGTAGGTGAGCACACATGGGATTCTTTTACTTTTCTGTTTATTTTTGTAAGTTAGCAGACTGCTTCTGGGGATGGATTCCGCTTTTCGAAAACTATTTTTGATGTTTTTGTGTTTATATCCCCTTCTTTTTAAATGTCCTTTAAGCTGCCCCAGACGTTGTTTTGCAGTGTCTTCAGAGGAGCAGATTCGCCTTATTCTGAGAGCTTGGCTGTATGGAATGCTCTTCGTGCAGTGTGGAGGATGGCAACTTTCAGGCGACAAGTATTGATGAGTATCTGTAGGTTTAGAGTATATATCTGTGTTTATTATACCTACAGAGAGGGTGCTAGACGTATCAAGGAAGTTTATGGTGGAATAAGATGTTTCATGGGTGAATTTGATGGTAGGGTGTTGATTGTTAGCATTTGTTATAAAAGTTTCTAATTTTTGGTCTCCCTTGTCCCATTTCATGTCAACGTCATCAATAAATTGATACCAGGAAAGCGGTTTTTCGATGGAGCACTCCAGCAGTTGCTTTTCAAATTTACCCATGAATATATTGGCATAAGATGGAGCCATTTTTGTACCCATAGCAGTGCCATTTGTCTGTAAATAGTGTTCTCCTTGGAATGTGAAGTTGTTCTTTTTCAAGACCATAGTAAGCATTTCAACTAAGCAATCAGTAGGTGGAATTTTAGGAGATCGAGAGTCCCAAACTTCTCTACATGCTTCAATACCATCCGCATGGGGAATATTCGTATAGAGAGAGGTGACATCCATAGTGACAAGAGTAGTATTGGCAGGTAGAGGGTTTAAATCCTGCATCTTTAGTAAGTAATCTGTAGAATCTTTAATAAAAGATGGCAAGTTTTCTACATGTGGTCGAAGATAGTAATCAACGAATTCGGATATTTTTTCGGTGGGATGACCATTAGCTGAGACGATTGGTCTACCTGGGTTACCAGGTTTATGAATTTTAGGGAGCAGGTAGAATCGCCCAGGTTTTGAATTTTCAGGTTTTAAATATTTGAAAGTATCTATATCAATGATGTTATTGTCACACATTTCCTTTAAACATTCTGTTATTTCCTCGCTGAATTGGAGGGTGGGGTCCGAATTAAGTTTTTTGTAAAACCGGTCATCATCTAATTGGCGAATGGCCTCTTGGACATAGTTAGATTTGTCCATGACGACAACTGCACTCCCTTTGTCTGCAGGTTTAATAACAATGTCGTCATTATCTCTTAAATTTGTCAAAGCCACACGTTCATCAGGTGTTAAATTATCATAGGTCTGATTGTTTATTTTTACATTTGTAAGTATATCCGTTTTAACATTGTCTATAAATGATTCTAAGGTGGTGTTTTTGCTTGGTTTAGGGACCCAGTTGCTTTTCTTTCTAAATCTATATTCATTGGAGTCATCAGAGTCACTATCTGAGGTGGTGCTATCGTCCTCTTTCGATGCAAAATGTTCCTTGATGCGGAGGCTCCTGGCAAAATAATCCAGTTCCTCAGACAATTTAGTATCATTCACTGGACCAGGGACTGGACAAAAGTTTAGGCCTCTGGATAGTAATGACGTTTCGTCCTCAGTAAGTTGTTTGCTGGAAAGATTAACAACGGTATTGATCTTGTTGCTGAGGACTTGAGGTCTACGTCTAAAATGTCTGTTTTTGGTTTTATTATTCTTTTTTTCTTTTGTACTAATGGATGGGAAAGAAGTACCATCCCTTTGAAATTTGCATCTTTGTCTGGAGCGGAGAGTGGCGGTCTTAGTGTTGGTTATATCGCTCAGGCGCTCTTGGATGTTCTCGAATTCGCTTGCTGTTAGATCTGTTTTGCAAGCCTGAGACAAGGAGTCAAATTGACGTGTTAGGTTTTTAAGATGTTCAATACAGTGTTCTCTAAGGAGTATGAGTAGACTATGTGTTATGATTGCCAATGAGACAACTCTCCACAAAACACCAAATGACACAGAAATTAACAACTATAGGTCACCGTACGGCATTCAACAATAAGCGCATAATCAGCTATAAAAGGCCCCTTAATGACAAATGTAAAACAATTCAAACGAGAAAACTAACGACATAATGTATGTACAAAAAATGAACGAAAAACAAAAACCGGTATGTAACACATCAACAGACGATAACCCACTGAATTACAGGCTGCAGACTTGGGACAGGTGCATATTCGTACGGGAACATATTAATGTGAAATGAATATTAACCCTGATTTGTAATAGACCAACACCCTGAGTCGGATTTTTAACATGCTACTTCACAGAAATCCATTTCACCTTACCCGGACAGATTATTCTGATAAATATGAGGAAATGAGAAAATGAGAGAAAAAATAAAACAATAGTGTTTGACCTGGAACAAGGAAGCACACGTCCTCCTGCCCACACTTCATGTTTACATCACGATGACCGTGAGGGCATTCCGATGTATTGTCGCAACAGAGATTTGACTTTCGACTTTGACTGGTACATGTTACCGATCGTATAAAAACGCAGACATAACCGAGGGCAAAATAGCATTCCTTGTTGCTTCAAGTAATACTCATAATTTTTTTTTTAAACATATTAAATAAATTATATGATGCGTCGTTAGAAATATATTTTTAAGTTATAAGTAAGTTATATCTATGCACACATACAGGACAATTGTGTTAACGCATTCGGAAGAACATCTCAAGAACGTTTATACGGGAAAAATGAATGCCTACATAAATCCAAACTATTAGAAAATCCGAATTATTATAGAAGTGTTTTCACCATGCACTTGTACTGCACTATTATTAGAATAGTAGAATAGAATGCTATAGCATTTGGATTAAAATTATGTATACATGTAACTGTTATATATAGAATAATAGGTAGTTTCGTTTTTGATACTGACTATATCATGTTGAATATCTAGACGAGCCCGTTCATCTACCACGCACGAAATTGTCTCAGAAAAAATATGTCTCTGTAAGATAACCTCACTTTCAGGTATTTTGATGTGATTTTCTTTAAGACAAGTGCGTGTGACCATCAACGAGAACTTGTGGTCATCCGATGTTCAGTACTTCAGTGCTTTGATACTTTCTGTTCTAGGAAATATTACATAAGCCAATGATATTCAGCCTTTGAAGGTGTATATAAATCCGACAAAACCGAGATTCCCAATGGTCTTTAAACAGAAAATAGAATGGAGCGTTTTCAGATCCGCGTAAGCATAGCTTGGACAAACAATAGCTGTAATTTAATTAGATTTGTGTCTGAATGAACATAAAAATACTATATTTATTTTTTGTTTACTGAGGCCTGGTGTTCTCTGACATATAGAGAGTTGTGTTTTATTTTTTTCTAAGTGAAGATTTACGGCTGTGACTTTTAATATTTTAGGTTTATCTTTAAAACTACAATAGATTAAAAAAAATACTGCAATGTGTCTGAATATATTTTGGTAAATTTTAAGGTCCCATTTTGAGCAATTTTGGCTCTTATGAGTTTTGTTGTTTTATTGCCTTTTATCTTGATACTTAGTTATAGGGAAACCTTTTCTGAGCAAAATAGTTTTCTCGTTTGAATTGTTTTACATTGTCATTTCGGGGCCGTTTGTACTGACTATGCGGTATGGGCTTTGCTCATTGTTGAAGGCCTTACGGTTACCTATAAGTGTTAATTTCTGTGTCATTTTGGTCTATTGTGGAGAGTTGTCTCATTGGCAGTCATACCACGTCTTCTTTTTTTATATTATAAGAACAGATTTAAAAATAAGTAAATTATAATTATTGTCATTTTCATCATTGATGGTAGGGACGGCGTAGGAAAGATGGGAATTCCTTTAATTTATTTTCCAAGTTATTATCGTGAAATAGCGAAAAAAACAATCATTCCAAAGACATAAACTTTTCACGATCCCCCCCCCCCTCCCCTAAAAAACCACAAGAGAACAATTACACACACATTCTCAATACGTTAAAAAAATCTCCATTGAAATATGTTGAAAATAAACAATCTGTATATACAAATATGTGAACATTACCAAACCTGACCATTTTGCATTTCGCGGGCAGTACGTGGATTAAGCATGCAGTCTCCGAATTTGGATATTTTGGCTTTTTCTGAGGAAAAAAAGATTGTTTCAAAGACAAATAAAGGAAGTACAAAACACTACATGTATTCGTCATATCACAAATATATCCGACTTTGTATGGTTTTGGAGGAGTAACACTTAGGAATTGAATGCTTCTTTTTGTAACTTCATTGGGGTGTAAAAGCGTTGACCGAAGTACATTTTGTACTAAAATGTGCACACGGTCAACGCTTTTACAACCCTATGAAGTTACCAAAAGAAGCATTCAATACTTATAATTACATTTTTTTAGCTATTATCATGAAAACACGAATTTTATTATTGTTTTATTTAATTCACCTGTGCACTTTAATGTGGGACCACGTACCGCGTGTTATCATGAATGAAAAGTTTTATTGAGCAATACAATTGCTTACGGAATAACACGTGATGTGCAGTTAGCCAATCAGAATAAAGTATCATAATGAAACATACATCTAATGTAATTATTACATTCTACATCTTACCATTTATATTATTCAATAACAGTTTATAAAACAAACCATCTCGCCATATTATGCATGAGTAGATAATTTTATAGCTATTGTTGTGAAATATCTTTAAAACTGACTGTGAGTTCAATGATGCATTTTGCAATGAATAGAAATAAGAAGATGTGGTACGAGAGCCAATGAGAAAACTCTCCATCCAAGTCATAATTTGTAAGAGTAAACACTCATAGGTAAAAGTACAACCTGCAACACGTAGCTTTTGCTAAACCCAAATAGCAACCTATAAAGAGCCCCAAAATTTGTTTAATCATATTTTCGCCACAGCCGCAAATTTCTCCAATTAGCTCCTGTATTAATTGATCTTTAAATTATCTCCCTCTTAACTGTTTAAAACGTTGATTTTGTTAAATTGCATTGTCTCATTTTCCTATTAATTGCACTCTTGCTAGCGATGGACACATATTTGAGCCGGGTTTATAGTTTACAGAAGCAGATCGGAATCAGTTATGACGTAGACAGTAATCATTCTAATCGTAATCATGTTCATTGACCATAAGGACGACGAAAGCACATCATATAATGACGTTTCGACATCATATAATGAAGTAAACCAAACCACATAATATAAGATTACAAGCACATAATATAATGACACAACCACATCATATAAGTATATTTGCACATAATATAATGGTAACTGCACATCATATAATGATATGTACACATCATATAAGTATATTTGCACATGACATAAGTATATTTGCACATCATATAGGGATCGTTGTACATAATATAAGTACGTTTGCACATCATAAAAGAATGTTTGCACATCATATAAGTACATTCGCACATCATATAAGTACATATGCACATCATATAAGTATATTTGCACATCATATAAGTATATAAGCACATCATATAAGTATATATGCACATCATATAAGTATACATGCACATCATATAATGATGTTTGTAATCATATAATGATGTTTGCACATCATATAATGATGTTTGCACATCAAATAATGATGTTTGTACATCATATAAGGATGTTTGCACATCATGTAAGGATATTTGCACATCATATAATGACAATTGCACATCATATAAAGGTAAATGCACATCATATAAAGAAAATGGTCAAAACAAGACAGTGTTGGCGTTCCATACCTTGGTTAACAATGAATTTCTGTGGGTGTCAGTTTCCCTATCAAAGGTCCGTGGTTCTCTCCAGGTAATCTGGCTTCCTCAACCAATAAAACAACTGGCTGACACGAAATAGCCCAAATGTGACGCGTAAAAGTTAAAACACCAGCAATCAATCAATAAATGCATTCCTTTATAATTAGACAATATACGTATAGTGTCTTGAAATATGAAATTTATTTGTATGAGGCTTAGAAACGGGAAAATGGTTCTACCGAGCATTTTCCCGTTTCGTGCCGAATACAAATAAATTTCATATTTCAAGACATTATACGTATATTGTTTTTATACTGAAATCGATAAAAAAATAAAAAAATGATAAAAATATGAAACAAATATTATTAAAAAAAAAGTGTTTAGAATTTTCCCCCTGGGGTACCATTTTGGGGTATTTCCCTATGAACGTAGTCTAGGCGGTAAGCATTGACAATTTAAGGAATTAGAAAGGGAAAATGAATTTAATTAATAACATTTGATAAACATGGTATATAAATTACCTATTTGAAGACATAACAGGTTTAAATTCATAAAAGTTTGACCATTTTTACTACACGTTGTCATGGTTGTGACGTGACGTTGTAAGTAGGCGGGGCTTTTAGGTGAGTTGAGGTCATTGACGTATAAAGCTAACGTTTATACGTATAGCTTTATCTGTATAGTAAAATAGCTGATTGCAGTATAAAAGTGAAATAGTTATTGAATAAACAGTCATTTGAACAGTAATATACTACTGTTTCCTTTATTCATATTCAGGAATAGGTCACGTTCGCAACTTAAAAGACTCGACGACGTAAACATGGTAAATAGTAAGCCACAATATTAGAAGGGGTAAACCAATACTTACTTTAGACACAGACACATCGTATGGATCAATTATCTCATGATTGTGTCCATAAGATATACGAATTGTCATTTTTATTCTTTCTTCCTTATAACTTTGTTCGAACAGTTGTTGTGTTAGGAGCACACTCCTGTTTATGAAGTCCGTATAGTGTTAACATGCACGAAAATAACATATCAACTGAGATAGTTTTCTAGTTTGAATTGTTTTACATTGTCATTTCGGGGCCTTTTATAGGTGACTATGCGGTAAATGCTTTGCTCCTTGTCGAAGGCCGCACGGTGACCTATTGTTGTTATTTTCTGTGTCATTTTGGTCTCTTGTGGACAGTTGTCTCATCGGCAATCATACCACATCTTCTTTTTTATATTAAAATCATATGATGTTCCAATGAACGTTTGTTGACCGATATCCTATCGAATATATTGTACTTAATGAACCAAGTTCTACCTAACCCCTTTTATAAAATGAACGATTTCCTTTTAACATGATGAATTTAATGACCAATGTTCTTTCGAACGTTCATAACTCAGTGACACAGTTTTTATCGAATGATTATAGTTTTATCAACAATATTCGATTTAGATTATAGAGGCTTTGTCGAACATCTTTTAGTACACAACCACTTTCTATCAAACGTAACTTTATTGAAAGAGATATGTGTTCAATTGAACACCCTTCTTTGAATAACCAATAGTTTCTTGCAAGACCTTTAGTTCATGGCCGATATTATATCGAACGTCTTATCATTTAGGACCGAATTACTATTGAACAACTTTCATTGAGTTAACGAATGTCTGCTGTTATATCGACAATTTTATCGTTAAATTATACACTGTCTTTTAAATATTGGGCACTAAATTAAAATAAATCCAATTGAATTTCAAAGGTCGAATTGTGCTTCATCAGTTCGATATTCAAAGTTTAATTGAGTGTCTAACAATGATTGGTCCTATCGTGCTTCTTGAATTCGGTAGCCGATATTTAATCGAAAGTCTTACAATGATTGACCCTATCGTACCTCCTTACTTTGACAGCCGATGTTCGATCAATCAAGTGTCTTACAATGATCGGCCCTATCGTGCTTCCTGAATTCCAAAACCAATGTTTAATTAAGCACTTACAATAATTGGCTTTTTTGAGCTTCTTTACTTCGGGAACGATGTTCGATCAATCAAGTATCATACAATGATTGATCCTATCTTGCAATAACTTCCATAGCTCGATATCTAATGAACAATCAAGTGTCAAACAATGGTTGGCCCTATCGTGCCTCCTTTATTCGGTAATCGATTTTTTTATCAATCCATTGTACTACAATGATTGACCCCATCATTCTTCCTTAATTCGATAACCGATGTGTAAACAGTGACAAACATAGATTGACCTTATCGTGCTTCTTTCATTCGATAACCGATGTTTAATCGAGTGTCTTTTAATAATTGACCCTATTGTGCTTCCTGAATTCGATAACCCGATGTTTAATAGAGTGGCTTAATGTAACGTAATTTTTGTGCCTTTTCACCACTTCATATGTAATGTCATTTTTATGACTTTTTTGCGTTGAGGCCTGGACTAAGTCGGTTGTGTCTATTTTCTGTATTTTTTGGTCTTTGTATTATGTATTCGGGTTTTGTTTTCTGTAATTAGTTAAGACTTCAGTTTTATCATGTCTATCTTTTATATTCATTTGATAAAATTTACTGTTTGCAATAGTATAAATTGTTCTAAATAATAAGAATGTTCTTATCACGAGCAGAAAACCCTAGCCGTATTTGGCAGAACTTTTTTTAACTTTTGATTCTAAGTGCTGTACAATTTTGTACCCCTTTTTTTTACTTTCGAACTTTTATATCTGTGCGTCACTGGTAAGTCTTGTGTGGACAAGGCGCGTTTTTGGCGTATTGAATTTTAAACCTGATGCCTTTTGTTATCTATTATTCATGTGTTTCTTTGCCTAATACGTTATCCTATTTATTTGTATTGTAGTCCTGTAATATTATGTTATCATTTTAATGTTATATTTAATATTGCCTTTAAAGTGCGAGGTTTGGCATGCCACAAAACCGGGTTCAACCCACCATTTTTTTCTTTAAAAATGTCTTGTACCAAGTCAGGAAAATGGCCATTGGTATATCATAGTTCGTTTCTGTGTGTGTAACATTTTTACGTTGTGTCGTTTGTTTTCTCTTATATTTTAGTGTGAATTCACATTACTATGAGACGTGTCACGGTACTTTTCTATCCCAAATTCATATATTTGGTGTTGATGTTATATTTGTTATTATCATCGAATTTTGTCTATTGCTTAGTCCATTTCTGTGTGTGTTACATTTTAATGGTGTGTCGTTGTTCTCCTCTTATATTTAATGCGTTTCCCTCAGTTTTGGTTTGTTACCCTGATATTGTTTTTTGTCCATAGATTTACGAGTTTTGAACAGCGGTATACTAACTACTGTTGACTTTATTTACAACGATTGGCCCTATCGTGCTTCCTTAATCGATAACCGATGTTCGATCAATCAAATGTCTTAGTTTTTGGTGGGTTTTGTGTTGTTTATTCTTTAGTTTTCAATGTTGTGTCATGTGTACTATTGCTTTTCTGTTTGTCATTTTCATTTTAAGTCATGGCGTAGTCAGTTTATTTTCGATTTATGAGTTTGACTGTCCCTCTGGGGTCTTTCGTCCCCCTTTTACAATGATAGCCCCTTTCGGGCTTCTTTAATTCAATAACCGATGTTCAATCGAGTGTCTTACAATGATTGACTTTATCGTGCTTCCTTTATTTAATAACCGATGTTTAATAGAGTGTCTTAAAATGATTGAACCTATCGTGCTTCCTTAATTCGATAACCTTTTTTGTCTTTTGAATGTTCTCAGCTGTCAATCAAATACAACAGCAATGATTTTTTTATTATGGAATTTCAAAAGAACGAGTAACTGGTATTATAACCTTATACAGTTCACCTTTTTCGAATAATTCACAATAATTAACTGACATTCCTTTTCATGGTACTATAAATCATACAAGACTAACAAAGGCCAGAGGCTTCTGACTTGGAACAGGCGCACAAATGCGGCAGGGTTAAACATGTTTATGAGATCTCAACCCTCCCCCTATACATCTAGCCAATGTAGAAAAGTAAACGCATAATGATACGCACATTAAAATTCAGTTCAAGAGAAGTCCGAGTCCGATGTCAGAAGATCTAACCAAAGAAAATAAACAAAATGACAATAATATATAAATAACATCAGACTACTAGCAGTTAACTGACATGCCAGCTCCAGGCTTCAATTAAACTGATTGAAAAATTATGTCAACTTCATATGAATATCAGGCACAATCCCTCCCGTCAGGAGTTTAGTATCATATTATCATAAAATATATGAGAACATAACCCGTGTCATGCTAAAAAATGTTTTTTTTAAATAAATGTGTTTAGTTCCAATGCAGAGACTATATACGTACATCAATATTAAAGCAAAAATATGCAATCTTAAATGACCTGACAACAGTATCGTAACTATATCCCTTCTTAATAAGTTTGTTTAAAGGTTTTGTAAGCTTTTGAGTTGAATACTGACATTTTTGTGCTTTGTAAAGAATATTACCATAAAAAGATTGGATGTGAAATACCTGAACGTATAAGAAGTCTGCATGTTGAGTTATATTTACGAATTATTTCCTGATACCGATGATAAAATTTAATAAATGTTTTGACTAGTTTGTGATATCAAAAACCCCGGTGTTATAATTTTTCAGTAATACATAAATTTCTCTCGCTAAAATCTAATATGTTGTTACATACACGAGCGAATCGTACAAGTTGAGATATATAAACACCATAAGATGGTGACAAGGGAAAGTCATTATTTTAGAATAGATAATTAATGATAGGAAATGAGCATACTTGAACATACTTAGTAAAAGAAATTGAGCAAAATATTTATGAAAACGGGGAACAAATCCAAATAATTTTGTGTTGTCGATTAAAAACTACATCGTATTTTAAAAAGCATTTTTTACACAGTACAGAACGCTGAAGTTATACGTACTTTCTTAATCCTATTGATGACTGATACAATTTCCGTTATAACTAGTACTTGGATTGTCCAGTATGTAATGTAGTCAAAAGATTGCTTTGTATTTGAACAAAAAAAATACGACTGGAAAATGAGGTCATGACTGCTCGAATTGATTTTATTTCCATTACAATTAACCCCCTCTCCTCCATAAAAATAAACGTTAAGAATGATTATTGTTTTCTCAATACGGTTCTTGTCTTTTTAAGGACATTTGACCCGGTAGTTATCGAACTTATGACCTCTCTCACAACCAAGTTAATGTTGATTCATTGATGTGCTTCAAAAGATACTAAACGATCAGTAAAGTTGAAAGTTTACAATATCGGAAAAACTGTAACAACTGTGTAATAGCTTTTATGTGGTATTAACCCATTTCTCTTACGTCAGTCTATATTGTTGTAGCGATGGATTATTTTTCAAGAATCCACTGACCACCATGTTAACTTAAGATAACTTATATCATAACTTTTAACTTACGATATTTTATCCTCTCAAAAAAGAGTGAATAATATAGGGTTCGAACTCGCGCGTATTTTCGACAATTAAATCTGTAGTCTATGCATGATACCACTAGGCCACGAGTGCTGATATAAATTGATATTTAAATATCACTCTTATAGCGTATATCTGTCAATGCACGTCAATGAACTGTCTTTTTGTTATCTAATGAAATATATAAACACTATAAAATCAAGGAATTGTAGATATTACTTACTAGTACAATTCCTTGATAAAATAAACATCCATGTACACATTAAACTTATTACTATTAAGGTACTAGGCCTTTCCCTTTTCATCATCTTTTTAATTTATGATTATAACGATAACATACTATGATCACTTAGTTAATCTTTGTTTGATTATAAATTGTGAATTTCACACTTCATTTAGTTTTGTGTGTTGTAAATTCAATCAAACGGGCCATTGGTTGATCATTATGTTGCTAAACACTATATATATAAATATTAAAAGTTTCTAAATGTTGGTAATTAAAAAAAATTATTTTTCTAAAAAAGATTTTAAAAAATCCATATATTAGTTATATGTCTATTTTAATGAATTATAAATACTAAAATCTAATCAATGATAATTATTTGTAATGATTCAACATTGAATGAAATAAGCTTTTACAAATACCAAATCTGGTAATAAAAAGGGAAGATAACTACACATTTAAGTTAAATTGAACTTATATTAAGTTAAATATAAATGGGAACCGTGTGGATCTAGTCAGTTCCAGCTATTAGACAATAAAAAAGACAAAATACGAAATTATTTTCATGAAATTCAGTTGATTCATTGTAAGATCATGAAACAGATAGTCGTTTTACTAGAAATGGGTTATGCTAGAGAATTGATAAGAAGAAGTGGATTCGAAAACGATAATCAACTCGCCACTTTACGAATCCACTTCTTCTTATCAATTCTCTACTACTAAAGTCGCGAGTTGATTATCGTTTTCGAATCCACTACTTCTTATCAATTCTCTACTACTTAAAATTAAACTTGTACAATTTTCGAACCCTACAGAATACGCCAAAATAGTGAGTGGTCTTTTGAACCTAATACCGGTACCGCAATTGTATAATTTCTACAACCATCACTGCACTAATATATGCTAGATAGTATTTATATGTATAAATTAAGTGATAGCAATATATAGTTGCCCCTTAGTACCGTGGCTTACATATATATGCATCTCTCAGTATATAACATATAACAACAACAAAAATATGTTTGATAGCAAAGTGTATCAAGTCTTTTTTAATAATTCATTATTCCTGAAAGTTTCAAATGTTGTATGCTTTTTTTACATGCACCCAAATATGTAAAATACCTCATTGAAAATTAATTTGTCATTTTTTTTTTTGAAGATTCATTAACAAGATTTCCTGCAATGGGTGATGATATGAATTTATTTGCCTTTTCTTTTTGTAGATTCATCAATAAGTTTTCCTGTGATGGGTGATGGTACGAACGAAAATGACCACGAAAACAATCATTTGCGGATAGCCAATTTAGTTTTTAAAGTAGCCCCACCAGCAGTGAGGGAATACTTCGACAAGCAGTTTAATCCTGGCGGTCTTCAAACTGTTTTAAATCAACACAGATTTAAAACATTAAACTCTCTGAAATCGAGGCGGATTATAAATCAAATTCAATGGGATTTATTGTTTCCTTCAGTCGGTAATATCTATATTTTCACTATAGTATGTGCTATGTCCCCTGTTTTTGGTGGGGCTCGTGTTGTTTATTCTTTAGTTTTCTATGTTGTGTCGTGTGTACTATTGTTTGTCTGTGACAATATAATGGAATTTGATGCGACTGTCATACAAGTGAGAGGATTAGCTAGCTATAAAACCAGGTTCAATCCACTATTTTCTACATTTGAAAATGCCTATACCAAGTCAGGAATATGACAGTTCTTGTCCATTCGTTTTTGATGCGTTTTATTATTTGATTTTTCCATGTGATTATGGACTTTCCGAATTGATTTTCTTCTGAGTTCAGTATTTTTGGGATTTTACTTTTTGTCCTTTTCATTTATAGCCATGGCGCTGTCAGTTTATTTTCGATTTAAGGGTTTGACTGTCCTCCTGGTATCTTTCGTCCCTCTTTTAGAATGAAACTGTAATCAATTTATTTTCAAATCCTTATTAAAATCCAGCAATATAATTTTGAGTGAAACTAATGTCTAATAACCAATACACATATACATGGCAGATGTTTACCAAAACATAACACGACAGCCTATGTGATAATATGATACTTATTACTAAAAGCGACTTTCAGTTGATTATGCAAAAAACATGTTAGATTCCCTCTGAAAAATCATATTGCCAGTCGTTTGCTTGTTTACAAACAAAAAGGGCGGTTCATGGAAGAGCTAACACAAACGCAATACACTTAAACACACCGGACATGGAAATTACCTTATTTGTCCTAATCAGTATTGAAATAATTGATGCAAAATATACTTTATTGTAGTTTTAACATGCGTAAGCATTATATTCTTGTTATTTTAGCCCTCATTATCGCTTTGGAAAAATAATCACGAATATAATGCCTACCATATTAAAACTACAATAAAATATAGCTAGCATCAATTATTTCTTAAATTAAACAAAAAACAAAGTAACATTAATAAAGCAATATCCTTCTCCACCTTTAAATTTAGTAAAGACTTTTTTTCATTTTTAAATGCACATACTGTTATTTAGAATTTACTATGATTTTTCACAGGTGCTGCATCATCGCTATCATTCGATTTAACTCTAATGATTTGTTTGCTACGTAACTTGGCTAACATAAAAGTAGAAGAAAAGTTACCATGTGATACAGATGAAAGTATTGAAGCCGATTTGACAAGAATCAAATACTATCGGAACAGAATTGCACATTCCGATCATAAAATATTGTCAGAGGAAGAATTTAATATCCAATGGGACGCAATAAGCAAGGTAATAAATAAATATACGACAACGTTCTGTTTGGTAGCACACGGTATATTTACATACATTTATTTATAAACTATATGATCGAAATAAAAAGCGTGAGAGAAAAATATCAAAACCAATAATTTCAACTATTACAAAGTTATTGTAAAACTATCTTTTCTTTAGATGTTCTGAATCAAATGTAGATACTTTAAAATTCCAAAAATCCTAAGGAGCACAAACAATCTAAGACTCTTTCATCTTGCTAAAGTATTAAAAAACATTTGACTTTTCTACACTTAATCTAAGTATTCCCCCATTCAAAAACTAATACACAAAATGAAAGAGTTGGTCCTGTCTTGTTTCATGAAATATAATGACCAACGTAGATTCAAGTATGTTATCTAAGGGAGGGATATCTCATAATTTTTAAAAATAATTATTACCAAGATGCTTGATTTCTTTACTGACATAATATTTGATACATTTGGGAACCAACATTGCTGCTATTATTGACAACCTATTCCTTTATTATGACAACTTACATTTAGATATAAAAAATGAACACAAATGCGGCCACTTCCATTAAAGACGGAAACCGTCTAAAAGTTAACTCAAATGCTAGAATTGCGTAGATTTCAGTAATTTAGCATAACTTAATGATTCACGTACCATATCTGTGAATCGTATTGTCAAAAACAGCCCATATTTATGACACAAAAGTATTCTACTTACAATAGATTGCAAAAAGTTTACATTTTATCAATTTTGTAAAACTGCTATATTTTGGGACCTACAAAGGGTTCTTATTAGCAATGAGCTTGGTAATAAATTTATATATGAATATACGTAAACATTCTAGTTGCTTGCACACGACATATTTACTATTATTATTAAGTCTTTCCACTTTTCTGTGGAAAGACTTATTGATATTGTTCTGATTATTAAGTCTTTCCACTTTTTCTCTGGAAAGACCTATTGTTTTTCTTCTAATTATTTTTTTTCTTTCGCCTAATTTTGTTCTTGCGATAAACATTTGTTTTGCAATATGTCGCTTAGATATTTGGTACATGTATATGATATTTAACAGTTTATGCGCCTTTGAAATTTACCCTGCGTAACCGAATACTTTTCTTTGTAGGAGTTATCTCCCCAAACACTGTTTTCCTTGTGTCCACTACTGCTTCGCAACCGTAGAAGATTACGACAAATTTATTTTATAACATTGCTCGTTATATCTTTCGCATGATTTGTTGTATTTCGACCGAAGCAATATGAACACTCCATATGATAGTTATGTCCCCTTATGCATTTGATATAAGTAATATGCATTTCTATCTTTTAAATCATAAGTGATACAGACATAGGATATTTGATTTGAGGTCCTTGGTACAAAAAAATTAAAATTAGGTCAAGGTCAAAGGTCAAGGTCATATTCTAAATTTTTATTTTGGCTTATTTTCATTTATCTTTAAAAACCGTATAACATATCGACATATTATTTTGCCTAAATTGTTAGTTAAAACATGTCGTAACTTATAAATTTTGGTTGAAAGGGTGCGTAAACAATAAATTTTCGCCCATCTTATATTTAGAATTATGCGTTATGTGATATTACTCATTAACCATACATATTAAAGACCTCTCGCCTTTTGATTTGAGGTCCTCAGTTTGTGACCTTGAAATTGAGGTCAAGTTCATTGGTTAATAGAACGTTCTAGATTTTGACCTTTGCTTTAAATTCATGTTTATTTATCATTAAGCCATAGGAACTGACATTTTAGACTGAATTTTAATATTTGAATATCAAAATAGATCTGAGAAGACCTTTAATTATTATTTTAAGGTCCAAAAGGTTTTTAATTATTAATTTTTTCCCCGCCACATTCTGAAATTTTTGTTTCGCAATATGTCGCTTATATATTTTGTATATTGTATCATATACTTTATAGGCTTTTAAATTTTACCCTGCTAAGACGAACAATTTTCTTTGTAAATGTTATTTCCCTATTCACTATTAAATGTGTGCATCTACTTCGTAACAAAAAAAAGATATTGACAAATTTCTTTTTCTAACTTGTTCGTCAGGAATATTTGGCTAATTTGGATCGAAGGGATTCGAATCTATCTTTACAAAATAAATTTGTCGGTATGTTTTTTTTAACTCATAAACCGTTTACCGTATAACCCTTGAATGATTTTATTTGAGACCCCTGGGTCCTAACTTAGAAAATTAGGTCAAGATCAAAGGTCAAGGTAAGTTCTCAATGTCGACTTTTCCTTGTTTCGGCATTTTCTCCAATACCTTTGAAGATATGTATAAAAGAACAAGTGCAAAATGTTTGCTTAATTGTAATGTAGATATGTTACATTTTGTCTGAAACAATTTAATGGCATCTTATAGGAGTAAGTGCCCCTAAAATGTGTTATTATCAGGTTTATTGATTATTACTTCAACTTTTTTCATTATATAGCCATATGACCTTTACCAAAATGTTGGGTGACATATGTCCTTGAAAAATGTCAACCGGAAGTGACCTTGAGAAAACTGGAAGTAGCCATTTTTGCACATTTATCATGAATAAGTACTCATGATCCATATATTTTGTAATCTAAATACATTTACTTATCACTAGTGTAGAATAAGTGACTTTTGATAAACCGGAAGTGGCCAATTATCTTCTGGTTTAAGGGTAAAAGTATATAGAAACTTTATATTTTTAGAATCACTGTTAAAAAAGCTATCAGATGAGACTGGAAGTGACAATTACTTTACAAGAAGTAGCACATTATCTCCCTTATTTAACTCAAAAGTATATGAAAACCATTCATTTATTGAATCAGTATAAAGAAAGTTGCTTCTTTGATGTGGAAAGACTTTCCATTGTTCGCTAAACAATTTTTTCTTTAATTGTACATACATTTGTTTATAAGCTATATGATCGAAATAAAAATACCTGTGCAATGTCCGGAAAAGGACAGTTATTATCAATTCGTTTCATTTTTCGATTTTTAAATTTGCTTAGGGACTCTCCGTTTATAATTTGTCGGTCTTTTAGTTATTTCACTTTTTAGTAATGATTGCAAACATTTAATAATTCCCGTTTGATTTATTCATAACTTTGACAACAAATGTTTGAAAACGATGTTCGATTTGAATGCCAAAATATAATTAGAATAATGCAGTTGTCGTATTCTGCTTTCTGTGAAAGTCATGGCTTCAGAAACGCCTGAAAACTTTGTATATGGAGCATCATCAAAAAATTATTCTAGACTTTCTCGATTTCAATTAGCTATAGATTCTAGTTTTCAACTTTCAAATTTATACTTGTTTGGCTTTCTAACTATTTAGATCTGAGCGTCACTTATGAGTCTTATGAAGACGAAACGCGCGTCTGGTGTATCAAATGATAAGCCTGGTACTTTTTCTAACTAACTAATTCAAGCTAATTTGCACCCTTGTGTGGATAAAGCCAATCAAAGTTCTGTATACGAAACGAGTGGAAAAGTCAATCATTCTGAGGGAACACATAATTCGGTTTAGCCGAAATCATTTATTATAGCCACATGGCATATGCTTTGTGGACTGCATTTCTAAAAGATTTTGTCAATGAATACTTAGATTGGATTGTCAATTACAATTTTTCTCTTGGTTTGTTTCCGAAACGACATTGATTTCGTAACTTTCACTGTTATCTTTTCATGCCCAAAACACATTCATTGAGGGATCCCAGTAGTTTCAGCAAATTGTGATTACAAAAGAAAACAGGACAGTTGTGTTTATTCTAAATTATAAACAAAGAAATAATACAGAAGAGCTTCGAAAATGTATAAAATTGAATTTTGAATAAAATTCCGCAAAATTTCATGAATGCTTTAGCAAATTTACGTCATGGTAAAAACACGACGTCATACGAATGAAAACTTTCAAGGGAAAGATTATTTCGTTACTTGTACGCCTCAAATTTGGTTAATATCTCATTTAAATGAGATTTTTTGAGGTAGGTGCTACTTCATTTGATATTCTGTTGCATTTATCGATTTTACAAAAGTCAATATTGCGGCCAACTTTGTTACGACCTTTCAAATTGTTCATTGGATGATAATTGTAGTATCGTTTATCGTTACACAAAAAAAAGTTAATTAAAAAACGTATATATTTGGCTTAAGAATAATAAGGACTAACCACATTTTTTATAGATGTTATTGGTGTGTAAACCGGGTCAAATAACTCAAACTTTATAAAAGTTTGAAGGACTTTTATATTATTCCCGGTTTACACGTCAATAACATAAAAACAATGTGTTTAATCCTTTAGTGTTTGTAGCGTTCAGTGACAATATCGTTGACATATCACATCATATTTGTTTATCCATGGCGGTTCTGTGTGTAAATAAGAAAATACAAAACTTCATCAATGGTTAAATTACTTTAAACTAGTTGAGACAGTGGTTTATCAACATTCTGCAACAATCATCGCGCACACATTTTTTCAAACATAAGATACATAAAACTCATAGTTTGCATCGATTTCTAGTTGATATTCTCCCTGAAAATTTCTTATAAGATTCAGATTAGGAATATTAAACATGAATTTAAAATCAGTGGTCGAAAATAAAATATTCCTAGATTACAGGATCACATTTTTTGAACGATAGACGCACGTTTCGTCTACAAAACCAGAAATTCCGAAATTTTATGGACGCAAATTTTCGAAATATACAAAACATAGATAAAGAGCGTATCGAGAAATTTTTTCTTACATATTGCTTTGTATTCAAGGCAATCACTAGACTTGGAGGCGAGAGATTTAAAGCAATATGCCGTGACCTCCAGAATTACAAGCTTGATAAGGAAATATTGGTAGAAATACGAAATTTAAATGTAACGAGAAATACCATACCTAAAGGATTGCAAGGTGAGTGACAAAAAGCGTTGAAGTTATCCATAAATATAACTATCTGTAAATGAAGACAAGAAAGAAAACTGCGAATTATCTATATGTTACTTCAAAATCGTCATTTCTATTTATTTTTATGAAAGTAACTGATATAAAGATCAATTATTATCATTTTACAAATTCTATAGGGTTAGTGATTTAAACCGATTTCATTTTAATATGTGTAAAGAATTCGAAGAAGTAAAACAATAAAAATACCAAACTTGAGAAAAATTCAGAACGGAAAGTGCTTAATCATACGTAAAAATCATAAACTCAAACACATTAAACGAATGGATAACCACTGTCATATTCCTGAACTGGTAGACATTTATAATGTAGAAAATGATTGATTAAACCTGGATTCTTATCTATCTAAATCTCTCACTTGTATGACAGTCGTAGACAATTCCATTATATTGACAACAATGTATGAACAAAACAAATAGACAAAGAAGTAAAATGTAAAAAATAGGGGTATATAAGCCAACATTGTTTTATTAGCTGTTGGGCTGTTTTCAGCTTTGTCATCGGGTTGTTGTCTCTTTGATACATCTCATTTCTATTTTCAACTCTACATATATCAATAAATAAAGATATAAAGGCATAAAGACAAAGCACCTTCAATTTAGCAAATACGAAAGACAGGCACACCAAAAAAATTACCATAGTGCAATAACACTATGGCGGGATGTATAAATACCGATACATGATATGTCAAAAGGATATTACAAACAATAGACTGAACAGTAAAAGTAATAACTTACAAAAACAAATAAAATAACAATATAACACGTTATTAAGATGATAACCAACGTCAGTATCTAGGATCTTTACTTCATGACCATCATGTATTTTTAATGAAGTTTGTACGGAATATTTATAACCAAGGTCATAGCAAAATTTAGTACTGGTATCTATGATGAGTTTATTTACTACTGCTGGTGGAGATTTATTTCCCTGAGGGTATCACCAGCCCAGAAGTCATCACTTTTGTTGCTGACATGAATTATCATTGATATGGTTATATTTATAAATGAACAGTTTACAAGATTTTGAATTTTTTAAAATGCTAAGGTTTTTCTACCTTAGGCATAGATTAACTGAGGTGTATTTGGCAAAACTTTTAGGAAATTTGGTCCTCAATGCTTTTCAACTTCGTACTTTATTTGGCCTTTTAACGTTTCTGGATTCGAACGTCAGTGATGAGTCTTTTGTGGACGAAACGCGCGTCTGGCGTATATACAAAATTTAGTTCTGGTATCTATGATAAGTTTATATAGTATCTTTCGATAAACCATTTTCTGAAAAAAAGACGAGACATTCTTTAACATAACCGTTGTGCATCAACTTTCTGCTCAGACTCTGGTGACATTTTACAAAGCCAGAGTAGCAGTTGAATACCGAATGTGTCAGGAAATGTATATCCCAAATACAGGTAAAGCTGGCACATTGCTACTAAGGGGATAAGATTGATCATTTTAAAATTAAAATGGCCTTGTTTGTCAAAGAATCTGGATCGCAGTGACTGCTTATATCAAATTCGAGGTACAAATTTAACAATGAGGTAGAGGAATCCGTGTCTGTTTTTTTTTAATTTCTAGTTCTCGTGGATTTATTAATGGAACCTATACATTTGCAGTGTTTAAAATGAAAGAATATCATCAAAACATACATTTTTGTTAATTTCTCACGAGAGATGGTGGTAATTAAGCAGAGTTAGAAAATGTTTTGATAGAACTAATTTAAGAGAAATACCACACTTGTGTAGCTAAAATAAACGTATCAAAATAGAGAATCTCTTTTTGTCTTTCTTGCAAATAATGAAATGTCAAGTTGCATACTTATCAATGCTCATCATATCAACAAAACTAAAACTATTTGCTAAATTGTATTCAATTTTCACTTTAGAGGTTCATGATGAAAAAATTAAAGAATGGAGAGACGAAGTTAAAAATGTAGTTGAAACAACAGCTATAAAAGCATTAGAAGACATGACTGCTACGCAAAACGCCATCTTTGTTATTGGCCCCTCGGGATGCGGGAAGTCTACCTCTGTACACTACGTAGCTTTAATATTACATGATCAACAGAACTATGATATAATACCGGCCTATTTTCCAACTGATATAACACAATATTATAACCCAATTAGTCAACAGATATTCGTTTTCGATGATTTATGTGGAAAATATTCTATAGAACTTCAAACACTAAACACATGGAATAAACTTTCTGGTGATATACAAAAGATCCTCAGGCAGGGTAAAGTTAAAATCTTCATAACATGTCGATCACATATTTTTCATGATAAAAAGTTTCAACGATTTAATATATCTGCAGAAAGTATTAATTTGATGTGTGATAAATATGCTTTGAATGACGAAGAAAAATATCTAATTGCGGAAAAATATTTATCTTCTGAACAAATGCAAACTCTAAAAGGGGATAAAAAGCTTATACAGTTCGACTGCTTTCCACTCTTGTGTCGGCTTTTTCTCTCTAAAAATATATGTGACATTGTGAAATTCTTTTCTAGTCCGGTAGAAATAATAAAAGATGATTTACTGTCCCTGATGGAAGAAGATGACCAGACAGCCATTGCAACACTATCCTTGTTTGTTTTATACAATAATTGTATTACCGATGAGGACCTGTCTCTGCAAAATAAAGCAATGAAAGACATTTTGGACCATCTTTCTAATACCTTCTTAACATCCCAACAGTTGTCCATTGCAGTTGTGAAGAATCAAATTGAGAGTCTCAAGAACTCTTATGTAAAGAAAACTAGAAATGAATATCGTGTTATTCATGATAAATTATTTGATATTCTGGCCTCGTTTTATGGGGAACACACAAAAGACCTTCTTCTAGACCTCTGCCGAGCCGAATTTATTCGCGATCGATTTCAATTTGAATCAATAGAAGAAGATATGGATGAATGTATTATTAAGATAAATAAGAACCTTGAAAATCAATATTTTGATCGTCTTTATAAAGATATAGTCAATGGATTCGGATGTACGGTCTTTACAAACAGACAGTTGCAATTTGAATCTTTCCGTTGCAAATTTATTGCAAACATACAGCGACGAATTAGTTCAAATAAAACCTCGCTATTTTTTTCAGGAGAGTCTCCGTTTTTAGACGTTGTGAAGAAAGGGCACTATGATATCGTTGAAATGCTTTTAAAATTTAACCTTGATGTAAATGTTCGTGATAAAATGGGTAGAACGCCTCTCTACTTAGCTGCGGAAGAGGGTCATACTAACATTGTTAAATTATTGGTTGCTCATGATTGTGACCCGCATATATGTCGGAAGGATTATTGGCACAAAGGAGAGACACCCATCTATATAGCTTCATCAAAGGGCTATCTCGATATTGTAAAAATGCTGTTCGTAACAAAGCAGGATTGTTACAGATGTATGCAGGACGATTTTTTTGCAGGTAGAACTCCACTGCACGAAGCAACAAATAACAACAATTTAGAAATAGTGAAGTTTTTCATGAACAAAACGTGTGATCCTAATATCATAAATGAAAATAACGAATCTCCGTTATGGCTAGCCTCGAGAGAAGGACATTTCGATATGGTCAAAACATTGTTAAATTATAAAGCCAACCCTAATTTGCATACAAAAAAGAATGGAACGCCACTTTCAATAGCTTCTTGGCATGGTTGGAGAAATATTGTACAAATATTACTTGAACATAAAGCAGATCCTAATATCGTAAATTCTAGAAAGTGTTCACCATTATTTTATGCTGCCTTGGAAGGTCAAGCAGAAATAGTCAAACATTTACTGACATATGGAGCAAAGGTTAATGCTTTAACGCAATATCGTAAATCACCACTGTTCATAGCTGCACGTCAAGGTCAATTAGCAGTTGTTGAAATTCTCCTTGCCAACAAAGGTGACATAAACATGTGTAATGATGATAACGAATCGCCTCTATTCGAGGCTGCAAAGGAGGACAAAGTTGAAGTTGTAAACCTGCTTTTACGCCACGGTGCTAACCCGCACATTCGAACAACAACAAACAAAACCGCATTGTGTATCGCTATCGAAAAAAGGCACAATGAAATAGTTGATATTCTTAGGAGTAAGCCATCATGCTCAAGGAGGGAGCAGTTGGCTTGTGATATCGAAGAGCAAACAAGTTTTACAGGTACAGCGCTTACAAGACATACATACAATTCTGGTAGAATTACAAATCTGAACGTTTCTAGAAATTCTTGCTGTTCTATTACGTGAACATAATTTCAAAAATTATTGGCTTCTTTATCAAAGTTAAAAATGAGTTTGATTTTTTATTATTAAATATTTGAATTCCAAAGACACTCTTCCGCTTCGACAAGACAATTGTATATCCTAATCGTATCTACTGTTCTTAGATAAGAAAAAAGAGAAGAATACAGATATAGGAAGATGTGGTATGGGTGCTAATGAGACAATTCTCCATCCAAGTAACAATTTCTAAAAGTAAACCATTATAGATCAAGGAACAGCCTTCAACACGGAGCCTTGGCTCATACCGAACAGCATGCTAAAAAGGGCCCAACAATACTAGTGTAAAACATTCAGACGGGGAAGCCAACGTTCTAATCTATAACAAATATGTATAAATCTATTTTATAGATCAAAATGATGTAATGTTGAATCGTCTATCACCTTAAATTTACGACTATCCTCTCATTTTTATATCAACTGTACATAGTTTACAGAGTTTGATGATCTAGATAATATTATTTGTTATACAACACAAAATCTATTCAGTTATTGTCCAAGATTTAAACCTATGTCTAAAACGTTATTAATTTTTTGTATGTGCATATTTGGTGGTCTTGTATGTTTTTTTTCAATTTTAGTTCATTTATATTTTTTGTGATAAATGTGACGTTCATTTTCACTTTGTTATTACACAGTTGTATTTAGGGGGCAGCTGAGTACCACCTCCGCGTGTGGGATTTTCGTTGCATTGAAGACCAATTAATAGACTTCGGCTGTTGTCTGCTTGATGGTCGGATTGTTGTCTCTTATTCTGAAATTACATGATTTTGATTGTTATGTGTTGTATTTTCTTTACAATACTACGGAAAATCTTCTTCAAAGCTTATTTTTTTATTCCTGAAATTTGTAGCAATTTGTTTGTAGCCCAATAGTTGCCTGTGATACAGAAATAAAGGTAATTCTGGGCCTCAGTTAGATGTATAAAACCCCACCAAAACGATCTGTTCGTTTCTTATTGTAAGACAAGCATTTTGTCCTTAATCAACAAAAAAAGTAAAATCACAAAAATACTGAACTCAGAGAAAAATCAATTCGGAAAGTCCATAATCACATGAAAAAATCAAATAACAAAATGCATCAAAAACGAATGGACAAGAACTGTCATATTCCTGACTTGGTACAGGAATTTTCAAATGTCAGTCGCATCAATTTCCATTATATTGTTACCGGTGCTTAAACTCTCTTCAAAATTAAAGTCTAAATTACTTCCCTTTTTACGAATGTGACCAAACGAATTAGACTATTTACCGGATTTGTAATAACATAAGCAACACGACGCGTGCCACACGTGGAGAAGAATTTGTTAACCCTTCAGGAACACCTGAGATCACCCCCAGTGTTTATTTATAAGTCTTTAGTTTTCTATGTTGTGACTCCTACTATTGTTCGTTTGTTTGTCTTTTTTATTTTTAGCCATGGCGTTGTTAGTTTATTTTCAATCTATGAGTTTGACTGTCTTTTTTGATATATACTTCGTCCCTTTTTACATACCTTTTTTACCAATTAGGTCTACCTTGCAACAACTACAGCCCGTAACAGAGTAATGATCGAATTCGCGTTTCTGTACAATCAGAATAAGTTACGTTATCGACAAACTTATTTCAAAAGTGACATAATTTAATTTTCTTCATCGACAAAATATTTCATGTCCAACGTGTAAGTTTTCATTGTTTAAGTCGAAGTTTTTTTAACACAGTAAAACATTTTTTATAATCAACCTCTGTCATTGGCATTTTCATTTTAACGGTAAAGGATCAAATACGGGATCTCCGAAATTTCTATCATTTGTTACGAGGAAATCATTATTCAATCGAACATATGTCTTTGTTCATGACAAATATTATGAAGTACAAAGGAGTTGAAATGATCAAATCAGTGGCAGATCCAGAGGGGGCGTAGAGGCGTACGCCCCTCCCCCTTTTGCTTGGACTTTTTTTTTTGTGTAAAAGTTTAATGATTAATCAGACTAGACGACGTGAACTTTGCCATTTCCCGTGTATTTATTTTATGTGCCAATTCTTTACTTATAAAGATATTTTTCGCTGGTGTATACTAACTGAAAGTCATGTGATTCACTATGGTGGAGTTGACCAGTGCGTCGAAAAAACGTCACTCAGTCATTTTGAAATTTAAATTACTGTCACAAAATTCCTAATGCCCGCGTCACACTGTCCCGATTTTTATATACGATGGACACCCGAATGCGAAAATTGTAAGTTCGTACGAAGTTGGCCCCGATCTCGTTAAAATACCAAAAAGTGACCGAAGCAAGAACGATGAATAACGAAGTGTATACGATGGTGCCGAAATTATATACGATAGCAAAAGATGGACATACGAAGGTTAACCGAAGACGGGTATTTATGCTTCATATCTCAGCCGAAGCCTACACGATGGATCACGAAGGCTAAACGATGGATTACGAAGGCTACACGATGGATTACGACGATGGCGCGATGGCCATACGATGTCTAAAAGACGTCGTGTACAGCTTACGATGCATTTAAATTATATGCCGAAGGCATCACGCGTTTTAAATTGTTTGATCAATATTGAATATATATTATATTGTACATTTAATTTCTGGTTTAATCATAGGACTTGCTTTTCTCCTTGAAATAGCATAATACACAGGAAATTGGTTGCTCATTTTTTTACCTGCTGGTTCTAAAAACAATATTAAAGGTATTTCCAGTTACTGAATGTTTTGGTTGATTTCTAAAAAAATTAGTTTATGTATCAAATATGCATATTCAATTTACCATTTTCTGCATTTGTCATATACAAATATAGTGTCCATATGTGTCCCCAATATGTTACATACGAGGGGATGCCACGCTCGGCATTGCCTTGTTTAAACTGTAAAATGTGTGCACTAGTCTGAATAATCACCCATAATTATACCCATGTTTACTGGACTATCTTAAAGGTAAGGTAATGGGTTCGTTGATTCCTTTTATTCAAAAAGAGCTCTTTCCAGGAGAATATCATAATAATATAGACAAAAGGAAGGATGTGGGGAAAGCAACAAATGCGGCAAAATATGACATATAGAAAACAAAATGGTTATGGAGTAAACATTCGTGTGACAACAACTCAGACGATACATAAAAAATCAGAATAATGAAGAAAAATTTGGTTTCCCTATATACGTGTACCTGCAGTGTTGGTGTACGAGGCGCGTTTATGATTTTCATTATGTAACTTGATATGAAAAATTGAAAAAAAAATTATTTAACTGGTAAAAGTAAATCCTGAGCCTGTAATAGCTGCTCTTCTTGTTCCATTTGAATTAATAGAAACAACGCTGTCGCCTTTCTTGTTCTCATAGAATCATATGATATGAGCTCCATGTTTTGTGAACGTCTTTCTTAACTGTCGTATTAGACTGACCAGTGCATATCGCGCATGTCACTGTAAATGTATTTTAGCGCAAAAATTAACTTACATTTAGCTGGATTTATTGCCGTCGTAGTTTCATCTTGTCGTCTTCGTACTTTTATTCGATGGCAACACGACGGGATAATGAGGTCTTCACGAAGTCGTGTTGCCATCGTTAGACCTTCGGGTAGCTACGTGATTCATTCGTGTAGACATCGTAATGTCAAAACTGCCCGATGGAAACGATGGAAACACGAATGCAATACGATGTTCAAAGATGCATTCTAGGTGACATTACGATGGTGAGGATGGTGATACGAACTCAATACGAACCCTCAACATCGGACGCACCTTCGGGGATTTTTTAACATGTTAAAAAATTTAGAACCCTTCCCGAAGTTGTCCCCGAAGGCTAGAAAAAGTGACCAATGGTTCTACGATGGTTAAAGATGACACTACGAATAGCCCGATCTGGATACGATCAGTCCCGATTTTGAAAATTTCCATAATCGTGTTGCCATCGGCGTAAAAATCGGGACAGTGTGACGCGGGCATTAGGCTGAGCATGACAATCTTATCGCCTTCAAGGCGACACAGGATTGAGCAAGAACATATTGACTTCTATTTCATTAGTCCACAAAACAGTAATACTAGTTATATAAGTACACTCTCATGAAAAAAAATCCTCAGCAATATTATTTACCTACGAAAACATGTTCAACTCGTAACGCCCCATGATCGGCATCCTATTTTATGATAACAGCTGAATAAAGATTCCCAGTCAGTATAATCTCTAGATAGATTTAAATTCTAAGGTACGAACTATTTAATTTGAGGAGGCAGTCTGAGATATTTGAGAGATAAAAAAATGACTCTAATTTTTGCATTAAACTAAAATTCTGGCCGTATCTGGATTGAAAACAATAATCTTGTCCATTCTTTTGCTATTAGAAACAAATATCCAACAGAATTATTAAGCATTAAATAAACATGATAGATAAACACAGGCGTATTTTTTTAGCCGGGGTTTGCATGTCTGACCGGAATGTCTGTTTCGCCGAACTGATATATTGAATACTTTTTTCAAGACCAGACTACAACCTTAACTAAACAGACGTAATGTCTACATTTTTCGACCGTCATTTATATATTCGTTGTCCGATGATTTCAGACTCATTCGTAGCTTTTGGTTGATTTGGAATCCCTCACATCCCTTAATTTTGTTGGGTGAAACATATCAGCCAAATATTTGGATAAATATTGCTTGTTTGTCTTTTTTAGCTCGTGTCCGTAGTATTGTAAATTTTATCGAATAGCCCGACGTATATCTTGTTTACAACAAGAAATTTGTGAGGTTATGATAACTTAACTTACAGCAAACCAGCGAGAATTTTCCAGGTCTTTTTTTTTTAAAAAAGGGACTTATCATTATTTACCTGGGAGGGGGGCTGGTCATTTGGAAATCAAACATATAAAATTTTCTTGATCCCCCCTAATATTTAACTTTTTTTATTTGATCCCCCCTTACAAACATTTGAAAAAAAATGTGATCCCCCTCTATTAAACCAGGAACATATATATTAGATATCATATACTGTTCTGTGATTAACTAAACATTTTAAAATAGAAAACACTTGTCATGTTATTTCACGGAAATATTGCAAACATGAAAAATTTTCATTGGAATGAGTCTCAAAAATATATTCGAGCGAAAATTGCCTTGAAATAGGGCTCTTCCAAGAAATATGTGTAGGTAGCGTAAGCCATAGCCTTGCTTTGTGATGCTTTTTCTTACGTTTTTTCACTAATTTCCATATTGGGCTAAAAAAGAACACTTGTTCATCAGTTTTGGAGAAAATAAATACAGTAAAAAGTATATGTTTTTAAAAACAGTAACAACACTTTATTTAGTAAAAGGGATCTATTATATATATACCCCTTTCTTAAACGCTTCGTAAACTTAAGTTTACTTATGGCCTTATATTGAAAGCTCAATGGAATTGGTAGACTTATATATGGATAGTTCATTCAGCTTGAACGAATCATTCACTCATTTATTGTCACATATCTCACATTTCGTCTAGCATGTCTAGTGTAAGTAACCCCAAAATTTTATTTTTTTGGCCTAAAAAGTACAACTTTTGAGGGAATGGGAAGTATAATTGGACCCAAAAGGATCTTGTAATGGAAACAAAAAGGTACATTAGTAGTGTCAATCAACTTTGTATCAAATTCAACTGTTTGTATATGCAGCTTAGATAAATATATGATCATTTATTGGTGAATTTATTAGTCAAAACTATATTCTTTCATGATGCAGTGTAATTTGGATTTCTTTGGAAGAAATTATACACAAATCGTAGATTTTGTTTTAATTCATACTTATTTTCTCTTAAACTAATAAGCTTAGTTAGTGAGTATGATACAACATGGCAGTTTTACTTGAAATAACGAGTCAAATATATAATCAAATGGGCTTGAATCAATTCGACCAAGAAAGAATTGGAAGCTTTAAAAAAACCTCGCTACTTTAGATTTTCGTTTACAACGGAAGCAGTTTAGGTGGGGAAGAATGTATACAATAAAAAATCATGCCAAACTCTTATGCGCTTGAAAAGTCAGATGAAAATCAAAATCAAGCCGAATCAGACTCTTATGAAGCTCTTGAAATGAAAGGTACAGGAGATGAGTCTGACGTGTTTGACTTTATAACTTTTAAGCTTTTAGGTACTGAGGGTTATATTGATGTGTGATCAGTGAACTAATTTAATCAGTTACATATACCATGTATACGGGAACATACAGGACACAAATTATTATAATATATGGTAATGAAATAAATTTGATCAATGATGGTAAAAATATATTATTATTTGATTGTTGTAATGTTCTTCTTAACATTTTGCTCCTTGACGAATGCAAACTACTTACTTCCATGTGCAAAAAAAAATGATCCCCCCTCTTTGAATTTATAAAAAAAAATTGAGCCCCCCTTTTCCACTTACAGAAAAAAACTTGATCCCCCCCTGCATTTTGACCAGCCCCTCTCCCAGGTAAAAAATGATAACTGAAAAGTCCCACATCAAATTTATCGGAAATCCGTACTATCATTTAATGATAGACAATTAATAGGGAGAATGCAGCATTTAAAATGTCCAACCCTTACACCTTTCAGGAACTACAAAATATACATGCACCACGCCAGGAATCGTTTTAAAAGTGCATATTACACTTATTTCATGTTTTTTAGCCCAAAAAAGGTCCAAAAATAATATCGCCTCGCTCCGCTCGGCAAATTAAAAAACTTCGTCCCCCTTTCCAAAATCCTGGATCCGACCCTGTCAAGCGCAGTTTTCCGGACGATTTTCATTTGTACACCGCTAAAAACTGTCAGGTCCTGGCCATGGTATATTTGGGAGAAAATTTTTTTTACTGCTTTTTACTAAACAAAAATATTCTCTGTGTGAAGAAATAGTTTTGCTCGTTATTTTGTCATATTAAAAAAAATTCTAAACAAAATTTTCCCGTTTAAACTGTACTAGAAAAAAGTTTGGCATGTGAAACGGACGAAGACATATTCTCACAGAAGTACAAATATCAGTCCTCCCTTTTATGTATACATATGAGAAAACATTTCAAAGTCATTGATTGAATTCAAATCCATCACACATACGGTACACATTGTAGTCCGAAAAAATAAAGGACTTCATTCCTATCAAACACCTTTTTAATTGTTTACCAGTATATTTCTTTTAGTTTTGGGTCAAATTGTAAAGGAAATAATACTATCAAGACGTCCTTCCATAAATCTTTTTTTTTTCTGTTCTGACTTTGAAGAAATAACTACTTTTCGCCCAATCGAAATGGTGCATGGACATATTTTGTTTCATATTATTAGAATTATTTTCAATATTATCGGTATTAAACTTGATTACCGACACATGAAAGTTTGTCAGCATTGTCAATCTTTTTAACGTTAAAGTACCAACAGTTCGGTCACTACTCAATTAAGTTTGTCGATAACGTAGCTAATTTTGACGGTAAAGAAACATCAATTCGATTACTTCTCTGTTACGGGCTGTATCTTTTGTATGTATAGTACTACTTGTTTATTTGTTATTCATATATTTTGACATTGGAGGTTATATAATATAAACAAACAAATATCTTTAAACTGTAACAGTTGGTTTTTATACTTTTTGACTACAAAGTACTTATATTAACACACATAACGATTTCCCTTTGAAACATAAAATTTATTTATGGACTCACGCGCGTCTGGCGTACTAAATTATAATCTTGGTACCTTTGATAACTGTTTACACCACTGGGTCGATGCCACTGCTGGTGGACGTTTCGTCCCCGAGGGTATCAATAGCCCAGTAGTAAACACTTCGGTGTTGACATGAATATCAATAATGTGGTCATTTTTATGAATTTCCTGTTTACAAAACTTTGAATTTTTCGAAAAACTAAGGATTTTCTTATCTCAGGCATGAACTACCTTAGCCGTATTTGGCACAACTTTTTTTTTGATCCTCAATGCTCTTCAACTTCGTACTTGTTTGGCTTTATAAATATTTTGATATGAGCGTCACTGATGAGTCTTATGTAGACGAAACGCGCGTCTGGCGTACTAAATTATAATCCTGGTACCTTTGATAACTGTTAGCATGTTTAGCATGTTTAGTATTTCTCGTAATATAAGTAATTGTAATTTATATGATAACGATAAAAGTCGTAGATACCAGAATTAAAATTGATGTGCACCAAACCAGACGTGCGTTTCGTCTACAAAATACTCTCGATTCAAAACATTAAAAAAGCCTGATAAAATACGAAATTGAACAGAAGAAAGAACCCAAATACCAAAACGTTTTGGCAAATACAGTTTTGATATACCTTTATTGGGGTAGAACATCATCAGTATTTTGAAACATTCAAAGTTTTTAAAACAGTTAAACGGTATGTATTACCTAAAAATGATAATTCGAAAAAGTCAACATAGACATGTGGTTTGTATGTTGTGATGTAACACTATTGATTCAGATAAGAAAGAAGGTTTGGTACCATTAAACCATTTAATCCCGCTGCAATTGTTTGCACCTGTCCTATGTCTAATCGAATGTTCATCAGTTGTCGTTTGTTAATGTGGTTCATAAGTGTTTCTCGTTTCTCGTTTTTTATGTAGATTAGACCGTTGGTTTTCCCATTTGAAGGATTTTACACTAGTAATTGTTTTATGCCCTATATATCTTGCTGCTCGTTGTGAGCCGAGGCTCTGTGTTGAAGACCGTACTTTGACGTGTAATAGTTTACTTAAATACAGTGAAACAATATGTATTACCTAAAACTGATAATTCGAAAAGGTCAACATAGACATGTGTCTTTGTATATTGTGATACAACACTATTGACTCAGATAAGAAAGAAGGTTTGGTACCATTAAACAATTTAATCCTGCTGCAATTGTTTGCACCTGTCCTAAGTCAGGAATCGAATGTCCATTGGGTTTCGTTTGTTTATGTGGTTCATAAGTGTTTCTCGTTTCTCGTTTTTTTTTAATGTAGATTAGACCGTTGGTTTTCCCATTTGAAGGATTTTACACTAGTAATTGTTTTATCCCCTTTATATCTTTCTGCTCTTGTGAGTCGAGGCTCTGTGTTGAAGACCGTACTTTGACCTGTAATAGTTTACTTAAATACAGTGAAACAATATGTATTACCTAAAACTGATAATTCGAAAAAGTCAACATAGACATGTGTCTTTGTATATTGTGATGCAACACTATTGATTCAGATAAGAAAGAAGGTTTGGTACCATTAAACAATTTAATCCTGCTGCAATTGTTTGCACTTGTCCTAAGTCAGGAATCGAATGTCCATTGGGTTTCGTTTGTTTATGTGGTTCATAAGTTTTCTCGTTTCTGGTTTTTTTTAATGTAGATTAGACCGTTGGTTTTCCCATTTGGAGGATTTTACACTAGTAATTGTTTTATGCCTTATATATCTTTCTGCTCGTTGTGAGTCGAGGCTCTGTGTTGAAGACTGTACTTTGACCTACAACGATTTACTTTAATAAATTGTAACTTGAATGGAGAGTTGTATCATTGGCACTCATACCACTTCTTAAGTCTAAATATAAACAAATGAAGCCGTAACGACAAAAATCATTAACGAAATCTGTAAACCGTAAACGCTCACTTGAAAACAAGTGGTCATCTTAAAGGCGACGTAACGATCGTTTCAACCGCACATTTTATTTTGCAAACAAAGATGGACACACATCTTTTAATTATTAATTAGCAAAATGTAAAGGAAGATGTCAACAACCATTTAAAAAGTTTTTTTGAAAGGAAGATAACTGCATTTAATCCAGAACCAACTGTTACGTATGATTTTAATTTGATTGGGAAGTCATTTTAGAATCATTTGAACAGGAAAACATTTAAAATTTCCAAAGGTGATATCAGAGTTATTTAATAGATGTCTTTGTGATTTATAAGGTAAAAGAAGAGGAGTTTGTATAAGTGACTTTTCACTTGTCTCCCTATTAATGTAGTGTATTGATGTACGTATTTATTTATCTGTTTCTAAATAAAAAGTAAAAAGTCGATAGAAGACAATCGTTCCCAAAGTTAAGCTTGTAAAAGTGACGATGCTGTTCCATCTGATGTTTTCCGCCGGTTTCTGAGTAGTATGCATATTTGCACACTTGCACACAGCTTATGTTAATCATAGCATGTTCATTTATCAACATGGTATAAATACTTAAAAAAAAAGTAGGTAAAAGAAACATCGTATGAAATTTATTCCAAATTATTCATCGAATTACCTTCATCGAATATTCAACCATAAAATATGTTTCTCGTTCCATGTACATTCACCAAAAGGGATATACATGTAAATATTCAATAAATTTGTCTAATATGTTATTGTGTCACTTTGACACTATAGACGTTATATAATTCGGAAACAACTTCACAAAGAAACCAAGAGTGAGATAGACAACACACAAAACAACATGTTCTAAAGTTCTCCGCATGATAAAAAACGAACTCAGCTACTTTAGTTGCATTCATGCTATTATTATGGTTTTTAATGATATTCGTTGAAATAATTTTGATGAATGTGACATATCGCGTTAGAATTATTCGAAATAATCTGGGTTTGTTCTAACATGATCAACACGACGGGTGGCACATGTGCAGCCTTATATGCTTACCTTTTCGAAGCAATTGAGATCATTTCCGTTTCTGCTTGGGTTCGTGTTGAATTGTTTGCTTTTAAATGCTGTGTTTTGTATAATGTTGTTTGTCCTTTTACGTTTGTGCCAAAGCGTTGTCAAATTATTTTACACTTTTAAGTTTGAATGTCCGTTTGGTATCTTTCGCCTTAAAGGAATAAAAACCGAAGCACAAGAAATTGAACACAGCCGTTGTAACCCAAGTGAAGCTCTATATCCGTTTACAGTTTTGGCTTGACTTTTGGTCTCCTTGTCGTATTAGCGCTTCAGAGTTTGTAGTAGGTTTTAGAATTTCATTTAGTTTGGCCTCTTCACTGTACAGAAATTAACTGTCGACATGTGCATGTAGAGTAGGAGTATTTGCACTGTTAAATGCATTGTCATATCATAAAAGTCGTCTAACTTATAAAGTATCGAGCGTTCAATATTAAATGAGATAAATTCAACATTTACATGAAGAGTCATTAGTTCTTGTAAGTAGCAACACTTAATAAAGGAAATACTGATAGCCCGAACAGGAATTGTGTTTGAATATTACAGTAAAGTTTCCTATTTATAATGAAAACTTTTAAAAGATGCAATGACGAAATTCCTACTTTCTAGATAATCGTCTTATACATAGTGTCTGCGTGTACTACTTTTAGTTCTATCATGCTATAAAGACAACAACACTTCTAATTATTTATTTTTCTGAGTGTACAATTGTAGTGGAGAATAAAATGTCTTGGCTTTACTAAAGATCCACTACATTGAAAAAGAAATTCTTATCTACAGAATTTTGAAAAATGTTTTTTAGCAAAAAGATACGATTGAATTTAGTACTTTTTTTAGATTTTGAAATTTCAGTTACAGGCGTTTAATAAAGGAATGATAAAAAAAAATTCATAGAAAATGAAAACTGAGTTCCAGCTGCTGAACTGCTTGCTAGTCTAAATCTATAATTCACTTTACACAGTGTTTGACATCCCTCCTATGTACATTTTTCTATCTGAAAAGAAAAACATACTATGATGTATAAGGAAAACGTATTTCAATGAAGAAACATAAGGATTATGTTGAAAAAAACCTATGGAATCTATTTTTCTTTATAAATAAATATGTAACAATAGGTAATTATAGGTCGTATTTGAAAAAGAATCAAAAGACTTAACAAAACAGCCAAACAAATAGTAAACTTTCGTAAACAGCACTTGAATTCAAAAATGTATACCTTCATATCCATGTATATGTATCTATTTAAAAATGAATTGCAAAAATAGAAATACAACGTAGATCATGGCATGATGACAATCTTTCACATTAAAGGAATAATCCCCAGCCTCAAAACCGATAAGGTTTGGGGTAAAAAAAAAAAACTAGAAACAAGAGAAAAGAGTTAATAGTTTTCATCTTTTTCAATGAAAAATTAAAAAAATATACATTTGGTTCATCAAGAGCGTTTTCTAAATTTAGCTTCACCAGGATCGCACTAACCCCCTTTTTGGAAAGCAGATGATGTATAAACACTAAAAGACTACAGTAGTGATATTAACTACAAAATAATCTATATCCAATATAGGTCTTCTTTGCATGAGCAGTATAAACATGCGTTTCCAAATTATTTCATTAACTATCAAGTAACAAAGTATATTTCATACCATGCTATTGCCAAAGCATATTGAAAAATATGATATAACAAAAATACCGCACTCCAAGGAAATGTCCTTAACAAACGGCAAAATGAGAAGTCAAAAGCTGAAACACATTAAACTAATGGAAAACAACTGTAATATTCCTGATTTGGTATTGGCATTTCCTTAGGTATGAAATGGTGGATTAAATCTGGCTTATTAGCTTGCTAAACCTCTCACTTGTATGACAGTCGCATAAAGACTGAGAGGCAGCAACATAATACGTAAAAAGCACTTATGCATATGATGTTTTTAAACTCAGGAAAAGAATATACCACACTGAGTTGAATTTGCCTGAATACAAACTAATAAAAAATAAAAAAAAAAAAAACACGAAGTGTCTATCAATTATAAGTAATTTTGTCTTTTTTTCTCTTTTTCTATTTAACCAAAATATAATTGCCATATTGATTTTATTAATATATCAATCAATGTTCGAATGGTTTTCTTTATTTGTTTCAGTTAATAGCAGGTTATTATTAATCGAATAACTTTGTACAAGTAGCTAAGAATAATGAAAAAATACCAACAACTTCAGTTGTTTTGCTTTTATTCCCTTTCAAAGTAAAGAACAAACTACTTACGTTTTCACTTTATGGTGTCGGCTGAAAAAGAAGAAGCATGCATTGTCGTACAACTAAAAGACTATACATAAAGTCATTATGTTCAGTTGTTCTAAATTGAGAGATATGTGCATACTTAACAACCCGTGTCAAATATTCTGTACATATTGTGGGTGAGAACAACATATCTATCGCTTAATGACCTTAAAGGGTCTAAATATAATAGCCAAATCGATATATGGTCAGACGGGTTAAGCAGTACTAGATCAAAGTGCATACACGTCACATATCATCACTATCAAGCTGCTGAACAGGCATTAATTTCATTCATAAATGAGAAAAGTGCAAAATATTTGTAAAAAAGGGCACTTGGTTATTGCAATGAATTGTAGTCCCACTCTTAGAGTTAAAAATAATATATTACCAGTAGCCGTCAATGAGGCAGCGAAATTAATCAAACCGTTTTTAATTTATTTTCATAGTTTGTTCATAGGTTGTTATGTTTACCACTGTCTCATAGTAAGGGAGGGTTTGGTGATAGCAAACTAGTTAAACCCCGTCACATTTTGTATGAGGTTGACCTTAGTTAGGAACCTGTATTACAGTGGTATTTGTCTGTATTATATGATTAAGTTTTTGTCATAGTTCCTCATAGTTGAATTCTATCATACTCAATATCTACTGTATACTATTTCGTGATATGTATTCTAATAATGTATTCCTTATAGATTGAGCTTAACATAAACACTCTGAGAAAAGTCTTTAACTTGTTTTCTATAGCTCCAGCCTATTAAAAAGACTATGATAGTTCTTTCCCAGAACTGTTATAAACTTGGTGTTGACACAACTATGCCTTGGAAGAAATAGTAAACTTCTATAAGCACTGACCCCAACAGGCTACATCCATATTCCCGGCTTTTGATCACTGGGTACATAAGGTCGACAAGTTGCCTGTTATTAGGTTGGACATTCTGGTTACCGGTGAAGTAAGAACAACCAAGATAAGAAATATCAAACTTATAATCGGAGGGAAATAATTGTGATAAAATAACCAGAAAACACTGATTTTTTTTCTATGCAAAGTACAGAATTTGTTAACTTGATTTGCCTTCTTGTGTTTGCTCTTTCTTTACCGAGTAACAAAACATCGTATCAATGTCGTAAAATGAAAGTATAAATAAAAATATTTTTATCATTCACTCACCACTGCGGCACCTCTTTCACCTAAAAAAAGATGCATACATGTTCAGTCTCCGTATGTAATTTTATATATAAGATCATAAAAGTAAGTGTTTATTGGTAAGTATTGAGAATGTAGATTATGGGAATGATACTAAGATTTTGTATATTTAAGTTTTACAAGTTTTGGAACAGAACAAAATAATACATACTTTCAATTCAAAAAATAAATTCTTCTATATAAAATCCTACCTTTCAAAAAAATGTTTATGAAAACATACTTTTGTTGAACCAATACCTGCATTTACTTTGCATATTGTGCCAAGCGGTGATTAAATTTTTGGATTTAAACATAACGCGATCATCATCAAATACACCTAGTAAATAAACAATTAGGTATCTAACGTATCATTGTAGGATACTCATATTTAAGGCTAATGTGAAATTACTTTTTAAGATTAACTGCAAGGTCCGTATAAAAATGTTACGTAACATACCTTTTGGACCAGGTAGTCCACGTTCTCCCTTTGGTCCTGCTGGTGCTAGAAATGTCAAAATCAAAAAAACATTAGAACTGTTTTACACTAGTATGTTTGGGGTCCTTTACAGCTCACTGATTGGTATGAGCATAGGCTCCGTGGTTAAGGCCAAACTTAGCTTATAATTGTTTATTTTTGACTTGAATGAATAGTTGTCTCATTGGCATCTACTTTTTTATTGACTGGTAATTGATTTTTTTTCCCGAACAAATTTGAAGTTTTAAGATGAAACTGATGTCATTATATATTGACGTTGATTACTTGGCTGTAGCGATTATTGATTACTCTGACCTAACTCAATTAAAAACCAGTACAACTCATTATCACTGTTTTACGAAAATTTCCTTTAATCTTACTGACTGGTAATTTCCTTTCTCAGCCCAGTAGAGTGATATAAAAAATTATCGCTAGAAATTAAGTTCGCACGTGTCCGTTGTCAATGAAATTAACAACGTCATCATAGGTAAAATAGCGATAAACAGATTATCAACGACATTCTATAATTACCAGTAGTTAACTTTGATCTGATGTTTATCTTGTCATTCATTTTGTGAAATAACCATTAAACCAATTTTAACTCAGCCAACTAGCTTTCAATATTGAGAAAGAAGGCGGATGGTCGTCTTTTTTATGTTAATTTGGATAAGCGATCTGATTATTCAACTAAGAGATTCAACCTTATACTAATTTCTACATTTGAACAACTACATGATAAGGATAATATACATGATATATGACCAAATAATCGAATTTATGTTACGATTTACTCACCTATCACAACTTCTCCTGAAAACAATTTGAGAGTATTATATTTATATATAATGCAAAGACATTGTTTAAGTGGAAGGTATTTTGTTACAGGGGAACCTCTCTATCACATATTTTCACGTATAATCGTATTTGAAAGCAGCGCACGATGAAAACAAAAAGAACGTTTATTCGAATAACTAGTTTAGCATTATACTTTGTGACGTCCATCTATAAGGACTGTTTATTTTTTTTTTAGGACTGATCTGTTATGGCTTTTACGGTTCAAACGCAAGTAACTAGCGTACAGTTTAAATTGTCATTATCTTCCCCCAAAGGTTGCAAATGTATAAGCTAATCGCCGAGTAAGTTCAATCTTTATAATTATATTTATATATCATTGATGCATCTAAGAAACATTTCTATTTTAGTTTTGACTTTCAGTTTCAGTCTTTTACAAAAAACATTGTCCCTCGGTTGAAACGATATATATGAATTAATCTTGAAACTCACCACAATCATACTGAACAAATATATCTCTGTCATGACCCTCGGAACAATCTGTTAGTCCTCCACCAATCACAGCTTGACTAACAATAAAACTACATGTATTCTCAAAAGCGCATAGATCTGACAGCTTTTCTCTTACACTCTCACCACATGTTGCCGTGGCCACATAGAAATATTGACCAGGATGTGCACAACTTAAACCACCGTACCAACCTTGCTTCATTACAATTACTTGATGGAGAGGACAAGACAGGCGAGCCAGGCTTCCATCACAGAAACGTTGATGTCTATATTGTATAGCTGAAATTTACAAAGATACTGATACAAGTGAAAGGTTAGCTAACTATAAAACCAGGTTCAATCCATACCTAGACAGGAATGTCAGAGTTATTTATCCATTCGATTGATATGTTCGTTTTTGAGCTTTTGATTTTGCCATTTCATTAGAGACTTTCCATTTTTAATTTTCTTCGGAGTTCAGTATTTTTTTCATTCTACTTTTTACACTCAGGTTTTTGTCTTCGCGTGGCTCATTTCTTTTTATTCGTCATTATTGTGTATGGTCACACGGATATCTCTTGTCTACCGTTTATACTTGTGATTATAATCGTGGTACATGCACATGAACTTCAGGAACAATTTCCTACTTTTTTATTGGTAATATTAATGGACGAAGCATAGCTTCAAACAGTGTTTAAAAATTGTACCGTTTGTATGGGTACCACTTGTTGAAAAGGATTTGCTTAACCTTTTGGAGCACCATAAATCACTCCCGGTTTTACAGTCTGACTCATAAAAAATTATAAAAACCAGGTGCGAATTCAGGAAGAGGTCAAACGGCGCGTTCTCCCTTTACCAAAATAAATATATAATAATTGTAAACTTGCAGTTAGTTTTGAGTCAAAATAAGATGACTTTGTTAATTCCTAAGCCCACTAAGATTAAATCCAGGGTCTGCGTCTGAAAATCTTGGTTATGACAAATTCATACCATGACAATTTCTTAAGATTTGTATTTAAAATTTATAAGGCATTATTATTCTAAACCTTTTCTGTATAACGCAAAAGTCATTTGCTTATCATGGCCTCGAAAAAAGGTTTGTTTCACTTTTCGAAGTACAGTAAATAAGTCTTTGAAAAATGTTGAAGTCAACCTTAACAAATATTTTCACAGAATAAATAGTAGAAATTCATAAAAAAAAGTTTCGCACAAAAAAGTATAAATAAGTCTTCTAGTAGCAAATGCTTAGTTTAATTTGATTTGATTGATATCAAAGACTTTACATGTAATAAACACTTATGAAATATATAATAAACATACGGACTTGTCTCTTATTACGAATCAGTACGTCTTCCTGCAAAAAAAATAATTTAGATACCATATTATGCATTAAACGCAAAGGGGTGGAGAAAATTTGTGACGAATACCACTACATTATGAATTGCGAATCCCTTAAGATAGATAAACAAAATTGTTATCCAATCACTTTTGGGAATATCCAAACTCAAACATTCTTTTTTTAATTTTTAATAATTTAATTTTGGATGTAACGCGTCTTCTGATTGGCTGACGTTATTTTGTTATGAGCCCATAGACATAATTTAGTCATGTGACAGTGACGTCATCAACGTTTTTTCATGGTTTTCTACGGTTTAAAATGGAATTTAGAATTAAATTATAAGAGATGACTGTAATATTTTTTCTGTCTATTCGAAATAACATAAAAAATGTGGTGCACACTGTTAAATAACCCACTACGCGCGTTATTCAGTGTGCACCAAATTTTTTATGTTATTTCTTCATAGACAGAAAAAATATTACAGTCATTCCTTAATTCAATTCACAAATACTTTACATTGAAAAAACTGTGTAAATTTAAAAAAAAAATTCCTTATTGTAAAGTATGTCCTCCTTGTTAAACTATGTAACTTACATGTTGTATTTCACACATGTATGTAGTTAGTTAATTTATCTATATATGTTCCGTTCTCCATAACTATGTATTTAGTTAATGAGTATGAAAGATTCAGTTCAGAAGAGCGACCATTAATATAATTAAAAGTACAAAAGCGCCAGACATATGTAAAAGTAATTTATTATTCCATTCTGCAAACAAATCCGAGTTACAAACTAAAACTGAGAGAAACACGTCAACTATATCAATTAGTCATCATTTTGTTCCAATTATATATATTTTCAATTTGAATTTGATAAAAGATGATATTCTTATGCAATTTCTGTTTTTTTCTTTATACTAAAATAATGAGGTAATTTGAAGGTCAAGTTTCCTTATAATTATACTTTTATAGCTGAATGTTATTTATATATAATAATTAGCGTGAGTGTGAAACACAAGAGGATTTGGGTAAACATCCGTGAAATGAAAGATCTCCGTCTTTGTAAAATCTATGATTATTACCGAGATCAGACAGTCATATCAACATTCTAAGAATAATTAAAAAAAAACTTAGCAATTTTTTATTTGAAATATCTGACTCGACAAATTCTCCAACATATGATAACATTTTTTCATACAATTTATACTTAAATTTAAAAATCTGCGAAATATATGAAATGAACCAATTATTATATTGATGTTTTGGGAGGCGACTTACCTGATATTGAACTTGCATTTATTTTTACTGTTTTCCCGTCATGTAATGTTGTCATTTTAGCGGTATATTTAACATTGCCATACAGCGCGGAAGTTTGGCTAGCCACAAAACCAGGTTCAACCCATCATGATATCTAATACCAAGTCAGGAATATTGCTGTTGTTATATAATTGTTATTTTCTATGTATGATACATTGTTGTTTGTTATTTCTTGCACTTCAGTGTTCTGTTGCTTCGTTCTTTCACTCTCATAGCTGATGTGTTTTCCTCAGTTTTAATTTGGAACCCGGATTTGTTTTCTCTCAATCGATTTATGACATTTGAACAGCGGTATACTTCTGTGATTAAACTTTTTATATTCTTTCCAGTAGTAATTTACATCCATTATTATCAGATCACAGCATTTGTATAATGTATTTGCGTCTGAGGTTGATACGAGTATGGTATTGAAAAAGCGATATGATATTTTCAATTTGTTTACCAATTTGAATGTTTTAATCCGAAATCGATATCACGGTTCCAACTCAACTTTAAAACTTCGAGCAGATATATACAAGACAAAAAAATTGGTTTTTAATTTGAAAATATCACATATATTGATTTCAAATATTTTCACGATTAAAACTAGTAACCTGAATGATTAATCTATAATATTTACTCATTTACAAAAAAACTCGGAAATGACGTGACGTCATTTTCTGATTTTAATCAAATAACCATTTTTTTAAAAATATACCTGTATAGAGATGGACTCGAGCTGTCCTTTTGGTCATTAATTATGTCGAACACGATTGTCAACGAAAGGTCGCATTAAAAAATTGAAAAAGTAACACGAAAGTCAATGCCCCGTCTACGTCAAAATGAGAGAGAACGAACTATTGGTTTGTTGTCTGCAGGAATGAATCAAGTGCAGGTTGCAAATCATTTTAATGTCTCTAAAATGACTATTGCAAGGCTTAAGACTCGTCTTAGAGATACTGGCACAACAAATGATCGCCCCCGTAGTGGCAGGCAACGTGAAACGACGTTACGTCAAGACAGGCACATCAGCATCATTCATCTCCTGAATCGATTTGTAAACGCGTCACAAACTGCACAACAAACCCACGGAAGACATAACAATAGAATATCTGCTCAAACAGTTCGTAACCGATTTCGTCAAGTTCAATGGACTCGGCTACGGATTCGATGAATAGGCAAACATAGAGACAGGTTCTTTTTACCGATGAATCTAAATTCAACATTAAATTTAGCGACGGCAGAGCCATGGTATACTGGAGGCGCAATTAACGATTTGCTGATGCGTGCGTGCAGGAAACATATCGGTTTGGTGGTAGCGGAATCATTGTATGGGGCGGAATAACATACCAGGAACGCAAGAAGCTCAAAATCATCGTTGGCAACGTAAATGCAACAAGGTACAGGGACGAAATTCTTGCTCAAGTTGTTCTCCTATTTCTCCGAAGACATCTTTTATACCACGTTTGTCAGAAGGACAACGCCCGTTGTCACGTTTCACACATTTCGATGACCTTTTTAGAGAATAACCATATTCGTGTGTTGCCTTGGCCAGCAATGTCCAGATTTATCGCCAATTGAACATCTTTGGGACGAACTTGGACAAGGTTAAATAGGAAATAGCCAAGATCCACCGAAAACGCTCGCCCAACTCCGCACAGCACTTTTCAGGGAATGGAACAACACCCCTTAAAACTATATTCGACGCCTTATTGATTTTATGCGACGAAGGTGTCAGCAGGCATAAATGTAAGAGGTGGTCATACAAGGTATTGACATGTTGACCTGAATTCTGTACTCGTCCTGTTAAAATTGTCCGAACATGTGCAATATTATTTTCAATAGAGAAAACTTGTTATTGTTCTCTTCAAAATTATGTTAGCTAACTATTGCACTTACTTATTGTAATCATGTTTTTGTTATATGCATGTAACGTTTCTTTTTTTGCCTAGTATCATATTACTCATTTTCCTTGAGAACGTTTCTGAATTATTTCAACCGTCTTTTGAGAGGCCAATTGTCTGAATGATAAACACAAAGTGTAACAAAGTCAATAATGTTCCTGTGTTTTCTTATATACCAAATTTTTAAACTTTACGAATTAAATGGTAATCAAATTTTATTATAATGTGTAAATCCGCCTCTATATATTGTTTTCGTATGTCAATCTTAATTACAATGCTAGAGCAAAGATTGATAAAAACAAAGCAAGCAAGGCAGAAATACATTTGTTCTGATAGCATTATGAAAAGAGCTGTAAAGAGCTGCGGGTATTCAAAGTCTAATATATATTATGCTTTTAGACCATTCTGGGTTAAGCAATAATTAACTAGATCAGGATTATACATGTATCAACACTATCAGCGTCTAATACCTTAAGATTCAACGACTAACACATGAAACATACCTCTACGTTTTCGTCAAGTTTAGCTGTGTCACCCGTCAAATCATTGTTTTCGCCTGTATGAATAAGATATATTCAAATGAAAATTAACATATATGCACAGGGAAAATTGAGAGGACAATTTGGAAAATCTTAAATAATAGTTTGTAAACTATTTAACCAAAATGAAATAAGTTGGAAACATCGTGTATAATCGTAAAAAAAACAACATTTTTGTCATTTATGAATATACAGGTTTATAGTTGTGTGTCTGTTAGGTAGAAAAAGAAAATAAATTATTTAATAACAATAATAACAGTTTTATGAATTGTAATTATTTGAATCATAATCATCATGATTATATATCATTATACAATGATGCTTACAAAAACATACATGAAAAAAATAACGGAAAATAAACTGTTTTAAAGAAGAAAACATTCAGAATCAGATAAACTACAGTTTAAATTTATATGAAAGTATTGTTTGCATAATTTGGATTATTCAGATAAGAACATTAGAGTTTAGTATACAAGAAATAACAATTATTATTGATAGTAACGATGCACTTATACATTATTTGAATAATATAAGAAAAAATAAATGCCTACCTGCAACTACATAGCAAACTAAGAAACCAGTTATGCAAATTAAAAAGGAATGCATGATAACAATTTTCGCTTGCAATTATGAAAAATGGATTTCAAATATATCTCAGATCCGTGTGAGTGCAATACGCTGGACTGATGTATTTATATCACGACGTGTAATTGTTTTCTGATCATAGATTTATTTTGCATCTCACATGTCGTAAATTATGTCGTAAAATTTCAGTATCAATTGTTTGTTTGATTCAAATGGAAGTTATATTAACACTGAAATAAAACTCTTGTTTATATTATCTATTAATATATTTTTGACCTAAAAGCATTTTGGAAGTATTATATTCAATACCATTAAAATAATTAATTGCTATTTTTCATTTATTAGCTTATTGACATCACTCCAGCAGATGGTTTTATTTTCAAAACGAGACTGTGATGCAGGTTTTTTAAGTGATAAGTACTATTTGAGTCGCATATGACATCAACAAAAGTCGCTTTATGATAATATAAAATTAAATGCAGTACAAAATAATTTGCAACAATTAAAACCGGATATAAAGATGACATAAAATTTCCTCGTATAAAACGAACTTTTATGACTGTAAAACTCTGCATTGAAAAGGTGATAGGATCAATTTTTCCAGAAAGTACATTTAATTCTTCTCACAAGGGGCATTTTCCAAGTCTTAACGCTGGATCAAAACAATTGTAACAGTTGTTTATCATAATAATAATAATGCTATAAAAATGTATGGTCAAAGATGTACATAACGTGGGTATCTTTGTTTATTAACAAATCTATACCACAGAAATAAACTAAATAACAACTGTTGAAGAAAAAAAATGAATAACAAAAGGTTTTATCAAACATATAAGGATGCCATAAGTATTGAAAATCCAGAGTTGCAAGTAGAAAAGTTCAATCGTACCATATCTTTTGTCTTGAAATCATTAAAATTTATAAGGAATTATAATAAATATGTTGCCAGAGTGTAACAACCGCTCGCACGAATCAACGATGCTACCCACCTTATCGTTCCATGGCTTAAACAATAAAATTGATGTGTTAGTAATCTTTGCATTTCTTTATGCAAAGCTTATATGTTATAAGATATGTTAAGGGTTTCACAGGTGACCCAATGCCAGTTTATGAAATAGTCGTAATTGATTCCTAATACTCTGAGTCAATCAAAGTGCAAGCACGACGATGTTTTGCAATGCTATCCATGTTTAATTTTGCAATAAAAGAAGGCTGGTCTCTATTAATTTAAAAAATTGAGTCCATACAAACTAGCAAAATCAAGCTTGGCATTATCAAACTACAGTAAGAATATTAACGAATATGAAATTAAGTCTCACACCATACTGGGTCAAAATCTGAAAACATACAGGATCAAAATTTCCTACCACGCTAGGGCAGGTTATATCCACACTGGACGATAACATCATGTCACAATGGAACAAAATTTCATATATGTACCACACTTGGGCAAAATCTTAAACCACACTTAAACAAAATCTCATACCACATTGGAACAAAATTTCATATATGTACAACACTAGGGCAAGTTTCATACTTCACTGGTACAAAATTTTATACCACACTGGAACAAAATGTAATGCCACATTTGGGCTAAATTGCATACATGTAAAGAAGCAAAGTAGAGCAAACTCTCACACCAAAATATCATGTCACACTGAAACAAAATCTCATATAAAACGGGAACAAAATCTTATAGCACACTGGAACAGCATAGTATACCACACCGGAGCAAACTATCATACCACATTGAAATAAAATTTGATACCACAACTGAAGCGAAATGTCATACCATATTTGAACAAAATTTGATACCACAACATTGGGCAAAATATCATACCACCCTTCAACACAATTTTATACCACTTCATTTGGGCAAAATCTCATACTACACTGGAATAAAAATCCACATTATTCTTGAGCATAGTCTCTCATACTACACTGGAGTAATACCTTACAATAAACTTCTGCTGGTTTTTAGACATTATTTTTTCTTGTCTAGTCATAACGTCATGGCTCTGTCTAATTATTTCTCCATTCGAAATTTATTCGGAAAGCCCGAGACCACACTTGTCGTCCCTTGATTTTCGTTGTCCACAAATATAGTCCCTAGTGTTGACAGTAGGTTACTTGCCATTGATTTTTATACCCCTTACAAATCTATTTCTCCATGTTTAATGCCTCAAATTACAAGTAAGGGGTGAAATTACACTGTAAAAAAATTTGGGTCCAAAATTGTAAAGGAAAAAAGTGATCTGGTCCAGCTGAAAAAGGTTAAAAATTAGCACTTCGGAAGCTGTCAAATGATTTCAAGACGCCCTCAACATAAAATTGTCGATATTTTGAGTTAGAGCAAATGAAGTTTTCTATAATTTTGATATAATTTGTCCCAAAAGTAGTACAACACACTGTAAAAATTTCATTGAGAAAGGGCAGGTGAGATTTTTTTAATTTTCATTTATGTTCTAAAAGAAATGCACTACGAAATAATTGTGGTCTCGATCCTAGTAAATTAACATTTAATACCTTGCACGGCGTAACACCTCAAATTATATGTTTGTTTTTCTTATATATGTTTTTAAGCATCATCCTTAACTACAGAATCATTGTTATACATAATTGCAAAATAAAAATACAGCTAGGTCAAGAGAATATGTAAGAAATCAAATATGAAAATTATTAGCCTAGTAACTTTGATCAGGTTTGTTTTAAAGTGCGTGAATCAATGTTACTTGTAATATAAATCACAAATAAAAAATACCCAAGATGCAATGTTTATCTAATCAGTATGTGTCGTAAAGTACAAATTTTATGTCATAGATGAAAGGGGTTAGACAAAAGTTATTTTTATGTTTTGGTACTCACTTTTGTTCAAAGTCGTTCTATGTTTATTTACCATATGAACCTAAATAATAGTAGGATTTCTCTTTGGAATATTCATGTACTGTGTTTTGCGAATAAAGAATTATTATTTAATGATTCATGTATGCAACAGTTAACAGACCTTAATCATTGTGACATGGTGCATTTAACTATATCCATTTTACAAAAGTACAACCAATACATTAACATGTGTGTATTACTGTGTGTTTGTTTATTTTACTTTGGCTAGAGGGTTTTAATCTCACAAACATGTTTATCCCCGCCGCATTTTTGGACTTGTCCAAATTCAGGAGCCTCTGTCATTTGTTAGTCTTGTATGTTAATTTAATTTTATTTCAATTATATATGTCTGAAATTAGTGTGATGTCCACTTGCACTGGACTCGTACATATGTTTTAGGGGCCTGACTCCGGATGCGGGATTTATTTTTGCTGTATTTAATACCCATTGGTGACCTTGGGCTGTTTTCCTCTCATGGCTTTATGTTGTTGTTACTGGAGGTAAATTGGTAATTGTTCTGTGATGTGTCGCCTTTTATTGAACTTGTAATATACATGTACCGAACATGATAGATGTCCTGTTCCGTGTGTATGCGTATACATACAAATTTTGAGCGCTATTTATATAATATATTTGACGCAATGTATAATTTTGTGTGTAGTGATTTTTGTACTTTTAGTGGTTTCATTTGTACTTGCGTAGCCTAAAACAGTTGAATCTAGTGAACACTCTCTTCTCTTCCAGAAATACATAGAATGTAACCAGTTTGCCTAAACTGCGAAGCAATAGGTTTCCTTCAATACTATTCCATAGTGCTAACACAAAGATTGAATATGTGCACCTTTGATTGTGTACAGATTGGACATTTTTGCATCAGTTTCTTTTTATGTTGAACTTATTCATGTTTGTCATTGAATGTTATAGAGGTTAACTTGCTTGTGTCAACTGTATATTATACTCAACAATTTCATTTCTACAGTATTCAAAGTAAAATCACAAAAATACTGAACTTAGAGGAAAATCAATTCGGAAAGTCCATAATCACATGGAAAAATCAAATAATAAAACGCATCAAAAAACGAATAGACAAGAACTGTCATATTCCTGACTTGGTACAGGCATTTTCAAATGTAAAAAATGGTGGATTGAACCTGGTTTTATAGCTAGCTATGCTTTTCAGTTTTATTTTCACAGTATGAACATAATTATAAATTATCTATTTTTGAATAATCCCCCTATGGTTCTTTTTGTGACGAACTAATATTTTTATCATTAAATACCTTGATACTACAGAAATTATGTCAGTTGTAACTTTCCAACATTTTCCCAATGTTACACAGTGTCAGAACACAGTGTTTTTGTAACACTATACTGGAAAACAAATTTTTTTTATACACATGTACATTATAGAAATATTCAGATACCCACCAATAAGTTACACAACCCTACAAATCAACGGAATCTTGTTGTTATAGTTGTATATATTGTATTGCAATATCTGGTTATTCAGCATAAAGGCAACACATTTGGAAGAAAACAAATGAGGGTTAAAGAAAGAAATATGGTCAATCTAGTTTAAATACATAATCCATGTTACTGTATCGCTTACATATATATTAATAGCATTGCTTTTTTAAAGAGTGATTAAAATAAAAACACAATGTTGATTGATGTTCCCTTATTATTGACATTTTTACCGATCTTGTCTGTCTGATTTGTTCAAAAATTGTTGTCAAAATCAGGGAATTGTATGCGACTGTCATACAAGTGAGAGGTTAATCAAGCTATACAAATAGGTTTAATCCACCATTTTCTATACAAGTACCACGTCAAGAATATGACAGTTGTTATACATTCGTTTGATGTGTTTGAGCTTTTGATTTTGGCATTTAAGAATTTTCTTTTCTGAATTGTCTTTGGAGTTCGGTATTTTTGTGTTTTTACTTTTAACCAGAATATGACAACAATCCATTCTACTTTTTGTTGTCGTACGTACTACACTAGCCAGTGCAGAAATTTAATTTTCTGCCTTTAATTTTAAAGGGTAGTTGTCATTACCAGAAAACCAGAGAATTCCGAAAAGTTTAAAACATTTATCGTTGTCATATATGTTTAACAGGATTAGTATTATAATCAGATTGAAAAAGAGTATAAGAAAATCTGTCGTTTATTTTAATATAATATTGGCAGCATTCAGGTTGTCTTGGTTTTGTTGCTTGTTCAAGCTGGTAAGGGGCAGTGTTATATAATTTTGGTTATCCATCATGTACTGTAGTTGGTTTATTTGGCATCTTTGCTAATAATTTTATTTTGGTTGTAACGCGCTTCTGATTTTGCTACCTCGTTATTCAGTGTGCACCACATTTTTGATGTTATTTCTTCATAGACAGAAAAAATACTAATCATTCCTTAAATAAATTGTATGCCCATATGACTATATAGTTTTATCATGGAAGTAAAGTTTTTTCATGGTTTTATAAACTTTATTAAAAAGGTTATTTTCTAAGTACGTTTATTAAACTAAATTATGCCAAAGGATCTGAACACACCATTGACAGAGCCTGCAAGAATTTATTTGTTCAGATCTATAGAAACTAGTGCATACATTTATACTACATTGTTCCCTTATTCTGACCTTTTTTGTTCATGATGTTCTTATATTCATAAAGATTCTTTTGATTTTTAAATTATGATGTGCAATAGCATGGGGATTGTTATTCACCGAAAAAGAACGATGTTGAATTGTCTATATATAATTATTCAAAAATTCTCAGCCGCTCTGTCTGTTAATTAACGCTTGTATCTTTAGTCTTATATATCACACATCTACATTGTATGTGTTACTGACAAAAGAAGTTCATACACTTGTTGCGTGATATATAACAATTGAAAATAAAGCTGTCTGTGAGATCTTTTGTGTTTGTCCATAACATGTCTGTTAAGTAAGGTGGCATTTCATAGAAGACACTACACCTTTAATAAAAAATAAAATGACAATAAAAATCTAAGTTAATACAGATGATCTTGTCAAAGCCATTGTAGAACTACGGGATTGTTGATCGACCTTGACTGGCTATACACCCTTGTATAGTGTACCCACGCTGTAAAAAGCATACAAAAGAATCGAATAATTAACAGACTATTGTTAAAATGTACTATTTATGTATCCTGTTTTTATGCTGAAATTCATAACTCATCATAATACTTCTAATTAGTATCATTGGTAGCAACTTCATATCATTTTCAAAGAAAACATCTATATTTTTTTTAATTGGAGATTTAATGATTTCTGTTAAAATATTGTAAAATTGTAATAGCCAAGGGTCTTTGCATGAATGAATTAATGAATATCTTACGCAATTGTTCGCTTCAAAATGAAACATATAATGCTGACTGGAAGTTTGACAGATAAAATGTAGATAAAAAATCTGAACGCTGTGATCTCAGTGCAAAGCTATCAGCATAGTTGATCGTGCTTTTAATGTTATGGGTCAGGATGTGTGTATATTTGTATATGGTTTTCTTTTATGTAGGCTTATTGGTTGTGAAAAGAGATTACTTGACACAAGACAAATACAAAGAGAAACAGTCAGATAAATCTATGTCAGGTTTTCACAGGCCTTTTTAGTTGTCAAAACGTTTATCACAATGATTAGAACTCCTTATTTCGAGTAAAAAAAAACAAATAAAATAACTTAAATAAATACTAATGTCAAACAAATTATCAGAAAATACACTAGTACATGCATATTACATTATCCTATATTTGTGACGTTTGGAAGACGTGATTTTGAAACAAACTATCAATTTTCCAATAGGAAACAACTGTGTCATGTGTGTGTAGCAGTTTTTCGTTGGTATATTCCAACCATATTTTGTTTTTTGTTTTGTTATGAATTAAGGATGTACTTAGCTGAAAATTTAAAATCAAAAAATTAAAATTGACACTGCATGTCGGAAGAGCACCAGTTATGGAACAAAATAAGCTAAAAATATGGATAGGTCATGGAGCTCCTTCTCGAGTTATTTGAGTTTTTAAAATTCGCAGGAAATGGCTGACTCAGATTATTACCTTACATTTGCATTGGTATTGTTTTGGTCTCGAATTAAAAGAACAAAAATTAAGAATCTGCTTAAATATTGGAAAATGACCTTTTATGAGCTATTGAAGTATATTATGCAAAGAAAAATGGGTGTTATGGGGCAAAACATTTTACACTGGCTTGATGGAAAAAAAAACCAAGGAGTCTGAACATCTAACACCAATTTTCAAAATCTCCCTTTAGCCGTTAGTTTTTCTCAAATAATCTTATGTCATAGTATAATAAGTACAGAATACACCTATTTTTCAATTGAACTGCTTCATATATAGCCGACTATACAGTATTTGTTTTTCTCTCATCGTTAAAGGCTGTACGGTTGCCTACAATTGATTATATCCACTCCATTTAAACTTTGGTTGATAGTTGTCTGATTGCCAATCATATATCTTATTAGTTATCATATTAAGGAGGTAGACCTAGGTTAAGGGAAATAACTCTTAAAATCATCAGTACGTTTATGTCAACCATTTTGTAAGAATATATTCTAAGCTTCTAGGTTACATAGATTATTTTCAATCTGTTTCAGGTAAATGCTTAAAATACATGGATGAACTTGACTTTTACAAACGCTTAACTGATTTAAAGAGTTATCTCCCTGAACCAAGGTCTACCCCCTTAAACCAAGAGTTATAGTGGTGTTGGTGTTGAAGTCATCGCATCACTTGAGTGACGTTTATGGAATATTTTTATCGGTTTGCACTAATCGACAATTTAATTTGTTTGTATACACCTACTGTACAAAATCATTTGAAATGTACAAAAACACATAGAAACCATTTGAAATGTTCAAATACACATATAAAGCATTTGAAGTGTTCAAATACACATATAAATATAGCCGTCATGGCTAAAAAAAAGAACAAAGGGGTAAAATGTAGATTATGGATAATATCTCTGAAACCAAAGCATTTAAAGCAAATCTGACAGGGTCAAAATTTGTTTATCAGGTCAAGATATATCTGCCCTGAAATTTTCAGATGAATCGGATAACCCGTTGTTACGTTGTTGCCCTTGCATTTGTAATTTTAAGGAAATTTTGCCGTTTTTGGTTATTATCTGGAATATTATTATTGATTGAGATAAACTGTAAACAGCAATAACGTTCAACAAACTTAGATCTACAAATAAGTCAGCATGACAAAAATGGTCATTTGACCCCTTAAGGAGTTTCTGCCCTTTATAGTCAATTTTTTACATTTTTTTTGTAAATTTTTGTTATCTTTTACAAAAATTAATGACGACGACAACAACAACAAAGACTTTATGAGAGTATCACCATTTTAATATTAAACATATAATATTAGAAGATCAATTTATAATAAAGCAACATTAAAAAGAGTTATGAAGAGTTAAAAAGAGTGACTGAAACACACATTAAAAAGACACCTGCTTAACGTATAGACAAACAAACTTTAAGGGCGCCCTGCAGCACTAGCTGTTACACAAGCTTGAAGAAACCATGCTTCATTAATAGACAAACATTCTTTAATGATGCCATGCTACTTTAATAGACAAACAAGCTCTTTAGACTTTCATGATTCAACTTTATGATATATTCATTGCTATAACCAGATTGTGGTTTCAAAAGAGTTAATCAATATTCAGCGGAAAAAATTAAATACATGTGCTAAGTAGTGGGCTAATTTGACGTATTGTATGAACGAACCTTTAACCGGCTATTTGTATAATGACTCGTGTCAAAACAAGCCTTGTTGCTTTGCACATGATTGTTTTTCTTACGCAGGATAAAAATTTAACAACATGATTCAATAATTAAACATCACAATTCGCCACATGAATATCGGGTTCCATGATTGGCCGTTTCAGAATCTAAAGAATCATGGGTAATTTCATTGTTCGTACCCCAAAATGAAAATAACGTCACGTCATTGGTTGAATTTCCATTGTTTATAACGTTTTAAACCAATCAAAACGCTTTGGTGTACCCTTTTGAAAATATTACCCATGATGCATTAGATTCTGAAACGGCGAATTTATCAATAACTAAAGTAAAAGATGGTCACCAATTGCAAATCCGTTCGTCGTTCTTCAGGGTGCAGTTTGTCAAAAATACTTTCTTTTTCTTAAGAAACGAATCTCTTACCGGTGGATTCCCAAATAATACAATAAGTGGATTCATTACAGGTGGTCCAAACATGTATATCAATGTGCTTGTTCTTACAAAAATCGGATAATCCAACTCGGATGAAATTTTCATGACAGCAGCTCCTAGACCTATGACAAATGTCACAGAAAATAAGGATATAAAGGTACCGATCATTCTTTTCCATACTATTCCATGTCTATTCAAAGTAACATCAGATTTTGCTACATTGTAGGAAAAAATGAAAGTAATCACCTGTAGTAGAAAAGCAAAAACGAGCACAAAAACTTCTACAACCAATCTGACTACCATTGTAAACTTTCCCGATATGTATGTTTTTGTATATGATTCGTACGCAACAAAGCAGGTCATCGTTTCCGGTTTGTATCCTGCGCCATTGGTAGAGGCAGTCATACATGATACTATAAAAGATAACACAGTTAGGACAGCAATATAACAGAAGGTTTTTCTTTCGTCGAATACTCTATGGTGTTTATATACTAACAAAATGTAGAAACACTTTTCAAGTGACGCTAGCGCTAAATACCAACGCTGCGTTCCTGAATAAAATAAATTTGAAAATACAACTACTCCTGCCGTCAATTCCGATAACCACACTTCTTCAAAAAAGGAGATGGAAGTTCCTGTTATTTCAAAATTGAAAACAATTATGATATCACAGATCAAAATACAACAAATAATCCAGTTGGCAGGGATGCGTAGTTTTTCATTCTTCATAATTACATATATTATGCGAGTGTTGAAGAAAACTGTATACAGTAAAACGAACAAAAATAGGAAATATTGTGCCATTCGTACTGTAGGGTGTTTATCCATTTCAGCTACCGGAAAATATCCTGTTCGGTTCACCGGAATACTTGTCATAGTTGGTTTTTTTTTTAACTTCAGAATCTTCACTTTTCTTACTAATCTTTAAAACATTGACTGAAAGGTATAAAATAACAATGTAATGTTTAAAGTCAATCTATTACATTGCATTTTCCAAAGGGTGCTGGTGCCATCATTCAAGACCCCAACATCGAACCGAGAGCATATTAAGCCCAAGTGCCCGATATTAATCAAGGGATGTCAAGGTCAGGAGCTGAAATGAATTATGTCGTGTTATGATATATCAAGGTAGATTGGGTGTCTAAATCAAAATCGTTATATATGAAAAGTCTTAGATAGGAATTGTATTTCTTGTCTAAAATTGTTATATTTTATTTAAGATTTAGACCGATTGTTTTATTTTCTGCTATTTTAAAATTTAAGATGGTAAAAGACACTCTATCTTACTACCTTAATCATTTAAGGAACGACATCAAAAGTTCAATGTAGGATAAAAAAACATATCCCATAAAGTGTTTTTCACTTACCCCTCCCCTACCCAGCCCTTTCTTAACTCAATTGATAAAACATTGCAGCAATTTTGAGCCCCCCCCTCCCCAAACTATTTGAATTCAGTTTGTTTATCCACCATTGATTTTTTTATATCGTCCCTAAGTTATGTGTATATTTCACCAATGCAGTACGATTCTGTAAATTAATTCCACAACTCCAGTATCCATGTATGGTAGTATTACAATCGGATCAAAGATGCCCTGTTTCTAACCTCAAAATCAAAACAAAAAAAAGATTGAGAAACAAAATTCAAGAAAAAAAACCACTAAACTTTGAGGCGATGGTTTACAAGTCTCTAACAGTGATTAATTTTTTGGATCACACATGATCGTCAATGTGTTAATATCAGCGTACTCTAAGAATCTCCGAATTACTTTTTCTATGACCATCATATGTAATAAACATTAGACCGTTGGTTTTCCCGTTTGAATGGTTTTACACTAGTAATTTTGGGGCCCTTTATAGCTTGTTGTTCGGTGTGAGCCAAAGCTCCGTGTTGAAGGCCGTACTTTAACCTATAATGGTTTACTTTTTAAATTGTTATTTGTATGGAGAGTTGTCTCATTGGCACTCACACCACATCTTCCTATATCTATTTTAGTACTGACTGATGTTGTTTTTCACTACAAAATAACTCTGTTAATAACAGTTCATTAATGCAGAGTACTATATCTCTCAATTATAATTATTTTATCCTGCAACTACCCATCTATTGTATTAATAACAGGGATACAAGTAAATGTTTGCTTTATTTGTACCTATGCTATACTTGTACTAATAAAGTATCCTGTTAACCCATTTCCATGTTGAGCAATATATATATTAAATAGAGAAGTTTCTTTCTGCCTAGACCCGAAGAGCAGATTTCGTACAATTTTGAGTAAATTCTGTATCACAAATATGTGTTCTTTATGTATTTACTCTATTCAGAAGATTTATTTACATTCATAAATTCATAAAAAAAAGTCCTATCTACATAATTATATGCAATGTAGCTCCTCTTTTTACCGTCCATATGACCGAAAACCGAAAAAAAAAAATTCTGCGTAAAAGGGTCCCAAAATTTTTTCGCGGTAGTTGCTTGCACATCTCTTCATTCTAGCTACGCCCCCACCCCCTGGGGCCTTTTCCGACGCGAAAAGTAAAGCACTTGCCATAATCGGACGTCCATCTGGCTGTGCAGAATGGACAAGATACTCCACCAAGTCCGATTAGAACGGGGACATTGAGAACCTTTTTTCCACCACTTTTAAATGGTCCGTACTCGTACATTTAGGTGGCCTGTTGAACTGCAAAATTTCTTTTCCTCTCCACTATACCCTTATTGTCCTATGGCAGTCCAAATTTCTTCGACCCTCATCTCGGATGACCTCTATTACAGGATCTACCTGTTATTATTGTTAATTTGTCGTCTTGAAGATGCATCATCGAGCTATTTGCCACTGGACGTGAATCAATCAATCAATCAAAAGAATGAGGATAGTTACACCGTTATGCATTTACGCAGATTAATTTTGATTGTTTAATTTGATTATGGGTTATTCCCTTCAATTGTTTTTGAAAGGAAATTCTTTAAAGTGGCGCTATTTTTCCCCAATCTTTTATAAGCGCAAACTTGAAATAGAAATGAGAGCGTTTAATATTTAGGTAACGATGCAAACATATTTGTTTAGCTGTGTAATCTTATTCTAAACTTTTTGTAATTTAAAAATGTTATTGAAGAGAGAAATTAAATGAAATAAATCACTCTTTTAATGCGATTGACGTTTTCGAACATTGTACATGATGCTAGCGTCTGTTAACTTATTTTTTAAGAAATAGCGCTATTGAAAACATTGCATATCGCGTGTTTTTTTTTCACTAGATAAACAAAGAAATGTAACATACTGCCATTAAATAAACTATCCAAAATAGATTTCATTTTCATTAGCTAGTTATTTTTAATTTTTTAAAATTGTAAAATAACATTTCTACTTACTTGAAAAGCAATCGCGATACACAATTACTCTAATTGCACAACATATACTTTTTCATATCGACGAGTAATGGCAAATGGATGTTAATTTCTAATATAATATTTACCTGTACAGTCGTTCAGAAACCAATCACAAATATTACCTTTCATGGTCTGGTTTTCAATTTTTTGTACAAAGTTATTGATTCATTATTTTTTCTGACTAGTTAGGATTTATTCATATCTCCATATATAGATATAGAAAGATGTGATGTGAGTCATGTTCATTTTTGGTTTTGAGAGATAAATGTTGAGTACTTCAGTATCCTCGCTAAGGGACTATTTTTTTCTACGCAAGAACACATTATTAGTTTCTCAAAACAATTGACGCACACGCATATACGGGATCAAATCTCACCCTACAACAAATAGGGATTTCTCAACTCAAATCAATAATCCTTTGTGACATAATATAAAAACATGAAGATGTAATAAGATTGCCAATTAGACAATTTTTCACTGGAGACCAATTGACGTAATACATGTAACTATAGGTCATCGTACGGCCCTCTGCATATAAGCAAAACCATAACGCATTCTGAACTCTAAATGTGCTTAGGATAGACAAATGAATAATCTGTATTTCAAAAGGATAATCCAATTAGTTATAACTAAACTTCCTGAGGGTCCTCGACATTATTATAACATATAAAGATATATAATATTAGAGTAATATATACATATGTTCCAGCCCATATGAGTATTTGGACCTTACGCGTACGGTCCGGACCGTATAACGTTACGCACGCTGTTCCTACAACACCGAGGATTTAGAACAGAATCTTCGAAATTTCCTCCGCAAAACAAAATAAAAATGTTAGCAAATACGAACCAATATTAAAACAAATTCAATATATGTTTTAAATTATGTTTATATAGCTCTTGATCATATACTAAGTAATATCTAGTATATTTGAGGATTAAAAGAACAAAGTTATGTGAAAAAACGGATGTCCAACGTTACATTGATGAAAAACTGTTTTAACTCTTATGTATAGTGATCCTATTTCTTATTCTCTGATCTTCCTGAAACTTGGCAAGAACAACGAAGTGTGTCGGTTCTTTGTGGTGTTCAAGTCGTTATTTTGTCAAATTTCATTTGATTCGGTAGCTGCATATTAAGCTGGAATAAGAAAAATGTCCAACGACGTTTTTCGTTAACTCGACGACTGAAAGTGAATTTTATAAGTAGATATAGCGGGAAATTAATAAAAAGAGTTAGACAATAATAACATCTACCAAAAGAACAAATATTTGCCTCATTGTTCGTGAGTTCAAATATACCTGCAGATTCTATAAAATCTTCTCTACACAGTCGTGTTTCAAGCGGTAGCCATTTTGTCCAAGTTGATATTTAATTTTGAAAAGTAGTTAACGCGTATTTTTTAACTCATATTTCAATAAGTTATTTATAATTGATCAAAACAAAAGTTAGATACACGAAGAGTACAAAATGCAAAGATTCTTTTCTTATTAACTTCATATTTGGGTCTTAAAGGAATAAAATGCTTCCACACATAAAAAAAAAACGGTAGCCAATTTGTCCAAACGTCTTAAAACGTCGAAAAATCCGGAAAAAAAACCGCTAATTTCCGACGTTACATGTGCTAAAGTTTCAATTAAATGTTCATGAAAATAAAAACAAACGTGTGGTGAAATTTGGAAAAAGATGTTAATGGCTGCCGAAAATAAAAGAATAGTGTATGTTGCTATAGACTCTGGCCGGCGACATAGATTCGACACAGGTTAAATTTTGTAATTTTTATTAATCGTTTATAGCTTTTAACGATTTATTCAAAAGAATGGTGAAATGAGAAAAAAATCTCATTACATGAACTTCGTTCAACTTTTGAAAGACAAATTGGAGAAACCAAGACAGTCCTCTAAATGTAAAATGCGAATTTTAATTTATGTTGCGGAAGTACTCCGAAATAGATCATTTAAAGTCGCCACTTCAGTAAGGTGCATTCACCAATATTAGAAGACTTAATACAAGTCCACGGAATGTTTTACTTGGCGATTTGTCCTGCTAATCATGTTATAACTGTCGTGATGAAAGTCATTCCTGTACTAGCGAGGCCGGGACTTTTTGTCAATATAAACTTGTGCATGAAATGGAGATAGTTGAAAGAATAATCCCAAACAGCGACACAAACCGTTTCATTGAATTAATAAAACCCGGGATTATATTAGCCGTTTTTACGGACGATCCAGGAGTAGATTACTATATTTTAAAATTTATATCAGAAGTTAAACAATTTAAGCAAGCAACTTATTAGATGACTTGGGAAATAATTCTCAAGCCAAGGTTCAAGTAATTGATGGGATGTATTTCGACAAATTATGTGCCAGGGAAAATACAATTCTATTCAAATTAACTAAGGGTAAAAATGTTTCGATTTACTGCAGAGTGTCAGATATATTTGTATTGGGGTGGAATTAAGATATAGAAACTTTACAATGACTGATGATATGCACCATGAAAGTTAAACATCCTATGATAAAAGTTTTGTACATCTAACAATTTTTTTTTTTTATGGAAAACCGTATACATGTACTTCAGTCCCATTTTCCCGTCCTACATTACTTGCGACAGTACTGCATTTTAGGTAGAATAACTTAAAGGGTGCACATTATTAAATCAATTTCCACAACTTGAGGTAATTTATGATAAAATGACATCACAAAAAGAACAGAACCAGAATCAACCAACAACATGTAAAAAACGAACAAAACTTTATCGAAAATTAATCGAAGTCAAAAACCCTTTTTGACGCCGCATTTTTAGTGTAACGTCGTGTTGTAGGAACATCGTGCACAACGTTTATGCGTATACTCGTACGGTCCGACCATACGCGTACGGTATAGTACAAGCTGGACCATACCTGTATTTGGACCATATGGGTTTATTTTAGAGAAACATTTATCAAAAAACTTTTATTAAGTATTACAAATTCATATTGTTACAATTTGATGAATAAAGTGAATATTCAGTAAACATCAAATAAATTGAAATTAAATAATTCTGTGATTAATTGTCTATCTAAATTCTAGTTTGATACTCTCGCTATACTGGTAACACTTACTGCCACAAGAAACATAAGATTTATCACATTTAAATGTTTTGTTCATGCATGCATGCTACTTTGAATTTGCATCCTTTGCTTGCAAGAGACAAGCGTGCTTCTTTTGAGGCCGCATGCAATGAAATTTCATCTGTTTTCCAATGTGCAGTTCCAATTGTGCGTGTCAAAATGTCTTTCCATAACATACCAAGAGTTCAATACACCAAATTTTCATGATATATAGTGTGTACAAGCTTACATCCTTACCAATAATATCATCAACCCTACATCCTCTGATACTTTTCTCACAGTAACAAAGCTACTATTTTTCAATCTTTAAAATTACATTATTTTTCGACAATTTTTTATTATATTTTCTCATTGTATTTTGAACAGATTTTTTTTTATAAGTTATGTCCAGTGTCTTCCGTATTCTGTTATTATATGTAGGAGATACATTTTTAAGTAGTTAAAACATTAAGTTTTTATTCCAAGTACGATTAAAATTTTTATGTTAATTCTAGATTTCAGTTATGTTGATCTGTAATCTACATAGTTAACGTATCTAATAAACTTGACCAACGTTTTATAATCTGTCAGACCGTACGCGTACAGTCCGACCGTATGGGTATTTTGAAAAAGTACGCGTACGGTCCAAATACTCATATGGTCTAGAACATATGCAATTTAACTAAGATGTTTAAATGAAAAAAGCATATTAAAATTTGCACAATTTTTGAAAAATTTGTTACATTTTGTTTTAAAAGACAAGTGTATAACTCATCTTTATTTCGTTTGTCTATTTCATATTATGAGCACCAGAAAACAGAAATGTTTTCTTTTAACAAATGTGTTTGGCTTCGGATGATGTAATACTAGATTTTTAATCAGCTGAACGGAAATTATATTTTTTGCAAATGTAAACAATTTAACCGACGATTTATGCACAACATCATGATTTGGGACAGACTCTTGCCCTAGTGTTGTTTTTGCTAAAACAGCGTTCTGTGTTACATCTCATATAACCAATAGCACTTCACGATATTTGATTAAAACCCAGACCATCAAATACCGCACATAAATGATATTCTTCTTTTTAATTCCAGTTTTTTCAAAAGTATAATTAGCTTGATAAGGTTTATATACATCATAGCCTTCAAGATGCTGAATTACATGTATTTTAAGACTCAAGAATCCACTAAGGGCAGTATAAATAGTCTGATATTTGCATCAAAACAATACGATATGATGACGTTATTGTGACAACAAATCAAAGACATATCAAAAGTCAATTACTTATAATCGATATATAACCTTAAATTTCTGTAAAAAGTCCTTAATGTTATCCCACAAGGACGCAGTGTGTCAGTGTAAGATCACCCCAATTGCCGGAGGCCAGAGGGTGATCTAACACTGACACTTCAAGTCCGAATGGGATAACCATTTTACATCCCAGCTGTTTTAGATTCAACGAGAAACCGTACAATTCATAAAATCGAGTTTAGAACGCCACACAACCATTATAATATACTTTATATATTACTATATGATGTATACCCTTTATGACCCGCGAACACGATGAGTAGATATCAAACAATGTCAACTCGCCCCACTTGCCAATCGGTCCACTATATCGCCACTTTATAAAACAAATCGCCCCACTCTTGTTTACCGACTCTTTCCACTTTTGAAAAAGTGTAAAATCAAATTGAACAACTAGTCTGACAACTCACTTAATAACGAAAAAGGTTTAAATCCCACTGAATAAAGGTCTGCCAACTCGCCCCACTTATTAAAAGATCTTGCTTCCTTGAAGTATGTCAAATTACTATTAGTTCGCAGCCAGTCGTCCTGGTGTAGTGGTATGTGTCGTTGCTTGATATGCTAAAGGTCTTGAGTTCGAATCCCTGCATATACACTGGATTTTTTCTACGTGAATTTTGATAGATAATCTTTTCCGTATAATTAATTATAAGTTTTATAGTGGATTTGACATTCCCGCCAAAATGTTACAGAACAAAGGAAAGCATGCATAACAAAGAAACTCAAACTGGGGTGATCTGGTAGGGGTGATCCGACTCAGATCACCCCTGTTAAAACAAAGGAGCTGGGATGTAATTTAAATTCCGTAGCTTACATTTAGTAAGTATTTATTTAATTTACTTTCATACAAACATTTCGACTGCACTTCTTTTTCATCAAAACATTTTAACTACACTTATACTTCTCGTTCACACAAACATTTCGGCTATACTATACGATCACACGAAAATATCGCCCAAATTACAAGTTCACATACTCATCTTACCTACACTACATCTTCACAAAAACATTTCGCCCACATTACACGTTTACATAATCATTTTGCCTATACTACACATTCACAAAAACATTTCGACTACGCTACATGATAAGGGTTTTCTCTATTATGATGAGTTCTTTCTTTATTATATTGAGGGTTTTCTTTATTATGATGAGTTTTTCTTTATATATTATGATGACTTTTTCTCTATATATTATGAGGAGGTTTTTTCTCTATTATGATGAGTTTTTTTATGATTTTGAATGTCTGAAAGTACCTAAAAGCCACGTTCGCCTTTTCCAAACTCAACACATCGTGTTTCTGCAGTACATAATAGGACAAAGTCTACAATACTTCTTCAGGAGTCATGACCCAATCCTTCATGTTGTACTAATAGCTTTGACTATCGAGCTAGTTAGTATTTTTTTTAAGTTCCGATGTCTACTGTACGCCACCATTGGGGGTTTTGGAAATAGGTCCCTAAATTTCGCATTGCAAAGTAGTTTTTATGATGTTTGCGTAAAACTTTATTTATATTTCCTAACGAAAAGGGATATTTAGTTACAAATACTAGTGGTATGTGCTTGTAAAATTCGTGTTTAAAGCGGAGTAACTCTGGTCGTTCGATATAGTAAGCCGGTTCACAGTTATGATGTATTTCATACTCCTTATATGCCCTTTGCTTAAGATGGCCCTTGAATTTACAAACTGTATCTTTTAAATTATGTGTTTTGCTGTTGTTTCGGTTTTGGCGAATGGCTTCCCTTTTATAAATCCAGAGAAGACTGTTGGGTTATGCATATCTGAATATAGAAGTGTATAAGTAGATTGGATGTAGCTCTTTATATCAAAGATAAAAAAACTAACTAAAGATGGCAGTGAATGAATTGCCCCCATGCAGACCATTTATTTCTCAATGCAACTCTCTAACCGAAAGGGTTAGCAAATTTATTGATAACATGTTGATACCTATAGTTAAGAGACAGATCAGTTACATAAGATATAGTGGGGGTTTCATAAACAAAATAGAAAATTTAAGACCTAGCTGATCCTTATTGCCTTTTACTCTCTTTTGACTGCACCAGCATGTACATTATACCAACATGGAGTTTAATGAACTCATTTAATCTGTTGGACGGCAGTGCAGTTAAAGATTATCCGATAAAATTACCGAGCTGTGAAACAATTGAATCGTTAGTAAACACAGTGTTGAAAAACAATGATTTAGAATTTAATGACCGATATTTTGTACAGAAAATAGGCACTAGTATAGGAATTAAATGCAGCCCAGCAATTTGTGATATTAGAGCATTCGAAGTTATCAATGAAATTATATAAGTATAAACATAAGATCTTATTTTACGGAAGGTATAGAGATGATGCGTTTATAATAGCTCATTCATCAAGAGAAGAGGTTGAGGAGTTCTTTAAAATAGGAAATTATTATCACCCTTCATTAAAGTTTACTAATGAAATTTCAAACGAAGAAATATTTTTTTCTCGATAGTCATACATCATGTACATAAGGAAAAGAGGTTCAGAAACACCGGTATCATTGACATAGAGAGCTACATCAAACCTCCCAATACATTCAATATTCATATAGGACGTCTTAAGTAGCATAACTCAGAAAGGGGAAGCTATAAAAACTACTTTGCAATGCGAAATGTAGGGAGCTATTTCAAAAAACCCCAATGGTGTCATATAGTAGACATCGGAACTTAAAAAACATAATGATTAGCTCGGTAGTCAAAACTTAGTACAACATGAAGAATTGGGTCAAGACCCCTGAAGAAGCACCCACCTTTCATATGAACCACGGAATACTGTAGAGTTTGTCCTATTTTGTACTACAAAATTACGATGTGTTGGTTCCTTGAGAAAAGGCAATCGTGGTTGTTAGATACTTTCAGACATTCATTGAGAAAAACCTCATCATAATAGAGGAAAACATCATCATGATAAAAAAAACTCATCATAATAAAGTAAAAACTCACCATAATAGAGAAATACGTTATAATAATAGAGAAATAGCTCATCATCATAGAGAAAAACCTCATCATAATAAAAGAAAAACTCATCATAATAAAAGAAAAACTCATCATACTAATGAAAACCCTCATCATAATAGAGAAAATCCTCATCATGATAAAGAAGGAAGGCAGTTATGGCGTTCAATAGCTCATCATTATAGAGAACAGCTCATCACGATAATGAAAAACCTCATCATGATAGAGAAAAACCTCATCATCATAAAGAAAAACTTCATCATGATAAAGAAAAACCTGATCATGATAAAGAAGAAGTACCATGAGGCAGTTACGGCGTCCCATAGGTTTCGGTTCTCCTAACCGTTTTGTATACGTTACAGTTATATATGTGTTTGTTTTTTTTTTTAAAGTTTAAACAGGTCGGGACCACTACCTTATATGGAAATGCATAAATTAGCATACTTATGTTATCGCACATGTAATTGTTTATTTACATGTGACGCAATTTATTTTTACCTAGGTTTTTGACCAATCCACTAAATGAATAACAATGCATGATGGACTACTACGTGTTTACAATCAACCGAGAACACGTGTTATTTATTGAAAAACAACACATTTTTTCGTGCAATTCGGGATTCACAATTTCGCTTAGTTTTTCATTTTGTGTATCCTCATTTATAGTTTGTGGTACAAAGTAATCCTTCCATGCTCAGATTAACGAAGAGTTGTTTCTATGCGAAGAAAAAAGGGTTTGAATTACACGATATATAGCCATTAATATGTTGATGATGGCACGGAGATTTCATGTACTCGTCCACCAGACAGCAGCGAAACAACAGAGAAAAACACAATTACCCATGAGACAAACTTACTAGTGTAAAGTAAGCCGTCGATAACAGCCGGTGCTAATATTCACGAGTACAGCAATTTCCGTATAGATGATTAAAGGCAAATGTGTGATCCTTGAATTTTGTGTTCGTAAAAAAGGCGAAGAGACTTCCAAACTGTTCTCTTTGTTTTGAAGGTAGTGAAGTCAGCAACTGTAGTTTCATTTTGTTTTCGTTTTTTAACGGGCTCGGACATTCGCCAAATTGAATAAAATCATTACAGGTGATTTACTAATGCTTGCAAAGTAAAACTTTGGTTGGTTGGCTTGCTTGCTATGTGTGTATAGTTGTTTAAACAATATATATAGGCATAGTTTAACTTGTATATTTTATATTTGAATTTAATTTGTTGTTATCCTAATATGATTGTACAATATACAAACAAAGCAAGCAAGCTAAAGCAAAGTTTTGCTCTACATGCATTAGGAAATAAGCTGTAATGATGTTATCCTTATATGTATATGCGACGAGTTGTTTTGTGAAAATTGCAGCGTTGGATATAATATAAAAAAGAAGATGTGATATGATTGCCAATGGGACAACTGTCCACAAGAGACCAAAATGACACAGAAATTAACATTTATAGTTCACCGTACGGCCTTCAACAATAAGCAAAGCCAATATCGCATAGTCAGCCATAAAAGATGTCTCATTTGGCACTCATACCTCATCTTCTCATTTTAGGTGTCATACCACCAATTAAAAGTCCCTATCTGTTCAACCAAATTTTGCAATTTTCACAGCTTTCTTAATATTTTACCTTAAGTTTAACTTCATAGAAACTAGGTATATCCTGAATTGTACAGGTGTCACCTTTCTGCATGCCAATTTTCAACATACATTCAAAATCATATAAGAAAGAAGAGAGCTCCCGAAAGGAGGTACCACTAAAAATAACCCCTGGTTTTTTTCTGGAAATTTTAAATTAGTATACCATGGAGCGCATTAATCCTCAATTTTAAATGCAAACTCCTAGACAGGTAAAATTTGGCTTAAAATGGTCTTATATATTTCTCTTTCAACAAAAGTTTCATTTCTGCAAATTTGTTGGTTAGTTTAGGTGAACAATGACAAAAATGCACTATTTTTGTCTGAGTAGGCCTACTTTCTAATACGTTCTAAATTTGAGGGAGTAATTGGTGGTATGACACCTTTTATATACAAAGCACGTTTTTGAATAAAAATAATAGGTAATATGGCACCAAATGTGATCCAGAGGCTTTAAATATTGGAAATATTTCACATACGTCAACATGACAGCAGCCGAACGGTAAATTATTTTGTGATAAAATTAGTAACTATCGGACTTTATCGATGGATGAAGCTATATAAAATGTATTAAGCTATATACCGTACCCGCTCAGTGGCGGATCCAAAAGGGGGGGGGGGGGGTCCGGAGGTTGGACCATTTTTTTTTAACGATCAATGCATTTGAATGGGAACATGTATTTGGAACCCCCACCCTTTTTTGTCCTGGGTTAGGATCCCCCTTTTTGAAATGGCTGGATCCGCCCTGCCGCTTTCATAACACTTATTTTTAGCATAATGCATATTATGATGTTCTTACTTTCAGTTCAGGTCCTGATAAATTTTACACATCCAGTACAGAAAGAAGTGTTTCAATGAAAGTTTTCGTGTTTTTCTAGGCAGAAATGATGTTGGAATGACATTATACAGGTTTAAAAGAGCTCAAAAAATTTCATAGTGGACAGTGGTCATTTCATCTGAAATTTCACTGTTTCAGGTCGTAAAATTATTGAACAGGTACAAATGTACAATGAATAACAATGGACAAAACCTGTTCAACAACTTTAACAAGGCGAAAAAAAAAATTCGAATAGTGAAGCCCGTAAACAATACTTTTTTATTCGAGCATGCAAATTAAAGATTATGTTATATATTTTACAATAATCACATTCGCAGAACAAAAACATACATTTTGAGAATCCCAGACACCATATTAGTTGACAGTTCTTCCACTAATTCCACGTGTTTTTCGGTTGTAGTAAACTCGTAGTAGCCCACAATGCATTGTAGCTCATTGAGTCGATTGGTCAGTTTTTCAAGGCCGTATTGGCCTTGTGTTTGGGAAATTACTATGCAAAAATATTCTGACGTAAAGAAATCTAGAGTTCTCGACCTGTTAAAGATTTATCTATGTCTTACCCCAAACGGGAGTGCCCCGATATCAACGGAGGTAAAAACTAGAACAGAACGATTCAAAAACGAAAGTAGAAATTTCCAAGGCAACTTGTCAACAATCAGCTATTTATCAACCCGATAAATATTAGTACTGTAGAATAAAGAAGAATACATTGTTTTGGAAGACAGAAGATTCGTTTGAAAGGTAATTTACGATTTCCATTAGACATGTTGAGCAAACGTGTGCACATTATCAAACAAAGCCCTTACCTCCAAATTAAAAAAAATAAAAATTGGTCATGTTTACTTTTAATTTTCATACCTACACATGCTACACTTTGATATATTACTAACACATGCATACGTTTTTAATTCTTTCTCAAATTTGATTATCTGTAATCATGAAATAAGCAAATACTTCTGTATTGTGATGAATATATACAATCTAAGCACCCCCTTTTTTCCCGAAATAAAATAAAAGTACAAAAATTATACTTTTCTGCTCCCTTTTATACCCTTTAGCATACAAGCGTAACAGATTTGCTTCATGCCTGCCTATACAATTATTTGCTTTATGTCTGAATTATACAAACAACAAACATTGAAAAAAAATGATTGAATGTGTTTGCAGTTTTATTTACGGTAACCCATTTAAAAGCAAGGTTTTTCAATGGCTCGATATATGTTCCGTACCATATGAGTATTTGAACCATACGCGTATGGTCATGACCATATGCGTAAAGTCATATGGTCCTACCATAGGTGTATGGTCGGACCATATGAGTATAATACTCGTTTGGTTATTAACGGACCGGACCATTTGAGTATTTAGACCATACAGGTTATTTTTTTTAAGTTACATTATAAAAGTGTCAATAATACAAAAAAAAAGATATCTAAAATAACAATGATGGTTACATGACAATGTATTATTTTTATAATTCAAATACCACGTAAAAATCAAATATTAACGCCATAATTAGTTTTCATCCCTTATTACATTCTTGTATTATTTTAATTTTAGTTTCTTGTGTACATTTGGAAATTAGTATGGCGTTCATTATCACTGGACTAGTATATATTTGTTTAGGGGCCAGCTGAAGGACGCCTCCGGGTGCGGGAATTTCTCGCTACATTGAAGACCTGTTGGTGACCTTCTGCTGTTGTTTTTTATTTGGTCGGGTTGTTGTCTCTTTGACACATTCCCCATTTCCATTTTCAATTTTATTGCATGTAGGCTTGGGGTGACCTTTACTTCCATACAGTATCATAGCTTTTTTGCATTTGCAAGTCTTGCAAAGGTTGTGCACGGTCCTTTTCATTTACAACTTTTGTTTGCGAGTGAAAAGTTAGCCTTTTTGCAGCTGCTTACAGTGATACCGAGGTCTTGAGCCATTTCGATATGTGTACTGCTCTAAGAAGTAAGAAGCTCTAGATCTGAATTATCGTAACATGACTGCAGTACACCATATTCACAAGACAACTTAATTAAACTGTGTTACTTTCCATGACTTCTTGTGTAACAGTTTATTAAGAAATTTTTAGAATTTATTGCTTAAAGTCGACATATTGCCATTCACTTGTAATAACAAATCGATAATGACCATCGATATAAAATGTGCTATCATAGAACTTTTTGACAAGTAAGTAAAATAAACTATGTAAAAGTTCTAATTTTTATTTAGCTAATCTTTTTATTATAATACAATAATAAAATGACCTATATGATAGCGTCTTTTAAATGAACGGTCATACCATATGAAGTGTTTAGAAGTATTGAAAGTAAACTGTAACAGAGTTAATTACCCCGAGCATACGCTTACGGTCGGACCATATGAGTATATACCCATATGGTCATGACCATACGCGTACGGTCTAAATACTCATTTGGTCCGGAACATATACATGTATATATTCTACAATTGAAATACTATTTTACAATAAATGGTATATGAAAATAAATGGACAGATGAGAAATGGTTTTGAAAAAAATACTTATACAAATAGAAATGTAATGTAATTTTAATAGAAAATGGGTTTTTAATGGTAACATTTGATTAGATTCAAGATTAAATTGGGGGTATTTAAGGATTGAAATTCAAATTTAGTTCACGATTTTTTTTAATGGGATTAGTCACATCTTAAAGCAGGAATGATTACAGTCTGTTGTTATCAAGAGACAAGTATATCTCTTTTGTTTAATTTAAAGTCACTTGATTGAATTGATAAGGTTCGAACTTCTAGCTTGTCTAAAAGGGAACATTTGATTATTTTTACGAGTAATAAACAGGTACCTTGGGTGTTTCAAAACACTTTATTCCTTTTTGCTCACCGGGCCCGATGGGTCCCATGTGAGTTTATGCTATCACTTAGCGTCTGTCGTCTGTCGTCGTTGGCGTAAACTATTTCAAGAATCTTCCCCAAAACTACTAAGCCCAATACCTTCAAACCGCTACTGAATGTTCCAAAGGGTATCTAGTCAACAAGTTGTAATCAGAAATACAACAAACATGGCCGCCATGGCTTTAGATAAACCATAACGGACATGCAGTTGTTGGCTTATATCTCAAAAACTTAAAGTATTTAGATCAAATATGACATGGGGTAAAATTGTTTATAGTTTAAGTTCTATCAGCCCTATAATTTTAAGACAATCCGAACAACAATTGGTTGGTTTGCATCCACTAAATAAATAACTTTAGAATTGTGCTGCTTTTGGTTAATATATTGAATCGATCGATGTTTATTGAAAATAAAGATAAACTGCAAACAGCAATATGTTCAGCGAAGTAAGATCTACAAAACAGTAAACATGACCAAAATTGTCAATTGACCCCTTACGGAGTTATTGCCCTTTAAGAACAGGTTTACACAATTTGTTTATGTTTGAGATGCAAGTTGTTTGATCATCTAGGACTGTATGTGTACCATGTATGATAGATTTTGTTTTTCGTGGTCATATCACACTTTTTCCCTTTAAACTGTTAAACCAGGCCATGTGCAAATTTCTAACAATCTATGGCTTCCATGAATTATTTCGATTCTAATAGGACAAATACGGTCATTAAAAAACTGAAGCAAGGGTGGGTATGCTGTGTGTGTGGCTGTTCTTTTTTACTCCCTGTTATAATTTTTTATTATGCATATGAATAAAAATGAAAGTTATTTTGTCTTTTTTTAATTGCACTTTTTAAAACAATAAAATCGGCAAAGGGTCCGCAAATAGGTTCCAATACATGTAGATTTACGTGGGAAGTATATTGTAATAGCCATTATTATGTATATCTCTGAGTCTGCGCTAAGTTTATTTTATCGAGAATTTTATCACAGTGTTGTTTATAAAGCTAAAGAAGCACGTCACATTAGAATGTAAAGTAACATTCAATAACAATTATAAAAACTCATAAAATGACACCTAAGCTTGCATTAAAATACTCTAACATCAGATTTTGCATACATTTATTATTGGAATTGATGAACAATGACAAAAATGGGAGATTAATAATTTTAATATCAGGCTTTTTTTCAAATCGTCTTATTTGTGCCACCTTTTCTATAAAGAATTGTCAAAAAATATCTAATATAAATAAAATCATATATTTTATTTAATAATATTCTTCCCCATCATTCTTTTGCAAGGAAAAGTGAAAACACATAATTAATTAAGGGCAAATTGCCAATTAATCTTGAAAAATTGTATCAAAATTAAGATTAAGATGTGAATTAATAAATGAATTTTAAGTTTTTGCTGTATGTCTATGATGCATGTTAACCATAATTTACGACAAAAGAGATGATTTTAGCTTCACAATTGTGAATTTTCTATTTCTTTGTAATAACATTCAGTAGCGTACGTTTGAATACGAAGTATAAATCTCACGGTTGATAGGCTATTCCAGAGCTTGAATTTCCTATCTTGATTTCCTTGATAGAGGGTTGCTGATCACAAGGAAAATAATAAAACCAAGAGTTTAAGTGGTTAAGTTAAAATTATACAATCGTAAGTTTTACGCACTGCACTCAGAGTTTGTTGACCACTTGATATATCTGTTTCAGAGATGATAACGGAAATAGGCTATATTATCTAAATATCAATTTTATTCATATTTAAAAAATCCACCATGACCATAATGCAAAACTAAACTTCTAACTGTGTATTGCTACCTGAGCAAAACGACTGGTACCACACGTGGAACAGGATCTACTTTTCTTTCCGGAGCTGCTATGATTACCCCAGGTTTTTTGTGGGGTTCGGGTTGCTACGTCTTTAGTTTGCCATGTTGGCTGGATCTGCCCCTGAGATTCTATTATGTCTGTCAGGTTTTCTAACCAAATAAAATTGAGAATGGAAATGGGGAATGTGCCAAAGAGACAACAACCCGACCATAGAAAAAAACATCAGCAGAGGGTCACCAACAGGTCTTTAATGCATCGAGAAATTCCCGGACTCGGAGGTGTCCTTCAGCTGGCCCCTAAACAAATATATACTAGTTCAGTGGTAATGAACGCCATACTAATTTCCAAATTGTACACAAGAAACTAAAATTAAAATAATACAAGACTAACAAAGGTCAGAGGCTCCTGACTTGGGACAGGCGCAAACATGCGACGGGGTTAAACATGTTTGTGAGATCTCAACCCTCCCCCTATACCTCTAGTCAATGTAGAAAAGTAAACGCATAACAATACGCACATGAAAATTCAGTTCACGAGAAGTCCGAGTCTGATGTCAGAAGATGTAACCAATGTAACCAAAGAAAATAAACAAAATGACAATTATACATAAATAACAACAGACTACTAGCAGTTAACTGACATGCCAGCTCCAGACTTCAATTAAACTGACTGAAAGATTATGATTTCATCATATGAACATCAGGCACAATCCTTCCCGTTAGGGGTTTAGTATCATACCATCATAACATATATAAGAACATAACCCGTGTCATGCCAACAACTGGTTTTTGAATAAATGTGTGTAGTTCCGATACAAAGACCCTATAAGTGAGCCAATATTAACGCCAAAATATGCAATCTTTAATGACCTGACAACAGTATCGTAACTATATCCCTTCTTAATAAGTCTATTCAAAGGTTTTGTTAGTTTTTGAGGTGAATACTGACACCTTTGTGCTTTATAAAGAATATTTCCATAAAAAATTGGATGTGAAATACCTGAACGTATAAGAAGTCTGCATGTTGAGCTATATTTACGAATGATATCCTTATACCGATGATAAAATTTAGTAAACGTTTTGACTAGTTTGTGATATCGAAAACCCTGGTGTAATAATTTTTCAGTAATACATAAATTTCTTTCGTTAAAATCTAAAACATTGTTACATACACGAGCGAATCGTACAAGTTGAGATATATAAACACCGTAAGATGGTGACAAGGGAACGTCACCATCTATAAAAATGGATAATAAACGATAGGAAATGAAAAATCATCTCTTTTATCATAAATTTTGGTATTCAGCTTTCCGTTAGTGATATAGATATCAAGATCGAGGAAAGGGCAGTGGTCATTGTTAGTATTAGCTTTATTTAAAGTAAGTTCAACAGGATAAATGTCTTTAATATACATAATGAAGTCGTCATTATTGAGAGCCAAAATATCATCCAAATATCTAAAAGTGGTGCACAGTTAGTCCCCATTGCAATTCCGATAATCTGACGATATACGGAATCCCCAAAGCGAACAAAAATGTTATCTAGTAAAAATTCAAGGGCATATATAGTATCAAAGCATGTCCAATTGACATAGTTTTTTTGTTTATTGCTACTAAAAAAATACCTAAAAGAGTTTGCACATATATATTCACATTCTGACTTTTTAAATGCCCATTTAATTAGGTGTGAGAATGTGAGGCAATGTGGTATACAGGGTAGAAAAATCAAAACTTTGAACAGATTCAAAATCACCAATATAAGCATGCAATTTATCAAGTACTTCCAACGAGTTCTTGACACTCCAAAAGTTATTAATTCCACTATTTTCGAAGGCCTTATTTGAACAATTTATTATCAGGTTTTTAATTGTACCAAGTGTGCTGGTAAGAAGAATAGACAATTTAGTAGTGGAACATGGCTTGAAGACGAAATAAATCTATATTTGTAAGGTGTTTTGTGTAGCTTCGGAAGCCAGTACATAGTTGGGACTTTCATTGTATTTGGCTCTGCTTGTAAAGCGGTAGCTAAAAGTTTATGCTTGTTACAGATGTCATTTTCCGAAAATGGAGTCAGTTGGAATGTTGGTGAATTGGTGATTTCTTTTTTCAGAACCTCAACGTAAAATTTACGTCAAACAATAATAATATTATTTGCAGCTTTATCGGCCGGAACAAAAACAAATTTCTTGGCTAGTTCTTTTAGTTTATGTTTGATACGAGAAATAGGTTTTTTGTTGTTATTGTTAATAGTAAAATGTTCTTTAAAATGTTGAATACGTATAATAACTATCTTCATTACTGAATTAAAAAAAGAGTCCAAAGATGTTTTGTCAGCTTTTTCCCGTTTTATCCATTTCATACAGTAAGAATGAAGTGAGTCGTGGATGATATTACGACACTCATTCTAATTAATAATCGACGGGGAACGATATTTAGGTCCTTTACTGAGGAATGAAATATTGTTAATATAACGGAAGTATAAACAATTGTCAAACAAATGGAAATATAGGGTAGCTATAAAACAAGTTTCAACTCAGGATAACGAGTCAGAATATGACAGATGTGCTTCATTTATTCTTTTAATTGATAGCATTTGAATTTATATTTTTTATTGCCTTTGCTATTTTTTTAAATTTGCTGTGGAGTTCGTTTTTTCGTTAAACCTTTTCCCCTCATTATGAATTGTATAATATATAGAATTAATAAGTCATCTGGTAAGGTTTCCATATGAAAAAAATATATTAGAATTTCAACATTCTGAATATTCTGAATAAGATATTATACTTCATTTGTATGCCTTCCACCAATGAAACAAATTTCCATAATTTTAATATGGACTGTTACTAAAAAGCTATAAAATTCTCTATTATTGCAGATCCATTTTCGGTAAATAGGATGTAGCTTGACATTTGACATCAGTGTAGATACCGTGGTTCTAAATGACAGGTCTGTAGCTAGTTACAGATACCAGTGAACATAGAACAAAGATAAAAGTTTAGGAAAAATGTCTACTTGAGGAATAACCATGAGTCTATCAGAAGAGGAGTCAAACTTTCTAAGGTTTTACTTCCTGAACGTTAAGGTTGCATCAAAGGCTGCCAGAGTATATTTTGATTCGGTTCATCAACCAGCTGGACTTGCCAATGAACTTGCAAAAAATTCTGCAACTTTGAAAAAGCATCGATTTATATCAAAAATACAACTGAAGACGCTATATCCGAGTCCTGGTAAGTTGGTATATTGTTTGCTTATTTTCTATTGGTAAAAATAAAAACAGTTGTACTCTCAACTATTTATATGAATAGAAGGAGATTTGGGGTAAATATCAATGAGACAGCTCCTCAACAATAACATTTATATTAAAAGACATTAAGAAGACATCAATATGTGTCTATGTGTGAAGGTTCTTGAGACAAAGACAAACAAAGCACAAAAGTGGCAAGGATACATGGACACAGCGCCTTGAAATGCAATGCAATATTTTCCCCTGATCTTATGCAAACAAAGAATAATACATCAGTCAAAGGTAGAATAATAAAAATGATATGAAAAGGTAAACATTCGATGTAATGAATTGGATTATGGTTAGAATATAACTTGAAAGTTAATTTTAAGATATACAAATTTGATTCTATTAATTTGAGTACCAAAACAGATTGAACTTGGACTCTTTCAAAACCTTTAGTGATGCATTGACCTTTAAGATAAATCATGTACCGACAAAAGTTAGTTCTGTAAAGAGTTTGTTTGACAAAGTATTATATATTTGTAACACTATCGTTTGAATTGTTCATGAACTGACGGACGGACGGGTCAAACATATAATAACATAACTATATTAATTTAGAAAATGTGTTTACACAATATATATCATATATTTGTTACAGCTAGTAATGTTAGATCAGAAGACTTTGATACAACACTGATAGTGTGTCTTTTACGAATTATGACACCACGTGAAAGCACCCCTGTGAGGGGCTGGAATGAGTTACCACATCCAGGTGATACCAGTATAGAAGCAGACCTCGCCAGGATTAAATGGTACAGAAACAAGATGGTTCATCTTGGAGATGGGAGATTGTCCACTTCATATTTCAGTCGGTATTGGGGAGATTTAGAATGTGTAAGTATATATTGAACAGATCATAATAAGTCCCTTACCGGGGTAGTCAAAGGGGACTTTATGTTTGCACTTCGTCTGCCTGTCTGTCTATGTGTCCTTTCGTCAATTCGGCTAATCAGTTTTCACTCTTTTTTACGTGCTTGAAGATATTGATTTGATATTTTGTTTCATCAATACAAGTAACAAATCATGTCAGAATTTTTTTCAGGTATGATTATTTTGTGCAGAGTTATGACCCTTCGTTCTTATTCACTCAAATAATCAGTCTTCTTCTTTTTTTTCGTAATGCTGGAGTATAGTGATATAATAATTGGTATACAGTTTTATGATGACATGTTAAAGATAGCGTTTAAATTTTGTGCAGAGTAAAGGCCCTTGGTCCTTGACATTTGTCAAATAATAAATTTTCCTTTCTTTTTCCCTTCGTGCTTTAAGATTTTGACTGGATATGTGTTAAATAGTTTACACCATGAAAATCTGTCATGCATCAAGTTAGCATTTTGTTCCAGTAAAATGATTATTTAACCGATTGTAGACTATGTATTGCCATTCAATACTCTCAGAAAGCGTAAACATTTAATTTAGGAGTATATATATAGACAGTAAATAAAGTTGTTTAGTTGAGAAGACTTTATGAATCACTCTGTCTTGTCTGTATGTCTACATGTCTGCTTGTCTGTCGTAGGAAATTTGATGTTTTGTCACAATTGACACTAATATCTTGTATACGTAAATAGATACAATCATGAAAAAATCCACCAGTTTAAGAACCATATTGAGAAATTCATATTAGTTGTCTTCTATGCAATTTATAAATCAAAACTAGAATTGATTTATTATTTTTGTCGATTTCAAACTGACCTAAAATACTCCATATCAATTTATAGGCCATTGGACGTCTAAGTAGACAATCACTGTTGAGGGAAGCACAGTCTGTGCAACACATTGTCTTGGACAAATCACTTAAAGATATTTTGAACTCGCTTCACAACCTTCAGATGTCACAAGAACAGCTCACTAGTATAATCAATGATCTACAATCAACAATTCACAATCAAACAACTATAAGGGAAAAGCATGAAATTGAAATTCAGCAACTTGACGAATCTAATCAGAGAATTGAAGTTGATGTTCATAAACTTGCAACTGAGTTTTCTGAAACTAAGAGATCAATAGAGATTGGTACACAGAAGATTGAAGCTTGTAGGAAAGAAATAGAAATTATTCAAGAAAAGGCTATGGACGTACAAGAACAGGTGGATGTTTTAACACAGCAGTTATTAAGAATAGAATGCACAAATGACATAAAGTTTAAGGCAGTTGATAAACGGTTAACAAAATTTGATGGACAGTTAGCTAAACAAGATGCACAGTTGAAAAAGCAAGATAAACACATCGCAAAGCAAGACGAGCAAATGGCAAAGCAGGATGAACACATAACAAAGCAAGATGAACAGATAGAAAATCAAGGTGAACAGATGACCAAACAAGATGAGATCATGGCAACATGTCTACAAAACATCAATGATATCAGGAAAACACAACCCTGTACTGATAATTCATCAGGTAATATAAGATTGGGGAAGTGATTAAGTTGTTTTATGCTCTCATTTTTTATTACTCTTTTTTTACAAAAAAAACCCAAAGGAACATAAACAATCTGTTTAAATATTGAGAATTCCGAATTTCTAGTCACCATGGTCTAGAGAATCAGAATAGAAAAGCAAAAACAATTTTGTGTTTCTTACACTGATTTCACAAATAAACATAATTAATTAAGTGTTTCAGGATAACATTATCTCTTATGTTCACATAGGCATTGAGAAGCAAATATTCTGAAAGGTTTTTTTTATACCTTTAAAACAATAACACAATGACGTGATGTACTTGTACAGAGCCACATCAAATGGATATCAATTAAAACAAACTGAACAGTAAAAATATTATTTATAAAGACAAATTAAAGAATATTGTGACAAGTTATTAAGATGAAAAACAGCAACAATATCCAAACACTATACATCAAGACCATCATGTACTATTTGTGAAGTAGGACTAGACATTTTTACAACAAGGTCTTGGTACCCTCCGATGAACTTTTATTTTTTTAGAAAAAGGACGATACGCTTTTTGACAAACCACTGGAACATTAACTTTCTACTCAGACACTGGTGAAGTTTTATGTCGGAGTTTGAGAAGTAGCTGAAAAATCTTAAGTTGGGAAACATGTATCCCATATGCAGGTGGGGTTGGTATATTGCAATTGAGGTTGGGGGATTTTTAATTTATAGTCGTCTAAGCAAGAAACAGCTAGGTTATATAAATCAGTACAAGATGGTTATTATAAAATAACTAATCGGAAAATTTAAATTGAGAAAAATATCCAACGAGTGACCAAACAACACATAAGTTCACGACTGCGCGAAACTCATGAGTTTATTATCAGTGTTGTTCGGTCACGAACTGAATATATTTCGATATTTGAATTATTTGACTAGTTATTTTTTTCATAAAATACACAAATGCCTTTTTTTGTGAAACAGAAGTAGAAAAAGTAAGAAACTATTTCTTTTTTCTACGCATCACAATTTGTTTTGATCCGACGTTATCGACAACGTTTAATTCACCTGTGAAATAATCGGTTTTTATTTTAATGGGAAATCAATGTTATTTATTACAACCAATGTAATAAAAACAATGGTCATATTGTGTGAAGGATTATTAGTTACATAGTGTGCGCTAGTGACCTAACACGGTATATAAGGGGTCAGTAAATTCGAAATGGGTTGAAAGCGAAGCTCGAATCCCCATATGGAATTTACTGACCCCATATATACCGTACTACGTCACTAGCACAATATGTAACGAATTTATCTTATCGACTATCTTAACGTGTAAAATTAGACTTGTGATTTATCAAAATGAGCAAGACAGTCTTTAATACTGTTAGCATTAAAAAACTACTTCCATTGATCCCACAAGAACGGCCAACGATAACAACTTATTATGTTTAAATGTGTTTAATGAATTTATTTCAATCTTAATCATCAATTTCTTCGTCTGTTGAAACCTTTAAGATTTTCTCAGTTCCGTTTTGTTTTTATAAAGGGACGTAACACCACTACTAACCGTGTATGAAATAAGTCCCGCCTTTCTACTCCCCAATATGGAATATAAAGGGATGTAACTCCACTACTAACCGTGTATGAAATAAGCCTCGCCTCCCTATAAACCTAATATCAAATATACACGGTCTTCACGCGGACGCTTTTAACCAATCATATTCCTAGAAATGTATAGGAGGTAATATAAAAATACTTCCTCATTTGTGTCCTGTACACAATGTATCTCTTAAACAATTATTTTGCTACGTCGAAAAAAGGAAAATCCTGTTCTCTGTACTGTTCACATTGTATTGTTCGAAAGTGTTATCATATTGTATCAGGAAAACCATGCTTGCTATTTATAAATAAAAATTTATTTATATTTGAAACGTTTTATTGGTTTGTATATCTCATTTTATTTGTCAGATTCTGATGCCATAGATACATGTTATTTTAAATTTATTAAATTTATTAAACTATCAAGTAAAAACGTATCTAATCATTAAACTTTTGATTTTTTTTCAGAAGGACGAAAACGTAAAAGACTTGAGGGTAAATATTTATTTCAAAAACTATCAAATATTATGATTGGAATTCCTTTTTAATTACCAAGAAATAAATCAATCCGGAGAGGTTGAAATCATGATGTTTCCTAATCAAACAAAGATTGCCTGGAACCACATTGCATATACTTTAGTTTGCTTGCTGCAAACAAACATAATTTCTAGCGTCGTACTACATGTTACATCTATGGAACAAGCATAACTCGAAGGAATTTTTATTTGATTTAATTTGATTTATAAAATTTAAAGAAGCAGGAAGTTTGTTTTAGTGAATGGAGCATGTTCAGTGTTTGAGATAAGCTTCATATAATGTAAAAGTTTGCGGCGACGTTCAAGAAAAGTTAGATTTTTTTGGCCTGAAGTTAAGTCTGTTTACAAAGTTCTTGAATTTACCGAAAGCTGGAAGCTTGCAGCAAGCTTAACATTTGTTTGGCGAAAGGTTGTTGCTAGGGCGAACACTTGTGAATAACTTCCAGCGAACTGCAAAGATTGCCGCAAACTTGCGGCATTCTTACATAAGGAAATCGATCTGAGGAGTTTTGAAGGGCAATATCCGAGATAATTAGTATATGTTTTTATCTTACCTCCTATACATTTCTAGGAATGTGATTGGTTAAAAGCGACCTCCTGAAAACCGTGTATATTTGATATTAGGTTAGTAGGGAGGCGGGGCTTATTTCATACACGGTTAGTAGTGGAGTTACGTGCCTTTATATTCCATATAAGGTAGTAGGGAGGCGGGGCTTATTTCATACACGGTTAGTAGTGGTGTTACGTCCCTTTAGATAAACAAAACAGTACTGAGAAAAAATCTTAAAGGTTTCAATAGACGAAGAAATTGATGATTAAGATTGAAATAAATTCATAAAACACATTTAAATCTAACAACTTGTCATTGTTGACATCTGTTTTTGTAGGATCAATGGAGTTATTTCTTAATCGTGTTAATGCTAACTGTATTGAAGACTTAGATCAGTGGTCTAAATTTTACACGTTAAGATAGTTGGTAAGATAAATTCGTTACATAGTATGCTAGTGACGTAATACGGTATATATGGTGTCAGTATATTCCATATGGGGATTCGAGCTTCGCTTTCACCCCATATGGAATATACTGACCACATACAATCGTATTAGGTCACTAGCACACTATGTAACTAATAGTATCAAACCTTTCATTTATGCATCGGAGTTTTTATTCGCATCAAATATTAAAGACCACTTTCTAAAAGATATATTTGTTAATTCTGATCCAATTAATGTAGTTTTTTCCATTGCGATTTTTTTATATGTTATGATTCTTAAAAATTCTGCAGATCACATATTCAAAATCGTAATTTGTTAAATCATGTTAATGATAATGGCGTGTTGCTTTAGTCTGAAATGTGACCTTTATTTATATATATATTGTTTGTTTAACTTATGTTTAAAACATCCAGACTTATTAAGTTTATCTCTGTACTGAGCGTTCCTGATTTATTTGAACTGTATTCTTTCACGTAATGTTATAATTCAAGCGGTGTTTTTCACATTGTCATATAAGCTAGGAGTTTGGATAACAATACAACCAGGTTCAACTCGCATTGTTTTTCTTAATATATCCTGTACCATCTCAGGAATATGGTAGTTGTTATCAAATTGTTCGTTTCTATGTAGGTTGGCGTTTGTTTTTATAGCAGTTCAGTGTTACTGGGTTTTGTTTTTTTGTTTTTTCCCTCTTAAACCTGATATATTTCTTCAGTTTTGGTTTGTGACCCGCAATTGTTTCAGTTAAACCGATTTATGACTATTGAACAGCGGTTTACTACTACTACCTTTTTTTTGTATAATATTTACCTAACATACATTGTCCTCATTGATAAATTTAGTAAATAAACATATGATCTGTTCTTTTCAGATGACACTAAAGCACTTATTGAGGGAGATTTAAGAGAGGGTACATTTGTGTCTACTAAAGCATCGACAGATTGCATATCACTGCTAAACCAAAATGGAGTCTTGTTGATTACTGGCTGTGCAGGTACAGGAAAAAGTCGGATAGCTCGCCATGTTTTATATATGTATAATACTGGAGGTACATCATATAGATGTATCAAACTGAATACATTGGATGAGTGGGAAGATATGGTCAGTAGAGAAGATAATGTGGTGGTTTTACTGGACGATATTTTTGGTGAAACAAATTGTGTTTATAATAGAGAAAAAGATATACCAATTCTAGACAAGGTTCATGCATATGTATGGAAAGGAAACATTAAAATTATTATAACAATTAGAGATACAGTCAAACGTCGTTGTCAGGAGGTTTTTGATAGTCATAGGTTATTTCAGTTTGGATGTATTGATTTAAGTTCAAAAAAATATAATCTTAGCTGGGAAGAGAAATTCACTGTTCTCGAAAAATACATGAACATTGTTCGTCAATCGCACTTTGTAGGGAATGAAGGATTTGTCAACAGTAATGATGTTACAATGTTAAAGACGGATACGATCTGGAAAATAACTAATGGAAGTCCCGTCAAAGGGTTTCCATTAGCTGTATATCAATTTGTAAATAACGCCAAATATTTTAAGCTTGGAAGCAAATTTTTTGACAGGCCAACAGATGCTATGCTAGAAGATTTGAATGAAATAAGACGCAAGGGGAACGATACTAGGAAATATAAGATGCAGTATGCCGTTATGGTCTATACAGCAATAAATGAAAACTTGATTAACCCTCAAGATAGATCAATAGTTAGAGAAGTTAAAAAACTAGTTGAGGCAATATATGGAGAATCTTTAAAAATAAACAAATGTCACATATCAGATGCAGTTGATGATCTAAAAGGAAGTTATTTAGTAAACACGCCGCCCTATGAAAAGTCATACAGATTCCACCATCAAACCCTATTGGAGAGTGTCATCTTATCTTTTGCCCAGATTGATGACGAACATATAAAAGATATCGTACCTGTACTTAACTGGTCATTTATTCAGAAAATGGTAAAACCAGATACCTACAAAGAAAGAGAAGGGGAAGTTGTTTTGAAAATTCCCACTACCAGTTATGAAATATTGGCATTTAAATTAGTGGATATATATAAAGCAGCTTTCAGTGATCAAATAGATATTTCACAAGATACTGTTCTAGATGGAATAATAAACACAGAAATATTCCAACAAGAATTTGATCTCATATTTCGTTATTTATTAAAAGCTGTGGAAGAGGAAGACAATAAATATGAAGATAACAAATATCTATATGAATGTATATCGAGTGAAATCAGTACTATTGAAAGTGTTGAACATATGAAGAGCACACCAGTTTTTCTCTGTAACCTACTTATGTCAGTAGCAAAGACGGAAGGGCAGTTTGAGAAATATTACTCTATATTGCAAATGTTAAACCAAATATTCAAAAAGAGCAATGACTTTCGCACTATTGACTACATAAAAGGAACTTTTGTTACATCTTTATATGAAATATGCTCAACTAAAGATGTCAGATGTGTTAAAGCCACTTTGAATGTTTTGAAAGAAAACAAAATACCTGTGTTTCTAGATCAAGCTATCAGTCTTAAAGTTATAAATTACCAATCGCATTTTCTTTGTTCAAATTATACTAATTGTGCTTTTCTGACGTTTTGCATATGGAAGTCATACGAAGTACTTAATGTACCTGTATTGGAGTATTTACTGGCCTTGTACAATGAGACTCGATTCGATTTAAATTTATTTTTTAAATTCATTTATGGGACGGATTTAATGGAAACATGTTCATTTCTGTCTCATAAGCCGCTGAAATGGATGATTGAAAGATTTGAAGACCAGAAATTAGTGAAACTTGACAATATATTAAGAATGGCTTGCCAGTACCATTTGTTTGATACAGTTGAGTATCTTGCATCGAGATGTAAGGCATTTGATGCCGTTTCATGCTTGAAGATATTTTTGCATTATTCTGATGACAATGATGCTGTAGAACAAAATGATTATTTTGATTTTGATTCAAACCTGTTTTTCTTTCTTTTTTCAAAAATTGACAAAGCCCATCCAGAAATTCATTCCATTGTTATTTCAGTTTTACAGAAACCTGATGTCCCAGATTATGTCTGTGAAACACTACTTCCGGTTTGTACTAATAATGGAGAGCTGTTAAACATCGCTTGCGCAGAAGGGCTTTTCTATATCACAAAACTTATATTGGAAAAAAGTCAAAATGTTAGCATTCAGTCAGCTCTTATTTCAGCATGTATGAACAAACATGACTTTGCTTTAAGAAATGATGTTGGAAAGTTGGAAATAGTGAAATACATTATTGACAAATATGGGTGTGAACAGTTTGATTTAAAAGCTGTATGTGAACAGGCATATCATTGCAGAAAGTTCAACATAATAGAATGGTTTGTTCAGAATATTGATATAAATCTTTTGGATGAGAATTGTATTATAAATTTAGCACTAGAAAGCGAAGAATCAGATTTGGTAGAATGCATTATGTTGCAAAATATTGAAATAGCTAGTTTAGACAAAACAAAAGTTTTTAAATCATTAACTGAACATTGTACTGCCAGAAATTCTTCTAAAATACTAGAAATAGTAAGTAGTGTCTGGGATAGTACAGAGAATAAGACCGACATTAATATGGATGAAATAATAGAAACCGCATATCAAGGGAAATGTCTGGAGTTATTGATATGGATTCATACAAACTGTTATCCACACGTAGCTATTGATGCTGAAAAATTATTTATAACAGCATGTGTAAGTGAGAGGATTGACATAGCTGAATGGGTACTTGAAACTTTTGAACAAATACCATTGAACATCAATGCAGAGAAATTATTGATGTTACCAAATTTTACCAGTTGCCCAATGTACAATCACTTTATTAAATTTGAAACGATAGATAGGATACACTGGGTGCTTGAAACATTTGAAATACAACCTTTTCACCTAAAAGAATTTGTGATAAAATTGATAAGTATTAACCATTTTGTTCAGTGGAATACTAAAGATGCGTTCTTTGATTTGATTATTTCTTTAATTGAAAAATATGGTTCTCTCTTTAGTTCGGAGGATATGGAAGAAATAATGAATGAAGCTCTTGAAAAAAAATATTTTAATATTGTGAATTGGTTTCTTGAATATAAGACCTCTTGCACATTTGATAAACAAAATATTCTGAACAAAGCCTGTGGTTTTCATGATGCGCTTGCAACAATTATGATACTTACTAAAAGTTGCCATATTTTAGACATCAATCAAGCTTTCATTCAAGCTTGCATTCATGATAAATCACATAATTGTCAGAGTCTATTTGAACAAATGGGTCGCGATTCATTAGACACAGGTACAATTGTGAGTTTAGTACGTGATGAGAATGTTACTGATACTATCATGACATGGATTTTGAATAATCTTGCGCATGATCCAATTATAGTAAATGAAATTTTCATTTCTTCCTGCCAAAAAGGGAAATTTTATTTTGTGAAATATATATTTCAAAAATATGCCAGCGAACAACTTGACATTGAATCAGCTTTCGTTGATGCGTGTTTGAATCCATACAATTATGAACGGGATCAGACCGAAAACCTCTGTGTTATAGATTTTCTATTTAAAAAATTACCAGATCAATTACCTAGTATATCGATTGTTCTAAATGGATTATTGGAGAATGAGGATCTTGATGTATTACTTTACTTTCTAAAGAAAGGATATCGCAGGAAGTTCAAAATAGACATGAAATATTTTCTTAATGAAGTTTGTAGATATGGACATTTTAAACTAGTACACTGGATTTTAGAAAATGTTGACCATACAGAACTGGATAAAAAATCTGCATTTTATAACGCATGTACTACTAAGGATGTTTTTTGGTATTCGGTATTGAAATTACAATGTGTGTTTTTATTGAAGCACTATATACAGGATATATACGTGATTGAGGTGGATACAGTATTAAAATGCATAAATGAAACACCATCAGACTTCCCTCATCAATTTGTCGATGACTTAAATAACTGGCTGCTGTACATAAAACGTTTGAGAGGGAACGATATTTGAATCTAGAATGCTGTTTTGAATTTATATGAAGATAATATCCAAAAAAAGTCAGAAAAGTGTCCTTGTAAATGTTTTCTTGTTAGTGAATCCATTTGGCATTGAGTAATGTAAATGTTGCTGAAAAGACAAACAAAATATGATAGCAGTAGTTAACATCTCTTTTTGAAAGGAAACAAGATGTCGGCGCAATTTACATTCAATTTCTTTGTCTGTGGCCTAATCGGGAAAATCCGTTGGGTTAGAGGTAAAATAAATCTGCAAACTCCCTAGATTTGCAGAAATAACATAAACCACCAGACCCGTTTAATTGCATAAATACAAGATTCATTACTATGGTAAAAAATGTTATTCAAGGGAAAATATATCACTTTCCTGTTTTTGGGTCGAAGTGCAGATTAAAATGAATAATCTTTTCTATATATGCAATCGTTTGAGACTTTTATTTTTCATTACATTTGTTTGAATAGTATTTTGAAAATGTTTTGATTCGTGTATTTAGAACTAATATGTGTTTTGTGCTACACATTTGATTTATGAATTTCAAAGTAGCATTCGGCACAAACATTTAGAAATCGAGATTGGAATAAACTGGTATTAAGACAGACCAAAAATGAGAAATTCTATCAATGAATGATCATAACTATGTATTTCATATTTATTTTAACTTCAAAAACAATTCTTCACTCATTTCATATATGTTTTAATAAAATATATATTACTCTATCTATGTGTATGCATATTTCATCTATATATATATGTCAATTCCTAATATATGTATCAATAAACTGCAGTCAAATTTTTATGTGCTTATCCAATTCTTGCCATTTGAATATTAATCATAAATATCTATATAATTGGTTGCTGCGTGTAAATGGGAGAACACTACCCTTATATTCAATCAGGTGGGGCTTCTTTTTATCCAGCTCTGAACACAATATCAAAGATTATTAGATACTGATTAAAGGAAAATAATCCTTATATATTTATTGATTGTCTCCAATATGAACTCTTTCTTACTTGTGCATGTAATAATTATTCAGTGTGTTATTGTGTTGTTTATTATTATTTCATTGTTATAACAACAATTATTGTAATCATTGTACGCCACCGAGTAATCTATTCTATTATATTCTATACCATGTACATGTATACGAATGACTCAATTTTTGTATGCAAGGAAATAAATCAAATCTGAAACCTTTTTTTTATAATCATTTTAAGTTCATTTTGCTGGAAAGAAAAGTATCTTCTTCCATCTCGTTGCATCCGTTGTTCGTAAATCTTTTTTTTTAAATCCTCCCTGAAACTGCTCAATGGATTTTAACCAAATTTTGTCTGCTTCATCCATAAGACGGTTTTTGATTTTTGACCACGTTTTATCAATATCGTCCTCTTCCCCTGAACATGCTGAATGTTACAAATAGTATACAGACGTATTGCCGGATTTGTTTTTACATTAGTAATGTTAGCACGACGCCTGCCACATGTTGAGCAGGTTCGACAGACCCTTCTGGAATACCTGAGATAAACCCTTGTTTAATTTTTGATGTGGTTTGTTTTGCTCCGTCTTTTTTTTCTGTGTTATGTTTTTTATACACTTTTATTTGTATTCTTATCATTTTCTCTGCTTTTGCAATGGATTTGTCAGTTTATTTTCAGAATTATCTATACCTTAGAGATATTGTTTGTGTTTGCGTAAAGCTTTATTTGATGAGTTAGAAAGTCCCTTGTGTATCTTTCGTCTCTCTTAATCAACCGACATGGTCGCAGTGTCTAAACATTAAACATAATAATTGCTGTTTTACCTAATCGAAAAATCTCTGAGAATTTAAAAATGGTCAGCACAACAAATAACATCCACCCTGACATTTGGAGAAAATCGGACGAGTCTTTTTGAGTTATATTAATCCCTCAAGTATCCAGTGTTTTCTTTATTTTTTGCCGTAATTGGTTGTTATCGTAAAAAATTAAATGTTGAAAGTGTAAATTGCGAAAATATTAGTACGACAAGATATAAGGTTATCATTGTGAAAGTTCATTTAAAGACATGTAGTCCTTACAGTATGCTATATTGCCTTTAACTGCGTCCTACTACAGTTACTCAGAGCGAGAGGGGGCATTGTTGACTTTTGTGATTTATAAATACGTCTATAGTTTACAATAACGGATATTGCCTTCATTACACTGCGCTTCAGTTACGTAACGCGAGGGCTCCATTACTGATTACTGACCAAATATTTTTCAAGAAAAACATCTATACCTCACAGTGAGAGTCATTGAGTTTGATTGCATCTTGCTACAGCTCCTGACCTTGAAAGATTAATGGTGGAATATTTCTTTTTAAATCTCTACTGAGATATTGAATTTGATTAAGTCTTGCTACATTTACAGTATTTTTGACATATACATGTATCTCTTCAATGGTTTCGGTACTTATAGATCTTCGGATTTCAAATGTTTGGCTTTGAGCGTTCCTGATGAAAGTTAATCTAGAAAAGCGCTTCGGACGCAAGAAATTAATAACGTGTTGTTTTCAATATTTTACAGTTTGTGAGTGGTAAATGATTGACACATTTTATTTTAAAAAGGTCTATAACTTACATTGATATAAATTGCCTGTAATTTCGTGATGCTACTTTTGAGAAGCCCATGGTTGAGTATTTCTCTGCAGGAAGATATTATTTTGTTTGTATCTTCGCTTCATTGTCTTAGATCCATGATGGACCATTATAATGTTAGAAAAGTCACATTTAAAGGGAACAAACTGCATTTGATTAGACTCTCTACAGATACCAATTTGGAGGGGGTGATGTTGATCTTTTTATTTAAGAAAGTGTCTTTATCTTCAGTACAAGATATAGCCTTTGATTGTTCCTGGCTTTAGTTACTTTTTTTATTGCCTTCATTGCGTCGCGCTGTTGTTACTGATTGTGGTAATCATTTTTACTTCCGAAAACCTCTATATCTAACAGTTTGACATATAAACCTTGATTGCATCTTCACTTTTGTTACTCATTTTGAGGGGTCACAGTGGACCAGGTATAAACACCATGTAGATCAATTGATCAATTATTTATATGTTCATGTCATACTGAACACAGTGACGGATCCAAAACTTTTTGTAAAAAGGGGGGCTCCGGTCACGCTTTAGTGATTTTCTATGTATACAACCAAATTTTTCCAAGCAAAAGGGGACCCGGGCCCCGCCAGATCCCCCCCCCCCTTTGATCCGTATTTAGAACATTGTCTATTTAGTTCGCTTTGCATAATTTAGGTTGTAGGTTGTATTGCTCTATAAACTAATTTACGTTATTATTAATTTCAAATAAGAATATTGTATTGTTACAACTGTGCAAAAGAATATCAGATTATTACATGGCATTTTTCATATCGCATGTATTATCAGCCCTAGGTTCAATATCAGCCCAAGAGCCGCATGGCTCGAGCGCTTATATAGACCGAGGACTGATAATACATGCGATATGAAAAATGACATGTTATGATCTTTTTATCATATGCCTCCTCAATGGAGAAAAATCACAGATTCATATATTGATCATTTTACGTGGTTCCCAAATAGAAGTTCAAAGAGTGAAAAGTTCACGGACGTCGGACTCCAAATTTAGTACATTCGATATGAAATCTTTCTATCAGATGCCTCAACAGAAAAAAAAACATTTTAATATGGACGAAACGACAAAAGAAATTATTCCAAAATATACATAATGAACACTGTTTGAAAAAGTGAACTTTTTAACGTAACTTTCTTAATTATGTTTGAAACTTTTAAAAAACGCATTTATTTAATAATTTGATTTTTTTTAATTTTTTTTTTTTTTAATTATTTTACAAAATATACTTTCCAGCCATGCGGCTCTTGGGCTGATATTGAACCTCGGGCTGATAATACATGCGATATGAAAAATGCCATGTAATAATCTGATATTATCATACAGTAAAAATCATATGTTATTTAGTCTAAGTATATGATAATGAAGAATATCACCTCCTTCAATATTCAATTCAAAAATACAACACTCAATATAGTTGTACTGTTGTAATTGTGTAATTGATTGTGTCTTTGTTAAAAATTGCCCAGCCTTGCACTTTGTATATTCGTATGTCTTTTGTATACATGTCTTATTGACAACCAAATATTTGGATTTTAAAACGCAACGAATTGATTTGATTTTTTTAAATTGATTTGTATTGTCCTTATGATAAAACTATTTAAACGCTCAATGGAGTGCATCATTACGTATAAGCTGATAATTTAAATTTGTTATTGAGGGTCTGAATGGAGTTCAAAGAATAGTAGCTCAATGGTCTATACTGCTGAAAAATTTCTTAAAAATAAAGAAAAGAGACAAATGAAATAAAAAATCCCGACAAAAAAGCAAACATGGAACAATAGAAAACAAAATAACCTGAAAAAAATTAAAAAATAAGATAAAGAAATGGAGAATCCCGATCAAGACCCTCACTAATATAGTGAATGTTAAACGGTAATAACGGAGGTAATAACCTTAACTGAACATATGCAAAAAACGAAAGTAGAGATTACCGAAGCAACTGCATTGAACATAAACAGGTATAAACATTTAAGAGGCATACCAAAGTAAAAGAGGAAAGGCAAACTATTGTGTTTTAAAAAAACGAGTTATTTCGTACTGTTTTAAAGGTAAATAACACATTTATTTGAACACCAGGCATCATAAAATAAACGTGTGGAAAATGTCCTGCATATAAAAGGACAGCCCATTGAAGTCAGGGTTAGTGTTAATTAAACTACACTCCTTTTAAGAGTAGGCTAGTCCGACAGATAACCAATCTATCTGTCTGAAGAACTAGGTTACTGAGGAAGGTAGTATATATTTACTTAAAAGTGATTCCCGGCTCAGCTAACAAGCAAGCTTACTAAATATACTACCTTAACACTAAATGCAATCTGCTTTAATGAACAACAATGAATAAACATGTAGTTATGTTTCCTGACTTCCTGTCTAGTGACGACATTGTATTTTTAACTTACCATACCATATATATTAGTTTCGAAGTTTGTTTAAGTAATTAAATTAATTTAAGCCTAATTTCGTCTATTCTTTATTTTATGCCTTTTATTCTGTATTATGTACGCCTAAACCAGACTGTCATATATATATACCCTCCTCTTATCTGCGGAAAATTCAAAACGGAGAGTCAGTAATCAAATGTCAAAATCAAACGTTGTAAACAATAAACGAGTGGATGATAATTGTCATATTCCTGATATGGTACATGCATATTATTATGTAGAAAATATTGGATTGAACCTAATTTGAAAGGTAACCAATTAAAAAAAACTCTAACATGTCACATCACATTCTGCAACATTAGTTTGCTTTTTGGTAACAGGTAAACTTTTGAGGTTTAAATTATCATTTTTTTAGCTCTTTTTTTTAGTAAATTTTGAATTTTTGAATTGTATTTACATACAGTATGTCCCGAGATCAGGGTGGGTTGGATTTCTAAGTTAGAACTTAAATTATGTTTTGCATTTAAGACATTTAAGTAATATATTGTGTTTATTTTGTAGAACTAGCAAAGATGAATGGCAACATTATATAGCAAAACTGTTTTGTAAAATGCATTCTACAAAAAAGGACAGCTTATTCTTTATATCCTATAGTCGAGGTCGAGTTATAACCCTTTAAAAATAACAAAAATACAGACCTCAAAGGTAAATTCAAAATGAAAAGTAAAAAGCAAACATACACACTAGGTAAAGATGGCAAAAATTAGGTAACATTAGTCAAAAATGAACAAGCATACACATATGACCTCAGCAGAATATCACGATGTTGGGATGTATAAATACAGAACTATACGCCAAAAGTAATCAATATAAATAAACTAAAGACCTTGCAATGTTTGTACCGATTTTAGCGGGTTTGCAGAAATCATATAAGATAGGGCAACTATATATATAGTTTTTGTTAATGATGACCTATGTGTAGACCTTCTTCAAATAATATTTTATCAAAATATACAATTTCGTTAATCATGACTTTTGTGTACACCTTATTTTAATTGTTTTTTTTTATCAAAAAAATGTCTAAACATAGGTCAACATGATAGAAATTGTCCACCAATTCCTTTTTTTCTTTTTTCCCCCTCATCATCCAGTTTTTCTCAAAAGTAACCTGACAGAGAGAGAAATTTAAAAAGTAAAAGAAATTGTCTACAAATTAACAGCATTGCCAAGTTCTCAGATTCCTAAGGTGTCCATTGCCTTATTATGACAATCCGTTACACTATGTCAATAGCATGTTTACAGTGTTTGCCTTATCAGGTCCGATATTCGTCATTTTTCAATTGATTTTATATGATATAATTGGAGTAATCACTCTAAGTATGAGTTTAATAATGTATTCTATAGAATCAGGAATATGACAGTTAATTCCATTTGTTTGGTATGTTTAATATTTTGATTTTGCCATTGACTACGGACTTTCTGTTCTGATATTTCGTCGGATTCCGTTATTTCATTTTTCACTTTGTAAGGACTAAATTTTATGTTATATTGTAAGTTCAGCATCGCGTTTAATCTTGAAAAATATATAACAAAAACATGTGTAGGCTTTTCACGGATTTATCAAATTTTGAATGCTCCTCATATGAAATGAAATCAAATATGTGACCTAAAATTTTAATTGTAGTTATTTTTATTGCAGATCTTTAGGCGGTAGACAGGATGTAACTTGATATTTGACATCGGTGTGGCTAAAGTGCGTTTAGAGGACAGCTGTGTAGCCAGTTATTTTAGTATAAAGAGAACAAAGATACAAAATTAAGGCAATACCACTACTTGAGGAATCAACATGAGTCTATCAGAAGAAGAGTCATTCTTCCTAAGATTTTACTACCTGAATTTGAATGTTGCTACAAAGGCTGTCAGAGTATATTTCAATTCGGTCCATCCACCAGCTGGACTTGCCAATGAACTTGCAAATAGCTCTGCATCTTTGAAAGGACTTCGGTTCATAACAACACCTCAAATGCAGACATTATATCCAAGTCCTGGTAAGTTGACATTTCGTTGGTTATCTTTGGTGATAACCCACCAAGAAAAATATGTTGGGGGTAACCTATAGTCGTCAAAAATACCATTATATTTGGTAAAATTCTGTTAGAAAGACAAACAAAGTACACGTACATTGGCAGTTATGTGTGGACTTACGGTAATACATGAAATATTTGCGACTGGATGATAGGCAAACAAAGACTAGTACATCAGCCAAAGTTTGAATTACACAAATAATGGCCTGATCTATACGGATTTTTGTAAAAGGTTTTGATAAACTAATATAGTAAACCTGGCATATATCACTGAATAATTCTAAGAAGAGCATAGAAAAATACAAGACCGGTTCATGGTTACAAAATTACACATACACATATACAAGAACATTTAGTTTACCACATATACTGTATATTAAGGGAGTTCTCCTCTCATTTTCAAAATAATCAACTTTCAAAGACTAGTTTATATTGATAGGGGATCATTGAAGGAATCAAAAGAGCAAAATTATATACATATATAGGTCAATGTGCTTGTTATTGCGATATTAGCCATTGAAAATTTGACGGGAAAGTATTCTTTCTTGACTTTTCTTAGCTTTATTATTGACAAGTTTAAGTTCTCAAAAACTATAAAAAAAATAATTAAAAATTTATAAAACATTTACAGCTGGATAATCATCATACATGTAAAAGATTTCTAAAAAAAAAATAGGTGTCAATGGCGAAATTTTTTAAAGGCATTAAAATGAATAAAACCAGAGAATTCCGAAAATCTGACAAAAATTCCAAAACATGAAAAGCGAACTTCCTTAACATTAAACATATCTAATAATATGTTACAGCAAGTAATGTTAGATCAGACGACTTTGATACAACACTAATAGTTTGCCTTTTACGAAACCTGGCACCACGTGAGAATGCCCCTATAACAGGTTGGGATAACTTACCACATCCAGGTGATACCAGTACAGAAGCAGACCTTGCCAGAGTTAAGTGGTACAGGAACATGTTAGCTCATCACGACGATGGAAAATTAACTCAGACAGATTTCAGTATAGGCTGGGGAGAACTAGAATGTGTAAGTATTAAAGTCTTGATAAATAATAGCTACATAGACGGCAAACAAAGTTAATTTGACGGGAAGTGGCATACGAATCAACCGTTCTTGGCTGGCTGTCCACCTGTTAATGAGACTTGTACATTACATACAAATGCAATAATTAATGACTAATATTGTAGAAGTGTATACAGTGTACAATATATTTTTGATTTAGAATCAATTTGTGTTTTAATTCCCCGAGAGTATCATCAGCCCAGTAGTCAGTATTTCTGTGCTGACATGAATTATCATTGATATGGTCATATTTATAAATTAACTGTTTACAAAACTTTAGAATTTTTGAAATACTAGGGCTTTTCTACTTCAGGAATAGATAACCTTAGCTTTTTTAGGAATTTTTGTCCTCAGTGCACTTCCACTTCGTACTTTATTTGGCCTTTTTAATTTTTTGGAATTCGAGCGTCACTGATGAGTCTTTTGTAGACGAAACGCGCGTCCGGCGTATTTACCCCCAAAAAATGCCCATATATGGCAAAAATTTATTATTGCTATTGTTGAACAATAAACAAAACTTCGAGATTAATTATTGCAATTTTAGAAAGCTTTACTCAACAATAATACGTAAACTCTGCGTAAAAACCTTTAGGAATCGTAAGTGACCTCATTAAACTTTCGTCATATCTATCCACAAACATGCCAAATTCTACCAAAAATATGAAGAATCAACAGTATTCGTTTTTATGGAATTTACTAGAACTACATTTCAGGTTTAGATTTAAACATCAATAACTTTCGAATGGTTTATTGACTTGTTAACGTACTTTTACTATGTTATAATAATTTAGTATTCTTATTTATAGACCATTGGACGTCTTGGCGGACCATCACTTTTGAGGGAAGCACAATCTGCACGACACATTGTCTTGGACAAATCACTAATAAATATTTTAAACTCGCTTCACAACCTTCAGATGTCACAAGTGGAGCACACTAGCATGTTAAATAATCTCCAATCAGCAATTAACATCCAAACGACTATACATGTAGAGCAGGATATTAAGAATCAACAGCTTAACGATTCTCTTCAGCAAGGGGAAGTAAATGCACAACGAATTGCAACTGAAATTTCTGATATTCACAGAACAAAAGAGGTTTGTATAGAAAAGATTGAAGAATGTAGGAAAGAAATAGAAACAATTCAAAAAAAGGTTACGAAAAATGAGAAACTCTTGGATAATTTTACACTGAAGTTATCAAGAATAGAATGTAAATATGACATCAAGTTTAATGAAATTGATGTACGGTTGAGAGAACAGGATGGACAGTTGGCTGAACAAGGTGCACATATGACAAAGCTAGATGAACAGGTGACAAAGCAGGATGAACAGATGGTAAAGCAACGTGAAACAATTGCCGGGCAAGGTGAAATGATGGCAACATGTTTGAAAGACATTGATGATATAAAGATAACACAATCTGTTACTGATCATTCATCAGGTAAGACTCTTTTCTCGAACAACTATATTGGACAGAACGATCGTCGCGTTGTGTCATTGATAAACATTTTAATCTCGACGATGTAGACATCATACTGTTGGGAGTAGTAATAATGATTGATCATAGATGCACATTCTCCACTGTAGTGTTAAAAAAGTTGCCATGCTGTGGCAATGATAATAACATTTTGCTCTATATTATGTACCCATGATATAGTTTGTAAACTACTATTACTACTATAACTTCTATATGTGTCAAGGGTAAACAAATTCTGTCCCTAGGGCTAAAAAAGTATATATTGGTTACAGCAATTATGATGATGTGTCAAGGATAAACACTACTTGCTCTTGGAGCTGGAAGGAATAAAATGTGAGGAACAATTTCATACTAAATAATAAATAAACATATCCTGCTCTCTGTTGTGTTCCAATGAATCTGTAAATAAAATACCATTTCTTGTATATCAAGCTTGTATAAACACACCCCTTTAAATAAACAGTAACCTTCTATTATTACCAACAGTTGCCTTCCTTCTTCAAAGATAAACACATCATGTTGTACGATACGTACACAATCTTAACATAAATATATATCTTGGGTTTGCAACAAGTTTGTGAAATTATGATATACAAATGTATGTTTATCATAATCTTGAAATGAGTTGAGTGATTTTTTTTCAATTTATTGGAATTTGTCGGCGATAGTGGAGAATTCAACAAAGAATGTTAAAATATGAAAACCATGAGAAAGTCAATTTCAAGTTTGTCATAACACAATATTTGATTAAGAACTGAAAATCAAATAATTTTTTGCAACATTTCCTTTATGATTTGAAAATACTTATTTTTACAAAACTTATTAATTCAGAAAGGTTATGTCAAAATGTTGACTCATTTCAAACACTGGAAATTTTTACTGCGTAATAATAATAGAGGTGGTGAAGTTTTATTGTTGCATATATTTACACAAACACTTATCATGATGTGACAAGGATAAACATTCTATTTTCTATAGCCTGTACCCGACATTCTGTTAAGAACAATTATCAGATGTGTCAAGGACCAACACATCTGTTATTTGTACTGTACACAATAAATCATATAATAATACATATAATGTGTCACAAATAAATACATTTTACCTGTTGTACTGTACACATTATATTTTTTCGGATCAGTTATCAATTTGTATCAAAAGACAAAAAAATATTCGAATCTTCTTAATTAGTGTGTAAATCTCATTTTAATTGTCTATACTCAAATCAATAGATACATGTAGTAAACACGTTATTAATTACAAAACTCTTGAATATTTTCAGAAGGAAGAAAACGTAAAAGACTTGAGGGTAACTATTTTCTTTTAAACATTATCAATTATTTTGATTTAAATCTGACAGTCATTTGTTTGTTTATCAATTTGTACAACATTTAAAACTGACTTTGACGTTATCTGCCTAATATTAAACAATTCTATGAGAATGACACCATTATTTTCTGCCAACTGGTTCCTTCAAAAACGTATTTGGACAAGACATGTATCGATGTCACAAAAAAAATATAACATTTAAATTAAGCACATGTTCATGAGCCAAGACTCCGTGTTGAAGGCCTTATTTTGACCAATAATGGTTTACTTTTATAAATTTGATTGGTGGGATAGTTGTCTCAATGACACTCATACTGCATCTTCTTATATCTAGTTAGATTGGCGCAAACCTTTGCACCTATAAATATGAAACATGCGTTCATCAATAGAAATCTTTCTGATAGACGTTGTGTTATAAAGAGGAAAATTTGCGGAATACATGCGATGGTAGTTTAACTTTTTACAATCGCTTAAATTGATTTAGAAAAGAAGACAAAGGGAAACAAACTATAGTCGAGCGAATTGCACAAATTCCAAGAGTGGCGAGACCCAGTGTGTTGAATACGAATTCTTTCACAGTAAAAATGTCACAATTGATAAACTGATTAATCAGGCGACTATATACTGGTATAGATCTAAAGAATTAAGACCGTGCAAACATGCTTCTAAAGAGCTGATGGCAATAATCTGCTAATTGTATTGATTTTTTTTTTTTTGTATTCTTGTCTTTGCTAGTGTGTCTGTCTAAATGCCGTTTTGTGCTTCTTTGTTACATATTTGTGTGTTTTAAAGTGATTAGGATTAGAACATAATATTGACTGCTGTGCCACTAATTTTTACATTTTTACCAATTATGTCTGTTTGTTTTGTTCACATCTCGTTATCTATATAATGGAATTTGATGCGACTGTAAATAGGCTTAGTTAGTTATAAACCCAGGTCAAATCCACAATTTTCTACAAGTCAGGAATATGACAGTTATGTATTTGTTTGGTGTCTTTTAGCTTTCGATTTTGACATTCGATCGGTGACTTTTCTTTTTTAATTATCCTCGAAGTACTGTTGTGATTTTACTTTTTGCATATTGTTTTTCTTTAGGACAACCATTTAAGAAGGGCTATGCATGCCCATACACTATAATGCTTATCTTCAAATTCGCGAGTCTCATCAACAATTTGTTTCGATAGTTATGTATTAAACACATTTTGTGGCCTTTCCTCGTACACAGATGAACATTGTCAACTATAAAAACTACGAAAACGTTTCATAGTATAATTGCTTCATCATGTTGAAGATATATTTCAAATTCTTCAAAAGGCCTGATTGAATTGTTTGACAACACAAATCTTTCCTCACTAAATATTTCTATCAATACAAATGAAATTGTTAAAAGCTACAAAGATGTTGTGAAAGAAGGAACAAAAATTTGTGACATGTATGACTTAATACAGTATATAAATGTTTACTCTGTAGATGTGCATATCGACTATCGACAGGAAATTATGATTGAATCTTTTTTCTTACAGTTATTTTATTTGTCCAGTGACAATGTAGGGGCGTGGAGTATGTCAGCGCGCTCACTAAGGTTATTTAATTGATGTTTAATCAACATACAGTTTTCACGTTGATAGTTGAATATTTTTACTTTGTTTTAGATGACACGAAAGCTCTTATTGCGGAGGATTTAAGAGAGGATACATTTGTTATCACCAAAGCTGTAGCAGATGGCGTATCTCTGCTGAAACAAAATGGAGTCTTGTTGATAACTGGATATGCAGGTACAGGAAAAAGTCGGATCAGTCGCCATATTCTACATATGTTTTGTACTAACGGCATATTATATAATTGCATTAAACTGAATACATTGGACGAGTGGGAAGATATGGTCAGCAGAGATGATAATGTGGTGGTTTTACTGGACGATATTTTTGGTGAAACAAATTGTATTTATAGCAGAGAAAAGGATGCACCAATTATTGACAAGGTTTACGCGCATGTATGCAAAGGAAATATTAAAGTCATTATAACAATTAGAGATACAGTAAAAGGTCGGTGTCAGGAGGTTTTTGATAGCCATAGGTTATTTAAATTTGACTGTATTGATTTAAGTTCTGACAGATATAAACTTAACTGGAATGAGAAAGCCTGTGTTCTCGAAAAATACATGAACATTGTTCGTCAATCTGACTTTGTAGTGAATGCAGGCTTTGTCGACTGCAATGGTGTTACAATTTTAAAGAAAGATGAAGTTTGGAAAATAACAAATGAAAGTCCCATCAAAGGGTATCCATTAGCAATTTATCAGTTTGTAAATAATGAAATATATTTTCAGCTTGGAAGTAAATTTTTTGACAGACCAACAGAGGCTATGCTAGAAGAAATGAATGAAATAAGATGCAAGGGTAAAGATCATTGGAAGTATATGATTCAGTATGCAGTTATGGTGTACACAGCAATAAATGAAAACTGCATTTACTCTGATGAGGGCTGGGATAGAGGGCAAGTTGAAAAAATAATTGATGCAATATATGGGAAGACCATCAAACTTAAAAAATGCGACATACCAGACGCAGTTACTGAACTGAAGGGAAGCTATTTAGTGACTAAGCCAAATGAAAGGTCATACCGATTCCATCATCCAACACTTCAGGAGAGTGTTATTTTATCTTTTGCACAGATCGATGAAGAAAATATGAAAAATATCATACCTTTACTAAGCTGGTCATTTTTCCTGAAAATGGTCAAATCAGATGAATACATAGAAAAAGAGGGAGAAGTTGTATTGAAAATTCCACCTAGCAGTTATAAACTATTGGCCTATCGATTAGTGGATATGTATTTTGCAAAAATTGAAAATTCTTTTTGTGATAGATATGGCAATTGTTTTCTAGCTGAAGTAATAGATACAGAAGTATTTCAACAAAAAACGACCATTCTTCTGACTTATTTACTGCAAGCGTTTGAAGATAAAAGAGGTGGCCATTTAAAAAAATTCATGACAGCTTTTGAATATTTATTTAAATCAATGGTGTATGAAGTTGATAGTTGTGATGAAAATTTGAAGAGGAAACCCGTTTTCCTTGCTAATTTGCTTATTTCGATTGCCCAAACAACGAGACAGTTTAAGGTATATAACTTAATATTACAAAAGTGTAATCAAATAATTGAAGCAGAAAATAACTATGCCGCAATCGATTACATGAAAGCTGCGTTGATCACATCTCTATATGAAATATGTTCAACAAAAGATGTAAGTTGTGTAAGAGCAACGTTACATTCAATAGACGGTAACAAGATAACTGTTTTACTTGATCAAGGTATAAATCTAACCACTCTGGGATTAATACCTTCATATAGCTTTACATCTGGTTATAGTTACAATGATGATCATTGTGTTTTTCTTATGTTTTGTATATGGAAAGCATATGAAGCATTTAATGAACCTGTGTTGGAGTACTTACTTTCAATGTACAATAAAATTCCATTCGACGTTAGTTTGCTTTTAAAGACATTTTATAGTACGGATTGGGTGAAAGGATTGACATCTTTATCTCATAAGCCATTAAAATGGTTGATAGAAAGATTTGAAGACAAGGAATTAGTAAATACTGATTTCATATTAAAAACAGCTTGCCAGTGTCAAATGTTTGATACCGTTCAGTATCTTGCATCCAGATGTGCAACATTTGATGCCATTTCATGTCTTGAACATTGTCTGTATGAAACTGGTGAAGAAAATGACCCAGAATTTTCTTCAAATTTTAATTTTAATGAAGATTGTTTTAAATTTCTTCTTCCAAAAATTGATATCACCTCCCCTGAAATACATTGTATTGTTTTTGCAATCTTACAGAAACCAGATGTTCCTGATTATGTGTGTAAAGCTATACTACCATTTTGTATAAATAATGAAGCGATGTTGACTTTGGCATGCAGAGAGGCACATTTTTACATCACAAAACTAATTTTGAAAGCAAGCGACAACGCTAACATTCAGTCGGCTCTTATGTCAGCATGTATTGGACAAACGACAAATTTTTGGAGCTGTCTTGATTCATATAATGAAGTTAAAAATTTGGAAATAGTAAAATTTATAGTTGGAAAATATGGATATGAACAATTTGATTTAAAAGTGGTATGTCGACAGGCATTTTGGTCTAAACAGTTCAAAATAATAGAATGGCTTGTTTTGAACATTGATATAAATCTGTTGGATGTGCATTGCATTTTGAATTCAGCCTTAGAGGATAAAAACACTAGCATATTAGAATGCATAATTAATAATACTAAAATAGCTAATTTAGATACAAATGAAGTTTTAAAATCCGTAACTGAACACTTCTCTGTTGTATGCTCTACTGAAATATTGCAAATAGTTAGCATTATCTGGAACTGTACAGAAGATAAGGAAAAATTGAAAATGGAGGAAATTGTAGTTACGGCATACGACAAAAGATGCTTTGAGTTAATTATATGGATTCGTGAAAACTGCAATTCATATGTTTCCATTGATGCAATTAAAGTATTAATGTTAGCATGTAAAGATGGCAGAACTGATGTATCAAAGTGGATACTTAATGCTTATGTAAAAACATCATTGGATTTTAATGAAGGTAAATTATTCATGCTAGCATGTGATGCCATGTCAACTTATAGATATGATATCAGAAAGATAAGCATGGTGAAGTGGGTAATTGAAAATTTTCAAGTTAAACCTTTTAACTTAAAATTAGGTCTATCAAAGTTATTAGGTCATGCGGAATATCAAATTTGGGAAGTAAGTGATGATTTTTTTGAATTGGTTATTTCTATACTGAAAAAATGTTTAGATTTTCTAAGTATAGACGATAAAAATGAAATGGTTAACAAATGCCTTAAACACAAACATTATTATGTTGTGAATTGGTTTCTGGAAAATGAGAAATGCTATTTACTTGATAAGCAACACATTTTGAATGAAGCATGTAGAGATTCTCAACTTGAAACTATTTACATGCTAAACGAATATTTCCATTCATTGGACATCAATGAAGCAGTAATTAATGCATGCACTGTGAATAATCTTGAAACGTCATATGTTTGTGATTACCTGTTGGAAGAAACTAATGATGCTGCTGTAAACATAAGAAGAATAGTCAATTCAGTATGTGAGAATTATGTCAGTGACAATGCTATGAAATGGGTTCTTCTGAAATTTTCGCATAACCAAAATGCCATTAATAAAGTTTTAATTTCTTGTTGTCGACAAGGAAAATTTAACCTTTTGAAGTATATATTTCTTATAGTACCCAATGAACAGCTGGACATATTGACAGCTTTCGTTGATGCATGTTTACATCCACACGAATATATACAGAATTCTGAACAAAGCCTCTGCGTTATAGATTTTCTGTTTCAAAAGTTACAAGAAAAATCATATAGTTCATCCGACGTTCTAAATGGATTATTGGACAAAAAAAGATATGATGTAATACTATACTTTCTTGAGCAAGGATATTGCAGGAACGTTGACATGCGCAATCTTTTAATTGAAGTATGCAAAAATGGACACGTGAAACTATTACAGTGGATATTCGATAATGTTGACCATAAAGAACTTGACATTAAATCGGCATTTCTTGAGGCGTGTATTCCTACGGATATGGTAACTAAACTGCAATTGAAGTGTGTAGCTTTAATGTGGCACTATATACAGGATATAAACATGTTCGACGTAGACACTGTATTAAAATCCATGACTGGGCCACCACAATACATGTTGGATATAGATGTGCAGGATGACCTGAGGAAGTGGTTACTATACATTAAGAATATCCATCAGAGAATGATGCCTGATTCTGAAGTGAAGTTGTAAATTTTAAGGAAGAGGTCATGGTAAAAATTTATCATTGTGACTGGAATATACAGTAATATAGTTTTCAGCATAATTGCGAACATAACGTTTAGAAAAACAGGAGGAAACATATTTCAGCTGTTTTTTAATTGAATAAGAAATTTCGGTTATACAACATAAATACCTTCCCTACAGCCTTATGGTGAAGTGTCGTTAACATGTACGAAATCTAAATAATCTGAAAATCAGCATTTGTAGTGCACTGAAATACCGCTTCCGACTTAAAAGGATTGCACAACTTGGCAGAGAAGTATATTTAAAAAAAGTCAACCGGCAGAACAGATCGAAAACTTTTACTTGCAGTCATCACTATCCATTTATATATCAACAACCACAAATCATCAGGTTAAACTTTTAAGTCTTTGTACAAATGTTTTTTTTTATTTTTTGAAGTATTCACTGAACGGCAGTCAGACAGACATATGTAACACTTTATGTCTCTTTCAAAGTAACTGTATCCAGACATGAACATAATATAAAGAAAAAACCTTATTGTCTTTACTTACATTCCTTTTCAATTTCGATATGTTTGAGGTCATTTTTATTTTAATATAATGTTAAATGATGACGAAAGACTTACATGCCTTAGTGGTTACGTTTTGGTGTTGATACCTTGTAATACTTAATTTATATGAACACCTGTTGATGAATAAAAATAATGTATATTATTTAATTTTCAGACATTTGTCTATTATAACGAGTGTATGTTGTAAAGTAAATCACATCTTTAAATGAGAGGTTTAGCGCTATAAAACAAGGTTTAATCCACCATTTTCTACCCTTGATAATGCCTGTACCAAGTCAGGAATATGACAGTTCTTGTCCATTAGTTTTTGATGTGTTTTGTCATTAGATTTTGCCATGTGATTGTGGACTTTTCGATTAGATTTTCCTCTGAGTTCAGTATTTTTGTAATTTTACTCTTCACTTGCCAAGGGTAACGACCCACTCATTTTATCTCCATGGGGACTGGATCGTCATCCTTGCCTAGCGAAGAGGAGCACATCAGTAATTACTTAAGGTTTTTTTAGATTTTATATTTTTGGATATTGTTAAATTATGTTCAGATTCATGTTTCTGATGGTATTTTTTTTTCATTATCACCAGGGTATATATCTAAACTATAGTTAAAAAAAAGAAATTAATGTACACTGCTCACCTGCTGCAAATAAATTTAGCCTTAGTGGTCTCGTTTTTAGACTATGTATCATTTTGTTTTTCATTGTTGGGATATTTGTTTTTGTTTATAGTGCATAAGATTAAAACACAATGTTAGATGCAGTGAATTTTCTTTCGAATTCGTAATTGTTTGGTTTTTTTTAGAAAAAATTACACTTGTACATGATGTACGGGAGGTCGTTTGTTCTATTTCCGGTATGCTCAAAGAAAATACTTGAGAACTAGTTTTGCTGGTTCTTTGCTAAGCACACAGCATGTAAGACTTTTATACATTTTATCTGTTTCTTTTTTCCCTCAACTTTAAAAAGCTTGAATGAATGACCATATTTACGATACAATATTTTAAAACTGTCTTAGTGTTTAAATGTATGAGTGGTCAAGCACCTGATTTTTTATCTAATACATTTTACTGCTGGTATTGTATCTGTATAATTATGTCTTACAAATGTAGGGCGACAACATCAGGACCTTTTCATGTATCAATACATGATCAAATGGTTAGACTATTTTAACTGTATAGAATAAAGATACCTGAATCTAATATATTTTTTTTCTTCTTTTATTGAATGAATAATAAATAATGTGCTTTATAATACTGTATTTTTTTATAAGTTTGTTGGTATGTTTTGTTTGTTTTCCCTTTCAATTTGTTAAATAGTTTTTGGAGGTTTCTTATAAGATTAACATGTCATTGTTAAATGAATTACCTTCGTAAATAGGAAGACTTTTATCTTACCCCGCGTATGGCGTCGCAGGGACATAAATTACCAGGCGTCCGTCAAGGTTTCTGTCCGTCCCTCCGTTCGTCTGTAAAGTCTTGTAAACGCTCTAACAGGTACAATTTTTGCCAGAAAACTGATTAATAGTATCAATATCTTGTTCAATGTCTAATATGGAAAAACGTCCTGTCCCTGTCCTTTTTTTGTGGGGGGGGGGGGGGGGGCTCGATCTCACGTGTACAATTCGTGCCAGATTTTAAAGGTAGTGCCTTTAGTGGTATTGGGGAATAACCATTTACAATTACTTTAAAAGATCTAAGGGTGATATTTTATAGTTTTCATTTTGATAGCTAATCTTCTCAATGAAAATAGTTGTAAGTCTTATTGTGGATTAGACATTCCCGCCAAGATGCCGAAAAATTAACAATTTTAAAACTACTCCGCGAAGAAATGCCCATTATATCCCAATCAAATGTGAACATTCAGGAACTTTCACTGAAATTGTGTAATTTTATTTTATCAACCCAAGAGGGTGGTAAAGGGTTATTTTCGTGCAACGTGTTTTGCCATGAAAAGGTTAGTTGTTCTCCATGTTTCGTAAAAAGAAATGCAAATGACATCTAAACAAAACTTCTTTTAATTGTGACAAGTCGGATATTTTTACATTTTTGTTAAAAAGTGCAAGAAATTTTTAATTATTCGTCGTCGTGAAATGGCAATTTTATTTCGCGTTCTTCCGTGCAGATACCTCCCCTTTACGCTCCTCGCCTAAGTTACATTTCTATAATTTGGCTTGAACATTAAATTTGTTATTTGGAAATTTTATATTTGTTTGATGTATTTCAACTTTTGATTTTGCCAATTGTTAAGAGACGTTGTGTTTTGAATTGTCCTTTGGAGTTTACATTAGTGCATTTTACACTTGTTTTATGTATTAAAACCAAAACGAGGTCCTTAAACTTTTGCAGACTTGCTCCGCTTGGCGACAGATTCTATTCTACATTTTACAATCAGTTATCCGCCCCTCATTACGTAAATCAAACCTTGATCACTGATGGACAAGTAGACATTGCAAGTTATTGAACCCAATGCATATACCAAATATGGTTACCCTTTAGATCAAAATAAGTGAGAAATGCAGATGACATAAAAAAAAACTTTTAATTATGAAAAGTCCTATACATTTATGTGTACATTTTGTGAATGTACTAACAAAAAATGTATCAGACTCCAAGGACAATATAATATAAGGTTTATATAAGCAACATCTTGGACAGGTTTTAAAGTGGTGACTGATTGACATTTTTTAAATAGTAATGCCCCTTGGAAATATTAAATTTATGGAAAATTGATTCTTTAGCGCTTATATACATGTAGTAGGAGATTGACTTTTTTAAAGAGTTATGTTTGTTTGGTTTATAACTATTTTGATATGAGCGTCACTGATAAGTCTTATGTAGACGAAACGCGCGTCTGGCGTACTAAATTATAATCCTGGTACCTTTGATAACTATGTATGCCCCTTGGAAATATATATTTATAAGTGCAACGCGGGGGATATTCGAACTTTTATTGTTTAATATTTGTATTATTCACACTTATGAAGTATCAACTATTTATTTTTTATGTTGTCGTTATTCTTAAATTTTTGAAAATAAAATTACAATAGAATTGAGAATACAAATGGAGAATGTGTCAATCAGACCAAAGAGGAGTCAAATTCCAACGCCATCAAATGGAAAAAGTATTAATTGATAAGTTTAAAAGTCAGACATTTATAAACATAAATTTATAAGTGTTGTTATTATTTAAGGGGAACTACAGTGTAGTTATGAGATTACTATAAAAAGAGTAGGTCCAGTAAGGGCCGATTTTGACCTCAAAATTCAGGTTCATCTAACGAAAGTTTTTGGACACTTTTTTTAAAAACACTTAAGTGTCTATTTCAATTGATTCGATTAGTTTATGTGAAAGATTTAAACTGATTTAATCATAATTAAAAGCGCTCTGATTCAAGTTTAAATATGAAAAATCTATCAAAAATGCCAAAACATGTCCCTTTTCAGATGGTTTTTGTCAAAACTGAAAGTGGCCGCATCCGTGTTCATCCTCAACCTTTATATATGTTTTGTATAATCATCAAATACAATTTACATTTCAATATTATGACTGGACATGAATGTGTCCACTTTCATTTTAGACGGAAACCGTCTAGAAATTAACCAAAATGTTAAAAATTTAAAGATTTCAGTAAATTAGCATGACTTAATGATGCTATCTCGCAATATTTGTGCATTGTAATGTCAAAAACAGCTCATATTTATGTAGCAGAAGCATTTTACTTTCCAAAATATTGCTTAAAGATTGCATTATTACAATTTTCTAAAACTGCTATATTTTGGGGCAAAAAAAGGGGTCTTACTGAACCTACTCACCGTCTCATGTGAAACCCTCTGCAGATTTCTTGATCTCAGGCATCAATGATTAAAAGCAAAACTGTGATTCTTTTGTTTCAAAGCTTAAGAGCTGCTGTATTTTTTTTTTCTATCAAAATAGTATTGATAAGATATATAATTTGAATAGTACTAATTATTTTTCCTAAATGTAACGAGAATGATCTTAATCACTTTACACATTACAGAAAAATCAAAGAGTTATAAAACTTCACGTGATAAAATACAGCTTGTTACTGTGTACATCTCTTTTTCATGCATGGGCAGTACAAGAACAAACTATAAATAGATGCAATAGGTAGTTTCTTTAATAGATATCGATCTAGATAAAGGAGGAAAAGTTGATGAGTCATCGGGAAGAGTGAATATATTTGATAGAGACTGAAATTTCCACCTGCCACAGGACATCTAAAAGGTTATTGTAAAGGTTCTTAACGTGCAATGAATTGCTCTCCACACGATCATATTTCGCTCTTCTTGTTTTTGAATATTAGTTAGATATTCGAAATCCTCTAGTTTTATCCATCTAGTGTCCATATTTTCTTTTCATGATTTTATTACATATAGTTTTAAAATATAAAAAAAGAAGATGTGGTATGATTCCCAATGAGACAACTATCCACAAAAGATCAAAATGACACAAACATTAACAACTATAGGTAAACTTACGGACTTCAACAATGAGCAAAGCCCATACCGCATAGTCAGCTATAAAAGGCCCCGATAAGACAATGTAAAACAATTCAAACGAGAAAACTAACGGCCTTATTTATGTAAAAAAAATTAACGAAAAACAAATATGTAACACATAAACAAACGACAACCACTGAATTGCAGGCTCCTGACTTGGGACAGGCACATACTTAAATAATGTGTCGGGGTTAAACATGTTAGCGGGTTCCCAACCATCCCCCTAACATGGGACAGTGGTAAAACAGTACAACATAAGAACGAACTATAAAAAATCAGCTGAAAAAGGATTGACTCATTAGATAGACAAAAGATATAAACGTCATTTTTGTAAATCTAAAAAAATCCTTGTTATTATTTCACAGTCTTTGAAGAAAAAAAATGCTGCCAATGTTAATAGTAGGAAAAATGTAGAAAGAATCATTTCCCGCCAAATTATCAATGTCTTTATCCTTGTTTATCTCAAAAACAAGCACACAGACCCAAAAAAAATCTACTTTTTAAAATACGTTTTAAACTTAAGAAATAATTCATGGGGGCTTGAATATATCGTGATTTTACCACGGGTTGGCCCTTTATGACAAATATTTTACCCCTGAGCGATAGCGAGGGGTAAAATATCGGCATAAAGGGACAACCCGTGGTAAAATCTAGATATATTCAAGCCCCCATGAATTATTTCGATTCTGATAGGACACATACGGCAATTCTTTTGGATCGAAGCGCTCTAGGTGTAGGCAAATATTTGCCGTTCCCATAAATAAACGCACTAATAAACTAGCGTAAAAGAACGGAGCAAACTGCATTAGTGACATGCTTAAAATATTTAAAATAATGTATTTAGACAGTTTTGGATGAATTTGAATGATAATTTATTTATATGTCTTATATGATATACAATAAAGGGCTTTTGCCACATTTTAGCATCATTTGTGTATGTTTCCTTGTGATGATTTTCGGATTCACAAGCGTGTATTTTCCCGTAAATTGCTTACATTCTAACGTCATTGTTCTATGACGTCGGGTCTCTCATTCATAAAAAAGCATATGACGTGGGAGTACAATCGGAACAGCACTGGCAATATATTCATATTTTACCACGGGTGTGTACTCAAAGCGTTTGAAGGACGTCATGTTAGAGTTATTTATATACTATCAATTTATAACAGTCTTTGAAAAAGCTTGTGACTTTGAAACAGAGTAGTAAACATCCTTAAAGTCATTATTTTGCCTAGACGTGGTTGCATATTTATAGTTATCGGTCGTCCCACTGTCTATATCACTCTGTTCAGCTCTTAATATTATTCCGTATCATGTCTTTGTGACGTCAAATACGTTGACCGCCCTTAATAACTTTGACCCGGACATAGCAGTGACGTCATAATGTTTGAACCGACGTTAATAACTTTGACCCGAACTTATCAAGTCATCTTTTGTGTGCTGGTGAAACAAAGAAAACACTTCTGAAACACGCAAATCCCGATAAATCGATTACTGTAAACCAACTTATTTTCGCGGATACTTTATTTCGCTTTTTATTCTTTCTTGACCACTTCGCGGCTATTTAATTTCGCGATTATCTGATTTTACTTGATGAAGTTTATTAAGGAAAGATCAAAGATTGACATATTCGCGACGATTTATATTCGCGTAATTTTTATGCTCGCGAAAGTCGCGAAAATAAATCTCTCGCGAAAATAAGTTGGTTTACAGTATCAGATTATCTGCATATTGATATTGTAAAATATTAGCTGCTTGACATTATATGAAGGCTTTTTGATCTCGTTCGCTACACTCACTCGACAAAAAGCTTCATATTATGTCTCGCAGCTGATATTTCACGATATCAACATGCAGATAACCTGATAACCGGTACATCTCACACAGCCAAACAAACGCCCCACTGTGGTAAAGGCTTGACCGACAGTGGAATAAAGACCACACGTGACATTGGGGTTACCAGGGTGAAGATAATCGACTCTGCATAATTTGTACTTACAGAAAAAGAAAACACACCTGTATATATATAATCACAAATGTACAGCCACTATTTCGTACATTTAATTAAAAATATGGACTTACAATCTTATTAAATTACATGTATGTGGATAAATACGTGCATGTGATGGTGGATGAAATCAACAAATCTTTCACACACTGTCAGGAGCTTTAAACATGCACAGAAACGCTAATTCATCTATAGACTTATATCTATGCAGCCATGTGTGACTAATTGATTTGTTTTTGCTTAATGTCCAGTGGCAGGTATTTCACATATACATATTCAGTTTGATAGTTATTCAATTTGTCATCTATTTGTAGTACTCTGAACTATTGGATCGGGACGAAGAACAATTGAAGCTGGATTGTTTAGCAAGTGATAAAATTTGCTTTGCAGAAAGATAAACGCTCTCATAAAACAATGCATCAAATATTAAGTTTGACTCATGTAGGCTAGCTGTATATTTATGCACCAAATATTCCTACTATTTCAGAACAATTTTCATCTAGTTCCATTACGTACAGAATATCGCGCGCAGAACCTCAAATAATTGGTATTTTGTTTTCAATAAATAAAGTAATTTACCCTTTATGAGGTACCCTAGGCCTTGAATGATAATATTTTTTTAATTTCGTTTTCGACCGAATCTTTATTGTATTCTTGCAAGTAAAAATTAACTGATTTTTATAGTTCGTTCTTATGTTGTAATGTTACACCACTGTCCCAGGTTTTATCTTAATGGCAAATTAAAATTTAGATTGAAAAACATTTTTTTAGTCTGTATCTAAATAAAATTTTCAAAATAAGACATAGAAAAAGTTATGATAAACAAAATGGAGTTACCCCTCTTTGTACTGCCTATCTCCCCTCATGTGTTATCGTTATCATTTTCAATTATTTACAATCGGTATTTATGTTATATTGCATATTGTTTGTAGGATATTGTGTGAACTTGGTTATTTGTATATATATTTATTAATTAAAAAATGTAAATAACAAAAATAACAAACTTCATTGCACAAGGAAAATTTTAGACGGTAAGTTCTGTATCAAATAACAAACTCCATTGCAAGGTAAGTTCTATATCAAATGACAAAATCATACGCTCAATCATATCAAATGAATGGAAGTGATATTTTTACATTTTAACCAATTTTCAGGTAAAAAATGAATCTACCGATATGAAAAGTTCTTGTCTCAACAAAAGTAAATAATAAAATATAAAAAGAATTGAAATATATGACCCTTATGAAACTGAATTGTTTGCCGCAAACTTGCAGCAAACTTGCTGCAAGCTTGCGGCAAACAAAAAGTTTGCAGGAACACATAACACAGTGTTTGTTGATGTTTGCCGCTAGCTGCAAACTTCTGGCAAACATTGCTGCAAGCTTGCGACAACATTGCAGAAACATCAATGTTTGCCATAAGATTGCCAGAAAGTTTAAAATAATAAAGAATGTTTGCCGCAAGATTACAGAAAACTTTGACCATTCAATATGTTTGCCGCAAGATTGCAGAAAACTTTGACCATGCTATATGTTTGCCAGAACATTGCAGGAATTATACAATATTGACTGGGCATGCCTAGTTGGCACTTCCTGGATGCTAACAATTTGAAATTGTGGCTAGGTCATGTTGGTTGGGGTTGGAAATGCATTTCACATATGAGAGATTAAAAAGGCATTTTGGTTCAGTAATATATGGGATAATCAGTATGCAATTGTGTAAGTACAAATGATTCATAGAACTGCATGTTTTAATAAAATAATTAATGTTATCATCATACATAATTAAGTAAGCAACTATATATACATGTATGTGTTATTGAAAAACTTAAGCGATTATAAGTTTGAATTTGTAACTGATGTACTGCACCATCATGATCATGTTTATTAAGATTAAGTTAAATTCTGTAAATTAATGCAATTATTACCTAGCTTTATACTCAATACACGTTTAAGATTTTACCTTTTTCATTTTTTAATACAGGTATATTAATGTCATTTGAGAATGACTCCTGCCACTTTTCAAAACTCATATGCATGTACATGTATGTATTCCCTTCAATCTCACGAGTTTGCAAGAATTCTTTCAATGACTGTTTGTATAAAGACAGAAATTGACTTTTTAAAAATGTTGCTGTGTAATTTGAAAGAGATAAACTGAATGTGTCTACACACACGACATTGGTATATATGTGTAGTTCCTGCAAGTTTGCCGCAAGTTTGCCACAAACAATTGCCGCAAGCTTGCAGCAAACAATTGCCGCAAGCTTGCGGCAAATCTAATTTGCATAAATATGTTTGCCGCAAGCTTGCAGCAAACTTCATTTGCATGGTAAAATGGTTGCGGCAAGTTTGCAGCAAACGTTTGCTGCAAGCTTGCGGCAATGTTTGCTGCAAACTTGCGGCAAATGTTTGCCGCAGGGCTTATTTTTCGGTAAGAGGAAGGCTACAAAAACAATAACACACAATAGTGTGTATGTACTGTACTGCATGTATATCCCCATAGTCAGCTCTCTCCTCCTACATCCGATAATCTCGATAGTACTACGCGCAATCAATATAAATATAACATTTGTATGTACTGCTCACAGAGATGACACTCTGGTGTGTGCACGTATATTTTGACGTTTCCGTTTTATATTTATAGTAATACACACGACATGATATCGTTGCGTCGAGTCATATGGGATATATACATGTAGCTTGGGAATTAACGTTGGAGTACGAAGGTTTTTTTTACTTTCCCATGTTAATATTAACTAATTGTGGGTGTGACTCTTATTTTGTTAATAAAACATAATTACATTAGATGCATGTATCATTATAATACGTTATTCTGATTGGCTAACTTCACATCACATGTTTTTTCCGTAAGCAATTGCATCACTCAATAAAACTTATCATTCATGATGACACGAGGTTCCGCAATAAAGTGCACAGGTGAATTAAACAAAAAACTTGATAGAAATCGTGTTTAAATGATCCTAGTAGCTAAAAATGTAATTATAAGTATTGAATGCTTCTTTTTGTAACTTTATAGGGTTTCAAGCGTTGACCGTGCGTACATTTTTAGAATGAAGCGCTTCCGCGCTTCATATAAAATGTACTTCAGTCAACGCTTTTACACCCCAATAAATTTACAAAAAGAAGCATTCAATTCTTATATAAAACTTCTAGTATTTGATATTATGCTCATATTTTAAAAAATAAATAAAGGTATGTAATACCCCCTTCCCCTTAAAAAAAATGTTAATGTGTCCCTCCTTTTTCATAATCAATGGTCTGGTATATTCCAATCCTGATAAATTAGTTTAAACATATTTATTTATAGTGGAATTGGAAACAACTTGTTTTAATTGCTTTCCACTTTGATAGAGAACCCATCACATTTCAATTGTTAAAGTTACAACACTTGGATAGTATTGTAGTTCTTCAATATGAAAACCAAATCCGTCATATGGCACAACACAGCATCGGAAAGAGTGATTGTTGAAATTTGAATGATAGAGGCATCTCCAGAATTTAAAAAAAAGTGGCGTTTATGCACAAAACCGTATGCTGAAAGCGGAACGAAAATGATTTTCTTTGCGAATTTATGCCAAAATAATTCATTTTAATTGTGAGATATGAACTATTATATTTTTGGGGCGAGCTACGATATGCGTAACACCCCCTCTCCATCCCAACCCCCTCCTTTGGACCAACCACTGGCTGGATAGATGTATAATGGGAAATAATACAATATCGCTTCATTTTTATAATGTATATTTTTGGAAACAATAGAACACAATCATTGACTTTTGATGAGGTTGATACAATGATTTATCAACCTCAGATATATGATAATCACCGAGGCCAAATTGTTAATGTCTGTCATATTTGTTTTTCATAAATTGTTATGATTTAAATTAGGCTGTAAGTTTTCTCAATTGGGGGCCTTTTATTGTCGAAGTTATTTCAATAAATGAAGGCCATACGGTGGTTGCCTCGTATTGCGTACATCCACAGTTATCTCATTGGCAACTTTTACATCTCCTTATTTTGTAAACTAATAATGATATTTTTTTCTTAAGTTTTGAATATAGATTGCCCAATCAGGGAGTTTCATTTTCCCGTTCAGTCCCGAGACTTAACAATAAAACATATATTTTGTATCGTTTCTCCTTTTATTGATACTGTGATAGGATAAAACTTCTTTCTTTTTTTATCACAAGATTCCCCTTGAATTATCAAGATCAGTAGATTAACACACACAATCAATAAATAGATCCATATCTGGCACAAAAATACCAGGAATGAATCCATATAACGAAGTTATAGTTAACTTTTTATATTATTAAATGAGATGTCCACGTGATTAAAAGCATACTGTTTTATCAAGCTGAACTTCAGTTTTATCAAGCTGAACTTTGACAATACGGTTATATGACAGCTAGACAACAACGTATGAAGATAATCCACCTGTTAACAAGGTATAGTGTGTCAAGTTTTCTACCTTTTATTTTTTTTTTATATACAAATTTGTTTTTCGTCTGACAAGCATGGCCATGTCTTTTACGCGCTACGAAAGATGACAATCTTTTTTTTTCAATAAACCAGGAGCACATTAGTACATATAGGATTATATAATATGAATATGTCGTTCATTGGTATGATCAGAATATTTGAAATAACTTTTATCAATAAGCTTTTGTTCCGTTTGGACTTTTCCTCAGAGCTCGGTATTTTTGTTATTTTATTTTTGACAAAGGCATAAACGCATTACTCATAAAATTCGTTCCCAACACCACAACTAATGCGAAACATTAAAAGAGACATTCAATTGGATGTATTGGATGCAACTATTCGCTGCGGATTGTCCGTTCTGTCTTTTCCGTCCGTCACATATTTGTTATTTATCCAAACCATTTTTTTATATTTTTAAATCGGGCCCATTTGCCCTCCCCCCTTTTTTATGTCTTTTTTTTTTAGGTAAAGGGAAGCTCAAAAACCGATTTAGAGATTAACATGGATCAAGTTCTAGTTACGACGTATATATGTGATGTTATTCATTCTTATTATCAAACATGCCTTTGAGATAAAAATGCCGCTTATAATAGTGTTACGGTTATTTTTAAAGTCTCTTGCTACATATATATTCCCCACATAGAGAACACCAAAGTTGTTTTAAAATGAAGTTATTAGAATTGAAAGGAAATGGGTTTTTTTTCTAGAAATATTGAGTTGATTTATCGTTTTTGAGATTTTATAATTAAGGTAGCACAATACAAAGAGTTTTTGCTCCCAATCAGACAACTTAAAACTGATTTAACTCATTTTATCGTTCCTTAAATTCTATAAATGAGGTACTAAAAGAAAGAAAAAAAATAATCTTTCAAATTGTGTCATTATGGCATATATGTTACATATTTAATTTTTATGCAGGTAGTTGCTTTATTGTGATGTCTACACATGAATTAATTTATCTCTTTGTTATTGATAGCTTCCCAAAATATTTTATAGAATGATACTTGTACAGCACATTTTGACCTCCAAATCAGTGTCTCAAATTTCCATAAACATTAATAGAACAAATTTTATACCAAATGAAATTTAGTGATCTCTTATGAATTGATGTCGTAAACTTCATTGGAGGTTTATAAATTACTGAAATACAATAGGAACAATCTAAGACAAGGTTTTGGAGGTCTGATTTGGGTGAAAAATCTTTGTATTGTGCTACTTTAAGTGTGTATTTTACAAGCTTTTTTCAGTATGTTTAGTTATTCCTTGAACGTTTTGTTTATATATGATGATCCTGAAAATACAACATATATGTATTGAATTATGAAAATGTAAATTGAACTCTTATCAGATTCTTAGTCCGTTTATTAACATTCACAGATGACCATGGTAGTGTCTTTACATATGAAAAAAATCGATGTATGGTAATTTTGCCAATAACAAAACAGTATATTAGAGACCACAGGACGAAGATTCATACAATCTGGATGAAAAGTAAAAGTATTTGTTTTTGTAATGTATGCATGGGTCCGTCGATAAAGTTTAATTTATTGGTCCATCGATATGCATGTAGTTTAATCGATTGGTAGTGTATTCGATTAATCCATCGACATAAATAAAGTTTGATCTATTGGTCCATAGATATAGTGTAATCTATTGGTATATTGACATAAATGTAGTTTAATCTATTGGTCTATCGATATAGTTTGATCTATTGGTCTATCGATATAGTTTGATCTATTGGTCCACCGATTTTGTTTTATCTTTTGATCAATCGATATAGTTTGATCTATTGGTCTGTATAGTTTGATATATTGGTCCATCGACAGTGTTTGTTTGATTAAAATTGTTAAAATTACCACCAGTAATACAAGTCTAAGCTAGCAATTTATATTGTTCGGCATTTTTTCAAATAAACCCAACATCAAGGAAATCCCTCATAAGTTAGTTTACTCTTCTCTATATTTCTTTGGTAAGAGGAACGTAAGTTTCTGATATATCACTATATAAAAGTCAATCCTGTTACCTTTTTGTCTATCCTGTTACCTTTTTGTGTATCCTGTTACCGATATCAGTATCGCACCTGCGAATGTTTATTTGAGAATATTAAGACGTTATAACCCTAAGATGACTTTAAACAACGAAATATTTCATTCGTTTTGCACCTATATGTTAAGATAAAAAAAAAATAACGTCGTTTTTGTCTACAAAATTGTCTATCCTGTTACTGTAACCATAGCAACCACAGTAACAGGATAGACATAACAGGGTAGACAAATTTCTTCGTTTTTGATTGCTGTTGTGAAATAACTACTCCCTTTGGTGAAGTGATTATTTTTTTCTTTTGTGAATTTGGTTTCCAACACGTTATTTCACTTTTAACAAGTATACAGTTGGTGTAATTAATCACAATTGGTGGTAACAGCATAGACATGAAAAAAGTACACTATATTATTTTCACTAAATGTCTTGAACTATCTTTCAATAGTTTGTTTAAGGTTAAAAGAAGATAACTAAATATGACAAGGCAAGGTGACTTTGAAGTGAATTTTAGAAATAAATAATGGGACACACACGCTCAGTTTCAAATTACATTTTCAGTATTATTTTTAAACGTATCTCTTGGTGCGACATGCTGTTGATTTGATCCTCTGTCGAGTCAACCTGCATCGATTGACCAATAGATCAAACTATGTCGATGGATCAATAGATTAAACTACATAGATAGACCAATATAGCAAAATAGGTCGATCGATCAATATATCAAACTCTATCGATGGACCAATAGATCAAACTATGTCGATGGACCAATAGATCAAACACTATCGATGAACCAATAGATCAAACTATGTCGATGGACCAATAGATCAAACTATGTCGATGTACCAATAGATCAAACTATGTCGATGGACCAATAGATCAAACTATGTCGATTAACCAATAGATCAAACTATGTCGATGGATCAATAGATTAAACTACATAGATAGACCAATATAGCAAAATAGGTCGATCGATCAATATATCAAACTCTATCGATGGACCAATAGATCAAACTATGTCGATGGACCAATAGATCAAACTATGTCGATGGACCAATATATCAAACTATGTCGATGGACCAATTGATCAAACTATGTCGATGGACCCATAGTTTGAACTATATAGATAAACCAATAGAGCAAACAATGTCGATGAGCCACTAGATTAAACTATATAGATAGACCAATATAACAAACTAGGTCGATTGATCAATAGATGCAAAATGATATGGGTTCAAAGGTACAGTAAACAAATACTTTAATCTAATTTAAAAAAATGTCAAATTTAAAGACATGGCATACACGAAGGACTCTAATATGGCTTAATTGCCTCAGTACAAGTGTGTTGACATGTATATAAAGCCCTACTTTTCCTAAACATGTCAAGCCTATTAAAATAAGTTCTCATCACTTGCTCCTCGATTTCATAAATGTCGCCGAGGAGCAAGTGAGGAGAACTTATTTTAATAAGATTGTAAACTTGTGTATTACTTATCTAGTGTATTCAAAAAGACCTGCGACTTAAGTTTAACAGGATGTTGCAATTTTGAATGAATGTTATTTAGAATTTTAAACTCTCTGGTAGGTGTGATATTTTAATGAGTGTCCCAAGTAGGATTTATTGCCTCATACATTTTGAATAATTTCTTTAATGTTTGATCACTTTTTGATATATTCATATAATATATATCAAAAAGGGATAAAACATTAAAGAAATTATAAAACTATATTATATATACTTAATCCCAAATGATAATAAACGATATATTTCTTATATAAGGGTAATTACACAGTGATAGTGTTGGCTGTTGTTACCTCATTAAAAAGATATTATTACAACTATTGTATGTTACCATGAAACCTATGTAGTTTTTTCCGTTTTTATAAGAAATTTAGGAAAATAAGTTTAAAAAATACACCTGCTAAACAAGAGGCACATCAATAAGATTTAAGTACCCTCAGTGTAGGTGTGGCCTTTTGGGTTAAAGATATTTCTGAATTAAGTCCGAACTGTAAATTCTAGTTTTTATGACTTACAATAATTACATCTTTGAATTTGACAGCAATGCACCAAACAACATAACGACTTGTGATTCAGTAAGATCAATATATTACTTAGATAGCTGCATAGTTTGATGCAAATCCTAGTTGATTTGAAAAAAAAGTGGACAAACTGAACTGCAAATTCCTAGCTTGTTTTACCTAGATTAATTTAATTCTTAAATTTGACAGCAATACATCAAACTACATTTTGACCAGGGATTCACTAACATCAATATATTATCAAGATAGCATCATAGTTTGATGAAAATTCAAGTTGATTTCAAAAAAGTAATAAAAATAATTAAAGATGCCTTTCTGAATTTAATCATTTCTGTCACCTATCTATCAAATTTAATTTCACAGAAATGAACAAAACTCCCAAATAAATTGGAATTCAATAATTTCAAAGTATTTTTCTTAAAATATCCGGAAAATAAACTGTTTTCTACATGTTCGATACGACTAAAAGCTTTCTGTACATTATCCATCGATTTTGAATTGTTTTAGTACATATATTTACTTCTTTCTAACTAAATAAATATGTGTGCATGTATATGTCATTTTTACCTTATATTCACAATGTTTCAATGATGAATGCATAGCAGTTCAAGTATCTGTGTGAAAATATTTGTCTGTTTTATATGTGCACTTCTGAGATACTGTAGTGTACTTTTTCTTTGCCTAGATATCCGAATTGTTCTAAATGTGTTTACACAATTTCATTTGTTTGCAAATATTGTCTTTTTACTAAAATATTATTAATTTCATCGAAATAATGAATTGAAAAAACGACAGGACTATTTAAGAAAAATGTTTAACCTATACTCATACACATTTGTTGTCATCGTAAACATGGTAAAGGAATGTAAAATTATCTCTATTATCAGATCTTCTGTTTACTTGTAATTGTTGGTCAAAGTTTTGCACTTAACATTTACATCGACATGCGCAGTATTGAGAGACCATGATGTTTTGTCTTTCCATAGGTTGTTTAAGGATAAAAGAACATAACTAAATATTACAAATTTTTCCAATGACACAGATATGGGTCATTTTCAAAAAATGTCGAATTTTCAGTACACCCATGCTAATTTTTTTTTTTCTAATGGAAATTTCAGTTGTTATGGTTTAAATGAAAGCTTGTCCGATTTGTGATTCAGAACATTAATAGTAAACACACCTTACTTCTATTTTGATAAGATCAAACTGCATTTTAGACCGATTTTGGGGGTATTTGTCTGCGTACAGTGTCATTTTCTGTACGTTTGTTTCTGTGCTTTTTTCTGATCGCCTTGATATCTGCAAAATGGACTTTTGAAGAACGTTAAATATTACTCTAACGAAAAATCGTAGCTTGATCTATTGGTCAGAGGCTCGATTTTGACATATACTATAAAAATTAAATAATGAGAATATATATATCTGTGTCTATAGAAATATTTATGTTATATTCGGTTATCTTCTTTTATCCTTAAACAAACTATGGTAAGATAAACAACCGTATTTAATACTCAATACTGCGCATATCGATGTTAATATTAAGTGCAAAACTTTGACCAACAATTACATGTAAATAGAATATCTTGAAAATTGAGAGAAATTTACATTCCTTACCAATATTTACGATGACAACAGATGCGTATGAGTATAGGCGAAATATTAACATGAAAATAAAACCGTTATTTTTTATTAGAAATTTGTTTGAAATTGATAATAATTTAGTAAATAGACAAATCTTTGCTAACAAATAAAATTATATGAGTATAGCCAACACATTAAGAATAATTTGGATACGCAGGCAAAGAAAAAGTACATTACAGTATCGCAGAAGTGCACATATAATACAGAAAAATATTTTCATTAAGATACTTGTTTGAACTAATATGTATAAATCATCATTGAAATAGTGTCTTACATATTAAAGTCCTTCTTTCATGTCATGTCTTTAAATTTGACATTTATTTTAGTTAGGTTAAAGTGTCTTTTACTGTTCCTTTTGAACACATTTCCTTTTTAAAAGGTTATCTAGGATTGTTATGAAAGTTCCTAAATTCTTGTTTTAACAAAAAAGGTGTTATTTTATTAAATTTCATTTCTTCATATAGTTTAAAGGTCCATCGACATTGTCTGCTTTATATGTCTATCGATATAGTTTGATAAACTGACCCATCGATATAGTTTGATCTTGCGGTCAATCGACATTGTTTGCTTTATTGGTCTATCGATATAGTTTGATATATTTATCCATCGATATATTTTGATCTAGTGGTTGATCGACATTGTTTGCTCTATTGGTCTATCGATATAGTTTATATATATATTGATCCATCGATATAGTTTGAACTAGTGGTCCATCGATACAGTTTGGTCAAGTGGTCCATCAACATAGTTTAATAAATTGATCCATCAACAGTGTTTGCTCTATTGGTCTATCTATATAGTTCAATCTCTTGATCCATCGATAGAGATTGATATATTAATCGATCGACATAGTTTGATCTATTGGTCCATCGATAGAGTTTGATCGACCGACCTATTTTGCTATATTGGTCTTTCTATGTAGTTTAATCTATTGATCCGTCGACATAGTTTGATCTATTGGTCAATCGATACAGGTTGACTCGACAGAGGATCAAATCAACAGCATGTCGCACCAAGAGATACGTTTAAAAATGATACTGAAAATGTAATTTGAAACTGAGCGTGTGTGTCCCATTATTTATTTCTAAAATTCACTTCAAAGTCACCTTGCCTTGTCATATTTAGTTATCTTCTTTTATCCTTAAACAAACTATTGAAAGATAAACCACTGTACTTATAAATACTCAATACTGCGCATATCGATGTAAATGTTAAGTGCAAAACTTTGACATAAATGTAGTTTGATCTATTGGTCAGAGGCTCGATTTTGACATATACTATAAAAACTAAATAATGAGAATATATATATCTGTGTCAATAGAAATATTTATGTTATATTCGGTTATCTTCTTTTATCCTTAAACAAACTATGGTAAGATAAACAACCGTATTTAATACTCAATACTACGCATATCGATGTAAATGTTAAGTGCAAAACTTTGACCAACAATTACATGTAAATAGAATATCTTGGAAATTGAGATAAATTTACATTCCTTACCAATATTTACGATGACAACAAATGCGTATGAGTATAGGCGAAATATTAACATGAAAATAAAACCGTTATTTTTTATTAGAAATTTGCTTAAAATTAATAATAATTTAGTAAATAGACAAATCTTTGCTAACAAATAAAATTGTGTAAGTATAGCCAACTCATTTAGAATACTTTGGATATCCAGGCAAAGAGCAAGTACACTACAGTATCTCAGAAGTGCACATATAAAATAGAAAAATATTTTCATTAAGATACTTGTTTGAACTAATTACCGTATCACCATGGTGATACGGTCTGATTAGTCAGAGGCTAAACGTCAGGTTCGGGTAAATCTGTTTACGGTATTTCTGTTATTTCATTGGTTATAAATACTATCTAATGGCTGCTTCATGGCTGTTTCCGGAATGATTCTGGGGGAAATGAAGGTCATTTTAACGTCTGATTGGCTATAAATGAGTGGCATGTATTATATGTTCCACGCGTCCGTAAGTGGGGTCGGATTGAAATCATGATACTAGGTTATAGGTACATATTATGATAAAGTGTTCATTTGCTATAGTGATTAGTTATGATGATAACTCACGACAAACTGTCAATTTGGTGCAGATTATATAATCATGTGACAATGTAAGTATTTAATCTTGAAATTCTGTTGCTAGTTTGGTAAGAAACTGTACATTTATGTATTATTGCTATTCTCTAAACATAGAACAGTAATGTGTATAATTTACATTTTACACTGCGTATTAAAACGGTTAAATGATTGAGATACTTTTGTGTTAGATTTCTTCGTATAAAGCTTAAATTTTAAATAGTAAATACACGAAACGTATGCTCTATTTATAAAACAAATAACCATTTATTTTTCATTGCTTGGACATATTGATTAGGAAATATTTAATATCACGGAATTTACCGAAGATGTAATTTCGTTTCAAGCACTTTCATCGCTTCATTCATTTCTGGTGTAAATAAACAAACCCGACGATACTGATTAGAAGAATACAAAAATTACAAGGTGAGCAATATGTGCAAAGAAGCCTATACCAAGCATCAAGGTATTGTTACTGGCAAGGGTTTAAGTGCATTATAGAATACTATAGTGTCAGCTGTTGCAAATTATATAATTTAGCGTTTTACAATGCACAGCTCTATATTTGACAATGACCCCCAAGGCAATCATTTATACGATCCTTCGAACCCAAAAAACTTGCAACACAGCGAATTCCCAAAAAGATGTTTGCATGTTGGGGTAGACAGTTTGATGATCTTTGATGTACTCGTACATGATGATTTATTCTTTGGAGTTGTCAGGAGGCTGATTTAGAAGGGGGCCAGGGGGCATGCTATCCTTTTCTGGGAAATTTTGTGGGCCTGCACTTATGAAAATTTCTGGATCCGCAACTGGTTGTTGGACCATAATAGTCCCAGTATGGACACAGTGGTGATCAGCAGTCATTATAAAAAAGAAGATGTGGTATGATTGCCAAGGAAACAACTGTCTACAAGAGACCAAAATGACACAGACATTAACAACTATAGGTCACCGTACGGCCTTCAACAATCATCAAAGCCTATACAAAATAGTCAGCTATAAAAGGCCCTGATATGACATGTAAAACAATTCAAACCAGAAAATCAACAGCCTTACATTGTATTTATATAAATAATTGAACGAAAAACAAATATGTAACACATTAACAAACGACACTCACTGAATTATAGGCTCCTGACTTTGGACAGACACATATATGAATAATGTGGCGGGGTAAAACATGTAAGCGGGATTCCGATCCTCCCCCTAATCTTGGACAGTGGTACATGTATAACAGTACATCATAAGAACGAACAATAAAAATCAGTCAAAAAAGACTTAACTTATCAGATTGCCCATTGATATATCAAAAGCACTGAAAATTTCATTTGATATGTCTGATTTCAATTTATTCACATCATCAGATCTTACACTTAAGTATATTTTCATGATGATCATTACTATTTGGTTGATTATGTAGAGAATCACTGAAGCATGACTGGAGAAGTCGCCCACCTCCCCCACCCACACTTATTGTCCCAGCTGACCTGAGAATCTGTTCCTCTATAACCATTAACGTCATACAACACTTTAATACTTTTCCATTGTGGCATCATATATTTTGTATTAAAACATCAAATTTTTACATGGAATATTTGTGATGTACATGTAGTTTGTAATTGCGGATATATACATATAAATACATATTGTAGCAATAAGGTGTATTCAAAGCAAAATAATTAATAATAAATCAACTCAATGGATAGAAGCATACTGGTATGTCAATTATTTTTTTCACACAGCATCTGCATAGAGTGATGAAATGTAAATCAGGAGATCAATCACTGGTTTTAGAAGTCAAGATTTTTTTTTACTTATTTGGGTAGATACATGTACGCTCAGTGTTCTTCATGAAAACTATCACACTAATTTTAAATCATTATAGGAAAGCACAGTGTATAAGCAAACATTTCAGAAGGCAAAGAGTCTTTTATAGGCTGACTGCAATAGTCTGTATATTATCTGAAAAAGCTTAGTTCTTGTCAACTTTCTTATTATTTCAAACATTTTAATAGATGTCTCCCAAATTTGGTGTATTTCTATTAGCATTTTTTCAAAGTCATTTTCATTTATTTTTCAACCCGGCCCAGAAATATGTTAATACATGTATAGCTGATTTAGAGACAGGCCACCTGGGTCACCTCTAATAAAGGCTATATTTATTGTCAATGCAAACATTTTACCTGTTCAACACCAAATGCTGTCAAGCTTAGGGCCCCTGGCCATGGCTCTTTTTTTCATAATTCATCTTACATGTACAATGTACATCTCCTTTGAATTTGTTTGCTTATTTGTTCTATGGTCTATCTATGCATATCTATCTATATACCACATTTTTATGGTCCCTACTCCCACAAAAATGTTTAAAAAGTATACATTTTACTTCTTTCTAGCTTCTCATGTGACAGCCGTACCTTTTTGGTCACTATTTATGTGTTGCGTTTAAATATGAATTGTAACACTTTACAGTGACTGAACAGGTAAAACAAATACTTCTCAAGAAACAGAAAAAAGAAGACTACTTGGAACAGCACCAGACTACATGTATGTATGAATAAAAACTCAGATCAGAATAGCATGAAGGATATTATATGTCCTTGTGAATAAGCAAGGAAAGCTTTTAATAATAGTGCCTATTTTTTAATTTACTAGATTTTTCATTCATTATCTGTGCAAATTTCAACATTATTTGTCATAAATTAAATTGTTATCTAACTTTACTCAAACTTTCAGTGGTGGATCCAGAAATTTTCATAATCGGAACCCACTGACTGCCTAAGAAGGGGCCAACTCCAGTCATGCTTCAGTGATTCCCTATAAAAACAACAAAAGTTTTCCTACAAAAGGGGTGGCCAAGGCCCCCAGAAAAACCCTCTAACTCAACCTCTGACTTTAATTTAATATGACAAGTGTTTCATTCACCAAAATACTGGTGCTTTCTGTGATAAATATCATGCACAATTTTATAAATGAGAGGGGAAAGAAGATCTACATGTGATATACCTGCACATGACAACTGCCCAATTTTTTTTTATCACAACCAATCAACTTATCATGCTGATACTGACATTACCAGAGAGTACCGGTACACATCAAATGAAAAATCACAAATAACTGATACATATTATCAGATATTACAGAATTAAATATTATGTTTTAAATTTATTACAAAAAAATGTTTTCTCAATCTTGTAGATAGATATTACTGGATCTCATATACATGTAAGTACCAAAGACAACTGTCTATCCAAGTCACAATTTATAAAAGTAAACTATTAAAGGTTGTAGTTTGGTTTTCAACGCAAAGCTTGGTTCACACCAAACAGCAATTTTATATAGTCCATATCAATCATGACAATGGCGTTTGGGGTTAAACATGTTTTCGTAGGTAAATAATATTGCCATGGAACTTTTTTCATTAGAGTGTTAAAGTCTTTAGAGTATTACTTCCTGTTTGGTGGAATAGTGAAAAAGAAGTCAATATGGTCTTGCTCAATCCTATGTCGCTTTGAAGGTGTCATGATTGTCATCTTCAGCTTAAGCAATGTGTTACTGTAATTTTAACTTCAAAATGACTGAGCGACGTTTTTCGAAGCACTGGTCAACTCCACCATAGCAAATCACATGACTTTGACAATCAGTAAATTATGGCGAAAAATATCTTCTTAAGTAAAGAATTGTCGCATAAAAATGTACACAGGAAATGGCGAAGTTCACATAGTCTAGTATGATTAATCATTTAAAAAAAAAAACAAGCAAAAGGGGGGATGGGGCGTACGCCCTCTACGTCCCACTCTGGATCCGCCACTGCCTTCTGTTGTTGTCCATTTTGTCAAGTAGTAATCCTCAAAAGTATATTTACTTTATATGCTATTTTCATCAAGTTGATTATAGACACAGAATACATTTATTATAATATCATTCCCCATTTCCATTCTCAATTTTATAAAGTCTCCTTCCATTATAACACGGGTCCACCAATAATACAACAAAAATGACATATTAGTAAAAAAGCGCTATGTTTTCATATTGCTTGAAGTGCAATATTCCAATAAAAATAAACTACTCACAAACCACTGATCTCAATATAATCAGCTAAAATACGGCAAGCTTTTTAGAAAAGCTATTACTTGTATGTATTAATCATCATTGAAATAGTGTCACACTACAAAAGTCAAAAATATATATACTCGATATATATTTTCATTTATATATAGTGTATTACACCATGTGTTGGTGACAAGGATCGACAAAGGTGTATTTGCCAAATTTATAGACATCAAGAACGAATTATTGAACTTCATTTTATTGGCTTGTAAAGTTGAACTTTCCACCAACAAACTCAATATCGATAAATTAATTTTAATCATTAACGGATCGAGTTTGTTTTACGTACAGTGAAACTATGTTAAACAAAATTAGATACCAGTGTTACAAACCTATGAAGATCGCTCTTAGGATTTATAGCGCCAAGAGGGTAACAATCTGTTACAGACTTATGCATATGGCGTCTTCAAAATAATTTGCGTTTGTCACCTTCGAAAAATGTCGCCTCTTGGAGAATGAATCCAAGAAAGCAATATCGTATAAATGTTTTATGGTAATTTTTGATAAATTAGCTGTTTGCCAAAAGATAAATTACTTAGAATTCGAAATACTAAGTAAAGGCAACAGTAGGATACTGCTGTTCGAAAGTCATTAATAGATTGACAGAAAACAAATTTGGGTTACAACTTAAACCGAGGGAAAGACATCACCTATACGAGGAAAACAATGAAACAACATCAACCCTGAAATGCAACAAAAAACAAACGACAACGTAACATACACAGAAACGAACTATATGATAACAACTCCCATTATCTTGACATGGTAAAGGACATTTAAAAAAAAAGATAGTGGGTTGGACATGGTGTTGTTAACAATGTTCAATATAGCAATAAAAGGACAACGTTACATGACAGGACTACAGTCCAAACACATGCAAGACACATGCAGGACTGAGAAATACACAAATAAACAATACTATATTACATTTGGACATTCTCATAATTATCAAAGGTACCAAGCTTATAATTCAATACGCCAGACATGCGTTTCGTCTTCGCTCAGATCAAGCTAATTAGAAAGTTAAACAAGTACAAATTTGAAGACCATTGATAATACAAAATCCCCAAAAGTTGTGCCAAATACGGCTAAGGTTATCTATGCCTGGGCTAAGAACATGCTTAGTATTAAGAATAATTTATACTTTTGAAAGCAGTACATTTATTAAAAACAGTCCAAATAACTGATATGCATGTCAACACAGAGGTGCTGACTGACCACAGAAAGTTAAAGCTTTATTTTCAATTTACAAAATCCTTTCGTTCATTGTTGTTTAAAAGCGCGTACATAGTGAAGCTAGTTACAAGTTACATGTCGAATTCATTATCATAACCCCTCTCTGCAGTTTGATATAATTTATATCATTTGAGAGAGAGAGAGAGAGAGAGAGAGAGAGAGAGAGAGAGAGAGAGATTAAAATATTTTTAAAAAATCTCCTACCCAAAGAGTTAACAGATGTAAATACGAAAGAAGGACATGATTAATGATTCCTTGTCACTTATAACAGGAATAGGAAAGAAATTGGTGAAAAAGGATACAACATAATTGTGTCAATAAATAGTTTAATGAATTGTTGGTTATCACTAATTTCTTCGGACCTTTATCTAATTTTAAACCTAATTTTAAGGACAACAAAGCTTGATAATGATAGTTATTTGCATTTTAAATTCGTTTATATGCTTACATGAATGTATCACTTTCAAATTATTACGATTAGCCGAGATATCAGCTCACCTTGTCATACTCAAACCCATCTTAAATTTGCAAAGGTACACAGCTTGTGCATGTTAAGAAGTATGCAATTATAGAAAAAAAAGTCTGCAATTATCAAATAAACTATTGAAACAAAATTTCGAACGTATTTATTCACAGTAGTAAATCATCTGTGTAATTGAATGGAGCTGGTGTAATAAGGTCAGGCATTTTTGCTTATTGAATTCGAAGATAAAAGATGTATTTTAATAAAGCGAAATAACACAAGACATGACTCTGTCATGTTTCAGTGTTTATAATTTTAAACGTTGTTTTACATAATGGCATTCGTACCTTAAGCGCAGAACAGCAAAACTATAAAAAATCGCCTGTTTTCGAATCGAGTAATGAATATGTTTATGTAAATATGCCCAAGAGCTTTATCTAAATAGATATGAATGCTTGGATGGTTTTACACTAGTAATTTTTGGGCCCCTTTATAGCTTTCTGTTCGACGTGAGCCAAAGCTCCGTGTTGAAGGCCGTACCTTAACATATATGATGGTTAACTTTTATCAATTGTAACTTGGATGGAGAGTTTTCTCATTGACACTCATACCACGTCTCCCTATATCTACATATTCCTACAAAATATATAAAACCACGATGTAAATGTGTGTTGAATAAAATTTGGGGTAAAACTGTTCCCTACTAATCATTTTGGTCAAAAACTATGTTTGAAACGATAATGTCCATACAGACAAGTTTTTGACGTCATAAGGCTGCCACAATTGGACTATCTAAACTAAAATATACATGTTATACGCGTACGTGTATCAGCATACCCATATATCAATGATAATAGCTAAAAAAATTCGGCGGTCAAATAATGCATTTATCTTTTATTTTTTTGTAGTTTGTAATTTTTTTTTATATCAATGAATATATCACTCATGCAAAGCTCTAATTCCCTTCTCGGGTTTGTCTTATTTCAAATCCTTTTTGATTCAATCAGCTCACCAAGGTTTATATCCTACTCTGTAATTTTAAATAACAAGATCTTGAGCATTATCTATTCACGGAAACATTAATTGCCAAGTGCGCATCTTGTGCCGGAAAGTTTGTATAGAACTTATGTTTCGATAACACGATTAAAAATTTCCTGCACGTAAACACATATTGAATTTTTGGCCGTATATGGTAAGTGTTTGCATCTACTAAGCTGTGTACAGTCATGCGTTATTGATAACCATGCACACTTTAATTACTAAAATGAAGAGTTCAAATCCGACACTGATTGGCTTTAAAAGATATTTACTATGTTTCAAATTCTCCCAACAAATCAACGGACTTAACTATTATTGAATCAGTTTTATTTCTTCCAATGAGGAAGTTTGACATCAATCATTTAGTGCGTAGATTTAAGGTATAGTACCACAAATGCATATTATGGAACGCCGGAACTGTCTTATAGTGTAAATGTTTAACGTGTTTTGTCTCGCTTTGCCTTTACGTCCTGTCATATCTTATTTATATTTTGTGCATGTGCCTGTATATACTGACACTGCACTTTGTGTTATGGCAAATCAGTTTTTTGTTTAGTCAAAAAAATATTATGATATGTCATTACTAAACTTTATTGTGTGCTTTATGCTTTACTTTATGCTGTTACTACAATATATTATGTGAATGCATCCAAACTGTATGATCAACCACCTTTTTATTCTTTCATATTTTCTTTATGCTTAATACATAACCCTACTGCTTTCTCTATCCGCAATTGCCAGCAATAACTGCTGCTCTGTCTATAATTAAAATAAGGTGGCAGTCATTTCATGTCAAATAGTTATCAAAGGTACCAGGCTTATAATTTGTTACGATAGACGCACATTTCATCTACATATGACTCATCAGTGACGCACAGATTAAAATAGTTAGAATGCTAAAACAAGTACAAGGTTGAAGAAAATTGATGACCCAAAATTCCCAAAAAAGTTGTGCCAAATAAACTTTAACCTGACTTGTGCTGAAAAATGCAACATACCTTTAATTGCATAATAGAGCGTACTGGTTTCCAGGACTTTGATAGTACAAAACCAGGTACTTTTGGTCTGCACAACAGGGTAAATGTGCCTACCTATTTTAATTTTATAAGCATGTGTACTTCTGTGGGTTCTACAGTAATTTCTAGTCCCCACGCTTTTATTTGATACCAAAACGCCTAAATATTTCACATTGTGATAAAGATGTACAGCTATGCGTAGGAACTATTTTGTTTAGAATATGTTTCACTTTCTTGAATGTTCTTTCCATCTGGCTCTGAATTTGTGGTTCTCTACCTATAACAGTATCAAACTTATTATATTGACTTCTGCATTAGATGGGTCAAAATCTTTAATTGTTTTTACATAGTCGGTAATGGTAACGTTTTTTCCTGTAGCTCAGTCCATATCGTTAACTTGGATATGTATGATAGCTTGTTTCGAAGCTGTGACATTTTCACATATGTGGTTAAATTTTCGGGGTACGAAGTGAGATTACTTTATCCGTAAATTAGCAAACCCCGAACATCCTGTTGTGATGCGGCTCCTTGTGGTAAAATATCCCCTTTTTAACACAATAAGTTCTTTGAAAATTTAATACTTTGAACACATTCAATAGCTCCATAGTTTTTACACATTTATTCTATGTTCCTCTACTTTCCTAATCACCACAAATAAGTAAGTTCAGTCATTTGCTAAAAATAGAAACATGTCCAATATCACTACACAAAGATTTTTTCTTTACACGTGACTTTTGAGTTCCTCATTTCAAGGCGCATTAGGGATGTTGTCCCAGATAATTGCCTTCTATGAACTTTTTCTAGCATTGAAAAACACAAACTATTTCACTGAATTTATGCTGAAATTGGAATTGTAGTAACATATCACATGCGTTAAACAAAGAAATTTACAAATGGATACTATTAGTAACATACAGAAGACTATGTTTTGTCAGTGTCTTGATATCTTCTTAGATATCAATGTTCTTACATATATGTCTCATATTTTCGCGCTTCATCCTTGAAAACCTATAATTAGTTGTCTAAACATGAAATGTGTTGTTGATAATTGTGCCCCCTATTTTTTACATGTTGAAAAAGGAGAGGGATTTGGTTAAAACCATTCCTTTATGTTTAAACATGGATATCTAGATGAGAGATACACAAGAGTAATGCATGTATCTCCCAGCTAGACAACTTGGCAAATTTGTTAAAAAATGCATTTCATTTGAAATTGTGGAATTTCCATATAAGTGTTCATCAGTTTCTTTGAAATAAATGTTACACTAAGTAACCCCAAAAAAATTAACACTCACTAGATAATATGACTAAAAGCTATATTTATACTATAAACCCGTCATAATATACATGTTTCATTGATTTAAGGTGGTATGGAAGTCTAAAATAAAAATGATAGAATTTGTTCATACTTTGCCAAAACGTAGTATCTATTGACATATGTTGAAAAATATAATTAAAATGATAGGTCACCGTTCATTTTCTCAAGCTACAGGACGTGACAAAATGACATATTTTGTATAAATTATACAGGAAAAAACACCATTTTCTTATTAGAAACTAAAAAAAATGATAGAATCGTTAAATACTTAAGGAAAATATAGCTGACAAACAATGCTTTGAGAATATAAAAAAAAAGAAAGGGTCACTGTACGTTTTTTTCCCGGCTAATATACAAAATAGTAAAATTCCATGTAGAATCTTTCTTGGAGTTACCTCCCCTTAACATTTTTTTTTTTTTATAAAAAAAACAACCAAAAATAATCAACATTTGCAAATATATTGATATTTATAAGTTATATTCTTATAAATTGGTTCATTGAAATAAAAATTCACATTAAATATCTGCATTCCTGCATCAAATTTTGCTTACTTGATAGAAAATCTGAACCTTAGGTTCTCTGTTTTTTACAATCCAAGATGGAGGATGACAAACAAACCACCGTAAGTCTTAGAAAATGCGTACATTTAAATGACAAAAAGAAGGCTACAGTACCATATTTGCAATATGTTCCAATAAGATGTCAGTCATTTCATGTCTAATAAATACCTCATCCTGACTTGTTCTGAAAATCCAACATGCCTTTGATTGCAGATTAGAGCGTATCGGTTTCCGGACGTTTTTAGTTAAAAAAAAAACAGGTACTTTTGGTCTGACCAACAAGGTAAATGTGCCCTCCTATAATAGTTTTATAAACTTCTTTATAAATCAATAGAAACTTTCAAGAAGGGTTCTACAGTGTTTCCAAGTTTCCTAGCTAATATTTGATTCCAAAAGTACTCCAATGTTCCCGCTATAGACAAAGATATAGCAATGCGTAGGAACTATTTGGTTTAAAGTATGGACCTATGTTCTATCCAACCGGGCCTGAATAAGTGGTATCATACCTTTAGCCAACTATCTTCGCAGTGGTCTAAAGCCATCTCTGAAGGGATTGCTATATTGTCTTCTCACGCATATACAAACTCGTTATTTATTAGAGTTCCGAATGGTTAAGTTGAAATCATCCCTTCGTAAATTTTACGGACGCCATCACGAGTTCGTTGACCGTTAACAAATAACCTTTTCAGAAATGATATCTTATATGTTCCTAACATCGTAACTACAATCCCCTTCCCTTTCATGAATATGATCTACAGAATGAGACTATTTACCCAGATTTGTTATCACATTAGCAACACGACGGGTGCCACAGGTGATGCAGGATCTGCTTACCCTTCCGGAGCACATGCAATCACCCCTAGTTTTTAATGGGGTTGGTGTTGCTTAGTCTTTAGTTTTCTATGTAGTGTAATGTGTACTATTGTTTGTCTGTTTGTCTTTTTCATTTTTAGCCATGGCGTTGTCAGTTCATTCTCGATTTATGACTTTGACGACCTTCTGGTATCTTTCGTCCCTCTTTTAATAGTTAACGATTACAGTCATTGCACATAGAAGATACATTGATACGTGACAATGAAATATTTTAATAATTTATATTAAGTGATTCCTTCTATCTTATAAAACAAACAATTTAATCTGTAAGCGAACATATTGTGAGCTATATATCATTCAAGTATTCACTACCACAAATATTTTGATGATTTATATTTAGTGAGTACTAGTACTACTATCAAAATATATGACATGTATGACAACCAATCTAATCTGTAGACGGAAATAGTTTGTGCTATATATAATTCAAGTATTTAAACACTTAGAGATATTAGATATTAGGTACGTCTGTACAGACGGAAGTATTTAAAACACATAGAAACATTATTTTTTATAAATTTCTATTGGAACGGTTTTAACGATTGAGAGTGCACCGATAATAACGGAGTTTCATATCTGTGAAGAACAGACGCAAAAAAGGCAGCAGGAAGTCACACAGGCTTCCTTAGTAAAAGTACTTCCGCTTATAGCAACCAGCCATTCAAGAAGAGAATAATAAGAGAGAACATATAACTTGTGGAAAAAAATCAATACTATTAAACGAGAAGACCTCATTTTGTGTGTCGCTTCTCCTCTATCCACAATAAATTGATCATCATGCCTTTATGTCCTATATGTACCATTCAAAGTCACATTTGTCATAGTTTTTGTATAGAATTGTTAGCATCCGATAACGGTGAACGAAAAATAAAAGACAGAATGTAAGGACTTTTTTCAGTCAGGATTCTACTTCGTCAAAATTATCTCCCTATTGCGCCAGTTCATTTTTACAATCGTAATAATGGATGCCATTGTAGGGATGACGCGCTGACAATTTAGTTCTTGACCTATTGGTCTGAATGTACCTTTGGTATATTTTGCTACTCTTCACAATAATAAAAAAAAAAGGAATGTGCTTTACATGTTTTGACATCTGACTCGGATTTCTCTTGAACTGAATTTTGAAATGTGCGTATTGGTATGCGTTTACTTTTCTATATTTGCTAGCGGTATAGGGGGAGGGTTGCGATCTATGTGCTTTACATCTTCTGACATCAGACTCGGACTTATCTTTAACTGAATTTTAAATTTGAGTATTGTTATGCGTTTACTTTTCTACATTGGCTAGAGGTAAAGGGGAGGGATGATATCTCATAAACAGGTTTCACCCCGCCGCATTATTGCGCCTGTCCCATATCAGGAGCCTCTGGCCTTTGTTAATCTTGTATTATTTTAATTTTAGTTTCTTGTGCACAATTTGAAAACTAGTATGGCGTTCATTATCACTGCACTAGTATATATATTTGTTTAGGGGCTAGCTGAAGGATGCCTCCCGGTGCTGGAATTTCTCGCTAAATTGAAGACCTTTTGGTGACATTCTGCTGTTGTTTTTTTTTTAAAGCTGGGTTGTTGTCTCTTGGACACACTCCCCATTTCCATTCTCAATTTTATTTATATCTTCTTTTTTCAGATTCAATTTGGTTAACTAAATGAAGCCTTGACATTAGTGTGGATACATTGCTGTTAGATTGCAGCTCTGTAGCCGGTGAAAAGGATTAATTTTAACAGAACAAATATCAAATGTAAATGAACGATCATGAGTCTATCAGTAGAAGAGTCCAACTTCCTTAGATTTTACTACCTAAATTTGAAGGTTGCTTCAAAGGCTGCTAGACTTTATTTTGATTATGTACATCCACCAGCTGGACTTGCCAATGAACTTGCCTTTATTTCTGGAACTTTGAAAAGACGCACTTTTATAACAAAACCACAACTGCAGATTTTATTCCCAAGTCCTGGTAAGTAGGAACTATTTTTTATCTTCCTGGACAATGCAAAACGACGTCCCTATAAATGACTTTGCATAAGACAAAGGCAACGAACGTAATAAAATTTTATTGATATAGGATGAAAGCTACATTATGTTCAACAAACAGAGCAATTACTCAGTTTTAACTTGTATTGCAATTTATGAACAGTTGTGTTGGCACAATACTGTTTCTCAAGCTTAACATTCTAATAAAAGCAGGAGGGTTCTAAATGATAAATAAAATACAAATTCATGGTACACTTAAGAAAATAAAAAAGGTGACTAGATTTTGTTGTACACTTTACTTTGTCACATAACTCAAATGGGTGTAACTATACAGGCCCTGCTAATCATAAAGACAGTAGAACATGAATATACCAATTATACTATAGTTAAAGTATTTTAACCCTCACGTTTTTTTTTAAATATGTTTAATCTTTTTTACAGCATCCAATGTAACATCATCTGACTTTGATACAACACTTATAGTATGCCTTTTACGGAACATAAAACCATGTGAAACTGCCCCTGTAACAACGGGCTGGGATATTTTACCACATCCAGCTGACACCAGTACAGGCGCAGACCTTGCCCGAATTAAATGGTACAGAAACAAGTTGGCTCATGATAGGGATGGGAAATTGTCTCTTGCAGATTACAGTCAGTACTGGGGAGATTTAGAATGTGTAAGTATATACGTCACGATTACTCATAACCACAAAAAAAAAATAGTTTATAAGATACATAAAACCTCTCTCTCTGTCCGTCGTCTCTGTCTGTTGGTGTGTCCATCTTTCAATCTTTGTCTGTGCATAATACAAACAATTTGTATAACTAAGAAAGTGTGGTTTGATTGAAAACGACAATTTTTTACCAGAGCGCATATGACGTAAAAGTAAAAATCAATAGGTTATGACATGGACATCAATAATCTGCAAACATATACCGCATAGAAATTTTGACAAATGTAAATCTTATTGTATGATTTAAGCCAAAATACCCACACTCACTCACACAAACAGTATCATATAGTTTGTTCACAACATATCAGACATATACTTAAAATAAAATATAAATAGTAAGACCCTTAAAAAATACAGAAAAAGTTCAGACATGATTATTTTCCCTATATCTACGATAAAGTATTATATACTAATATATCACAAAATTTGCTTCAATATTGCAATATACTGTTATAATTTGCTAGGGTCATTGCATACACTAATGTCTGATGCTTGGTCCGTTTCTGTGTGTGTTACGTTTCGGTGGTATGTCGTTGTTCTCCCCCTATATTTAATGCGTTTCCCTCGGTTTTAGTTTGTTACCCCGATTTTGTTTTTTGTCCATGGATTTATGAGTTTTGAACAGCGGTATACTACTGTTGCCTTTATTTAGAGACGAATATTGATACAAACAAACTCTGCAAAATTATGATTCACTAGTTCAGAATCAATAAATATTTTGCTCTTATACCTATTTTAGGGTTTCTTTGCTGTTCTTTTGCAGTGGTGTACTATTAAGCTGGTTCGCCGTGGTGTATTTTGTGTTTTACGATAGCAATTTCTCATGTGGATTTAAAAACAAGTTATTTTTGTGAAAACAATTTAGGGATATCAACGATTACTCGAGAACTCCAGTATCGCTCGGTAATATCGAGTATCGGTTACCAAAATGATACTCGACTAATCGGGTTCGTGCTAGAATGGTGTTGCTTTCTAAAGCTTAAACAAAACATAATTAATATTGAGAGCGTCTCCTGTGAAATTATATATTAATCAAATATAATAAAAATTAAAACACGATTCGAATGTTTGCTTTTAACTGTCATTCGAAATAGCACTAAAAGAGGTAGCCTACATAAACAAGAACACTTTTTCAAGGCTAACACGTGTTGCCAATCTCAGTCATTAACCAACTTTCTATCGCAGGGCATATATTTACATTTTGTAAAATAGCAGAAATGTTAGTCCCTAAAAAAGTTGAAAAATTCCCTTGTCCTAGAAAATATTGACAAGCTTATGTTTTTTTAAAATAAGAACAAATTCGTTGCATCCTGTGTCGGCGTTCAGAATTTGATTGAAGGCATCAGTACGTTCTGATCATCACCCCTTTAGTTATTGTCAAATGTGTTTTTTACGGTTCCCAAATAATCGTGTTTGAGTAATAATTTTTCTACAAATATTAATGAATTACTTGATGAGATTATTGTACATAATTAGTACATTGAGTAAATGGGCTATTATTTATGATATAAAATTCCTTAGACCGTTATTAAGTCGTAGGTAATAATGTTGAGTTTTTTTACGTTCAAAAGGCAACGACCAACAATACATAAAATGGGTATAATGTTTGTGCTGCCATTTTGTAAATGTTTTACCAACCGTGTACTCGAGTACAATGTATCTCTCGGTAAATCCAACGAGTACTCGATTAGTAAATATTCACCGACTTGATATCCCTAGAAAACATCGATTCGGAGTTTTGACAAATCGTTAAACAAACCTTTAGGAAATGTTATTTTGTGTGCCATTTTTCACATATAAAACATATAAAGCCACATAGTTTTCATATAAGTGTCCTATTATGATTAATCCTTTGCATTTTAATAGTTTGCTGTTATGAAATATACAAGTCAAATAAAGTCATGTATGCCTTGTATTATATACCAAGTACAACATTTTGAAGTTTCATGAATAGACTCACATGTAGATATAAGTTTTAATTGCATTTTTAAAAGGCCATTGGACGTCTTGGTGGCACATCAATGTGGAAAGAAGCGCAGTCTGTACAACACATTGTCTTAGATAAATCTCTCAGTGATATTCTTAACAGTCTACACAACTGTGAAAGAGAATTTCACAACTATCAGATGTCACAAGAGGAGCACATCAGTAAGATCAGTTACCTTCACTCGGTGATTGACAAACAAAGTTCTGTTACAAAGGAGCAAGAAAACAAAATTCAGCGACTCAATGATTCTGTTCAAAAAGGAGAAACTGACACAAAAAAAATAAATGCCAATCTTTCTAATTGCAAACGAATCATAAACGAATGTTTAGAAGAGGTTGAATTATGTAAGACAGAAATAACGAAAACGGAACTTATGAATAAAGGGATACAAGAAAAAGTCATCCATGAAGAGAAACGGTTTTATGATTTGATACGTGAATTGGTGTCGAAAAATGACATACAGTTTAAAGTAATTAATGAACATTTAATGAAACATGATGAACAATTAACAACTTTAAACGAAGGATTAACAACACATATTGCAACTTGTATGAAAGAGATTGGTGATATTAAGAAGAATAAACATGACACTCATAACTTACAAGGTCAGTCAATTTCTATAAATCAAACAATTTAGCTCGCCTTTCCAAAAAGAACAAATAAGTATTTTCATCACTTGCCGTACGTCGTCCGTTTACTACAACACATTTTTCATCCTCATACACTACCTGGTCAATTGAAACAAGACTTAAGGATGTCTGCTTGTCATGTTTTGGAGTTTTTGTCAGATTTTCGGAATCCTCTGGTTTTATCCTTTTGAATGCCTTAAAAAAATTCCCCAAAAACCCCCATTTTTCTTTTTATAAATCTTTTACATGTATAATTATAAGTCATTTGTAAAAGACTTATAAAATTTATTTATTTTTTAATAGTATTTGAGAACTTTAACTGGTCAATGACAAAGCTAGGAAAAATCAAGAGAGAACATTTTCCCGCCAAATTTCCAATGGCTAATATCTGGAAAACAAGCACATTGACCCCTATATTTTTATTGCTTTTTTGATTCCTCACTTTATTCCCTATCAATATATACTAGTTTAATGAAAAGTTATTTATTTAGAAACTGAGCAGCGAACATCCTTAATAGTTATCAATGGTACCAGGATTATATTTTAGTAAGCCAGACGCGTGTTTTATTCGATATATGACTTATCAGTGACGTTCATATCAAAATATTTATAAAGCCAAACAAGTACAAAGTTGAAGAGCTTTGAGGATCCCAAAAAGTTTTGTAAACAGGAAATTTATAGAAATGACCAGCAATCATTCTGCTGGTAGAAAATTGGACATTGATCACGCCTAAAAGCCAACATGATAAACAAAGCTAAAAATAGATCGAGAGTTAAAATGCTAGTTTTAATGCCCCACCCTAGATAGAAGAGTGGCATTATGTTTTCTGCATGATCTGTGCGATCGTTCGTTCGTTAATCCGCTCGTCCGTTCGTTCGTCCGTCTGTACCGCTTCAAGTTAAAGTTTTTGGTGAAGGTAGTTTTTGATGAAGTTGAAGTCCAATCAACTTAAAACTTAGTACACATGTTACCTATGATATGATTTTTCTAATTTCAATGCCAATACCCCAATTTCACGGTCTATTAAACATAGAAAATGATCGTGTGAGTGGAACATCCGTACACTAGGGACATATTCTTGTTCTTTATATTTTGAAAACCATCACAAATAAAGAAAATATGGCAAGGACAAAAATGTAAAGTATAGTTAAAAAATCTACAAACTGTGAATTGTAAAAATTGTCACACGACTTCAAATTTCAATGTTCACCTATGTTATCCTGTTTTCCTTTTATCTTAAAAAATAACTTTGATAAGGCGAATGAAACTTTTCACAAATAATATGGATCTATCTTGATCATCGAAATCCCTAGTGGACTTTTCTGCTAATGAGACACTTCTCCAGAAACCTGAAGACAGAGAAATTATCAACTATAGCTCACCGTTCCAAGTTGTAATATGAGTTATTGCTCTGCATACTAGAGATAAATTAGAAAAAGAGTAAATTGCCAAGACAATATCTTACAAAACGTCAGCTAAACAAAGTAATTTTGATAGCAGCAATTAGCTAGTGCCTTAAATGCTTTTTGTTTTTAATAAAATCTGTAATTTTGAGATACTGGAACTATAGTAGATAGAGCAAAGTTGTATACAGAAATTGATCAGCAATACAATAAAATTGAGAAAGAAAATAAAGAATGTGCTAAAGAGACAACAACCCGAACAAAAGGTCTTCAATGTAGCGAGAAATTCCCGCACCCGGAGGCGTCCTTCAGCTGGCCCCTATATACTATATACTAGTTCAGTGATGATAAACGCCATACTAAACTCAAAATTGTACACAAGAAACTGAAAGTTAAAATAATACAAGACTAACAAAGGCCAGAGTTTCCTGACTTGGGACAGGCGCAAAAATGCGGCGGGGTTAAACATGGTTGTTATATCTCAATCCTCCCCCTATACATCTAGCCAATGCAGAAAGGTAAACGCATAACAATACAAGTCAATTTAAAAAACGTTTTAATCATGATCAATTATAAGATATCTATATTAATGAAAGGACATCAAATAATAATGTTGTTATAACTTGTGTCCAATGCATTTTGATACATTTGCAAATAAAATATGCTTAAACTAAAATAATCAGGTCAATTTTGTTAGCATGCATGACTTACACATTACGAATAAAAAATGTGCAAATTTAATTTTAATTTTTAAGCATATACATCCTTCTGTCCTGTTTAAAATATACACGTTGTCTTTTTTTAATTGTAGTTTATCTTGAAGTGACAACTATAATATAGATAATTTTACAATAATGCAGTAAACCTATAACCTGAATCATCAAACTTTTAAATATTTTTCAGGTGGGAGTAAACAAAAAAGACTTGAGGGTAACTATCTGTTTTAGATTAAGACATATTAGTTATTTGTAAGTTAATATCCTTAACACAAAATAATGTCTTTAACATTTTTAAGTTTTGCGTATTGTGTTTGATAATTGATCACTCAAGTGGAAAACAAGTATTTACTACAAACAATGTTTTGACCAGAAACACACAGATTAAATAAATATAATGTGTACATTTGGTATAATGTTTGATATGTAAACACAGCGCTACGGAAGAGTTAGCCAATCCACTTCAGTAAGTAATATATGTTATATGCAATAAAATCAAGATGGCGCCCGTAAACTATATAGTAGAATGATTTCAACTGTTCCAATTGACACAATAGCTGTTTACAAGGAATCTACTCTCTGTCAAGAAAAATGATAAGGGAGATAAGCCCATTCTGTGTATTATTTGTATTTGTTACCATCTAATGAGTTAAGTCTTTTTCAACTGATTTTCATAGTTCGTTCGTATGTTGTACTATACACCACTGTCATAGGTTGGGGGGACGGGTTGTGGTTGATCCCGCATAACAAAATTGGGAAAGAAAATGGAGAAAGTGTCAAAGCGAAAACAACCCGAACATGTTTATCCCCGCCACATTCTATATGTATGTGACTGTCCAAAGTCAGGAGCCTGTAATTCAGTGGTTGACGTTTATTGATGTCTTACATATCTGTTTTTCGTTCAATATTGTACATTTATTAGGCCGTTATTTTTCTTGTTTGAATTGTTTAACATTTGTAATTTCCGGACCTTTTATCGCTGAGTAAACGATATGGGCTTTGCTCATTGTTGAAGGCCGTACAGTGATCTATAGTTGTTAATTTCTGTGTCATTTGCTCTCTTGTGAAGAGTTGTCTCATTGACAATCTCCTTTTTCATAAGGATCTTTCATATTGCATCAATTTGTATATAATAATATGCTTTATACGCAGGCCGATGCGCTGCAGGAATGTAACTGAATATAAATGGAACTTCCCTATTGGAAAGCTGAAATCCACTTTTTTTCGTAATGTTTTTGTTTTTTCTCAGCCATATTTGTTTGCTTTTCTAGATGTATATTGTTAAGATATTTGTTATCCCTTGTCTAATTTTCAAGTGGATGTCGACATTAACAAAGTCTTGTTGTTCGGTGTGAGCCAAGGCTCCGTGTTGAAGGCCGTACTTTAACCTATAATGGTTTACTTTTTAAATTGTTATTTGGATGGAGAGTTGTCTCATTGGCACTCACACCACATCTTCCTATATCTATCTTCAATGTTTTTCATTCCAAACAAATTATTGAGAATCGTGAAGTTAAATCATAACGCCAGATATTTTCATTGTTCCTTAGTAATTTCTATGTAAAGTTAACTTCATATGAATAAAGTAAAACGTTTATAAGAAGATGAATACATACTAAAATGTAGTAAACAGATGCTTCCTATAGCAATGTATAGAAATAGATTGTTTGTAAGACATGTTTCTTCAGTATCTATCATCATGATCTCTACATCGATGTCGAACCAAAACTTGAATTAATGAGAAGCTATTATTATTCTTAAATTGTCGTAATTTTAAAAAAAAAAAAAAAGAGGGACAAAAGATGCCAAAGGGACAGTCAAACTCATAAATCGAAAATAAACTGAAAACGCAATGGCTAAAATGAAGAAAAAAAAACATACAGACATAATAGTACACATGTCGCAACATGGATATTTAAAAGTTATTAGAAAAACAGACATGCATTGGATATATATTAAATATATTAGTGTTAGGCCGCGTTCACACCAAACGCCGTGTACAGTTAACATGTTTACATTTGGTTAAATGTAATGTACACTAGTTTCACATTAAATTTGTTCACATCTATACACCTTGTTTCGTTACCTGTACATAAGATTTGTTCACACAAGTAAACTATATGTCATTTAAATGTTCATTACGTAGAACCGAACTCAAATTTTCCAACAACTTTTCTAGCAGTTAGGAAACGACCATTTGACTTTAAAAAAAGGTGGAGGTGGATTTTTCCACAATTTAATTTTTAAAAAATTCGAGCCATTCAGATGATTATAGAATGAACAAATTTTCTGAATCCAAAGTTTCCCCATACAGTATAGTGTTAAATATTGAATTGGTACCATCGAAAAAAAAAAATTATAAACTTTCGCGCGAGAAAAAATTCTGACTCAGAACCCCTTTTTTTAAGTAAATTGGTTGCTCCTTTAAGAAAGTCAATTTGGATGATTACGCATTAAAAACGTAGGATCGCTACTAGCGTGCTTACAGACGGAAAAAAAATAACGATATTAAGGATGACTACATTTCTATATCTTCTGTTTGTTTCAAATGCTATTTTTTTTCTCCAAGGAGTATTTGGCAAAGGGAGGGGGTAATTTTTTTGTATTTGTAATTGTATTTTAACGGGTATCAGAAACTACACAAACAAGCAATAAACATCCTCCTTTTTTCAGTAATGCATTTATAAGTAAATCGTTGTTTGAGTATAAAGACCAGTGGCAAATATTTCTGTCAGTGTGTACGTCTAATCAATTCAGGAAGACCTTTTCATATGTGTTCGGCAATGATGATAGATGAATCTTGATAAGGGATTAATAAGGCTACGTAAAGTGTTTCTTAACAAATACATATATTAAGTTCAGACAAATATTTCTGTAAGGAACTAGTGATATATGTATCAATTTTATATACAAAGTGTTTCTTTTTTTAAATATACATGGGAAAATTAACAGTTAAATAAAGTTCTGAATGCCTAGTTTTGTGTACACTTACCTACACAAGGCCTACATCGACTATCAACTACATGTAACAATTGAGTTTTATATATGGGAACGCAATTATGATTAGTTTATGTGTGAGTTACACTAACACAACAACGAGTTTGGGTCAATGTGAACACGGTCTCATTTATTGATAGTATTTCACTAGTATATAACACTTAAAACTCATTTAAAATGTTCAAGTACATATTTTCAAGTGTTACATATTTTTTAGATGACACTAAAGCCCTTATTAATGGCGATATCGAAGAGGGTACATTTGTGACCACTGAGGCAGTGACAGTTGGCTTATTACTGCTTAAACAGAATGGAGTCTTGTTGATAACTGGCTGTCCAGGAACAGGAAAAAGTCGGATTAGTCGCAATGTTCTTCATATGTACTGCACTGGCGATACATTATATAAATGTATTAAACTTGACACATTGGATGAGTGGGAAGATATTAAAAGTCAACAAGATAATATGGTGGTGTTATTGGACGATATATTTGGTGAAACAAATTGTACATATAATAAAGAGAAAGACAAAATTTTAGACAAGATCCATGCATATGTATGTAAAGGTAATATTAAAGTCATAATTACAATTAGAGATTCAGTCAAACGTCAATGTCAAGAAGTGTTTGATAGTAACAGGTTATTCAAGTTTGACTTTATTGATTTAAGTTCAGACAGGTATGGACTAAGCTTGAAAGAAAAAAGAAATATTTTAAGAAAATACATGAAATCTGTTCATGAATTAGACTATACAGATGATGGAGAATTTGTCGATAAAAATGGTGTAACCATTTTAAATACAATTGAAGTCTGGAAAATAACAGAGGAAAATCCAGTCAAAGGATTTCCTTTAGCAGTTTATCAGTTTGTCCATAATGCTAAATATTTTCAGCTCGGAAGTAAATTTTTTGATAGGCCAACAGAGTCCATGCTAGAAGAATTTAATGAAATTAGACGAAAAGGTAGAGACCACAGAAAGTTCATGATGCATTATGCGGTTATGGTTTATACAGCAGTGAATGGAAACTGTATTAACCTTCAAGATAGATCAATAGTGATGGGAGTTTCAAAAATAACTGATGCCATATATGGAGAAACCATTAAGTTAAACAAATGCCACATAAAAGATACTGTTGATGAACTTACAGGAAGTTATTTAATTTCAATTCCAAATCAAAGGTCATACAGATTTCACCACCCAACCCTACATGAGAGTGTCATCTTATCCTTTGCTCAGACTGACGAAGAACATTTTAAAGATATCATACCTCTACTTAGCTGGTCATTTATTCAGAAAATGGTTAAACCTGAAACCTACATAGAAAAAGAGGGAGAAGTTGTATTGAGAATTCAAACCACCAGTTATAAACTATTGACTGAGAAATTAGTAGATATATATATGGAAGAAATGAGAAAGGATATAAAGAATGCATATGTTTTTGTATCTAATATAAGTTATACTGATTTATTTAAACAGCACACTTCCCTCCTCCTGACCTATTTACTAGAGGTTCTTGAAAGCAGAGATAACGAGGATATAGATATGAAATACAAAGTCGATGATTTTAATAGTTTTGAAGTTAGCATTAAAGGTGGAAACTTTTTCCTTGCAAACTTGCTTATGTCAGTAGCAAAAAACCAAAACCAGCTTGAGATGTATAACATCGTATTGCAAAACGTAAACGATAAATTAATCAAAACCAGCAACGACTATGTCACAACGGATTACTTTCAAGCTGCAATAATGTCATCTGTTTATGGAATATGTTCCACTAAAGACGCAACATGTGTCAAAGCGACACTAAATTTAGTAAAAAATATCAAAATGCCGATCTTACTGGATCAAAGTATTGATCTCATCAAAATAGGATTCACTTCTGATCTACTCGAAAGATATGGTTATAGTTTTATTGGTTCAAATTGCATTTTTCTGCAGTTTTGCATTTGGAAGGCATATGAAGCATATAATGTATCTGTGTTGAAATACTTACTCTCACTATACAATGGAACTTCATTCGATTTAAATTCATTTTTAAAGCTGGTTTATAGTAGCGATTGGGTTGAAAGATCACCATCTTTAACCTTTAGATCACTAAAATGGATGATAGAACTATTTAAAGACCAGGAATTAGTTGATACTGACGTCATCTTTAGAACTGCTTCTAGGTACCAGTTGTTTGATACAGTTCAGTATCTCGTATCCAGAGGTAATACATTTAATGCCATTTCGTGTCTTAAAATATGTCTGAACGAATCTGATAAAGTAGTTCACCAAGACTTTTTTAAACTTTTCTTTTCGAAAATTGACATTACCTCTCCAGAAATGAAATCTATTATTATATCAATTTTACAAAAACCTTGCGTTCCTGATTATATGTGTGAAACCTTACTTCCAGTATGTATAGATAATGGAGAAATATTGGATGCTGCCTGCAAAGAGGGTCATTTATATATTTCAAAACTTATAATGGAAAAAAGTCGTAATGTGAGCATTCAGTCAGCTTTAATTTCAGCATGCAAGGACAAAAGGAAAATCTATCGGCACTGGTTTGAACTACATCATAAGGATGAAAAATTAGAAATAGTAAAATACATTGTTGGAAAATATGGGTATACACAGTTTGATTTGAAAGCAATGTGCCAAGAGGCATACTGTTCAAAAAATTTCAAAATTATAGAATGGTTTGTTCAAAATGTTGATGTCACTCTTTTGGATTCGTTTTATAAAGTACTGAGTTCAGCTTTAGTTGAGGAAGACTCGAATATTCTTGAATACCTTACGAATAAGACTGAATTAGCAATTCTGGAAAAAAACTTAAAATATTTAACAAAACACTGCAAAAGCGGATGTTCTACTAAACTATTGCAACTAGTTAGCATCATATGGGACAGGACCGATGATAAGGAAACAATAAATATTCAGGAAATAGTAGACTTGGCGTATGAAAATGATTGTATCGAGTTATTGGTGTGGATTTATGAAAACTGTAATTCATATATATCTATTGACGGTAGAAAACTTCTCATGTTAGCTTGCAAAAAGGGCAGGATTGATGAAGCGAAGTGGGTACTTCAGAACTTTGAAAAAAAAACATTGGATATTGATGAAGGGGAGTTATTCCTATTAACATGTGCTGGAATGTCGGATTTTATATATCAGACCGAAACGATTAGCATGATAAATTGGGTTCTGAACAATTTTCAGATAAAACCAGATTTTCTGAAAGCAGAGGTGTTTAAATTGTTAAGCGGTAAAATGGATATTTTTCCTTTTGAAAAATACGAGGATTTTTTTAATCTGATTGTTTCTTTAATAAAAGGATGTTTTAATTCTCTAAACACAGAAGATATGGAAGAAATCATGAACAAATCTCTTGAAGGGGGGTTTTATGATCTTGTAATTTGGATTCTAAAAACTATGAGCTTTTATTCATTTAACGAGCAAAAAATTTTGAACAGAGTCTGTAAAAATGCTGACATTGAAACAATTATGGTGTTAAATAAGTCTTTTTCTTCTTTGAATATGAATCATGCCATGATTCGATTAATGATTAATGCAAAGACCGGAATTGAAGATTATCAAAGAGTTGATTATTTAGATCAGTTGTGGACAAACATTGACCATGAATCATTAGACATGAGAAAAATAGTGAGTACAGTATGTAAAAAAGGACCAATAGCAAATATTTTGAAATGGATTCTTCTCAATCTTCCATATGATAAAACATCAATCAATAAAATCTTAATTTCGTGTTCTCAAAAGGATAATTCAAGTCTTGTTAGGTATATTTTTCGTGAAGTAAATATTGAGTATCCTGACCTACTAGCAGCTTTTCGTAAAGCCTGTTTTCATCCACGGGGATCTTATGGACTTTACCATGCTGATTTATGGATAGGAGGTTTACAGAAATCTATCGGTGTTGTAGATTTTCTGTTTGAAAAAGTAATACCATCTGATATATCATTAGTCTTAGAAGAACTATTTGAAAAGACAAAAAGCTATGATGTGAAACTCTACTTTCTTGTAAAAGGATATTGCAGGAACATTGATATGAAAAATCTTCTGAATGAAGCATGTAGACACGGACATGTAAAGTTGGTACAGTGGATTTTAGAAAATATTGAACATAAAGAACTGGATATTGAATCTGCATGTCTTGAGACATCTAAATGTAGTAATAATGAATTGCGATATCAATGTGTAACGTTTATGCGGCACTTTTTACAGGATTCAAAATATTTTCGCATGGAAAATGAATTAAAGAGCACAACGGATACGTCACCAGACATGTCTGATATTTTTGATGACATGAACCGTGTATCACTAAATACAATTGACTTTTCAGAAGACATGTCTGATATGTCGGATGATTCAGACATGACTGATATATCTAATGACATGGATGAATTGTTACGCTTCTTATCATCACAGGAAATACAAAACGGATAGCAATATAAATAAAATGAGTTATTGTAAAAAAAAAAAAAAAAAATTAACCTTAAGGTGCAAATTTCAATCGACCATAATTCGATTAAAACTTTAAAAGTTTTAAATTAAAATATTATTAAAAACATTTCAGTATATATGATTTCAAAATTAAAGCGCAAAAGTAAATATAAAATGAATGCACTGCAAAAATAGTAAGCAATATTAAAAAAGAATCGTGCAGAGAACTACATGCAATCGTAAGCATTTTTAAAAGTGTCAGACCGTGATGAACCGCGAGAGTCAGATTATGCAATCAAGATCTCAACGGGGGAGAAAAACCTCTTGCTAATATAATCGCTACAGCTACTGCATTGAATACTCTACCACATCAGTTCCCACTCAAAAACATAATATAAAACAAAACAACTACCAGCAGATAGCCTTTCAGACCAGCCACCGCAGAGTCTTATGTCATAACGTCTGTTACAAATACAACCAGCTTGGTCTCTGCCGTAAATATCTTCGTTTTATAGTAGTAATAATCAATTGTTTAGAAATTTTAGTGTGAAAGTATATATGCTTATATTGTCTAATGATATTGTTGAGATCAGGTTTTAGTCAACACCTTAGACTACTTAAAAAATCACTTTGTCCTACAATAAAATATTCCGCAGATGAAGATTATATGTAAACACATACGAAACATATATAATATTCCTGAATCAAAACTTCAGGTAACAATAAGGGATTCAACTGCATCTAAAACCATTTTGCCAAATCCCTTCTAGTATGTTGTCAACGAAAAAAGAAAAGTATTAGAATCGTTGATGGACGTTAGTGTATTTTAAGCAGAAATCAGCATATGATTAGTCTTGTATGATTTTTAATTCTAGTTCATTTATATGTTTTAGAGTATAGTATGGCCTCCATTATTACTAAACTTGTTCACTTTTTTTTTATTTACGGGTCCAGCTGAAGCACGTCTTCGCGTGCGGGATTTTCTCGCTGTGTTGAAGACCCATTGGTGGTTTACGGAATTTGTTGGCTCTTTGGTTGGGTTGTTGTCTCTTTGACACATTTCCGCTCTTATTTTATAAATTTAATCTGATGGTTTTTATTTAGCTCCCCTGCGGTTCTTATCACATAAAATCTTACAAGTAATTGTCAAGGACATTTAAGTAGAAGTGGTTTATTTCAATCACCAGTTTTTTTTTTTGGTGAAAAGAGTCTCTGAGGCCTTGATATTTCCATTATAGCTTTAGATCCGGCGTCGTGGTCCGATGTCGTTTACTTTTTAAAGATTTTCTCTGAAACTGCAAGACTAATTTCAACCAAAATTTGGGTGAATTATCTTAATAGGGTCAAGTATACAGTGTGTGTTTTTGTTATCCTTATTCATCATGGCCTGTTCACACCAAAGTTATGAGATGACTCTTATAGGGGGGTCGTCTTAAAATGATCATTTATCTTGCTAATTTTCATGTGATTTCATGTTCAAATTATTTTAGAAAGGTAAAAACTATTAAAGCAAAAATAGTCAGCAATACAAGCTATACAAACATGTAATATGACCAAAATTATTTGATAATATTTAAGTAGTTGGAGTCTGTAAATCGAGATTTATTTACTAATTTGAAGAACAAACACATATTAAGAAATTTTAATATGTTTGTCCAATATCGATCTAACCAGTTCCTAAAGCCTCGGTCACACCTTACCGGATAGCACGAACGGACGCCTAACAGATGGAAATAAAAGTTTTCCGTTGACAAAATTGTTATCCGTTGGGAGTCCGTTGATGTACTGACCGAATAAAACGGACATGTAACGAATGCATAACGGACACACACCAGATATGCAACGTACGAGAAACGGACACGTACCGGACAGAATGGATGTCGAACGTTCATCCAACGGACGAGTTACGCATAAAACGGACACTTAACGGAAGCGTACAAGATATATGGAAAAAAAATCAAAGGCGACAAAAATGATACATGTAAATCGCATAAACATTCAAAATGTTTCTGTGTAACTGGTTTTGGTTTGTTCTTTAAAATTCCGCCAAAGAGCAATATCTGGCCTGAATAAGAACTGCTTGATTGTGAAGACGAGCCTATACTTTAAGATCGATTATGAATAAGAATTCATGAATCTTAAGAAATCTGACATACCAATAATTGTCATTTCTTACGCGAAATTTTCAATTGGCATTTATCCGTCTCAGATTCGTTCAGCATCCGTTTTATCCGTTATACGTCCGGTAGAAGTCCGTTTCTCATCCGTTTCATCCTTTGAACGCCCGGTAGAAGTCCGTTTGTGAATTCATCTTCCAGACATCCAACGGATGTATAACGGACACGTAACGGATACAAAACGGAAACGAAACGGATGAGTACCGCTTAAAACGGACGCCCGTTCAAAGTTTTGAACATGCTCATAATTTTCATCCGGACAGAACGGACGTCGACGGATAAAACGTACGCTTAAGGAGCATGCAACGGATATGGACGGACGTCTACCAACGGATAATAACGGACGTCTAACGGACATGAATGGATTGAAAAAAAAGTTATCCGTTAGGCGTCCGTTCGAGCTATCCGGTAAGGTATGGTCGAGGCTAATCAAACGTGGTGTTTTTGTCAGTGAACTAACATTATGACAGGACTAAAAATAGAACATATCAGGCAAATATGCATTAGTTGTCTTACATCTTAAAAACTAAAAGAGAAATAGAAAATCTGACGGGTTCCGGAATTGGGCATAAATTGTAATTACAAAATATAGTTTTTAAAATCTCAAAAGTTTTTAAATTTGACTTTATCGATTCACAAAATAGTTTAAAGTGCTTAAAGTTCCGACATTTCGGAAATTAAAAAATGTACATTCTGCCTTCATTAAATTGTTCTAACCCTTTCCCATTTCTGAAATATTCACTATGAACCTATTCACATGGTAATTGGCAATATGCTGGAGTGATGCTGATCTTAGTTGTGTATGTTAGAAATACTGCAAGCATTATATGTCGTATTTTAAATATTTTCAAAATATATTCGTGTTTTCCTTCTAACTGAATATGATTGAAAATTTTGAAAATCGTACAATTGACTTTGGTGAGGCTGATAAAAATCATTGTATGACCTGATATCAAAAGTCAATAATTTTGTTTATCATAATGACTTTTTGTCACATGTTCACTGTTTTTCTAGTATGTACTCAAGAGATTAAACTGCTTCTTGTTTTTATGACAAATATGTTATCTGCTGTGGCAGTTTGCTATCTTTTATTTTATAGATTTTAATATTGTTAAATAAAACAAAAATATGTTTCGTGTGTTTTCATTATGTCTCCCTTATAAAATAAATATGTTAATTTTATTTTGCTTTAAAATGAAAAATTGATAAAAAAAAAGATAAAAAGAAAAAAACGTAGGTAAAGAAAAGAAAGTAGCGAGTAAATCCCCATCGTTGGACAAAATGTTTGATAAGGAAACATTTACGTTTATATTCACCATCAATGAAAATGTCATAAATAAAATTATTGTTAGAGGATTTAGTATGTATGTACTATAAAATAGTCTAGCTGACAACATAAACTTGAATTTTGTAATACAAATTTGTGATTATTTTCTATCTTTTTTTTTTTATTATGTACAAAATAAATTATAGGTTTATATATTTGTTTGTTATATTTTATAACAGTCTCAGTAGTGTGCTTTTATTTTCAAATTTGCAAAAGAAGATGTATCCCCCTCAAAAATATCTGAATATTTTGTATACTTGTATAGTATGATTTTTTTTTTTAATTTGAATATTGTATGTTTTGTCTTGATAAGAATTCAATACTTTGCTTTTACATCAATATAATGATATGATTTTATATAAAATTGTCTTTGTTTATGTAAATATTTCAATAAACTATCATTTATTTTTATTATGTATTTATGTTGACATAAATTATGGTCAGATCTGATCAGACTATCATCATAAAGAATATGCTTTTTATATGATTAGACCAAATGTAATGACAGTTTTTTGTAAAACTGACAACAATATTTATTCATACAAAGTTGGTGATTTTTGTATTAAACTCTTCTGTTTAAATGAGAAGGAATGAAGTTTGTTGTCATTATAAAACTCGGGATGTAATAAACCCTTTAATATATCTTAATCAAAGAAATTCTGTTTCAGTTAAAAAAAAAACAGTTTTCAGTCTTACGTATTTTTTGTTTGTATTTGCTATTGGAAATATTTCCAAATGATGTGAGGTAAACTAATTTGAGAGTAAAATCCCAACACATCTACAAAAAAAAAAGACACCACAAAAATAGAGAAGCAGTATGATTGGCAATTTGCCAATGATACATCTAAGACCAAAGAATGTAAACAATTACTTGTAATTATGTTTTAATTTCTAACTTTAAGCGAACATAAATTATTTACAAAAATAAACTCGACACCTTTGTATGGAATCAAACCGCCCGACAGTGTGCAGCAAAGCTTTAATTTTATTAAAGACAAATGCAAAATACGAAATGTTCATTTCTTACTGTCTGCCTTAAGGCCGCTGCAGGTAACGAACACAAAAACCAATCTACAAAAATCAAAGCAATTTTCATTATGTATTCATATTATGAATCAATTTTAAAGATTCTATTTTTACACACATAAGTCCAGGGCCGTGACTAGCCTCTTCAAATAGTGAGGCAAAAGATATTGCCGAGCGGAGCGAGGCGAAAAAATTTTGGCGAGGGGACTGAGGGCCGCTCAAGGCCCCCAGAAGCTCTGAGAAAAATAACGCAAAATCGTGCATTCTGAGCGTTTCCCGGACTCTTTCTGACATTGGAACGCAATTATTTTTAAGATTTTTTTCGACAATATTCTGGTTTAAAAGCAAAAACATAGATTCATTGTAATTTAAGACTTTAAGGTTTTATGGACATCATTAAAAGACCGATATGTAGGACAAAGCAAAATTCGTAATTTGCATGATCATTAGTACCGGATCTGTCTGTCTGTTTCAGTCTTGCATTGTGCTAAGACTTTGGTGATATTTTTATGACTAGATTGAAATATAGTGACAGTGCAGTATTATGCTTTAAATACTAGTACTGCTTAAGTCGACACCAGGGACCATCTTGACCCTGTTTTACGGTATTAATGATTCTTTTATTGTTGAAGACCCTCCAGCAACTTTGACCAAATGAATGATCATTAGTATTTTTTGTATGCATTGACTTTGTGTGCGATTAGGTTTCGTTCTCATTTACTTCATATTCCTTTATTTTCTGTAAAAGGTTCTGAACATGACTTAATATAATGCAAGTTTAACCCATCAATCAAAATGGTCATATGGCAATACATTATTGCTTTTTTCAAATTATTTGATACCGGAAAATAGGTGACCTTACTTTAATTTAAACCATGTCAGCTATCTAGTTTTATCAACCAAAAGAAGCCAGTTGTGAATTCTTTGATATTAAATTCAATTCTCCGTGCAGAAACGACCATTTTTTCTGTATCTTGTAGTATCGTATATTCTTAAAATATTTTCTCGCACAATATCTTGACATCGGTGGGCATGCAACATTGCAAAACCACACGTTTACAAATGAAATTCAACACTCAGACTATTGTCATAAAGTAGGACAATAAATGAGCAAAAGACAAACCCGGGACACAGAAGTTGAACTGTTCAAACAATAGACCATCAACTCTGAAAACTAAAAGTAAAAAAGAAAAATGGATCACAAAAAACATGCAGGGGCGACATTAGAGAGTGAAGAGAACTTGCTTCTTGTTAGACACTTTCCGTGAAAACAATTTCATATTAAGACAATCTTTTGTTTCATTTTTTTTTTTTTTTTTTAATTCCTAACATGAGGCATTTGCCTCATTTGCCTCAATGTAGTTACGGCCCTGAAGTCACAATAAACTAAAATAACACATACCAAATACATCAAGTCAAGTGGGAGGGTACGAAAACTTACTGCACCAAAAGCGAAGTAGCCTCGAATGACAATATCTTAAATTATTCGAACAACCGCCAAAAGTATAGCACGAAATATTTAAAATTAACTTTATTCAAATATTACAGTCAGTTCAAACTCGACCAATGAAAAACATTTAACCTATAATAATTATACTTTCAAAACGTGTATAGTAATAAACAAATACACGAGGTAACGTTTACATACCGGTGTATGTAATTTTAATAATAATGTTTTCCCGCGTTTCGATCAGTATAGCGGGGAAATGTTGTATTCTCGATATGGGAAACGTCAATTTTCGATAGGCCGAAGAAAACTCTATCCAATCAGAGGACTGAGTTGTGGTCATATATAAGGTGTTTTTTTCTGTGGTAGTTTCACTTCTAGCCGTCGTATTGGCCGTGTAAACCAATGGACGCCGAATTGCAGCAAGTTATCCAGACAGAAGTACAGAATGCCGTTCAATCCACACAGGACCAGATGTTGAACAGTATTACGACGTTATTAGATTCACGTTTAGAAGGGTTCCGAAAAAGGATACAGGACAACCAGAAAGTGCTGTCAGACACTCAGATAGCAAGGATGGACGACTCACTGACCGACAGTTATAAGCTTCGAAAGAGGGGGGACAAAGAACACAAGCACAACCAGAAAATGTACGCCAAAATCAGAGAAGCACATGCAGAATTCGAGACCGACAGCTTGTCGAAGTCCAATATAAATAGTGCCAAGAGAAAATTTTCAGAAGGTATGGACTTGATAAAAATTCGTCACAAGCTTATCTAATCTGCCGATTCATCAGACGCGGGTTGGCGCATGGTAGATGAATACGTAACCAACCCACTCGCTGAAAATTCTGAGGACTAGAAGAAGAAATATAAAGCGCAGAGTAGAGCAGAAAGCAATCTGAAAAAGGAAAAGTTAAAAAGACGCCCAGACCGCAAGAGCGTGTCATACACACCACAGGCCCCAGTGAAAACAGCAAATTCGATCCCTGTGGTGGATCCAGGTCTGATGTACGACCCGGTAGATGTTTTTATTGTAATGAGTACGGGCACTGGATAAGGAAGTCTGCTGCTGAGCAAAGACATAAGATACGTATTGATACTACTATATGTAAAATTGATAAAGTAGAAATGTATACTCACCCAAAGACAGATCTAGCATCGGGTGAACTCTTTTTAATGTTAAGTCAATAACACAGACATCACGTGATGTCCATTCAATGAGCAATACACATACTACTACTAAAATAAAATATAACGATACAGATGTAGTTCATTTAAAAGAGAGCTTGAGCGAATGGAAGATAAAAGGTGCCAAGGGTTTTGTATTAGATATTAAAACAAACGGGTATACAATTCCTTTCAGCGCCATGCCATGCATGGTTGAATTACAAAATAACAAATCAGCAAGAGAAAATCCCGATATTGTTAAGAGCGAGATTAAAAAATTGCTAGAAAAAGGATGAATTACTCAAGTGTCTGGTAAGCCATATGCAGTTAATCCTCTAACTTCATAATAGAGGTTCAAAACTCATATTAGTATTACATGCAAGAAATATCAATCCACATATACAAATTTAAACACAAATATGAAGATGCAAAAACTGCTAAACACTTATATGATGAAGAAGAATTTGATTTTTCTTACGATTTAAAAAGCGCATATCATCATATAAGCATTTTTGAAGCAGATACTACATATTTAGGTTTTAAAACGAAGCATGAATATTCTGTGTATAATGTTTTGCCTTTTGGGTAGCGGAAATGTTTTGACAAAGGTAGTCAGGGAAGTTATCAAATATTGGAGAAGTATACAGGTCTAAAAATTGTCATGTATCTAGACGATGGCCTCGGCGTAGGCAAAAACATGAAAGAGGCTATGTTAGAGACCGAAAAAAATCCATTCCGATTTGGGGAAATTTGGTTTTGTTCTTGCATCAGAGAAGTGCAATTGGGTTCCTATTCAAGGTCTAGGGTGGTTGGGGTTTTATTTTGATATTATAGAAGGGGTAATAAGAGTTACAGAAAAAAGAATAGAAGTTTTCAGGATACAATTTTACAAAGGAATTAGGCTTTTTCGGGTGAAATTCATTGCAATTATTGTAGGACAGAACATATCAATGCAGTCTGTATTAGGAGATCAGCACGTTTAAGAACAAGGTATTTGTATCAATGTATATTGCAAAGGGCAAGTTGGAACGCCAAAGTACTAGTTAGTATGGACACACTCGCGGAATGCAATTTTTGGGAACATAAAATTGAAATCTTTAACGAGACAGGATCTCTGTTAAGTCAGTTGACTTATAATGTACCACAAGATTAGTATGTGTTCAGTGATGCATCTAGTACAGGTTTCAATGGTTTTGCTATCACTGGTTCAGAGAACGAACCTTTGGAAATGTTTGGTAGTTCGTCTTTGGCGGAACAGGCCTGGAAGTAAAGCTAGTCGAAAGATTATTGATAAATTGTGTCAATATCCTTTCTGGTAAGACTATCAGAGTGTTCAGAATATCACACATTTACTTAACATTGGTAGTAGGAAGATGGTTTTGCACAAGAACGATTTGTGCGTTGGTGAATTTCGCAGAGAGAATGCAATTAAGTTGAGCTTGATTTGATTACCAAGAGAATCAAACCAGTATGCAGACACTTTAAGTAGGGTAACAGATTGTGATGACTGTGAAAAACAAGGTGAGATTTTTCTGTATCTGAATCACTTTTGGGGTCCACATGACATAGATAGGTTCGCGCATGATTACAATTCCAAGTGCAAGCATTTTAATTCAAAGTTTTTGTGCCCCGGGACTCCTGGGATAGACCTGTTTACAGTAGTATGAGGTGGACATAATAATTGGATAGCTCCATCACCAAGTTTGATTCCAAATATAAAAAAGAAGGATGTGGTATGATTGCCAATGAGACAACTATCCACAAAAGACCAAAATGACACAAACATTAACAACTATAATAGTCACCGTACGGCCTTCAACAATGAGCAAAGCCCATACCGGTTATTTATAAGATTAGAATAGAAAAATGCAATGGCACTTTGGTCATCCCGGAATGGACATCGGCACCATTTTAGCCTATATTGGTGGATCGATTTGGAAATTTTAAGGATTTCATAGTTTAAAGAAAGTTTTTTCAAGGGCGAAATCTTACTAAAAGAGGCAGAGGGCAGTGCGGAGTTTTGGACAACAGTGTTTCAAATTTAGATTGATTGCTTTAAGAATAGAGTTTTAGTTTTCAATATACTTATGACGTTATTTATTTTAGCAGGGATTAAATTAGATAACACAGTGAAGGAGACTGTCCAGGACAGTGGTATAGAAGTTGGCAATTATATGTACGAGCTTTATCCGAAGATGTGTGAACTGTTGATAAACTCTAAAAGTGACAATACCGTTAAATCATATTTTAATTATTATAAACGATGGGAACGTTTCATTACTTTACAAGGACACAAATCTTTGCCAGCTCAACCAGTTCATGTTGCACTGTACTTAACTCATATATTGAACAATAATTCAACTTGTCAACCAGTTTCGAACGCAGTGTATGGTATAAAATGGGCACATGAGATAAATCAAATATGGTCTGAACGATCCTACATCAAACACTTTCGTAACATCGATTCTTGAAGCATCTAAAAGAGTAGCACCAAAAAAAAACAGAAAAGAAAGATCCGATTACTCCTGAAACTTTAATCGAACTTTGTGATATGTTTAAACATTCTTTATATTTACTTGTTACAAGGGATTTGGTAATGTTGATTTTGAGTTTTTCCTGATTTCTTAGATATGATGAGGTCAGTTCGTTGAGTTTTTGTGATGTAAAAGTACACGAGTCTCATTTAATTTTGTGCATTGAAAAAAGTAACAGACCAATATAGGCAAAGTTCCGAAGTCTTGATTTCTAAGGGTAACTCATCTGCTTTTCTTTACACAATGTTTCTAAGGTACACTAGGTAAGCAGGTTTCAGTGACTCTTGCCAGCAATTTTTTTATTTATTTAGACCAATTTATAGATCTCGTAATACATGCAAGCTTATTACTATAGGTTGCACTTTGTAAATACAGCTGTTGCTTAAAACACGCCTTTTTGGGGGAGTAATTGAATATTCATAGAAAATTAATTTTGTTTACATACTGGTTCCCAGTTATGCTCTCTGTGTTCCATATCGCAGAGACAGAACTTGGGAATGTTACCAGTAAATAAACACGTGCATATAGTTTACATTGAAATATGTGGTAACCTTTCATTCGAGGTAGGGGTAGTTAAGAAAATTAGTGTAAGTTTAAACTCTGAGATGTTCAGGGCATATAAACGTTGAAAATATGCCGCACAACCCTATATGTTGACCTTTGAAACAAATTGTGGTGCATATCAACTTTCAATTCTAGGATAAGATTTCAAAACTTCATAGTAAAAGTGGTACAGTTTTAGCCGTGAAAGGGAGTTCGTATGGGAAATAGCATTGTCTATATTTACAGAAATGCCACCTATAGACAAGAAGCTAAGTTACACGGCGGTTAGAGGGTTAATTCTTAAGAGAATTCGAACAACTTGTCCATAATAAAATGATTGATAAATGAAAATGCAAATTGATTACTGATTTACATGTCACAATTATAGATGTACTATACAATTATATATGGCGTCCACCACGTACGACGGGCTGTCGGCAAATTTAAATTTGTGTTTGCGTTTTATTTCTTTTACTGCCATGTGTACAAAGAAGGTGTCGTTGGTGTGCTGTCCATGGCAGAAAAGGTGTCATTTGTGTGTCTGTCGTCTGTAGTACAGAGAATACATTTATTTATGATAGCAACATCCATACCATTTGAGATGAAAACTGACTAAAAGGTTCGATTTCAGTTTTGAGTATTTTTTAAATCAAGCGCAAAATGAAACTTCCGGCCGAGCTACGGGTGAAATTGAAGATGCCAAACGAAAAAATAAATCCTCTGCCGTCCTTTAAAATGGTCATTCCTTGCGCAATTTCCCAACTACCGTTGGTGTGTAACAGAAAATTGTAAGTGTAGAAGTCCCTTAACAAGGTTCAATTATCCTATATCTATTTTGATATATTAGTAAATGGTTCTGTGTTCAACCTTAAGATTTAAGAGTTTACAGTTCCGTTTATGTGTATTAGTACGTGTATTATAACAAGAAGATACAATTGCCATCAATTACATGTAGATACCAAATAATGTGGATACATCAAATTATAATAGATCACGGCCTTCAACAAATGAGAAGAACCCATACCGTGTAGTACAGTATAGTTAGCTATTAGAGGTCACGTCCTGACGAAATTTGATACAATTCAAACGAAAAGAAATAACGGCCTCGTTTATGAAAAAAAAACAGTAAACGAAAAACAAATATGACATAGTAACAGTTTATGTTGCTCATATTTGTGTACAGTAAGGAACAAAGCATTTTTTCTTTTTTTTTCTATGGATTATATATTTTAAGTTGAATTGAAGTTCAAAGCTGAGTGTGTTTTATAAGACATTTTTGTACTATTATATAATTTAATTTTGGGTGCAAAGCGTCTTCTGATTGGCTGACGTCGTTTTTGGTTATCAGCTAATATACATTATTTAGTCATGTGAACGTTTTTTGTTTTCACCGGTTTAAAATGGAATTTAGAAATAAATTATAAAAAATAACTGTTCGAAATAGCATAAAAAATGTGGAGCACACTGTAAAATAACCAGCTACTCTGGTTATTCAGTGTGCATCACATTTTTTATGTTATTTCTTCATAGACAGAAAAAATATTACAGTCAATCCTTAAATAATAGAACGGAAATTTAAACAGTCAAGCTCATATTTTCAACCAATATGTCTATCTACTTAGCTTGCTAGGGCCAGAATTCTTATAGATATGATTAGGTAATAACGTCTTTGTTTCAAGAGATATTTTTTATTGTGTCCCTGATACCTTGTTTTATTATTATTTTTTTAATATTCAGTTTACTAACAATTTATACCGTAAGTTACAAATTGTCCGTATGTGCATGTATTGTTTAGAATTAGTATATTTTTTTTTGGTAAATGATAGGGTTGTGTTATCTATGTGGGATCCGATGTACAAATACGTAACTCATCAAGAAGGAACATCATTGATTGATTATTTGCTGAACGTCCAGTGGCAAATATTTCATTTATAATCTGGACGGGAACCGTTAATACAACGGTTAAGTTCCACAAATTAAAGTGAGTCGACTCGGACGATTACTGTTACTGCTGGAGAAAGATGAAATATGAGACAGGGACAAACATTTAAGTTAAGAAGCTTTTAACGAACATTAAGACTTTCATATCAAAGATTTGATGCAAGACTCTCATAAATTGATGCAAGACTTTTACAAAGCGCAGCAGTCGTGACTGGTATATATATTTCCTTATGCGAGGCTATGGATTAAACTTCAACATTTTGACCGAATATGAGATTTAGATTTATACCTTCCGAACCGCCAAACGGACGTCTCTCAATATCATGTTGACTGCCAGATGAGAGAAGTCAATGTGACCCTAAATTTTTACTCCGTTCACTTACCCTTGCGGACGTCAATACTGATTCAAAACTATTCTTTACGCCTATGTTTGAGACTATCAGGTACCAAAAAACTATTAACTCCTAAAATTTAGCTTATCAATGGCCAGGAGTAGCTTCTCGTTTTGCCGTCTTCATCTTAAATATCGATCTCCAATTTCTTTATTCGAAGGACCGACGCATCTACAGTTAACAGGGTCTTACGAACAGGTAAGGGAGTGGCAATTGTCTACAGAAAGAATAGCATTAACGTCCGGACCAATTTATCAATTGAATACCTTCTGTACATTTTAAACTGTAGATCTCGGTTCAGGGATATAACTATTCAAATCAGCTGTGCATTTATGTTTGTAGTTAGTTTCACCAATGCATTTTGAGCATTTAACATAAATAGAGAAAAAATCAAGGTAACCTTAAAGCCTTGAATATATTTAAGATCATAATGATTGACACAAACGTAATAGTTTTTAAGATTTTAAGAGTTCTCGTAGCCGAAGTTTACATGTACCACCTTACTTGACACGCCTTCCCCTGGCGAACCGTAACACTAATCCGGTAAACCAGGACAAATGACAAACTGGTTACTCTTGTTTGATTGTGTGAGGGGTGTTTTTTTAAGGGGGGGGGGGGGTGGCGGAATTGTTAAAAAAAAGTCTTGATACTTAAGTTTAAATCCAATAATAATCATATTTCGATTTCGAAAAGTACTAGATAGCAAGGTAAGTTTAAACATTCCGTATGTCAACCAACCGGGACAAAGTATTCTGACTACCAATATTTGCTCCGACTTTTGCTTAACATTTAGACGTTGCAATTTTTTTTAAAGTATGCTTAATAGACCTACACAAAAAGGTATGTCAGAAACATATTTTTGTCCAGTGTTTGGGTAGAGTCATTAATGCAAAAATTTCTATTTTCGTAGTTAGACATACATTTACCAACACTTAGTGGTGTTCCGGTAGACTCTAAAATGTATTTTTCTTTTTTACAAATAAACACATTAAGTTATTTTAAGTTATCGGGAAATCCAGCAACACTTTTGCTTAATGTAAATTTTTATGTTTCTAGGTTGTAAATCTGTTTAAATTATCCCCTCCACCCCCTTCCCTCAAAAAATGGGGGGGGGGGGGGGCGTTAAATCTCTTCGAATTCCCACACGGTCATCGTCGTTGATAGAAACGATTTGTCAAATATGTGTCTTTTTAAGTAAAAATATAGGAACTGAAAAGGGAGCAGTTAATAGCTTTTTTTTACCATGTTTTAAATAAAATAAACCAACTGTTCGAATTAGATTCTTTTCATTCTTCATTGTCAACATCTACATAAATTCATACGACCTGAAGTGAGTATGGGTATAAGATTGGCTACATGCTTGCGTGGTTTTTCCAAAAAAAAAAGTGAGCTCGAGTCCTCTGATGGTACGTGCTCTAACAGCACCTGTTGTGTACTAACATACGATAAGTACTTTTTAAAATGTTTTACTCAATTATCAGGTGAACTCGGGTCTTCCGATGTCACGTGCTTTACTATAGCAGCAACCTTTGTGTGCTAACGTGTGATAACTAGTTAATATATATGTGCACTAGCAAAAGTTTGACCTCTTCAGCTGACGACAGCGTATGGTTTCCTTTTAAATATTGAAGCTGGTGTCAAGGTACAGTATCAGCTCTTGTTAACGATGTCGACAGAGTATAGTGTCAGTTAAAATTATCAAAGATGGTGACAGAAGGCGGAATTATTTCACGTATTTATTACAGAGTGCGGTTTCAGTATCACTTATTGACGCTGACGGTTTATCTCATCAATCATGAGTGCATAATACGATATATATTTTACTTATTAACTGTAAAGAGCGTCTGACGGTGGCGTGCGGTATCATTTTCCTAACGGACTAAAGCTGAGGCATGGTCCGAATACATTTAACTGCAAGTTGCACTTTAACTTAGAAGACAGTTCTGGTTCCATTTCAAAATAATAGGAATAAAGACCATTTTTCAAATTTTCTACTAAATATGGTTTATAATTTTGAAGAAAAAAACGATATTGCAACCGCATATAATTATGTCCAGACTGTTACATAATTTCTTAAAGTTAACTATAAATATTGTAAAAATTCATGGACGGATTCTAAATTTTTACAAGTTTCAAAGAGCTAACAATATAATTGCATAGGAATCCGAAAACAATACACAGTTTTCGACGAGTAAACCAAGCATTTGTATATGTAAATTTACGAACATGTCCTGCTTACGCGTCATTGGCTATTGACCTTGATATATATGGCTATTGGTACTTTACGGAACGGAACGGAACGGAACGGAATTTCATTTAAGGTATCCAAAGGGGGCATTTATCAAAATTTCGAAAAATCTTTAAAACAAAACAAACTTTAAAATTTCTGTGTTTTACGGTTTTCCATATACAAATTACACAAATGTATACTTAATCTCATCTTCACAGGTGAAATGTGTAATAATGTATAATATAACATCGGGAAATATTCTGTAGATGAATATGTCGGATTGTCCTGATAAATTATCATGAAATTAACGCATTTGCAAGTCATGCATTATGATATCTAGACTGACCTCACGTCGTCCTTGATTAGAGACAGTGATCAAGTTGAATCTGATTTAAACTTTTTAATTTATTTTTCCGTTCCGTTCCGTTCCGCAAAGTACCAATTGCTCTGAGGAATTGGTATTTAACGGAAAAAACGGAAACAGACATCTTTAATGTAATTAAAGCAGTATGATAAAAAAAAATTGTCTGACACCTCTTTTTGCATGAGTGGTATGTGTTTTAGATAGCATTTTCGACATGATCAATAATAAAAAATTTAACTCAAAGGCAGGTTACACAAAAAGTCTTTCTCCTTCCATCGGTAATTATATTTTAAAAAAGAGGCCTTCAACAGCCCGTTCCGACGATGATTAGAGACAGTGATCAAGTTGAATCTGATTTAAACTTTTTAATTTATTTTTCCGTTCCGTTCCGTTCCGCAAAGTACCAATTGCTCTGAGGAATTGGTATTTAACGAAAAAAACGGAAACAGACATCTTTAATGTAATTAAAGCAGTATGATAAAAAAAATTGTCTGACACCTCTTTTTGCATGAGTGGTATGTGTTTTAGATAGCATTTTCGACTTGATCAATAATAAAAAATTTAACACAAAGGCAGGTTACACAAAAAGTCTTTCTCCTTCCATCGGTAATTATATTTTAAAAAAGAGGCCTTCAACAGCCCGTTCCGACGATGATTAGAGACAGTGATCAAGTTGAATCTGATTTAAACTTTTTAATTTATTTTTCCGTTCCGTTCCGTTCCGCAAAGTACCAATTGCTCTGAGGAATTGGTATTTAACGAAAAAAACGGAAACAGACATCTTTAATGTAATTAAAGCAGTATGATAAAAAAAATTGTCTGACACCTCTTTTTGCATGAGTGGTATGTGTTTTAGATAGCATTTTCGACTTGATCAATAATAAAAAATTTAACACAAAGGCAGGTTACACAAAAAGTCTTTCTCCTTCCATCGGTAATTATATTTTAAAAAAGAGGCCTTCAACAGCCCGTTCCGACGATGATTAGAGACAGTGATCAAGTTGAATCTGATTTAAACTTTTTAATTTATTTTTCCGTTCCGTTCCGTTCCGCAAAGTACCAATTGCTCTGAGGAATTGGTATTTAACGGAAAAAACGGAAACAGACATCTTTAATGTAATTAAAGCAGTATAATAAAAAAAATTGTCTGACACCTCTTTTTGCATGAGTGGTATGTGTTTTAGATAGCATTTTCGACTTGATCAATAATAAAAAATTTAACACAAAGGCAGGTTACACAAAAAGTCTTTCTCCTTTCATCGGATATTATATTTTAAAAAAGAGGCCTTCAACAGCCCGTTCCGACGATGAGTAGAGACAGTGATCAAGTTGAATTTGATTTAAACTTTTTAATTTATTTTTCCGTTCCGTTCCGTTCCGCAAAGTACCAATTGCTCTGAGGAATTGGTATTTAACGGAAAAAACGGAAACAGACATCTTTAATGTAATTAAAGCAGTATGATAAAAAAAAAATGTCTGACACCTCTTTTTGCATGAGTGGTATGTGTTTTAGATAGCATTTTTGACTTGATCAATAATAAAAAAATTAACACAAAGGCAGGTTACACAAAAAGTCTTTCTCCTTTCATCGGATATTATATTTTAAAAAAGAGGCCTTCAACAGCCCGTTCCGACGATGATTAGAGACAGTGATCAAGTTGAATCTGATTTAACCTTTCTAATTTATTTTTCCGTTCCGTTCCGTTCCGCAAAGTACCAATTGCTCTGAGGAATTGGTATTTAACGGAAAAAACGGAAACAGACATCTTTAATGTAATTAAAGCAGTATGATAAAAAAAATTGTCTGACACCTCTTTTTGCATGAGTGGTATGTGTTTTAGATAGCATTTTTGACTTGATCAATAATAAAAAAAATTACCACAAAGGCAGGTTACACAAAAAGTCTTTCTCCTTTCATCGGATATTATATTTTAAAAAAGAGGCCTTCAACAGCCCGTTCCGACGATGATTAGAGACAGTGATCAAGTTGAATCTGATTTAAACTTTTTATTTTATTTTTCCGTTCCGTTCCGTTCCGCAAAGTACCAATTGCTCTGAGGAATTGGTATTTAACGGAAAAAACGGAAACAGACATCTTTAATGTAATTAAAGCAGTATGATAAAAAAAATTGTCTGACACCTCTTTTTGCATGAGTGGTATGTGTTTTAGATAGCATTTTTGACTTGATCAATAATAAAAAAATTAACACAAAGGCAGGTTACACAAAAAGTCTTTCTCCTTTCATCGGATATTATATTTTAAAAAAGAGGCCTTCAACAGCCCGTTCCGACGATGATTAGAGACAGTGATCAAGTTGAATCTGATTTAACCTTTTTAATTTATTTTTCCGTTCCGTTCCGTTCCGCAAAGTACCAATTGCTCTGAGGAATTGGTATTTAACGGAAAAAAACGGAAACAGACATCTTTAATGTAATTAAAGCAGTATGATAAAAAAAATTGTCTGACACCTCTTTTTGCATGAGTGGTATGTGTTTTAGATAGCATTTTCGACTTGATCAATAATAAAAAATTTAACACAAAGGCAGGTTACACAAAAAGTCTTTCTCCTTCAATCGGTAATTATATTTTAAAAAAGAGGCCTTCAACAGCCCGTTCCGACGATGATTAGAGACAGTGATCAAGTTGAATCTGATTTAAACTTTTTCATTTATTTTTCCGTTCCGTTCCGTTCCGCAAAGTACCAATTGCTCTGAGGAATTGGTATTTAACGGAAAAAACGGAAACAGACATCTTTAATGTAATTAAAGCAGTATGATAAAAAAAATTGTCTGACACCTCTTTTTGCATGAGTGGTATGTGTTTTAGATAGCATTTTCGACTTGATCAATAATAAAAAATTTAACACAAAGGCAGGTTACACAAAAAGTCTTTCTCCTTCCATCGGTAATTATATTTTAAAAAAGAGGCCTTCAACAGCCCGTTCCGACGATGATTAGAGACAGTGATCAAGTTGAATCTGAGTTAAACTTTTTCATTTATTTTTCCATTCCGTTCCGTTCCGCAAAGTCCCAATTGCTCTGAGGAATTGGTATTTAACGGAAAAAACGGAAACAGACATCTTTAATGAAATTAAAGCAGTATGATAAAAAAAAATTGTCTGACACCTCTTTTTGCATGAGTGGTATGTGTTTTAGATAGCATTTTCGACTTGATCAATAATAAAAAAATTAACGCAAAGGCAGGTTACACAAAAAGTCTTTCTCCTTCCATCGGTAATTATATTTTAAAAAAGAGGCCTTCAACAGCCCGTTCCGACGATGATTAGAGACAGTGATCAAGTTGAATCTGATTTAAACTTTTTAATTTATTTTTCCGTTCCGTTCCGTTCCGCAAAGTACCAATTGCTCTGAGGAATTGGTATTTAACGGAAAAAACGGAAACAGACATCTTTAATGTAATTAAAGCAGTATGATAAAAAAAATTGTCTGACACCTCTTTTTGCATAAGTGGTATGTGTTTTAGATAGCATTTTCGACTTGATCAATAATAAAAAATTTAACACAAAGGCAGGTTACACAAAAAGTCTTTCTCCTTCCATCGGTAATTATATTTTAAAAAAAGAGGCCTTCAACAGCCCGTTCCGACGATGATTAGAGACAGTGATCAAGTTGAATCTGATTTAAACTTTTTAATTTATTTTTCCGTTCCGTTCCGTTCCGCAAAGTACCAATTGCTCTGAGGAATTGGTATTTAACGGAAAAAACGGAAACAGACATCTTTAATGTAATTAAAGCAGTATGATAAAAAAAAATTGTCTGACACCTCTTTTTGCATGAGTGGTATGTGTTTTAGATAGCATTTTCGACTTGATCAATAATAAAAAAATTAACACAAAGGCAGGTTACACAAAAAGTCTTTCTCCTTCCATCGGCAATTATATTTTTAAAAAAGAGGCCTTCAACAGCCCGTTTGGACGATGATTAGAGACAGTGATCAAGTTGAATCTGATTTAAACTTTTTAATTTATTTTTCCGTTCCGTTCCGTTCCGCAAAGTACCAATTGCTCTGAGGAATTGGTATTTAACGGAATCAACGGAAACAGACATCTATAATGTAATAAAAGCAGTATGATAAAAACAAGTCAGACCCTTCTTTTTTGAATGAGTGGTAAGTGTTTTAGATAGCATTTCGACTTGATCAATATTTAAATAAATAGCTGCGCCATGAGCGCATGATACGCCCGTCGTCTTGTGAAAAAACATAAATCTTTTTTGAATAACAGGGTTGTACAGGATGTCATGCTTAGTATATCCTGACTCATTCCGTATTCCCGCTCAATAGGAAGATTGTACAAGATGTATTTGGAAACCCGACGCAACATTAGCCTGTTAAGTTTTAAGCAATAGAGATACAGCGCAACATGTGAAAAAAAAACCTCTTTTTTCACAAAAAACTCAATATCTCGAAAATATAAAAATGAATCATCACCAAAAAGTATACAGATCTTTAGATTAATATAACAAAGAAATGTGTAAAGTTTTTAGCAATAATCATAAATCGTTTTTGAGATATGGTGCGACATGTAAACCCCCCCCCCCCTTTTTTTTTTTACAAAATACTCAATAACTCAAAAATGAAATTTTGAATCATCACCAAAAAGTATACAGATATTAAGATTAATATAACTAAGAAGTATTTAAAGTTTTAAGCCATAATCAAGAATCGTTTTTGAGATACGGTGCGACATGTGAAAAAAAACACACCCCTGTTTTAGTTACAAAGTGCCGTAACTCAAAAAGTTGTAATCTTATTTTCACAAAAAAGTATACAGATCATTTGACCATCATAAGAAACAACTATGTTAAGTTTCATGAAATTTGGATAAGTCGTTCTCAAGTTACGGTGCGACATGTTTACACCGGACAGACGGACGGACGGACGGACGGACGGACACTGGACATTTGTATACCATAATACGTCCCGTCAAAATTGACGGACGTATAAAAAATAACACAAAGACAGGTTAGGCAAAAGGTCTTTCTACTTCCATTGGTAATTATAAATTAAAAAAGGGGCCTTCCGAAGATGATTAGAAACAGTGATCCCCATTTCCATTCTCAATTTTATATTAGAAACAAGGTCTCATAAATATTAAAACATATGTTTAAAATATATCTTCATAAAAATATGAGCACTAAACACTGGTTTACACTATAATAAAAAAATGTTTGCAAATTGTTAAAACATTTTCGGATTTATCAAAGCACTATAAAAAATGGTAACTCCTTAAAAGTCATAAAACCACAATAATAACTGCTGTTAATCAAAGTATTTATAAAAACTAAAAGTCTGTTCTGTTACAAAACCTATAGGCAAAGGTCTTACTATAATATCAGCGGGAAATTTCGGTTCTAGAGGTGCATTCCGTATTTAATCTGGTTTTTTTTCCTCCTATCTCCTGACGACAGCTGGTGTGTCCGTAGATATTGTTTAAATTTTCTATATTTTCACTTTTTAATTAGTTTACCTGCACAATGGCGCAGAAGCAATATTCATTTTTTGGCGCAAATGAAAAACTACAACTTTTAAGAATTGGCGCAAAAGCAATGCGTACTTAAATATCAATCAAATTTGACCGTGCCCACAAAACGATTGTTCAAATTACGAATAGTTTCAGCTTAAAATCCATGGCACTCTAACATGCAGATTTTTTAAATCACATAAATTCCATATCGATATACGTATATTTGGATCTATGCAATATGTTTATCTGGACATCAGCATGCTAGCTAAGACCCCGTTCACACTAGGACATTTTTATCGATTTAAACTAGACCGGTTCATTTTAGATCGGTTTAAGGGCTAATGTGAACGCATTGAATCGATCTTCAATCGGTCTAAACTAAAACACCAAAAGAGGTAGTTTAGTTTGAATCGATCTAAAGTAAACCGATCTTACTTTAGATATGAACGCAGAGATCGGTTTAAACTAGTACGATTGAATCGAAAATAACGTATGCGCATGTATAGCGGCAAAACTATCTCAGAGGTTCGTTGTTTAACCCATATTTCTCTGTTAACAGACCTTTAAAACAAACTGTAAACATGTTGTCTTCGCCATAGCATAGATTTGCAAAATCTGTGACTTCTTTTATTATGTTGATTTTTTTTCTTTGCAGAAACCGCAGTATTTCCGGCGTCGTGTTTTAACTTCGTTGCTACAGTCATTTTTTTTCAAAATTAAGAAAACTGCAATAACACCAGTATCAAAATTTTAAATTGTGATTCAAGAGAAACAATAACTTTATCCAATTTTTGTTCCCAAGTGTGTGTATCAGTGTATCAGCACATGAATTTGATAAATCAGTTCTATTTATACACAGTGTTTATAGTTTTACGGGCAAAAAGGTTAGATCGATTGCGTTTTTAATTGTAGTGTGAACGCAGTGATTCATATTAGACCGATAGAGATCGATATGATTAAAGATAATGTGAACGCTAACTGGTTTTATTTAGATCGATTCAAATTAGATCGATAAAAAAAAATGCTAGTGTGAACAGGGTCTAAGTTCCGTCATTTCAATAACATGGATGGCAATATGTTTGATTGATCTAACCATACGTTAACTAGTGTCCTTTGAATACAGTGATCATGCATGATGTGAACATTTTTTTCTATAGACATAGGTAGATTTGATTAATCCAAATAATATAGGTATAAAGCATACCGGTGTCCATGCAATTCATAATGCAAAACAACAATATATAGAAATAAATTATGTTTTTTTTATGAAATGTATGTGCTTATGCAACATTATCAAACTGCTGTAATGCATTAGTTATAAACTTTGAAAGAACCGATGACTTTTCATTCGTTTTTAAACTCAAATGTTCTTAAATAGCACATTTTAAACCGTAAGAAATTGGTTTATCTCTCGAAAAAACCTGAACTGTTCTCGAAAAAACCCGAACTGCTCTCGAAAAAACTTGGACAGATGGAAATGAATATACCCTTAAAATTGCCTTTTAATTACAATAACTAAAACTTTTGTTATAGCATATGTAAATGTAAGGATATAAAGACATCATGTGTGCATGCTCTTTGAAATTTGCATTGGTATGTGTATAGAAATTGCTTTTTTCTATATTTTGGCATAAAAGCATTATTGGGCCAAATCAAACTTTTTTAACTGCAAAGTATGTATGGTTGGCAACATCCTTTCATCACAAATACTTATTTAACTTGTTTGATCTTGTAAATTTAGTTTAAGCATTTATTTTACGTGTTAAAGGAAAACATGTCTGTTTGTTTACATTTTTAGTCATAATCTCTCGAAAAAACCTGGACGCTCTCGAAAAAACCCGATCAAATCACTCGAAAAAACACGATCTCAACCGGACACTATACCTACGGTGGTAATACTGATACGTATTATTACATATGTCACATATCAGTAAAAAAAATCTACAAACAGTATGTTAATAAAGAGTTATGAAGTAAAATGTACATGGGACAAAATCACAAAAAATACATAGAATAATACAAATTATCAATGAACAGGTGTTATATGTCAGTTTGGTATGGTCAAGACGTTTGGTAAAGATAACATCCTTTTAAGAGAGTTATCTCGCCTTAACCAGTTATGGGGTTTTTCGTATTGCGGATTGCATTCCGTATTTGTATGATATGTTAGTTGATTTTTTCTCTTGATTTATTGTTACCATTCCATGTAGATGTGTTTTTGAAGAATAGAATTTATTAACTTGAATATTCGTTTATTATCTATGCCAGAAAGGAGCATTAAACAGGGCTTTACTTGACAGTCGATGTAGAGTCTGCAACAAAAAACGAATCATAGTATATTTTTAGCATTCTTTTAAACACATACATTTTAAACTCTAGCTGGACGCAAATCTATCAAAAGTCAGTAGAATACTTGTACATGTAAAATGCTATCAGATGTATACGATCGTGTACTTTTTCGGACGTATAATGTTATGGCGTTATTTTCATCGACGTCGGGGTCGGCGTCCGTTTACAGAATGGTTTCTGGACTGTTAAGATTTGTTTAAGTTGTTAGATCTTTTTTAAACATCCTTGCTGAACAAAAGGAGGACTGGGCCTCAAAATGGGGATTTTGCACCAAATCGTTTTTAAAACAAGCGACCCAAAGGGAAAACAAAAATTGTGTTTTTTGCTTATATTCACATGGAAAATTGATCTTTCAGCTGAATTTAACCTTGTTTTAATATGTATTCCTTATATAACAACAGTCTAAGCCCGTTCTTACCGTCTCCGAGATAAAAGGAGAACAAAATAGGGGCAACACCAACGCACTTAAATGTTGATGTTGTTTTGCATAAGAGTGTTTGTAAAATACCCTGCCTGCGCTTCCAGTCAGATTTGACTTAGCTCTTGCGGTTCCAAACTAAAATGGGTTAAATTGCCCACGCCCATATTGGAAACTTTTAAAATTTTTAGTCCAATTCAGATGGGGTTTCTGTATTCCTCCGAAATAAACATGTCTTGTAGTTTCAACAGTTCTAATGTTTCCAAGATAAAAGGGGGCGAAAAAGGACCAAAAAAAATCCGATTTTGATGTTTTTTTTCCGTCACATTCCTTGTAAAAATGCTGTCTACCATTTCAATTCGAATTGGCCTAGCTCTTATAGTTTTCGGCAGACAAGGAGTTAAAGGCGACTGAAAAGAGCACCCGTCATGTGTCCAAAAAAATACTTTGTCAAGAACTTTATTGTGCCAACTGAAATACTGTATCCAAACTTAATTTAAAGTTCACTTGTTCAGAAAAGATGAAATGGAAACAATATATACAGAATATGTAGACTCTGATCCTTTATCAAGTTAGGAACATGACAAACAATGATAAATGTGTTCATTAAATATACTTAATTATACATGGCAACCACGGTAGCATTTTTTCAAGTCTCTATTTTGGATTGGCATATCATGCACTAGTGGCACATTTGTATATTTACCGCTCTATAACGAAAATCTTTACACGCGCCAATTTAGAGGGAAACCTTGTTTTTATTTAACATGTACGGTCAGACATTGGAATCCCTAGAACTCTAAAAACATCAATTGATATATTGTATTTAATTTTTTTAGGTTATTTGCAGATAGCAATTCATTATGGCTTTCAAATTACCCAAGCTACTTCCCCCTCTGTAATTTTTGATAAAAATTTGACAGATGGTTTGCCTCTCTGTAGGCCAAGTGATGTAAAAAGGCTAAAGACAATTGGACGTGGAAGTTACGGGCACATTTCTTTGTGCCAAATGCAAGGCAAAGATTATGTACTAAAAGAGCTCATTGTGGATGATGCCGACAGTAAAAAATTGTTCTTGAAAGAGGCAAGAGTCATGAACAATTTAAACCATCAAAACATTGTCAAATTTAATTCTATATATAAAGAAATCGAAATTGGAAATCATGGCATCATTATGGAATATTTGGCCTTTAATTTTGAACCATTTGGTCAAGAATTTGTGGCCCATTCCCTTAGCGACCTCTTAAAATGTATTGATAACTATGACTGTGAAGGATTTGAACATCTCCACCAATTTGTTGCAACAGATGTTTGTAGTGGTCTCTCCTACCTTCACGATAACAATATAGTACACAGAGATCTTAAGCCAGAAAATATACTGGTTTCCAATCAGCACTATTGCAAAGATAACAAAGATATAAGTACCTTATGGTTGAATAAACCGGTTGTTGCAAAGCTGACAGACTTCGGGGAAAATCGAGCAAAGCTAATTCAGACAGCAACTTTGGTACACACAAGAACGAACAACGTATTTAGAGGTACGCCTGTGTTCATGGCACCAGAAATATTTTTTCATGACGGGACCAAACTTCGAGATTTACAGGACCTAAAGCAAATGGATATATGGTCATATTCCATGATATTGTTTACTCTTCTCAATCCTGATCTCAAGTATCCATATCACTTTGAATATTGTAAGGAGATCGAAAGTGGCAACGATAGACCAGCGACAGAAGTGTTGAAAGTGCTATTTTGGTAATGATTCATTTTTATATTTTCGAGTTATTGAGTTTTTTGTAAAAAAAAGAGGTTTTTTTTCACATGTTGCGCTGTATCTCTATTGCTTAAAACTTAACAGGCTAATGTTGCTTCGGGTTTCCAAATACATCTTGTTCAATCTTCCTATTGAGCGGGAATACGGAATGAGTCAGGATATACTAAGCATGACATCCTGTACAACCCTGTGTTATTCAAAAAAGATTTATGTTTTTTCACAAGACGACGGGCGTATCATGCGCTCATGGCACAGCTGTTTATTTAAATATTGATCAAGTCGAAATGCTATCTAAAACACTTACCACTCATTCAAAAAAGAAGGGTCTGACTTGTTTTTATCATACTACTTTTATTACATTATATATGTCTGTTTCCGTTTTTTCCGTTGAATACCAATTCCTCAGAGCAATTGGTACTTTGCGGAACGGAACGGAACGGAAAAATAAATTAAAAAGTTTAAATCAGATTCAACTTGATCACTGTCTCTAATCATCGTCGGAACGGGCTGTTGAAGGCCTCTTTTTTAAAATATAATTACCGATGGAAGGAGAAAGACTTTTTGTGTAACCTGCCTTTGTGTTAAATTTTTTATTATTGATCAAGTCAAAAATGCTATCTAAAACACATACCACTCATGCAAAAAGAGGTGTCAGACAATTTTTTTTATCATACTTCTTTAATTACATTAAAGATGTCTGTTTCCGTTTTTTCCGTTAAATACCAATTCCTCAGAGCAATTGGTACTTTGCGGAACCGAACGGAACGGAAAAATAAATTAAAAAGTTTAAATCAGATTCAACTTGATCACTGTCTCTAATCATCGTCGGAACGGGCTGTTGAAGGCCTCTTTTTTAAAATATAATATCCGATGAAAGGAGAAAGACTTTTTGTGTAACCTGCCTTTGTGTTAATTTTTTTATTATTGATCAAGTCAAAAATGCTATCTAAAACACATACCACTCATGCAAAAAGAGGTGTCAGACAATTTTTTTTATCATACTGCTTTAATTACATTAAAGATGTCTGTTTCCGTTTTTTCCGTTAAATACCAATTCCTCAGAGCAATTGGTACTTTGCGGAACGGAACGGAACGGAAAAATAAATTAAAAAGTTTAAATCAGATTCAACTTGATCACTGTCTCTAATCATCGTCGGAACGGGCTGTTGAAGGCCTCTTTTTTAAAATATAATATCCGATGAAAGGAGAAAGACTTTTTGTGTAACCTGCCTTTGTGTTAATTTTTTTTATTATTGATCAAGTCAAAAATGCTATCTAAAACACATACCACTCATGCAAAAAGAGGTGTCAGACAATTTTTTTTATCATACTGCTTTAATTACATTAAAGATGTCTGTTTCCGTTTTTTCCGTTAAATACCAATTCCTCAGAGCAATTGGTACTTTGCGGAACGGAACGGAACGGAAAAATAAATTAAAAAGTTTAAATCAGATTCAACTTGATCACTGTCTCTAATCATCGTCGGAACGGGCTGTTGAAGGCCTCTTTTTTAAAATATAATTACCGATGGAAGAAGAAAGACTTTTTGTGTAACCTGCCTTTGTGTTAAATTTTTTATTATTGATCAAGTCGAAAATGCTATCTAAAACACATACCACTCATGCAAAAAGAGGTGTCAGACAATTTTTTTTATCATACTGCTTTAATTACATTAAAGATGTCTGTTTCCGTTTTTTCCGTTAAATACCAATTCCTCAGAGCAATTGGTACTTTGCGGAACGGAACGGAACGGAAAAATAAATTAAAAAGTTTAAATCAGATTCAACTTGATCACTGTCTCTAATCAAGGACGACGTGAGGTCAGTCTAGATATCATAATGCATGACTTGCAAATGCGTTAATTTCATGATAATTTATCAGGACAATCCGACATATTACTCTACAGAATATTTCCCGATGTTATACATTATTACACATTTCACCTGTGAAGATGAGATTAAGTATACATTTGTGTTATTTGTATATGGAAAACCGTAAAACACAGAAATTTTAAAGTTTGTTTTGTTTTAAAGATTTTTCGAAATTTTGATAAATGCCCCCTTTTGATACCTTAAATGAAATTCCGTTTCGTTCCGTTCCGTTCCGTAAAGTACCAATAGCCATATATATAACTCATTCTCCAATACTACAAAAGATTGATTGATTGATTGTTGGTTGCTTTACGCCGCATTAGCACAAAAAGGCTATATCTTTGACACATTCCCCATTTCCATTCTCAATTTTATATCGCATTCATTCATTCATTCATATCTTTATTTCCTCTATTAAGAGATTCAATGAACAATCATATATTTAAACAGATAAAATTACAAAAGTTTTCAAAACATGATAATAACACAATACAACATTACAATATGTACAATAACAAAATAAAGTTCTGTGCTTATTTATATAACTGAAGAAAATTTTGACAAAAATTGCTCTCACTAACGACGGTTCATGCACTGGCACATTAACGAATCGTTGTTCTCAGTAATCTACTATAAGCATCGACACAGTGTGCAACGTGCACATGACAAAGATTATGAAAACTGTCGGTGTCTATATTGCTTGTTGTTACGTGCTTCCCCAAGAGAATGCAATATAACTCTTCATCGTCGTATGAATAAAGTTCCACAAATAAATGCAATGGAAATTTTCCATTACAAACTCCCTCCACATATATCTGATTAAATGAGTTCCGCTACAGCTACAACATGCATGTACAAATACATCTAAAAACTGAGTGTTACATAATTCAAATGTACCTCCAGTGGTATTTGGAATGTCGGTTAGCAGTTTTGTAATATAATAGGAGTTTACGATTTCTCTGGATGATTTAGATTCAAGTTGTTGAAATATATTGATATGAATATATAGAAATAGCATTAGTGGAAGGGTATCGTGGTGCAGTTCGTATGTTTGTTATGGTTGTTCAAAATGTGAAAATCTTTCAAACCGGAAAAAATTCCAATCATAGACCTAAAACTATTATACAAAGGACGACAACTCTAAAACGCAGTCCATTGATTTTTGTACTGCTAACTGTATCTTTGTACCGCTTATCCGTTTAGTGGTTTTGACTTTTCTCGCAAATAAATAAATAACACTTAAAAATGACAAAAAAAAAATGAATGCTATGATTGGCTAAAAATTATCCCCATTCCAGGACGATAAGCTACAATTGCTATTAGAAAAGAGTCAGGGTATGAAATCATTACTAGTGTCAAGCTATCCAGCAATTCTCATCCTGCAATTCTATTTATAAAAATCTATCCTGCAATTCTATTTATAAAAATCTATCCTGCAATTCTATTTATAAAAACCTATCCTGCAATTCGTCATCCTGCAATTGCGTTTGGTAAACTACTTGCGCGACAATTTTATTTTACTTTGAAATCGTTTTTTTTTACGTTTTTGTACAACAAGATTTATATAGAAAATAAAAAAAGATTTATATCCCATTAACAAAATTCTAAATTTAGTTTGCAAATTTCTAACTCATATTTACATTTTTGTAATTAACATTTACCATATTATCATGATGACAATTGAAACATAGTATTATCTGTTAAGTCAAGGATGTGATGAACGCATGTTTAATCCACATTTGCGGGTTTCAAAACCCATATTAAGAAAGAAACAATGAAATTTGATGTAAAAAAAATTGGTCATTATATACTATACCAGTAAACCCACAACACAACTTTTTTAAACAAGGTCACCTCACTTGTTTAAAACCATTGCCCCGGCAGTTCTGTATGGCTAGGGATTATAGACTCTGCTCTATTGAATCGCTATTGGGTAGAACTACAACGAGGGGGCAAAGAATTTCTGGGGTAAGCATTCCTAAAGAACGAAAATTCCGTCCGAAACGTAGAAATAAGCCTTAATTCGATAAAACACGCTTCGGGGGCGCCCACTTTTCGACCCACTGTCTCGGTAGTTCTTTATTGCTAGCCATCATAGCAGCTACTCTTATGAATAGCTATTGAACAGAATTACAACGTGAGGGTTAAGAATTTTTGGGGTAAGCATTCTTAAAGGCCGAATTTTTCGACCGTAACACGGGGAAAAAGTCAAATGTTTAGATATGCACTCGGGGTCACCTCGCTTGTTCAAAACCGTTGCCCCAGCAGTTATGTATGGCTAGGGATAATAGACTCTGCTCTATTAAATAGCTATTGGGTAGTACTACAACGAGGGGGCAAAGAATTTCTGGGGTAAGCATTACTAGTGGACGGAAATTGCGTCCGAAACGTGGAAATAAGCCTTAATTCGATACAATACGCATTGGGGGCGCCCCCTTTCCGACCCACTGTCTCGGTAGTTCTTTATGGCTAGGCATTATAACAGCTACTCTAATGGATAGCTATTAGACAGTACTACAAGGTGAGGGTAAATAATTTCTGGGGTAAACATTCTTAAAGGCCGAATTTTTCGTCCGTAACACGAAAAAAAAAATGATCAGATATGCAGTGGGGTCACCTCACTTGATTAATGCCCCGGCAGTTCTGTATGGCTAAGGGTTATAGACTCTGCTCAAATGAATAGCTATTGGGTGGTACTACAACGAGGGGGCAACGAATTTCTGGGGTAAGCATTACTAGTGGACGGAAATTGCGTCCGAAACGTGGAAGTAGTCTCGGTAGTTCTTTATGGCTATTTACTAGGACAGCGTCTATAAAGTCTAGCCATTAAATTCTACCGCGACACTGGGTGCCCCAACACGTTTTTTATCGAATTTAATCTTATTTCCATTTTTCGGACGCAATTTTTGTCCACTAGGAATGCTTACCCCAAACAAAAATTATGTGCCCCCTCGTTATATTTCTATCCAATCTTTGGTTTTCACTGTAAATCTTGTTTTTGAACAAAAAAGTTAAAAACTATGTTTTTAAAGAAAAATAAAATTGTCACTTGAGTAGTTTTTTCAAATGCAATTGCAGGATGACGAATTGCAGGATAGAATTTTATAAAGAGAATTGCAGGATGAGGATTGCTGGATAGCTTGACACTAGTGAAATCATTGAGACAGTCTTTATTGCATTTCGATATTTTTTTTATAAGTGGCTCGTAATGTTTAATGGTTATAGTTATGTATCTATCATAGTTTTCTATGAATAGGCATAAAATCTTAAAATGATTAAAATAAGAATTAAATCATGTATAGTGTCAGTTGATTGCTTCATTTATTTTACATTTGTAAAAAATATACATTTGTGATCATTCATTTTGGTTCTGTTTATATTCAAACTAGTATCAAAGATGAAAATCAAAATGTTTAACCTGATCAAAAATCGTTAATCGACAATACTTCCTATAAAGCACCGTTCGTTCGTTCGTTCTTTGTTGTTTTGGTGGTTTTTTTTTTTTGGGGGGGGGGGGGGCGGGGGTATTGTCGGTGTTTTTGAATAAATTGATTGAATCCAAATTTCATGACAGAAAAAAATTGTCGAGTAAAAAAAAAATTGGTTGTTTCAATCGTAAATTTATTTTCGAAAAAATCAGCATTGTTCCTGTGGTCTATTCAATTTGGAAAAGACGTTGCTGTTTTATCAATATTGAAAATAAGTTTGAAAGATGATCGTATTTACATCATAATGATATTGTAATGATTTGTTTGATATTAATTTATTCAGTCGTTAAGTCTAATAATATGACTGTAGGTTCCCACCAGAAGCAAAAGGGGTTTCGTACTAACTCCCTTCCAAAAACGGACTGAATATCATTGAATTCTATATTTTGTCCAAACTGTTATTTTAAAGTGGAAACCTGTTTGAACGTGCCGTGAAATTAGCAAAAAATGCAGATGTTTGTCTCGATGTCTGTTAAAGATAAAATCTAAATGGTTTGTTCCTATTCATCAAAAAATCTGCCTCTGTCTCATATGTTGTCATTTTCAAGCTGCAGTAAAAGTAAAAAATCGTCACATCATTGTCGATCCATTCTGTCAAAAAATATTTATTGGACGTTTTTTTGTAATTGTTATTGTCCTAAAAATACATGAAAAATGATATATTTGTCACTGAACGTTATTCAAAAGAGTTAGTATTGCGCAACGTTACGGTATCTTTAATACAGACGTTTATAATCATATGACGTCACTATGTTTACTATAGTAACGCCGTAGTTATCTGAGTATAGGACAAGCATTTACACAACGTACAGTCGCAGTTTAATAGTGAAGATTAAATCTGTCCTGTTTTTGTGTTCTTTCTTCTTAATGGTCAATAAAATGTAAGTATAAAGTTATGATGATCACCATTCTTTGTAAATTAACATCTTTATATAATTTGTATTACTAGTACAAGTAGAGTTTTCGTGCTTGCATCTCGTTATTTGATATGTTTGTACTAAATTGGTAAAGCAAAAATATGTGTAAATACCCCTCTCCTATTACGAATTGTTATTTACGGAGATTTATTTCTTGTATTCCTGAGAAGTCGCATTCCGTCTATTGTATACATACGATACAAGTAAAAATAGAGACGAAATTAAAAAAATAACATTGACTTCGGAATAAATCAAGATATTGATCGTGCGAGACCATTTTACAGCCGACTCCATTGAGTGTGTAGGTAAATTTGATATGTTTGGTTAACTCGCTAGCTAGCTGAACCGTGAAGTCATTCGTAGGTCAGGTAAACTACCCTTCTTTAAATGTAGACTAGTCCGACAGATAACCAATATATCTGTCTTAGGACTAGGCTACTTCAATTGGAGGGTATTATACCTGACCTAATAGTGACTTCAAGGTTCAGCTTACAAGCAAGCTAACCATGGATTCTACCTTTACCTTCACACTCAATGAAATCGGTTGTAATATGTTAGTCAAGGCCGTTAAACACTCTGTTATAGGAGTAAGATATACATTGAGAAATATACTACTACTAGACTAAGTATGAAGGAGCGGATATTTTTTCATTCTAGTAGAATAGTTGACAATCTTTGCAATGATAATCAAATACTGTTTAAATGGTAAAATGTATACAGTATACATGCGAATTCATTTTTCTTTTTTGCAGAAATATAGATATAGAAATGGACGGAGAGAAAAGACAGACTTTCGGCCACGAAGTTGTACGGCGTATCCGGTCATTCGTGTTTGGAAAGGTACAATATGCACAATATGGGCTTTGAATTTAAACCCACATGCACACTTTACGTTTCTTTTGGAGTAGTCTTGTCCCCTTCTGGTATTTCACAAACTAATACCTCAATGGACAGGATGAAAAGACATACTTTCGGTCAAAATGTTGTACGATGTATCCGATCATTCCTGTTTGGAAAATTAAAATCCACAACACTATTTGCACACATACAAAAATGTTATATTTCCTAGGTTTACATGAGTATAAGATTATGTTGAGGATTATCTGTATAAACACATTTTCAGAAAATATTTTTCTTCGAGTAAGACAGAAAAATTCATGCCATATTTAGATTATTTCTGGGGCATTCAGCTTTTAAAAGTTGTGGATTAACTTTATCTGATCGTTTGGGATGGGCCTTTATTTTCGCGGTATGCTTGATTAATATTATCGGACAACGGGAATTCATGATTATTTTTTTCGGGAAAGAATGCTTTATTGTGAGAGTCTTGGATTCAGTGTACACCTCTTTTGTTAAAAAAAAATATACAGGTCGACTGAAACGGACAAACGGACACAGAAGTACAGCGGATGAAATAGTTAAATGTATCACATTTGAAATTTTAATATTTCTACTTTTCTTTTCTTCAGCTCTGTTAATTTTTTTGAAGGATGTAAATGTATTTGCACGTTTCACTATTCACTAACCATGCATAATGATTTATTCTTTCAGAGAAAAGAAACACACAGTACTAATAATCCTTTCATTTATTGTGGAAACATTAAATTGTTGAGATTAACCAACACTAAAACTAAGTCCACAAATCCAAATCAGAAGGAAGTTCATCAACAGAAGAAAGCTGAAGAACAACAACAACAGCAAGGTAATTTAGCATTAATTGGTGTTCTTGAATAATGTCCAGCGGCCGATATTTTTACTAATATAAGCTATGGTGTAAACGTTTGTGGCACAGTATAAAGGTATGATCAAATGTCATAGAATATTCAAGATTAGGAAACGAATTAATTAAAGTATATTTGTATCGATGTATTCAAAAACAAAATATTATCGTGTTTTCGGCAACAATTGGTTCAGTATAAACAGTGTCGGAGCTGTTGATTTGGCCATCTGTAACGGGAATTTTGCTCGGAGTTCGGTATTTTTGTTATTTCATATTTTGTAGAAATAGTTTGATAATTAAAATTTATTAAATATATGACAGCAAATTGTAAAAAAATCGAAACCTGATGACAATTACTAATAAAACCCTGCTTCGTACAGTTTTGTCATGGAACGCTTGTACTCTATTTACTCTTGTTACAAAATTCAATTTAACAAAACAAAAACAAAAAGCACAAATAAAGTTATTAAGAAATTTGTATTTTATAAAGAAAACCATAAATTGGCATTACTAAGACAAACGAGAAACGAAGGATAAGAAAGAATAATCTAACTCATTAGTCGAAAAGAACTAATAATGTCATGACAAAATAAAAATAGAGGACTAATAGACAAACAACAAAATACAACATAGAAAACCAAAGAATGAGCATAATTAACGCCACTAACAATCGGGGTGATCTATGGTGCTCTGGAAGGGTAAGCAGAATCTGCTACACACGTGACACAAGTCGTTTGAATCATAGGAAGCAAATAATAACTGTTTTATGATGAATAAAAATTTCAGAGTCAAATTTAAAGTTTTCCACCGTCTCTACAATTCATATACAGAAATATTATATATACATAATTATTATTGATTTTGTCCACCGTGACGTTTCAATGTTATAAACCATTTTTTCAGAAAGCAATGAGAAAGAAGGAAAAAAGGAAGGAAAAATTCCGTTCTCACTATTTGTAAAATGTGTCAAAAATAGTTTGTCTACAAAACAGAGTCGCCAGCAGCTATTTAGGCAGTCTTACACATACTTTTGGCATTTCTTGTTTGGTGACGCTGCTGCCAAGGCGCGTATGGCAGAAGAGGAATACTACAATGAATTCTACGCTGATTTTGATGATGAAGAATTTTATTAACTTATTTGTATATTCATATGTGAGGGAGAAAGCGAGAGAGAGAAAGATGACTGTCTGTGTGTATTTGTGTGTTTGTATGTGTGTGAGAGAGAATAATTTCTTTTTTTCCTTCTTTGAATTGAATAATATATGTCACAAACTTATCACAAATATATTAGTTCATATTTTATAGTGTGTCTGTATTTGTTGTAATGTTACATTATACTGTCTCAGGTTAGGGTGCAGGTTGGCGCCCGTGAAAACGTTCAAACCCGCTGCATTTGTATGCACCTCCTCAGTCTGTTGCCTATTGTTCAGTGGTTGCCGTTTGTTTGTGTGGTTCATAGGAGTTTTTCGTTTCTTGGGATATTTTGTTTAAAGATTAGACCGTTGGTTTTCCTGTTTAAATTGTTTAAAACTAGTCAGTTTAGGGCCCTTAATAGCTTGCTGTTGAGGGTGAACCAAGGGCCGGCGTTGAAGACCGTACTTTGACCTATAAGTGTTAACTTTTTATACATTGTGACTTGGGTGGAGATTTGTCTCTATTGTACACATACAACAACTTCTTATTTAAATAGTTGTTCATTCTACACCCAATTCGTATGAATTTGTAAAAAGAGCTGTTAGTATACATGCGAAGGAATTTGTCATTATGTTTAATATAGGCACACACAGAAGGGTCTGTTAAATAACAGGAAATATTTTACTTTAAAATAGTTCACACATTGTTCCTTCAAATCGGGATTGTAATGGTTCATTGGAGAGAAAATTGTGTTACACTCTCAGTATACGAGGTTTCACATGTAGTTCCCCCTTAAACTGACCAAATGCGACCACGAGTCGTATTTTTTACATCTTGTTATTCAAAGGATTTATCCCCCTTTTTTGCATTGGTATAGCTGCCAATCGACAAAAAATCCGAGTGAATATGAGACAGCAAAACAACAACACAAAATCCAAAACTCACCTAGAGGTTAAAATGTAGAATAGTACTACTAGCCCTTATGTAAGGAAAATTTTATACACCCTTCACCCAGATATATCTTATACCTAATTCGAAAGCCTATAAATAGAAGAAAAAAATTGCTGTCTCTATAGTCTTTCAAATGCTGTATAAAATGTTCCTAACATAAGGGCTGACGGGTCGTAGCAGTCCATTCCAGTATTCAGAATAAGCTATTTTTTAATGTTCACGCGTATTTCGATGTTTAGGTCCTTCGTTACTCCTCTAATAGGCGTTGCATCTAACATATTGACTACAAACATTTTTTTCTCTATTTATAAGCTTTCGAATGAGCTATATTAAGGTTTATCTAAAAGTAGGGGATGAAGGGTCAACAGTCCATTCCGTTATTCAAAATCTGCAGTCTATAATTCAAAATTGACTTTTTTCTTAATTTTCACGCGTATTACGGCATTAAGGTCCTCCGTAACCCCTCTAATGGTCATTGCGGAACATATTGTTTATAACTATTTTACCTATACTGTTCTTCATCACCTGCCAAAATTACCATTAATGGGGTAACGGAGGACCTACATGTAAATGCCAAAAAAGTCCATAAAGTTTTATTATTTTTTTTTTTGTGCCATTGTTATGTGAAGGTTAGATAATACTTGATCATATTTCTGAAATATTTGAAGCCCGAAGCGAAGCCGAGGGTTTTAATGTTCATAAAACATGATCAAGTACTGTATCTTACCAATTTAGAACATACCATCACGTTCGAGTGACATTACAAAATTAACTTCTCCCATTTTAATACCGTAATCGCACTTTAATTTCAATTTCTCTTCTCTGATACGAAGTCATTGTTTATTTTCACTTTTCTTTTTATTTTAACAGTCATTGTTTCTTAATCTTGATTTTTTTATATTGTACATATCCAAATACATGTATCTGTACTCATTCAGAATTCAAGTAAAAGGTGCTCTTGTATCATAACTAAATGTTTACTGATATTAGAATATTTGAGTGAATGGACTGAGGATGTTATATTCCAGTAGCAAGTATCACAGGTATATCATGATGATGAATAAGTGTTATAAGTCCAGTGGTAAGTATCACATGTCTATCATGATGATAAATAAGTGAAATGTGTCCAGTGGTAAGTATCACATGTCTTTAATGATGATGAATAAGTGTTATGTGTCCAGTGGCAAGTATCACATGTCTATCATGATGATGAATAAGTGTTATGTGTCCAGTGGTAAGTATCACATGTTTTTCATGATGATGAATAAGTGTAATGTGTCAAGTGGCAAGTATCACATGCATATCATGATGATGAATGAGTGTTATGTGTCCAGTGGCAAGTATCATATGTATTTCATGATTATAAATAAGTGTTATGTGTCCAGTGGCAAGTATCACAGGTCTATCATGATGATAAATAAGTTTTATATGTCCAGTAGCAAGTATCACAGGTCTATCATGATGATGAATATGTGTTATGTGTCCAGTGGCAAGTATCACATGTCTTTCATAATGATGAATAAGTGTTATGTGTCCAGTGGCAAGTATCATATGTCTATCATGCTGATGAATACGTCTTATGAGTCCAGTGGCAAGTATCACATGTCTATCATGATGATGAATAAGTGCTATGTGTTCAGTGGCAAGTATCACATGTCTATCATGATGGTGAATAAGTGTTATGTGTCCAGTGGCAAGTATCACAGGTCTATCATGATGATGAATAAGTGTTATATGTCCAGTGGTAAGTATCACATGTCTATCATGATGATTTATTAGTGTTATATGTCCAGTGGCAAGTATCACATGTCTTTCATGATGATGAATAAGTGTTATAGGTTCAGTGGCAAGTATAACATGTCTATCATGATTATGAATAAGTGTTATATGTTCAGTGGTAAGTATCACATGTCTTTCATGATGATGCAAAAGTGTTATGTGTCCAGTGGCAAGTATCACATGTCTATCATGATAATGAATAAGTGTTATATGTTCAGTGACAAGTTCAACATGAATATCATGATAATTAATTAGTGTTATACATCCAGTGGCAAGTATCACATGTTTATCATTGTGATGAATTAAAGTAATACGTTCAGTGGCAAGTATAACAGGTATATAATGATGATGAATTAGTGTGATAAATCCAGTGGCAAGTGACGATGCTATTTGTTGTTATCTTATTTACTTTTAAATCTGTCCTATGGTTTTCTCGTTTCTATTGTGTCAAGTCAGGATTTTACTCGATAGTTTCATTAGATCACAACACTGCAAAACGCATCCAAAGTTGTCCTTTTTTTATGTACACTATAGTAGCGTTGTATGGCTTGATGATACAGTGGCGGATTCAGAGGGGGTCCGGGGTTTGGAACCTCCCCCTTTTTTTACGATCAATGCATGTAAATGGGGGCATATTGTAAGAACCCTCCATACTTTATCATGGTTTGGGAACCCCCTTTAAAAATTGCTTGATCCGCCCCTGTGATATCCACAAGGACTGGTAGTCTACTAGCAGAGTTATCGACCATGCAAGTGCTGTAAAAAATGAAACAACACGTTATAAAGTTCAAGCGCCAAAAGCGATTTCTGGATTTAATTAACTTCATCAGGAACGCTCAAAGACACTTATTTGACAATCATCGCGTGTCAACCTGATAAAGTTTTATGAAAAAGAATTTGTCAATGTTCTATTTGCAGAAATATAGATACTGAAATATTAAAAAAAAAGAATATGTGATATGATTGCTAATGAGACAATTCTCAACAAGAGATCAATTGACACAGAAATTAATCACTATTGGTCACCGTACGTCCTTCAACAATGAGCAAAGCTCATATCGCATAGTCAGCTATAAAAGGCCCCGAAATAACAAGTGAAAAACACTTCAAACGAAAAAACTAACGGCATAACGGCCTCAAAGCAATTTCGTTTATACCTTTTACAATGTAGGCATAACAATGGCTAAGTATTGTCGGACGTGTGTTTCAGTTCGGCTATTTTGAACACGGATATATCATATTATCGAGGGAAAACATATCTGTCCAGGGGCTGTGAAATTTCCCAAGACTGGAATTTTTCTCAAATACCCTTCCATAACATGATATATCTGTTTAATTACACCAAAAAGATATTGATTGAAACTGTCTGCACAGAGAAGGGAAATCGTAGTACCGCGGGAATTATACATGTACTTATACACGCGTTAGTGCAGTCTTTTTGAAACGTCATGGTATCTATGTGTAAAATCATTGTTATTCCATCATTAAATCGTTCGTTTATATATACTTCTTATTTTACACTTTATCTGACATTTTTGTTGTAAAAGTTTTCGATTTAACCCAATCAACCAGGTTGTCGTTTTTTAACATGATAAAGTTAGAAAGGTTCCGAATAATTTTGGCGGGAAGACGCTCGCGAGAGTAAAAAGGAATATCCAACATGGCAAATACCATCGTATTTGTACGGAAGCCCTGGAGTGCCATGCAAAAAAAAAAATTCAACTTGTGCGCACAAGTTACCAACTTGCGCGCACAAGTTACTAACTTGCGCGCATAAGTTACTATCTTGCGCGCACAAGTTACTATCTTACAATTACAATTCATATTATGCTTTTCTGTTGTTTTTTTTTCAAACTCCAATATCATAAAAAGAATGTTTATTAAGAATTTCTTAATGATGTATGTTTTTCAATTAAGCAACTTTTGAAATCATTTTCATATGAATGCAATACTATTTTGGCATGTATGATGGTATGGCGCTTTTGTCTTTATCTACAGTCACTTGTTTTAATGCCATAACTTTGTATTTTGTATGAGTCGTTTGTATTACATTTTAACACAAGGATTATTACCACTGATGGCGTGTTGAATTCAGTGATTTTTGTCCCAACAATTCAGTGATAACGGGTCACAAGTTATATTAATGCATTTAGTTTGGTTTCCGCACTCTGTCGTTAATTTTGCCTTATCCAAAATTATTGAAATTCACACACAATGTTAATAATCACACAGAGTTAGGCCGAGTTAGAATTTGAACAGTAATTTTTTGGACAATTATGCCCCTTTATAACTTGGAAAATTGAAATTTTCAAGCGGGGGCATTCGTGCTTTCAGACTTTATTTTTTATACAGGTTTTATGTTTTATTAGTAAAAACATTAGTAAGAGCCGAATGCACTTTGTCGGTTTGGGAATAATCTATAAAAAGTGAATGTAAAATGTCATAGAGTGAGACAAAGGTATTACTGTCCAGCGATGGCGAAAACTATTTCTATAGAGCTTTATATTTTCATACTTTGTTTGTAATAGCCTTATGTTTCGAAGTTTCCGTCTGTCATATATTCTTTGGTCTTGACCTATCATAAATGGTACAGCGACTGGTTGAACAAAGTTATAGTTTTTTTGTCATGTGAATTTCTTACTTTTGATGAGTGATCAATGTTAAAATTACGTTATTTTGTACGTTTCTCAGATGTAATAACGCAGTAGGTCAACTATATGTGGCACATTTTCATGATTCATAATTCTTTGGTCAATGTTAATTTTTTTCTATAAAGAGTGTAGAAGAATGGCCCATTGAATTTCTTGATGTCTTTAAAAAGATGCCTATTATCAAAATGTTAATCACAATCCAAATATAGATATGTTAAACGTATTTAAAGGGGCCATACTTGCTCAAACTATCCAGGGTTTTACATTTGCAGTAATATCAAGCTGGGCTCTTGGGCCATTTTATCAATTTGATCAGTAATTTTATATTATATCTCAAAGAGACAAAAATATTGATAGAATCATATATTCATTTTCAAGTTGTAAGCTTTAGATAATTTGGGGTCGGGTGGGAGTAATGTATCTCTCTTGAATTTTTCTCTTTGTATACGAAAGTAAATAGATATATATATATATATATATATAACTTCGTTAAAATATTAAAAGAAATAAACTGTTTTCACAGAAATGGTTATGTAACGCCTTTTTGTAATTTTGACAATGCAAATGTTGAAACCATAATAGCAATACTTTAACATGAAAGTTATGGAAATATTCAAAGTTGATGAACCACGACTGAAAGTACATGGCTGAACACTATCCATGGAAATGAGATGTTCCAATATACAACTACATACAAAATACCATAAGTCGTCCCCTTTAAACAAACATAAACTTGTAAACTATGTAAAAGTTTCAAGTTAATGAACCATGATGAGGGGGTGGGCTTTACAACCTGCATAGAAATATGACTTGCAAATGCCAATAAATTTTCAAAGTCAATAGACAATTACTGAGGGGACAGGGCCAAATATTATCTATGGAAATGAGATGTTCCAATACTTATACAACTGCATAAAACATATCATTGAACCACCACTTGTGGTTCAACATAAACTAGACCTAATCACAAACTAATACATTGTGAAGCCAACGCCGACGCCATAAAAATAAAATGTATACGTATTGAAAAGCTTTAAAAAGGTGTGAATATCAAATATGATATGACGTGCTGCAGTGCTGCATTATGATTTGTCTGATTTACTCTGTATTTCTTGTTTTGCGTTTACATTTTCAGCATTTGGGGATAAGGTGAGAGTGCAAAAACAAACAAAAAAAGAAATGAAATTGTCCTAGTTATAATGGAGCAGAACTGTAGTACACCTGCTGCAGGATGGACGTCAAGTTGGTTACCTATTCCCTATTCCCTATTCGTTACCTATTCCCTATTCCCTATTCGTTACCTATTTGTTACCTATTCCCTATTCCCTATTCGTTACCTATTCGTTACCCATTCCCTATTCCCTATTCGTTACCTATTCGTTACCTATTCCCTATTCCCTATTCGTTACCTATTCCCTATTCCCTATTCGTTACCTATTCCCTATTCCCTATTCGTTACCTATTCGTTACTTATTCCCTATTCCTTATTCGTTACTTATTCGATTTTTAATATCCTTCCCTCTTTTAAATTAAGTCTCCCAAACAAAGTTTGGAGACTTATTGTTTTTGCTCAGTTCTTATTATTTTTATTATTCTTCTTCTTCCTCTTCTTCCTCTTCTTCCTCTTCTTCTTCCGCCACTTTAAAAATGAACTTGTCTGCAGCATTTCTCCAAAACTACTTGTCAGATTTAGTTAGAGTTTCATAAAATGTTAGACTAATATGTCTAGGTGAGCCACCAATCGTTCATTTGTGCATTGGGGTCTATTAAGGGGTATTTTTGGGGGGCAGAAAGAAGGGAGGGGTTTACTATAGAACCCTATGGGATTTTATTTTCTAAAATTTTCAAATGAATATAACTTGAAAACTGTAAGTGATAGATACATGCAGTCTTCAGAAATGATTAAAGGACAATAAAACAAATCACATGAAATATAGGGGAGTCTCTGGGGGGTCATCCCTACCCCCTTCAATTCTAGAATATGCTTTTAACATGTAAACGGTCCAGATCCCCACCCCTAAACCATATATATTCTTGTATGGGACAATAAAACAAATCAAATGAAATTAAATAAAAGTTCCTGGGGGTCACCCCCACCCCGTTCAATTTGAATATGTACTATTATCTTGTAAACGGTCCAGATCCCCACCCCTAAACCATATATATTCTTGAATAGGACGATAAAACAAATCAAATGAAATTAAATGGAAGTCCCCGGGGGTCATCCCCACCCTGTTCAATTTTAGAATGTGCTATTATCTGGTAAACGGTCTAGACCCCCACCCCTAAACCATATATATTCTTGTAGGGGACAATAAAACAAATGAAATGAAATAAAAAGAAAGTCCCTAGGGGGTCAGCCCACCCCCTCTTGTTTGAAAACTTGTAAACGGTCAACATCCCCACCCCTAAACTATATATATTTTTGTAAGGGACAATAAAACTAATCAAATGAAATTAAATGGAAGTTCCTTGGGGTCACCCCCACCCCGTTCAATTTGAGAATGTACTATTATCTTGTAAATGGTCCAGATCCCCACCCCTAAACCATATATGTTCTTGTAGGGGACAATAAAACAAATAAAATGAGATAAAAGGGAAGTCCTGAGGGGGTCATCCCACCCCCTCTTGTTTGAAAACTTGTAAACGGTCAACATCCCCACCCCTAAACCATATATATTCTTGAAGGGGACAATAAAACAAATAAAATGAAATGTAGGTAAAGTCCCTGGGGGTCACCACCACCCCCTCCTGTTTGAATACTTGTAAATGGTGGAGATCCCCACCAGTAAGCCATATATATTCTTGTATGGGACAAACAATCAAATCAAATGAACATGGGACCATATGAATTGCGAGTTATGGGAGCTTTTTTTGGGAGACTTCGTAACAGCATCCTGTTACAATTACTTCTTGTTGTTTATACTCTTATATCTGGTAATAGTTCTAAATTTGTTGAGGTAAAATGATCTTTTTATGACCTATTTATATGTGTTTGTGCTCAACCGATCCTTTTACTTTATGTTCGATACTCATTTGTTCCTTATTTGACTTTTATACGTTCTAACTTTTAACTGCTTTATGTCCGTATGTTTGAAGATGGATCTTGGTTCGAAGGGATGAAATCACCGTGTTAGCGCTTGCATAAAAAAAAAGATGTGGTATGATTGCCAATGAGACAACAACCCACAACAGACAAAAATGACACAGAAACTATCAACTATAGGTCAATGTACGGCCTTCAACAATGAGCATAGCCCAAACCGTGTAGTCGCCTATAAAAGGCCCAGATATGACAATTTCAAACAATTCAAACAAAAAAACTAACGGTCGTATTTCATATACAAAAAAATAAACGGAAAACAAATATGTAACACAAAAACAAACGATAACTACTTAATTTCAGGCTCTTGTCTAGGGACAGGCACATACTAACATAATGTGGTGGGGTTAAACATGTTAGCAGGGTGTACATCGTTTCGGAGCATGCTATTACCTTGTTTAATTCGTTCCATCACTCGCTTATAATTCGCTTATAATACGTGTATCCTACGTTGCACCTTTTAAAACATGATTTTCAATTGTTTTGTTGTCTCTGGTGGTAGATTTGGGTTCTTAGAGGTGATATAACTCTATAAGCGCATATGTACCCGTTCCAGCGCTCGGATAATACCCTGTTAAATATTTGTTACTTATTCGCTTTTAATACGTTTTTTGTACGTTGCACCTTTTAGAAAAGGATTTTCAATTGTGTTCATATCTCTGGTGGTAATAATGTGTTCTTATAGATGAAATATCCCTATTAGCGCGTATATACCCGTTCCAGCGCTCGGATAATACCCTGTTACTTATTAGTTCCTTATTCGCTTTTAATGCGCGGGGTAAGTATACGTTGCACCTTGAAATAAATCGTTTTTTAATTGTGTTCATGTCTCTGGTGGTAACAATGTGTTCTTAGAGACGAAATGACCCTATTAAAGCGCATGTACCCGTTCCAGCGCTCGGTTAATACCCTGTTACCTATTCGTTACCTATTCGTTACCTATTCACTTATAATACGTTTGTTCTACGTTGCACCTTTTAGAAAAGGATTTTCACTTGTGTTCATAACTCTGGTGGTAACAATGTGTAATTAGAGATGAAATGACCCTATTAGCGCATATGTACCCGTTCCAGCGCTCGGTTAATACCCTGTTACCTATTCGTTACTTATTCGCTTTAAAAACGTTTGTTGTACGTTGCACCTTTTAGAAAAGGATTTTCACTTGTATTCATGTCTCTGGTGGTAACAATGTGTAATTAGAGATGAAATGACCCTATAAGCGTGCATGTACCTGTTCCAGCGCTCGGTTAATACCCTGTTACCTATTCGTTACCTATTCACTTATAATACGTTTGTTGTACGTTGCACCTTTTAGAAAAGGATTTTCAATTGTGTCCATGTCTCTGGTGGTAACAATGTGTTCTTAGAGATGAAATGACCCTATTAGCGCATATGTACCCGTTCCAGTGCTCGGTTAATACCCTGTTACCTATTCGTTACCTATTCGTTACTTATTCGCTTTAAATACGTTTGTTGTACGTTGCACCTTTTAGAAAAGGATTTTCACTTGTATTCATGTCTCTGGTGGTAACAATGTGTAATTAGAGATGAAATGACCCTATAAGCGTGCATGTACCTGTTCCAGCGCTCGGTTAATACCCTGTTACCTATTCGTTACCTATTCGTTACTTATTCGCTTTAAATACGTTTGTTGTACGTTGCACCTTTTAGAAAAGGATTTTCACTTGTATTCATGTCTCTGGTGGTAACAATGTGTAATTAGAGATGAAATGACCCTATAAGCGTTCATGTACCCGTTCCAGCGCTCGGTTAATACCCTGTTACCTATTCGTTACCTATTCGTTACCTATTCACTTATAATACGTTTGTTGTACGTTGCACCTTTAAGAAAAGGATTTTCAATTGTGTTCATGTCTCTGGTGGTAACAATGTGTTCTTAGAGATGAAATGACCCTATTAGCGCATATGTACCCGTTCCAGCGCTCGGTTAATACCCTGTTACCTATTCGAAACCTATTCGTTACTTATTCGCTTTAAATACGTTTGTTGTACGTTGCACCTTTTAGAAAAAGATTTTCACTTGTGTTCATGTCTCTGGTGGTAACAATGTGTAATTAGAGATGAAATGACCCTATTAGCGTGCATGTACCCGTTCCACCGCTCGGTTAATACCCTGTTACCTATTCGTTACCTATTCATTACCTATTCACTTATAATACGTTTGTTGTACGTTGCACCTTTTAGAAAAGGATTTTCAATAGTGTTCATGTCTCTAGTGGTAACAATGTGTTCTTAGAGATAAAATGACTCTATAAGGGCATATGTACCCGTTCCAGCGCTCGGTTAATACCCTGTTACCTATTGGTTACCTATTCGTTACCTATTCACTTATAATACGTTTGTTGTACGATGCATCTTTTAGAAAAGGATTTTAACTTGTGTTCATGTCTCTGGTGGTCACAATGTGTAATTAGAGATGAAATGACTCTATTAGCGCATATGTACCAGTTCCAGCGCTCGGTTAATACCCTGTTACCTATTCGTTACCTATTCGTTACCTATTCACTTATAATACGTTTGTTGTACGTTGCACCTTTTAGAAAAGGATTTTCAATAGTGTTCATGTCTCTAGTGGTAACAATGTGTTCTTAGAGATAAAATGACTCTATAAGCGCATATGTACCCGTTCCAGCGCTCGGTTAATACCCTGTTACCTATTCGTTACCTATTCGTTACCTATTCACTTATAATACGTTTGTTGTACGATGCATCTTTTAGAAAAGGATTTTAACTTGTGTTCATGTCTCTGGTGGTAACAATGTGTTCTTAGAGATGAAATGACCCTATTAGCGCGCATGTACCCGTTCCAGCGCTCGGTTAATACCCTGTTACCTATTCGTTACCTATTCGTTACCTATTCACTTATAATACGTTTGTTCTACGTTGCACCTTTTAGAAAAGGATTTTCATTTGTGTTCATGTCTCTGGTGGTAACAGTGTGTTCTTAGAGATGAAATAACCCTTTTAGCGCGTATGTACCCGTTCCAGCGCTCGGCTAATACCTTGTTACCTATTCGTTACTTCTTATTTCAAGGTGCAACGCATAGCACGTGTATTTAAAGCGAATAAGGAACGAATAAGTAACAGGGTATCAGTCGAGCGCTGAAACGGGTACATATGTTCGATTAAGGTCATTTCACCTCTAAGAACCGACAGTTACCACCAGAGACACAAAAATATTTCTTTTTAAAGTGCAACGCATTACATGCATTACACACGTTTTAAAAGCGAATAAGGAACGAATAAGTAACAGGGTATCACTGAGCGGTGAAATGGGTACATATGCGCTAATAGGGTTTTTTCAACTCAGATCAGAGACCACCAGAAACGTGAAAGCAATCGATAATCGATTTATTTCAAGGTGCAACGTATACCACGCGTATTGAAAGCGATTAAGGAACGAATAAGTTACAGGGTATAAACCGAGCGCTGGAACGGGTACATACACGCTAATAGGGTTATTTCATTTCCAAGAACACATAGTTACCGCCAGAGACATGAAAGCAATTGAAAATAATTATCTAAAATGTTCATTTTTATACAAGCGCTAAAAGGTGATTTCACCTCTTCGAACCAAGAACCAGATCTTCAAACATACGAATATAAAACATTTAAAAGGTAGAACTTATAAAAATCAAATAATAAACAAATAAGTATCTAACATAAAGCAACAGGATCGGTTGAGCACAAACACATATAAATAGGTCATAAGAAGGTCATTTTACCTCAACAAATGTAGATCTATAACAAGAGATAAGAATATAAACAAGAGTGCACACGCTGAAATGTGTCGCCTTCTTTACTAATCATTGATATTATGTTGATAGTCTTAAGTATAAAGCTTTATAACAACTGTCACATAACTTAACATTAACCAAGATAACAAAAACCAAATTGAATGAACCATGAAAATGAGGTCAAGGTCAGATGAAACATGCCAGACAGACTTGTACAGCTAACAATGCTTTCATACAACAAATATAGTTGACCTCTTACTTATAGTTTAAGAAAAATAGACCAAACACTAAAACTTAACACTGAGCAATGAACCGTGAAAATGAGGTCGAGGTCAAATAAAACCTGCACGACTGACATACAGATCATATAATATTTCCATACACCAAATATAGTTGACTTATAGCATATAGTATTAGATAAAAAGACCAAAACTCAAAAACTTAACTTTGACCACTCAACCATTAAAATGAGGTCAAGGTCAGATGACATCTGCACCTTACAATCATTCCATACAACAAATATAGTAGATCTATTATGTAAAGTATGAGAAAAAGAGACCAAAGCACAAAAACTTAACTATAACCACTGAACCATGAAAATAAGGTCAAGGTCAGATGACACCTGCCAGTTGGACATGGACACCTTACAGTCCTTCCATACACCGAATATACTTGCCCTATTGCTTATAGTATCTGAGATATGGACTTGACCACCAAAACCTAACCTTGTTCACTGATCCATGAAATGAGGTCGAGGTTAAGTGAAAACTGTGTGACGGGCATGAGGACCTTACAAGGTACGCACATACTAAATATAATTATCCTATTACTTAAAATAAGACAGAATTCAGCATTTCAAAAAATCTTAACTTTATTTTCAAGTGGTCACTGAACCATGAAAATGAGGTCAAGGACATTTGACATGTGACTGACAGAAACTTCGTAACATGAGGCATCCATATACAAAGTATGAAGCATACTGTTCTTCCACCTTCTAAAATATAAAGTTTTTAAAAAGTTAGCTAACACCGCCGCCGCCGTAGCCGCCGTAGCCGCCGCCGGATCACTACATGTATCCCTATGTCGAGCTTTCTGCAACAAAAGTTGCAGGCTCGACAAAAATTAAAAAGGGTGAGGATATCAAAAATTGAATAAGTAACGAATAAGGAATAAGTAACGAATAGGTAACGAATAGGGAATAGAGAATAAATAACGAATAGGTAACGCATAGGGAATAGGGAATAAGTAACGAATAGGTAACAAATAGGGAATAGGGAATAAGTTACGAATAGGTAAAGCATAGGGAATAGGGAATAAGTAACGAATAGGTAACAAATAAGTAACAGGGTATTAACCGAGCGCTGGAACGGGTACATGCACGCTAATAAGGTCATTTTATCTCTAAACACATTGTTACCACCAGAGACATAAACACAATTGAAATCCTTTTCTAAAAGGTGCAACGTACAACAAACGTATTATAAGTGAATAGGTAACGAATAGGTAACAGGGTATTAACCGAGCGCTGGAACGGGTACATGCACGCTAATAGGGTCATTTCATCTCTAATTACACATTGTTACCACTAGAGACATGAACACAAGTAAAAATCCTTTTCTAAAAAGTGCAACGTACAACAAACGTACAAATGTATATAAAGCGAATAAGTAACGAATAGTTAACGAATAGGTAACAGGGTATTAACCGAGCGCTGGAACGGGAACATATGCGCTAAGAGGGTCATTTCATCTCTAAGAACACATTGTTACCACCAGAGACATGACCACAATTGAAAATCCTTTTCTAAAAGGTGAAACGTACAACAATCGTATTATAAGTGAATAGGTAACGAATTGGTAACGAATAGGTAACGAATAGGTAACGAATAGGTAACAGGGTATTAACCGAGCGCTGGAACGGGTACATGCGCGCTAATAGGGTCATTTCATCTCTAGGAAGACATTGTTACCACCAGAGACACGAATACAATTAAAAAACGATTTATTTCAAGGTGCAACGTACAACAAACGTATTATAAGTGAATAGGTAACGAATAGGTAACGAATAGGTAACAGGGTATTAACCGAGCGCTGGAACGGGTACATGCGCGCTAATAGGGTCATTTCATCTCTAAGAACGCATTGTTACCACCAGAGACATGGACACAATTGAAAATCCTTTTCTAAAAGGTGCAACGTACAACAAACGTATTATAAGTGAATAGGTAACGAATAGGTAACAGGGTATTAACCGAGCGCTGGAACAGGTACATGCACGCTTATAGAGTCATTTCATCTCTAATTACACATTGTTACCACCAGAGACATGAACACAAGTGAAAATCCTTTTCTAAAAGGTGCAACGTACAACAAACGTATTTAAAGCGAATAAGTAACGAATAGGTAACGAATAGGTAACGAATAGGTAACAGGGTATTAACCGAGCGCTGGAACGGGTACATATGCGCTTATAGGGTCATTTTATCTCTAAGAACACATTGTTACCACCAGAGACATGAACACAATTGAAAATCCTTTTCTAAAAGGTGAAACGTACAACAAATGTATTATAAAAGAATAGGTAACGAATAGGTAACGAATAGGTAACAGGGTATTAACCGAGCGCTGGAACGGGTACATGCGCGTTAATAGGGTCATTTCATCTCTAAGAAGACATTGTTACCACCAGAGACACGAATACAATTAAAAAACGATTTATTTCAAGGTGCAACGTATACCCTGCGCATTAAAAGCGAATAAGGAACGAATAAGTAACCGGGTATTATCGGAGCGCTGGAACGGGTAATATGCGCTAATAGGGGTATTTCATCTATAAGAACACATTATTACCACAAGAGATATGAACACAATTAAAAATCCGTTTCTTAAAGGTGCAACGTACAACAAACGTATATAAAGCGAATAAGTAACGAATAGGTTACGAATAGGTAACAGGGTATTAACCGAGCGCTGGAACGGGTACATGCACGCTAATAGGGTCATTTCATCTCTAATTACACATTGTTACCACCAGAGACATGAACACAAGTGAAAATCCTTTTCTAAAAGGTGCAACGTAGAACAAACGTATTATAAGTGAATAGGTAACGAATAGGTAACGAATAGGTAACAGGGTATTAACCGAGCGCTGGAACGGGTACATGCGCTCTAATAGGGTCATTACGTCTCTAAGAACACATTGTTACCACCAGAGACATAAACACAATTAAAAAACGATTTATTTCAAGGTGCAACGTATACTTACCCCGCGCATTAAAAGCGAATAAGGAACTAATAAGTAACAGGGTATTATCCGAGCGCTGGAACGGGTATATACGCGCTAATAGGGATATTTCATCTATAAAAGCACATTATTACCACCAGAGATATGAACACAATTGAAAATCCTTTTCTAAAAGGTGCAACGTACAAAAAACGTATTAAAAGCGAATAAGTAACGAATATTTAACAGGGTATTATCCGAGCGCTGGAACGGGTACATATGCGCTTATAGAGTTATATCACCTCTAAGAACCCAAATCTACCACCAGAGACAACAAAACAATTGAAAATCATGTTTTAAAAGGTGCAACGTAGGATACACGTATTATAAGCGAATTATAAGCGAGTGATGGAACGAATTAAACAAGGTAATAGCATGCTCCGAAACGATGTACACCCTGCTAACATGTTTAACCCCACCACATTATGTTAGTATGTGCCTGTCCCTAGACAAGAGCCTGAAATTAAGTAGTTATCGTTTGTTTTTGAGTTACATATTTGTTTTCCGTTTATTTTTTGGTATATGAAATACGGCCGTTAGTTTTGTTGTTTGAATTGTTTGAAATTGTCATATCTGGGCCTTTTATAGGCGACTACACGGTTTGGGCTATGCTCATTGTTGAAGGCCGTACATTGACCTATAGTTGATAGTTTCTGTGTCATTTTTGTCTATTGTGGGTTGTTGTCTCATTGGCAATCATACCACATCTTTTTTTTATGCAAGCGCTAACACGGTGATTTCATCCCTTCGAACCAAGATCCATCTTCAAACATACGGACATAAAGCAGTTAAAAGGTAGAACGTATAAAAATCAAATAAGGAACAAATGAGTATCGAACATAAAGTAAAAGGATCGGTTGAGCACAAACACATATAAATAGGTCATAAAAAGATCATTTTACCTCAACAAATTTAGAACTATTACCAGATATAAGAGTATAAACAACAAGAAGTAATTGTAACAGGATGCTGTTACGAAGTCTCCCAAACAAAGATCCCATAACTCGCAATTCATATGGTCCCATGTTCATTTGATTTGATTTTTTGTCCCATACAAGAACATATATGGCTTACTGGTGGGGATCTCCACCATTTACAAGTATTCAAACAGGAGGGGGTGGTGGTGACCCCCAGGGACTTTACCTACATTTCATTTTATTTGTTTTATTGTCCCCTTCAAGAATATATATGGTTTAGGGGTGGGGATGTTGACCGTTTACAAGTTTTCAAACAAGAGGGGGTGGGATGACCCCCTCAGGACATCCCTTTTATCTCATTTTATTTGTTTTATTGTCCCCTACAAGAACATATATGGTTTAGGGGTGGGGATCTGGACCATTTACAAGATAATAGTACATTCTCAAATTGAACGGGGTGGGGGTGACCCCAAGGAACTTCCATTTAATTTCATTTGATTAGTTTTATTGTCCCTTACAAAAATATATATAGTTTAGGGGTGGGGATGTTGACCGTTTACAAATTTTCAAACAAGAGGGGGTGGGCTGACCCCCTAGGGACTTTCCTTTTATTTCATTTCATTTGTTTTATTGTCCCCTACAAGAATATATATGGTTTAGGGGTGGGGATCTGGACCGTTTACCAGATAATAGCACATTCTAAAATTGAACAGGGTGGGGATGACCCCCGGGGACTTCCATTTAATTTCATTTGATTTGTTTTATCGTCCTATTCAAGAATATATATGGTTTAGGGTGGGGATCTGGACCGTTTACAAGATAATAATACATTCTCAAATTGAACGGGGTGGGGGTGACCCCCAGGAACTTTTATTCAATTTCATTTGATTAGTTTTATTGTCCCATACAAGAATATATATGGTTTAGGGGTGGGGATCTGGACCGTTTACAAGTTAAAAGCATATTCTAGAATTGAAGGGGGTAGGGACTCCCCTATATTTCATGTGATTTGTTTTATTGTCCTTTAATCATTTCTGAAGACTGCATGTATCTATCACTTACAGTTTTCAAGTAATATTCATTTGAAAATTTTAGAAAATAAAATCCCATAGGGTTCTATAGTAAACCCCTCCCTTCTTTCTGCCCCCCAAAATACCCCTTAATAGATCCCAATGCACAAATGAACGATTGATGGCTCACCTAGACATATTAGTCTAACATTTTATGAAACCCTAACTAAATCTGACAAGTAGTTTTGGAGAAATGCTGCAGACAAGTTCATTTTTAAAGTGGCGGAAGAAGAAGAGGAAGAAGAGGAAGAAGAGGAAGAAGAAGAATAATAAAAATAATAAGAACTGAGCAAAAACAATAAGTCTCCAAACTTTGTTTGGGAGACTTAATTAAAAAGGGGGAAGGATATTAAAAATAGAATAAGTAACGAATAAGGAATAGGGAATAAGTAACGAATAGGTAACGAATAGGGAATAGGGAATAGGTAACGAATAGGTAACGAATAGGGAATAGGGAATAGGTAACGAATAGGTAACGAATAGGGAATAGGGAATAGGTAACGAATAGGGAATAGGGAATAGGTAACCAACTTGACGTCCATGTACAGCAGGTGACTTTTTGCGTTTTATAGTTTTTTTACCTTTGTGTATGAGCTTTATCAAATTAAGTAGAGGCAAAGTTGAATTGGCAAATAAAGTTGAATTAGAATGCATCAAAATAAAATGGAAAGATGGAAGGACAGACGGTAAAACGGACGATCAAGGGTAATACATGTATAATGCCACATACGCCTATCGGCAGGGCATAAAAAAAATCCCCCCGTCTTTGGTCCTTTCTATAACATCATAATAATAGAAGACAATTCACATTTTGAGATCTTAGACTATACTGAATACTTTGAAAACACATTAAAATTGGTAAAGAAAACGGCAATTTAAATTAAGTTTTATAATAAAATTGAGAATGGAAATGGGGAATGTGCCAAAGAGACAACAACCCGACCATAGAAAAAAACAACAGCAGAAGGTCACCAACAGGTCTTCAATGTAGCGAGAAATTCCCGCACCCGGAGGCGTCCTTCAGCTGGTCCCTAAATAAATATATACTAGTTAAATGATAATAAATGCCATACTAATTTCCAAATTGTACACAAGAAACTAAAATTAAAATAATACAAGACTAACAAAGAATAGAGGCTCCTGACTTGGGACAGGCGCACAAATGCGGCGGGGTTAAACATGTTTGTGAGATCTCAACCCTCCACCTATACCTCTAGCCAATGTAGAAAAGTAAACGCATAACAATACTGACGCACATTAAAATTCAGTTCAAGAGAAGTCCGAGTCTGATGTCAGAAGATGTAACCAAAGAAAATAAACAAAATGACAATAATACATAAATAACAGTACACTACTAGCAGTTAACTGACATGCCAGCTCCAGACTTCAAATAAACTGACTGAAAGATTATGATTTCATCATATGAACATCAGGCACAATCCTTCCCGTTAGGGGTTTAGTATCATACCATCATAACATATATGAGAAGAACATAGCCCGTGTCATGCCAACAACTGGTTTTTGAATAAATGTGTTTAGTTGTAAGAATGCATTTTTACAACTTTTGACCCGTTAGTGGAAATAATCCTTGTGTTCAAATTTGATACAAACAAATTGACTCCTTCAATGTTTTAACATGAAAACCAAGTGACTATAGATAAAGACAACAGCGCCATACCATCATACATACCACAATAATATTGCATTCATATAAAAATGATTCCAACAGTTGCTTAATTGAACAACATACATCATTAAGAAATTCTTAATAAACATTCCTTTTATGATATTGGAACCCTTAGTTCAGTTTGAAAAAACAACAACAGAAAAGCATTATATGAATTGTAATTCTCACGTTGAAAAACTATGTTCGTATATATTGAGAAAAGTATTCACATGCAGAACTACATCTGTACGTTCATATGAAGAATAAGTATGTGCATATATAAAAAAAAAAGTATATGCATATGAATATAAAAAAGAAGATGTGGTATGAGTACCTATGAGACAACTGTCCACAAGAGACCAAAATGACACAGACATTAACAATTATAGGTCACCGTATGGCCTTCAACAATGAGCAAAGCCCATACCGCAATATCAGCTATAAAAGGCTCCGATGTAAAACAATTCAAAAGAGAAAACTAACGGCCTTATTTATATAAAAAAATGAACGAAAAACAATATTAAGTATGAAGTTAACTATGTGCAAATATATATAAAAAAAAATGCGCATGTGTGTGCATATAAGGTAAACGATGTACATGTGTAGGAAAAGTATGTATATATATATATATATATATACAACTCGTCTAAACATCAACCCAACAATGTTAGATCTGTAAATTTGCTTTCGCAAATTTTTGGTTCTTCCCTCGCCGGGATTCGAACCCATGCTACTGTGATATCGTGACACCAAATCGCCTGCACTGCAGCCGTCCCGCTAGACCACACGACCACCTGGGCTCTCAAAAAAAGAGCTTTCGCTGGCCGTGTGTTACCTTTCCACGTCAGTTTTAATCTAGCGGCGTACTGCAGTACATGATATATAAGGCATGAAGATGTTATTGTTACAGATCAGCTAAATTATCTATAGTAAAGGATCCTACAAATTAATGTAAGATACAGTCACAGAAAATAATTATATTTATAAGTACGTCTGAGTCAGTGACAACCCTACAACAGATGTATCCATCGGATCGCCATCAATGATGGTGATACATGGCTGTGTACATAATGTATATACAACTCGTCTAAACATCAACCCAACAATGTTAGATCTGTAAATTTGCTTTCGCAAATTTTTGGTTCTTCCCTCGCCGGGATTCGAACCCATGCTACTGTGATATCGTGACACCAAATCGCCTGCACTGCAGCCGTCCCGCTAGACCACACGACCACCTGGGCTCTCAAAAAAAGAGCTTTCGCTGGCCGTGTGTTACCTTTCCACGTATATAATATATAAGTACGTCTGAGTCAGTGACAACCCTACAACAGATGTATCCATCGGATCGCCATCAATGATGGTGATACATGGCTGTGTACATAGTGTATATACAAATCGTCTAAACATCAACCCAACAATGTTAGATCTGTAAATTTGCTTACACACGGCCAGCGAAAGCTCTATTTTTATGAGCCCAGGTGGTCGTGTGGTCTAGCTGGACGGCTGCAGTGCAGGCGATTTGGTGTCACGATATCACAGTAGCATGGGTTCGAATCCCGGCGAGGGAAGAACCAAAAGCTGTCAAGGTGCTTATTGGAGAAGAGGAATGTTAAAATAAATTTTACGCTGATTTTAAAGAAGAGTTTTATTGACTTATATATTTGTATATTTATTTGAGAGGAAGAGAGCGAGAGAGAGAGAGAGATGAGTGTGTGTGTGTGTGATTTTTTCTTTATTCTTGATTTGTTCTATCTTTTATAATATCAATTTTGCAAACACAAAAATTGTTATGTTTATTTTATCAATGCCAGACTCTTCTGATTTGTTAGATTCACAACCTTTCTCAATTTTCAGATCGCAAAAAAGGCACAGATGTTTGCGCTACTCCTGAATTCAGGTGATTATCCTTCAACATTATAACTTGTCTGAATCTTGTCATTAAAATTTCCAGCTCTTACTTTGAACAATGTAACTTTCGGTATTTCGTAATGTTTTATTGTTACTGGTTTTGCAGTTTAATCGCCTTTCATCTAGTCAATATTCAGCTAGACAAGCATACAGTAGCTTTATATATACTTCAACCCAACTACATTCCGTATGTGCTTCTCCCAAGTCAGGCGCTTATGAATCAGTTACTGTCGTTGGTTCCTGTCTGTCATATATGTTTTTTCGTAAACTGTTTTGTTAGAAATTAGACAGTTGTTTTTCTCTTTTGAATTTTTTCACATTTTATATGTCGGGGTCTTTTAAAGACGACTATACGGTATGAGTTTAACTCGTTGTTGAAGGCCGTACGGTTAATGTGAATTCTAGGGATCAGTTGTCTCATTGGACATTTTACCATATCTCCTTGTTCTTATATGTAAATTCCATTCTGGAAGATGTACGGAAAGACGTAAGATGCACGCAATTTATAATATTTATTGATTGTTGATGTTGATTTATTTGGTTAAGATTCATAGATTAATAGAAATATTCAAGAAAAGAGAATAATGAAATTAAATTGGTTTGTACGTTAACTGGTGAAATTAGATCGAGCCGAATGAAAGCCGGGACATTTGACTGCCATTTAAAAAATGGTATGTTTGACAGAAGCAAATAATTCCAATTGCAACAAGCCAACTATGTATTGGACACCCGAATTGGTCTCTACGTTGCACTCTCATCACACGAGACATCAGGTTCTATGTCTGCTTTACGACCAAATGCTATCTGCTTTGTTTTAGGCAATACTAACGCTTTAGTAGTTCAATGAAGTTTTTGTGGTGAAGGGTATTTCTAAAACACTATAAGCAATATATTTATATATATATGCCACAAAAATACCGATATGAGAACATTTAAAACATGAATCCTGAATGTTTAACTTCCTAAATATTTTGCGACAAAGAAAGAATCGGGGAAAATGATAAAATATAGAAAGGAAACGGAAACGGGAAGAAATGAAACAAAAGGAGTATTTACAAATGTATAAATATGCAAAAAAGTAGGAGAATATGAATTCTAAATCTAACTTATATTTTAAATATATCTGTGTAAATTTTGAAATTAATGTATCGGATTCATTAATGCGAACTGCTGCCGAAAGGAAAATGGTCAATTATGGCCTGGAAAGACTAAAAACTGCTGTAAATGATTATCATTAAAAAATCTGTATACGACCAAATTTAATTTTATTTGTAAAACTATGCATTTTTCCATACAAACCGAAATCGGTTACCAAATTCACAACAGTAAATTGACCTCATCAATGATATGCTTGAACGCCTGAAACTTTCCTCGAAATCGCCTTATTTAATTAACATCGTGTGTAACGTCTCAACAAATATGTTGGAAACATTTGCCACAAGACATCAAACACCAACAACGTCCGGAATATGTACGAATTATGTCTCAATGCTGAAATATTTGCCACTGGATATGAATGAAATAATTGCCATCCGATATCAACAACTTCAAGACTATGTATGAAATATTTGCCACTGGATATTAACATTAAATATAAAATATACAAAATGTTTATGTTTATCGTTATTTATTTTTCTCCTAATCCTTTCTAGATTTGATCACAGGTGCTTGAGGAAAGGACCCCCTTTTTCTTGTTTGTATGTTTTAACTTTTCTAGTATAAATTCTGTAATATTTATAGCTTATTGACATTTATCATATGTGGTCTTTTACTTATCGATACCATTATATAGTATCTGACATTAACAACACTTTAGATTACAAATGTTGCCCCTTAATGGTTGTCTTTCGATTCTGTCTTGTGGAGAAAAAAAATAGCGGGTCAAAATGTATACAGCACTATTACTTCGTATAAATAAGAAAAAGAACACATGGCATAAGTTAAAATATTACAGAAAATTTTGGATAAAAAAATCAAAACACATAAAAAAAAATAATTAGAAAAAGTGGGGCGAAGTCAGGATACAAACACGATTAGTAATAAATTATGAAAATGATGGTCATAGTAATTCATGGCACATAATTCCTTCTATGCAGCACGTTCTAAAATTAAGCAAAGGAACAGCTACCGCTTATATATCATGTGTAACAGTGAGGCCATACTATAAACATTGACAAACAAGCTACACTCCAAAGTTCAGAACGACACTAAGCACTAGTTTGAGTAGAATTATTTGTTATACTAAAACACACCCGTGATATCACGGGTCCGTGACTTAATTAAAGTATATAACTATGCGTAAGCCTTATTTTAGTATTGGTATTGTCTTCTGATTAAGTCATGCCGATTATAAGATACACAGTTTTCTCTGCTTTCAAATCTTTCTGTTTGAACCTGTCGACCTGGAACTTACCAATTATTGGTAATATTGCTTGAGGAAAGGACCCCCGTTTTCTAATACTGGTATAAATTCTGTAATAAATCAAATCAAATATATTTTATTGCTAATCAAAGCGCCCACAAGGAGCAAGAACAATCAACATTAATTACATACAAATGATTACATGTGATTCAATATGATTAAGACACAATGTTATAAATTTTTTTAATTAAGACAAGTAGAAGAATACAACAAGCACAGTGTTTAATAATATAACTAGGTTAAGAAAAGGGGGGGGGGTCACTGGGTATTGCTATATCTATATATTATTTTAAAAGGAAACTTTCCTATATGAGGATAAATTTTCCAATAATTCTCCGAGTTTCTGGAGTATGAAAATATCTTCAGAAGACATCAGCCAAATAAATTGTGATTAAATATCTAAACCACTAACTTTATAAACCGTTGTTTTATTTCATTTAAAAAGTTGAAACGAATATTTGAAAGTTTGTGGCACTGAAAAAGAAAATGAATTTCATTCTGAACCTCAGTACCACACAATTTACAGATACGTTCTGACACTGTCAGATTTTTGTACCTTCCCCTCTCCATCTCTAAATCGTGAGCACTGATACGGAATTTCGTTAAGTAATTTCTATATCTAAAATTTTCCTACAAAAGATAATTTTCTAAGCAAAATCTGATTTTAAAAAGTCTATAAGTTCTAAGTTTGTTCCCACCTAGTTTATTGCCGCTAAAATCATTATTAAGCTCAGTTTGCCATATAAATTCATATTTTGATTGCATCTTTTTGCATAAATAGTTTTTTAACTTTGTCTTTAAATTAAATGCATAATTTTCATTGATGCTAAAGTATTTAAATAAAGTTTGAATACTTGTATACCAGCTCTTTTTCTGCTTATCATGTAGAGACTTTGAGAGATTGAAAGCCTCTTTTAATAATAATTCATCAGATTTTTTAAACGTATATAGTATTTAAAAATATTTAATAAAACCTCCAAAAATAGAGGATATCTGCCCAGTTCACCCATAACTGCAATATTTGTTGCTTTTTTACTTACTCCAAGTATAAATTTACAAAAGCTTAAATGAGCCTTCTCTACTGCCAGGTCTCCACATAGTTTTTTGAAATAGTTATCCCCTTGGGTGTTTAGTTTGTGAAAGTTAATGTCAACCCATATTTCACTGCCATACATTAAGACTGATTTAACTGTATGGTCAAAAACATGAAGTTGAGTTTTTATTTTAGGTTTATGATGCCCCAGAAGTTGTTAATTATTGGCAATATTAATTATGTGGAAAACAAAAGGGTCTAGAGTGGTGTAATTTTTAATCTACACCATCGCATATATTAGCTATATATAAAGTTGAAACCTTTGATTTGTCGTTTTTACCCCACGACGGCTGATAAATTGGACCTCGTTATTTTGGTATTATAGATATGTTAACATCGTTGCATTAATGCATACGGGGCGAATCTCGGGTTTTCTAAAAGGGGCGTAATTATAGAAAACGACGTATATAGCGTCGAGTAGAGCGTTACGAGGAAAGTTTTGAACGTCTTTATGCACATAAATATAAATATGTCCTTATAAAAGGGGGCGCAGATGAGGTCCTAGCTTGCATATAACGTTATAAAGAGACATAACTGCAGAACTATAAAATTGACGTCATCCAAATTCGAACTTGATCTGTGTTTAATGGTAATCATTATGAAAAAATGACACTTTCGGAATGGTACGATGAAACACTTGTTAGTATGAGACCAAACATCGTGTATGAAAAAGCAACACAACTTGTCAAAAACCTATTATTTCTAAGGGACGACATCAAAAGATCAATGTAGGATAAAAAACTTAATTCACATAGTTTTTTCGCTGACCCCCCTACCCCCCACCTTAACTTAATTTGGGAAAAATTGATTTACCTATATGGATATATGTAAAATCGATTTTATATGAACAAAACTTTCAGCTATGTTGACCCCCCACCCCCAAACTATTCGATTTAAGTTTTTTATCCTACATCGATCTTTTGATGTCGTCCCTAATCAAAATGGATCCACAAAGAAATATAAAAAAAGGATCGCAGAATAACATATAGAATGACCATTATGTTTTTGTTATCAGTTGGTTATATTTGCCTGTGTTATATACCTAAATTAATATTAATCATCATTTTTTTTAAATCTACAAAAACTCTGAAAATCTTCCAACTTTACAAAGATCAGCTTATGAAATGCTTTCATAAATAACATTGTGAATCATTTTAAGGAGCTACTATTTAATTTTAGTTGTAATCTCTGTCCTGCTGCCTTTTTATGTTTAAGATTTCTTTAAAAAAAAGTTTAAATGCAAGAAATATTGTTTTCAAATACCACTACGTACATTATTTCCATCGAGATCAAAGGTTTCTTGTAAATATTGCATACATGTAGATTGTACCCTGGCCTAATGAAGGTAACTGAAGATCAGGGTACCGACCTTTCAAGAAACTGGTAGGCACTAGTGTCTTCCCTGATAGACTGTGTTGATTGACAGCCCTGACGGAGTATAACCAAAAGTACTGAAGAAGAATCTATTTTGGAAAGGTAAACGCTCTATCTTTTCTTTTCATTCTATGTTTACTCTCATAGTTATATCCCTCATTCTATCCTTTGTGAAAATTCTATCTTTCTTACTGTTGCTTTCTCGTTATCTCTCTATGTTTCTTTTTCTACCTCTCTTTCTTTCTTTTTTTTCTTTTCTTTCTTTCCTTTGTTGTCCTACGTGTAGTAGAGAGCAGAAGCAGAGTGAGACGGAGCAAGTAGAAGTGAGAGACCAACTAATATTCAGCGAGCAAGAAGTGAGAAAGAGGAGCAATAGAGTGTGCTAAAGACAGGGTGAGAGGGACTAGTTGTGTGTGAGAAAATGAGGGGAGAGTGACTAGTTGTGTGTGTGTGAGAAAGAAAGAAAGAGTGAGTAGTGTGTGTGAGAAAGAGAGTGAGAGCGACTAGTTGTGTGTGTGTGTGGGGGGAGAGAGAAAGAGACAGTAGTGTGTGACAGAATGAGCATGAATAGTGTGTGTGTAATAGAGTGAGTAGTGTGCGTTTGACTTATAGAGTGAGTGTGAGTAGGGCGTGTGAGAGAGTGAGTAGTGAGTGTGTGATAGTGACTGGTGTGTGTGTGAGAGTAAAAGTGAGAGTGAGTAGTGTGTGTGTGAAAAGTAGTAGTTTGTTCGTGTGACAGTGATAATGAGTAATGTGTGTTAGAGAGAGAGAATGAGTAGTGCGTTTGAGAGAGAGAAAGAGAGAGAGAGAGAGAGAGTAGTGTGTGTGAGAGAGAAAAAAAGAGTGTGAGAATGAGTAGTATTTGTGAGAGAAATAGGAGTGGATGTGAGAGAGGAAGAGGATTGCGCACGAGAGAGAGGAAGAGGAGCGTTATTGAGAGAAAGAGATTGCAAGAAGAGTGTGAAAGAAATAGAGCAGTTCGAGAGTAAACAAATATGAATGACACGAACCGACAACAACCATTTGCTCACCGTACAACCTTTTTTTAAAATTTTTATATAAGAATCAGTTGAAAATGGCCTACTCGTCAAATTGATACAATGTGAACGCCCGAAAACATACACAGAACAGACGTAGCAGAATATGCAAGGTCCAAAAAAAGGTAAACAGAAATATCGAACTCGGAGGAAAATTCAAAACGGAGAGTCCTTTATCAATAGGCAAAATCAAAAGCTCAACCACATCAAACGAATGGATAACAAATGTCATATTTCTGGCTTGGTATATGACAGTCGCATTAAATTTCATTATATTGACAACGATATGTGTACAAATAAACAGACGCAATATGTAAAAATGTCAAAAATAGGGATCCAACACTCAACGTTGTGTTATGATTTCAATCACGCTAAAACAAACAATTTTGTAACAAAGAAACACAAAAGGCATCTATTCAAGGCACATTAGCAAACATGAAAGACAAGGATACAACGGTACATCGCCATCCAAAAAAAAGAACATGATAAATGACAAGGAAAGAAAAAACGTCCCTTTTCTCGCACATTTTTTGTGTAAAGTTTCTGTAAAACTGAAATATCTAGAAAAAAGTAAAATCACACAAATACTGAACTCCGAGGAAACTGAAAGTCCCTAATAAAATGGAAAAATCAAAAGCTCAAACACATCAAACGAATGGATAACAACTGGCATATTCCTGACTTGGTAGAGACATTTTCTTACGTAGAAAATGGTGGATGGGACCTGGCTTTACAGCTAACTAAACCCCTTACTTGTATGACATTCGCATAAAATTCCATTATATTGACATCGATGCGTGAACAAAATAGAAGAAAAGGACAAGTATTGCTGTTAATATTTGATTTATTTTAAAAAAAAGTTCATTAGTAATGTATCGGCATCCTATTAACAGAATTCATGATTTTTAAACGACAAATGCCATAGAAATAATGGTAAATGTTGTTGAATTAATCAATTAAATAGAGTTAAACCAGAGACTGTGATTCATAACAGAACAAGAACAAGGCCGACAATAAAGGTATAACGTTAGTGTAATAAAACCAGGTTTAATCCATCATTTTCTACATATTAGATGCCTGTCGATAAAATGTATTGCAGAAATTTATTTCACATATTTACCTTTCTCATCAGATGAGGATGATTCAATGAGCCGACTTCAAAATATTTAAATATGTTACCTTATTAAGAGCTAATCTGATCGTTTTGAGGGGGATCGGGAACTGCTCCAATCTTGTACAAAGTGTTGTCCATAAATATATGGCCCGATGACTTTAAAAACGATATAGGTATTATCAAATGGACGTTGAGCAACCAACAATCAACAATCAACAATCAATCAAATGTAGGTTAACATTATTGGTTAGCCTAGTGTAAAAAAAGCTATCAATCCATGTGTGTTTAGCAATTCATTCATTTTAGCATAGCAAAAGCGTTATTAGATTCATTTATGATTTGATAATACCAAATTCTCTAAAGATATCAACTCTCCCTCTCCATTGACACATTAAAAGGGTGATTATCTACTCTTATAATAAATTTGTGTTCTCAGTTTTTGCATGTGTTTAACAAAGTACAGTGATCTCCCTGGTGACAATTACCATTTAAAAATTAAAATGTTGAAATTTCTAGAATACAGTATTGGTGTTTTGCAATAGTTCAACAATTTATATAAAAAATAAAGTATAAATGCCAGGATAATAAAAGTTCTTACGGAGAATACTGCACATAATGTGCTTACTCTATTCTGCTTATTCTGTTTATTCTGCTTGTTTATCTTGGTTTTCTTTTAAATGTATGTTAGTTTGTTTGTAGATAATGATCAGCTACTACAGTAAAGCTATCACTTAAAAATCTAAGAGCAAAATACTCTCTTTGAAAAGAAATCATAAACATATGCCAGATTCATACTCAACGTTATTATAAAAAGACTTGAAATTTAGATTTTCCCATAGACTTTAGTGATAACAAGATTGAAGATCTTATAAGGAATATTGCACAAGCCCTGACAGCAAACAATAATGTCGATAATGTCCTAACAGAAAAATAAAATCTGAATTGACCAGATTGAAGATCATAATCAGTAACAGGTATCTGTCTATTAATTATAAAATATTTATATATTCAAAATTTTTATTTGAATTTTGATGTGATAAAGCCAAAATAAATAATGTCTCTAAATAATTAGCCCCTAATTTTGTGTACCAATAATTGCCTCTCCTAAACCTGTTATGGGTGTTTTTTACGATGTTAGATTATAGTCTTTGATCTCCATATAGTCTATATAAAATGTGTTGTTTTACATACCGACCCTAATATTTTAAAACCAGGTGGATGGTAGCAGGAAACAAGATATACATTTGTTTTGGCCCATTGAAAGATTTAAAACATTTTAGACTTTATATATTTATTGTATTTTTCTTTTTGAAATAAACTATTTTAATTAACAGTCTTTTGATTTGATCAAAATCAATTGTAATATCATATTTTAAGTTATAGGAAACAGCTCAAATCAAGCATGACATGGGCATCTTTGTACCAAACTGATGGACCAAGCTGTCCAAATCTATTGTTTTATTGGTTAAACAAATGCTGACTTTGTCTTGGTCATCTGTGGATCCTGAAATTGTTTTTTCTTTGTATGTGATTCACACCTATTAACTTTCGTATCATACTGCATTCATTTTATTAACCATTGTTTAATAAGAGTGCACTTAAAAACTTTATTGAGATGGATGTCATAGCTAAAATGTTCTATTACAGGGTTTAATGAAAACTTTTTTGTTATGAATTGTTGTATGAAACTGGTAAAAGTGACTGGCGATCAAGACTTGTGGAAGACAACTTGTCGGACCTTATGCTCGTATCCATGGAGGTATATACTATCGCCACTTATAACCCTATGCCAGCTATAGAAAAGTGGTACACTGGTGGTCTGAGAGCAAGATGACCTTTTTACAAAGATGAATTTGTTGCAGGTTAAAATAACAAAGAACTTTTACCTTATGATTTGTTAACCTTGAGAAAGCCTGTTACGTAATTATTCTTATTACATTCATTCATTCATTCATTCATTCATTCATTCATTCTTTTATTCATTCGTTCGTTCGTCCAATTCATAACAAAAAAGTTTTCATTAAACCCTGTAATAGAACATTTTAGCTATGACATCCATCTCAATAAAGTTTTTAAGTGCACTCTTATTAAACAATGGTTTATAAAATGATTCATGTGTTGCTTTGTCTAATACGTTCTCCTATTTATTTGTATTGTAGTCCGGTAATATTATGTTGTCATTTCAGTGTTATATTTAACATTGCCATTAAAGTGCGAGGTTTGGCATGCCACAAAACCAGGTTCAACCCACCATTTTTTCCTTTAAAAATGTCCTGTACCAAGTCAGGAATATGGCCATTGTTATAGTATTGTTCGTTTCTGTGTGTGTTACATTTTAACGTTGCGTCGTTTGTTTTCTCTTATTTTTGAGTGTAATTTCACATATTGTGATAAGACGTGTCACGGTACTTGTCTATCCCAAATTCATGTATTTGGTTTTGATGTTATATTTGTTATTTTGTGGGATTTCGTCTGATGCTTGGTCTATTTCTGTGTGTGTTACATTTTAGTGTTGTGTCGTTGTTCTCTTATATTTAATGCGTTTCCCTCGGTTTTAGTTTGTTACCCCGATTTTGTTTTTTGTCTATGGATTTATGAGTTTTGAACAGCGGTATACTACTGTTGCCTTTATTTATACTTATGTAATATGATGTAATATCTTAAATACCTTTCACGAAGCCTTACTTATCATGGATATTTAACTTTTTTTGCAGTTATGTTAAAAGAATGAAGTATTGGATTAAACAATGCCCAGTATCAAGTTATCCCAAATCATTTTGAAATCAAAATTACAATATTCCGTCGTAAATTCATGTGTTCAATACTGTTACTGGTTGTGTATCTATGTGTACGCATCTGTTACTCGATTGTTGCTGTGTATTTACATGAGTTCTGTGTATACATATACAGTTGTTGTGTATGAATGTGTACACATCTGTTCCTCTATAGTTTTTTTATTGTGTACACATCTGTTCCTCTATGGGTTTATTTTAATGTGTACACATCTTTTATTCTATCGTTGCTGTGTTTTGGTGTGTACACGGTTGTTATTCTTTGGTTGTTGTGTATTATTGGGTGCACATCTCTTTTCCTGTTTGTAAAATGTGTGCACAGTTGCAACTCTTCGTTGTTGTGACTGAATATGTACAAATCTGTTCTGCTGTGTTTGTTGTGTTAATTTGTACACATATTTTACTCTGTGGTTGTTGTGTATTTTTGTATTATTGTTGTCTGCTCTTTAATTGGGTTGTTGTCTCTATGACATATTCTCAATTTTCATTCTCAATTTCATCATTTAATCTATGGAATTTATGTATGATTGTATACACATCTGTTATAATATGGCTGTTTGTACATTTTTGTTACTCTGTTGCTGTTGTGTATTAATGTATAAAACATATTACTCAATTATTGTTGTGCATTATTGTGTACACGTCTGTCATTCTTTTGGTTGTTGTGTATTTAGGTGAACACAACTGTTTCTTTGTCCGTGATGTGTACTAATATGGAAAACGTATATTACTCTATCCATGCTATGGTTGCTGTGTATTAATGTGTACACAGTTATAACTCTATCCTTGTTGTCTTTCTTTGTGTATCATATCTGTCTTCATTAATCTATATTTTAAAGTGCTCTACAACAATATCAAATACAACTCATGGAGTACAATCAATTCTATATCAATAATATATATTGCTTTTTCTAGCCAAAGTTATCAATTAGTTTGGTTATTTGATCTTTTTCAGAACTTATTGAATTCTATTTGGTTATTGGTAATATTAATTGCTATTTTTCATGTTTATCAAAACAATAATATGAGCTTCACAAAACTCTTAATAACCATAATTAATACCACCAAAGCCGAACAAAAAGTTCATTAGAGGTACCATCGAAAATTATATGATAATTCAAGTGGATTTCTTCATATATGACTATATATAATCATTATTACAAAGATGTTTGACAGCAATTAAAACAATAAGTTGATATAAAGAATGATAAAATCACAGGGAACTGAACAACTCAAAACGGGAAACAAATTTTCACAAAACAACTTTTATTCACAAAAAACAAACCTCTCAAACGGTTGACAAATATCACAGTCCCTGTGAAAAAAAATTCTTTGAACGACATGTTTAGATGTATGCATATATTTGAATGGTTTTATTGTATTTTGTTTAGGTTGTCTTTATATAACGTATACATCTCTTTTCATTTTATTTTTCGTTTTCGTATCCTGTTTATGTTTATAATTTTCCTAAGCAATCTTCACTTTTTATATAAAGATAGCATTTTGTTACGTGCATGGATACCAACGTTCTGTTTTGTCTGTAAACAAAGTAATATTTGTATGTAAACAATGTTCCTAGCAAGTCACAATTGTCTTGTGTACGATTTATGATACATTTATTCGCAACACAATAATAGATTCGTAACCGCCTAATTCATTTCACATCTGAAGATATTTACAAAACAGTTATCATGATTTAATATCTAAATAAAAGGCAAAACAAATCAGGCAATTAAGCTTTCTTCTATCATGCTTGGGTTTAGTATCAATCAACATCTTTTTTACACTCTTATGCAATTATAGTATAGTTTGCTTTAACTTGTCCTTTATGCAAACATTTTCACAAAACAATTTGTACACTATCAAGATGTAAAAACAATTAAACTGTCTCAAGTACTTTGTTGTCGTAACAATAGTGCTCTATTTAAACAGCGTGTGTATGAAATAAATTATAACAACAGATTGGATTTATCTAGACACTGCCAAACGTATAATCTTAGTTGGGAGAATTTGTAATGTTGTAATGAAAACAATCGCTTTTAAAAGTATTAATCAAAAGGTTATCAATATAAACAATGTACCAAAACAATCATTAATTCATAAGTAAATTGATTATATAAATAACTTAATGTTAAAACTTCTTATCGATAAGATATTTATAAATATATGTTTAATACGCAATGGCGGACAACTTGCTGTGGGCTGACCTAAATAACTACAATCAATACATAGCTAACATTTAAAGCCGCCGTTATGTCGATGATATCACGCTTCAAATAACACATATCCGTTACCGGTCCTGTACAGTCTTGTTATTATAGATTATTCATAACGAATGCTTAAAGCATTTACACTACATGATGAAAAAAATATGATATCTAAACATTTAAAAAAACAAAATACCTTTTGACATTCTTAGATTACACAAAATGTTAAGTAAACATGCCTTTTATTTATAAAGTCATGTAATTATAGACAATTTCTTTATGAATGCTTAAAGCATTTACACTACATGATAAAAAAATATGATATCTTTACATTTAAAAAAAAAACGAAATACCTTTTGACACTCTTTGATTACACAATTTATTAAGTAGACATGCCTTATATTTTGTTCCAGATAAAAGATATTCAATACATAATTTCTGTATTGAAATGTTTTATTCACTTTATAAAACAAGCTCTACTTGATTGTTGATGAAACGAATTTGTGCGTTACAAACATTTTCATAATTGAAAAAGGAAAATGATTATAATTTGATTACAAAAATAATTAGTTTAAATTTTGATCTATTGCATATTGTGAATACTAGTTTGTTATTTAATGTCTATATGTTTATAGTTGGGGATCTGTATTGCCCCATTCAATAGAAAGGGAGTAAATACTCTAACCAATATTATTCTTACGGTATATTAACAAAAAAGAGTGTAGAATTAAATGTATATATCTTAACGTCCTTTGAGTATGTAGGTTTGATCATATGATGCCATCTGTACCGTAAACATTAAAGTCAAGTTAATGAACTGTTGAATAAAAAAGAATTTAACTAGTATATCAGAAGAGTTTTGAAAACAAAACAACATTTACCTTGGTTTTTTTTAAATGAATCTGCATTTAATTTGGTAACTATATTGTAGAATATGTTTTATACTTAATTACACCCTAAGTAAGAATCCTGGGTTTTGATTGGTTGATATCCAGTGTATTTTTCACCAATTTACTGTTTTTAAATGAAAATCGCCGCCGGGGTATTTGCAAAAAGGATATGCCTTTTTTACCCTCTCTGTCGTGGTATTTGTAAAAATACTCTATCCGACTGGACGCTTGTAACGTCACGATCATTAATGCGTTTTTGACGCTTACGGCTCGCGAAATTTAACATTCTCTCGACTGGTATTTTTCGCAAATACCTCTATTTGACACGATATATCTGTTTAAAATAACATAAATAAAACTTGCAGTATCTTTATTAATGGTTTAAATTTTTATTTTACAACTAAAACATAAATGTTTGCTTTTATCAAAACATTTACGAAACTTTTCATAGAGAACATTTTTTAATTCTTAAGAATGCAATATCTATTTTAGTACAGTTAAAACATTCATTTAAGTTGTATGCTTAGTTTTTCGGTATATTTGACTGCTTTTAAATTGTATTGTGATCCACACAATATCAAATAGTTTCTTTTTTGTTTTTAAACAATTTAAAACAATTAAAGTTGTTAAATACAAATGTGATAATGGTAACGATTTAGGAGATCTTAACATTTGGGTTGGGTTAATACATAGTTTTTAATTTGCAAAAAAATTCAACAAAACACAAGAGAGAAATTCTATATTGCACCACGACCACTTTGGCGTTAAGTATATTTGCCTCATTGTCAATCATAACACATTCCATTATTTTTAGATAGGTCTTGATAAAAGATATTTAAATATTTCCTTGTATACGAAACCATAAGTTTCACAAACAATATAGCTTTTAGAAAATCATGATATTATTTCCTGTAGATAGTGCATAGATTAACAGGACAACAGTTTAAATCTACGAAGGTTTAAAATCTTCCTTTCGTTTTAGATTGACATCAAGTTATAATAGGCTGGAAATTGCTTTGATGGTTCAGTAGCACAATAAATAACAATTTCAGATGAAACTGCATATACCAATCAAACTATCTATAATTAAAGTGAAAGGAGTTGAGTATGATGTTTTCTGAATATTCCAAAAGGATCCTGTATTATTAAAAAACTCATATTAATCAACCAAAATCACAACAGAAAGTAAACATTTATTTTAAAGAAAAACAAATTGTACTAAATACAATTTAACAAACAAGAGAATATAATTATATGACATGACCGACCATTGATTTATGTAAACGTCTCATTATTTACACAAACATTTTAGAAGAGGGACGAAAGATACCAAAGGCACAGTCAAACTGACTTTGACAGCATTAACAATTATGAGAGAATTTTTTTGTTTTTTTTTTTGTTTGTTTGTTTAAATATAATTAACAAATGAACTATATTTCATTTCTGATAGTTGAATCAAAGTGAGATTTTAGATTTTCATTATAACAAAAAGATGTGGAGCTCACTCCATGGATGCAGCAACAACACGACACAAATGCCTAGTAGATTTATAAAGGTCAAAATACAGTCCAACTAGTTATCAAAGGTACCTGGATTATAATTCAGTACGCCAGACGCGCGTTTCGTTTACATGAGACTCATCAGTGACGCTCAGATCAAAATAGTTAGAAAGCCAAACAAGTTCAAAGTTGAAGAGCATAGATGACCCCAAATTCAAAAAAGTTCTGCCAAATACGGCTAAGGTAATAAAATTAACGGTACCAATTTTCTTGCACCAGATAGCTATTCCTGGGATAAGAAAATCCTTAGTTTTTCGAATAAATCAAGTTTTTGTAACAGGAAATTTATAAAAATGACCATATAATTGATATTCGTGTCACCACCGAAGTGCTGACTACTGGGCTGATGATACTCTCGGGGACAAAACGTCCACCAGCAGTGGCATCGACCCAGTAGTGTAAATAAATATGCCATGCTACAATTCATTCTCGATTGTTATAGGGTTGAAAATAATACTGTTTGTATGACATATGGCATAGATATATAACATTAACATTCTAATTTGTTCTGTACCAGATAAACATTCCGACAATAAATGTCTATTCGGTGATACTCGAGGCAAAATATTTAAAATCAAAAACTTCTTGAATAAGGTGAAGAGTTTATAAACAAAAACAAATTGTATATCCAAGGTCGGACATGGAATAAGAACTTTGCATTCGGGAGTTATATCTCTTAATTAAACTTAATTTTCAAAGTTTTGTTACTGCATATCTCTTTAAAACAATGTTAAAATGATAATGCCAGTCCGGAATAAAAAAAAAGGGGGGGACCAAAAGTCCAGCAATAAAGGTTTCGACAATTGGTGGTTAAAACGTGGATGATGCCAATTTTTCTGCACAGGATGTGCATCATGAGAAGAAATATCTCATCAGTAATAATCGAGGCCGACATATTTGAAAATCCTTATCTTATGAACCATCATGAAGCTCTTAAACCAAAAAGACCAGATAAAGAATAACAAGGAATCACAGTTCTGCTTGGGGTGATTTATTACTGAATTAAAACTAATTTTCAAAGTTTTGTTACAACAAATTAGATAACACAGTACCCGTATGTGTATACTAGTGTCGATGTACTGGCAACTAGGCTGTTGTTACACCCTTGGGATTTACAGTCTACCAGCAGAGGTATCAATAATATACTAATAATCATGATATTACTAAATGACCAAACATCGAAAGGAAAGCAGAAAGCTCATATGACATATCTATATTCCAATTACTAATGTACTGTCCAATGAAAAAAATTGTAGGCTACAAGAACTTTGTATTTCTATTCAAACGTAAACTATTATTCATTATTGATGACCGATGTTGGACTTTCTGTTAAACTTTAGAATTATTACAATTTGATTAGACACCTATCTATTATAGAATACTGTATGTTTACCGCAAGGTGTATTTATGTCCTATGATTGTTGTTTCATTGCAACATACATGTGCCTGAATACATTTGTTTTACATAATTATATAGATAAAACAAATAAATAATTTCAATCTTACTACTTTGATTTCATTAAATATCATAGCATAAATTCAAAATATGAAACAATATAATATTAACAACTTTGTGTTGTTTTCTCCAAAATGTTCATTTTCGATTTCAGTTTCATTCAATCTTTAGTCTTCTCTGTAAAATATTCTGTAGACAATTTTTTCTTGCATAAGTATGTATTTTCCCCATCTGTTTTGGTCTTCCTGATTTTATTAATAATACTTTATTGCAATATAAACATAGGATTGTTGGTGACAAGCATTAAAAACTTAATATAATATGGAAATAACTTTTCAATTGATATTTACACATGACAAGTTGTCAGAATTCTCTTAAAACTTTGTAATTTTACTTTGCCTTTAAATTATTTAGATTCGAGAGCTACTAGTGAGTCCTGTGAATGGCGTCTAAAATACTCAGCCTTGAATTGCTTGTTGTTTTATTTTAATGTGTAGATTTGCTTTACTAGGTACAATGCATTTTTCAGAAAGAAAATCGTCACTAGATATATGTTTTCAAGGTGTTTCATCTGACTAGATGTACCAGATGGCTTTCTTCTTGACAACATACCATTTTTTATTTAGTCTTCTTTGATAACTATGATGTTCAACAGTATAACATGCGTTCCAGTTCTTGGTCTCTGATTTATAAGATTGAAAATGCTGTAGTCTCTTGTTTAAAATTATTTAGTATTGACTGCTGAATCAAGAAATCATTTCGAAATTAAATCAATAGACAAAATATTAAGAATTTTTTGTAATGACTTTTTCATAAGGAACATATTCGTTGCCGAGTATACTACAATTAATGTATAATTCAATTTGGGCTAACACTAAACAATTTACGAATGAAAGAGCCTATTTTACAAATTGCTGTTCCAGACTATGTGTTTTGTTGAGTATCTAATTTTCATGACACTTCGTTAATTTGTTTCAATCGTATTCATTATTATGGACACGAATCTTTAAAAGCTCTGTGTTGATCTTGTTAAGTGTAAATATTTTTATTATGCGGGTTAACAAACAAAAGCGTTTTGAAAGGAACAAATTCATAAAATATATTCTGTCAATTTTTTTTTAATTCATTATTCTTTCGTGAAATATTTAAATAACATGTTTTAGATTGTTATAAACCTTTGACAAAATGACAAAAAAAATGACGAAAAAAGATAAGGAACACAGCTCTGTATTATTCCAAATATTTTTTTTAAATTTATAACGGACAATTACTACATTGAAAATTACTCACACGTACGGCCGTCATTTATTTTTCGATTCATAACGTACACAAGATGTCAAACAAGTTAAACAAAAATCAAATATAGCCTGATACAGCAAATACTGATTTATAGATTCTTGACTTTTACCAGCATAGAATATGGTAGTGGTCAACATATTTGAAATCGTCCAGCCCTCCCTACAACTACGTAATAACGACAACGTAAGAGCCAATCATAATAAATACAACCTGATAAGATCAAAGCAACTATTTAGGCAACAATGTCTGGTCAAAAGTATTAGTGGATCATTTTCTGCAGCAGTCCTATGATGTTAAAATTTCTTCAATATCTATTAAATACCCTTTTGGAACTGGGATTGCACCAATTGTAAATGAATATTCAAACTTAAGGGAACGATAGACGTGAATATTTCAAGGCAATGTTATACGAATGTTAACAAATAAGCTTATGGGTTCGATATTTAAAATGACAATTCGGTGTTTAAGATGACGTTGCTATACTGAAAGTACCAAGCACTAAATGTATATTGCAGGATAGATAATAAGAGATAAGAAGATAAGTATCAAACCTGATGATATTGAACTGTGGCAAGGGGATTAGACACTTACCTTGATGTTGATTCGAGAATGAATAATATTAAGGGCATGTTAAAGATTTATCAAAACTCGGGACTTTATTAAAATTTAGCACTTTTGCAATAATGCTCAGTTTAGATGTCTTCGGTGAATACGACTAAGAGTAGACACGAAAGGACTGAATCTGAACTAAGAGACCTTAAGGCAACAAACATAACAAAATTTAATGTTGATAAAAATCTGGCATGTCAGTGTTACAAACTGATCATTAACCTATGGCTTTCATTATCATGATTATATAACGAAGTAACAAGACCTTTTGTTTATTCCTAATACGACTGGTTGATGTGTATGACCTTTGTAAAACGAAGTCAAGTATAAGATCAAACAATATTAATGTTAGATAGTAGCTAAAACAAACAATTGTATATTCGATAAAAGGAGAGGATTTAATATTTAGGGATTGATTTCTCAACATATCCTCCCTAGTTTGTAAATTATCACTGCTTCAGTGTGCTTATAAATAGCAAAAACACGTAGAAATTATTGCGAGGTTTTTATTATTGCGAAAAATGCGACAGAGTTGTACACGCAATAATTTAAACTCGCATTTTAAAATATTTTATATGAATCAACAGAATTTTTCTCAAAATTGCATTTAAGTCTAAAATGTATTCAGCATTATGTGATATAACATTATGACGTATTCAACATTGTTTAATATACCATTATGACGTATTCAGCATTATGTATTATAACATTGTGACGTATTCAGCATTATTTTATATAACATTAAGACGTATTTTACATTATGTATTATAACATTATTACGTATTCAGCATTATGTTATACAACATTCTACGTCACACATATTAAACAGATGAGAGTCTCAATTTGAATAAGGGAAATGATTAATAAAGTTAACAAGCTGTTTCCAGATAAAATTAGTTATTCAAATGTATTAATATGTTCGTGACAAATTGTATAATATATTATTTAACATGAAAATAATTTAGATATGTGTTTACACTAAATTCAAATCTGACTTTCTCTATCAACATGATCAAACTCTTTACTACAATTACCAAATGATACCGTTGCGTTTAGATGGCAATAGACTTCCAGTTACTTTTGGTAATTTTATTTAATTTCACGTATTGACAATATTTAGAAAAACAACAAAGAAACACAAAAATTCAAATTCAATCATAAATGATAATGTTTTTTCTTAGCTTGCATTTTTCTTATTGTATGCCTGTACTAGGTTTTTAGCGTATTTTATTGTAGCAAGTACTAGTTATTTTAGACAGTTCTATAGTAACATGTGCAAATTGTAATAACTGAATGTAGTCTGTCGACATTATCGTAAATGCATGTGCTTGAATCTCAACAAGAAATGTAACATTAAGCTGATAGAACTTTAACCTTGTTTACATTACGATACAAGAATAAAAGATTAAACAAGTCGTGTGAAATCTTATATTTACCTTTAATTTGTTGTTTTAAGACATGAATTTCAATGAAATACTTGATTAAATTAAAACTTTCGAAAAGATGAATGTTAGACATTTTGGGGAGCTCCGCTGCAGTCTGGAAATAATAATTCTTTACCACTACCACTTAATGTTTATTGTTTTACTGTATACATAAAGTCGTTAGCAATAATTGAAATGCACGACGACGACATGTATTTAATATTAAGTTTGAAGGTCAATGTCTTCGTTTCATTGTGAATAGATATCTTTAATATATACATGATATACAATGTTAACAAAACGCAAAATAGTTTATATTCTTTGAATTATGTTTGTTATTCCTTAGTCATTTGCTTTCAGTCTTTTACGATATACCGGAACCCTACTCTGAGAAAAACAAAGGCTGTAAAACTTATGACACGCCATCAACGTGTATATGATATTACAGATTATTAGCACTTTGTAATAAAGAACAGATTCGTCTCCCGATCAAAAGTACTTTAGTTATAAGTTATGTCCCCTGAAGATAAAATAAAGAGACTGTTCCGAGGATCAGAAAGAAAGGAAAGATTTATTAAATTTATTATCGAACACACACGAAATGGTTCCAGATCGAAATAGATTCCGTGTGGTTCATCTTCCTGATATTTGTGTTTGATTTGCTAACACATTATTGATGTAAGAAGTGTAAAAATAAGTCATATAAGTGCGAGGTTAAGCAATCTATCAAACATGTTCACTCTACCGTTTCCTGCATAATGAAATATTTGTATCAAGTCAGGAATATGATGATGTTTTGAAATTGCCATTGGATAAGAATCTTTCGTTTTGAGTTTTCTTTGGAGATTTGTAGGTTGTTGTTTTACTTTTTTTCGCCATTCAGAATCTATAACAACCTTTCTGTTCAATATCCTATATTAAGTTGCCAGTTTCAGCGCCAACTAAATGTATTTTCAACTCGGTCGTTTTTTTTTTTTTTTGTGTTCAACCTCAGGGCATTCAATTCAATTTTGTTATTACATAAACCCTGTATCGTGATAAGATTTAAATATTATTTTATCTAAGGCACAACTTTGAATCGTGTCCAGGAATTAGTTTTGTTTTCGGTGTATATCTTACCTCCTATACATTTCCAGGAATATGATTGGTTAAAAGCGTCCGCGTGCAAACCGTGTATATTTGATATTAGGTTAGTAGGGAGGCGGGGCTTATCTCATACACGGTTAGTAGTGGAGTTACGTCCCTTTATATTCCTTATTAGGTAAGAAGGGGGCGGGGCTTATTTCATACACGGTTAGTAATGGTGTTATGTCCCTTTGTAAAAACAAAACGGTACTGAGAAAAATTCTTAAAAGTTCCAACAGACGAAGAAATTGGTGATTAAGATTGAAACAAATTCATAAAACACATTTAAACCTTACAAGTCGTGTTTTTCACGGTAGTATCAATGGAAGTATTTTCTTAGCGCTAACAGTATTGAAGACATTGAAGACATGCTCATTTTGAGAATCACTAATCTTAATTTCACACGTTAAGATAGTCGGTAAGATAAATTCGTTACATAGTGTGCTAGTGACGTAAATAGTTATCAAAAGTACCAGGATTATAATTTTATACGCCAGACGCGCGTTTCGTCTACATAAGACTCATCAGTGACGCTCATATCAAAATAGTTAAAAAAGCCAAATAAATACAAAGTTGAAGAGCATTGAGGACCTAAAATTCCAAAAAGTTGTGCCAAATACGGCTAAGGTAATCTACTCCTGGGGTAAGAAAATCCTTAGTTTTTCGAAAAATTCAAAGTTTTTTAAACAGAAAATTTATAAAAATGACCATATAATTGATATTCATGTCAACACCGAAGTGCTGACTACTGGGCTGGTGATACCCTCGGGGACGAAACGTCCACCAGCAGTGGCATCGACCCAGTGGTGTAAATAGTTATCAAAAGTACCAGGATTATAATTTTATACGCCAGACGCGCGTTTCGTCTACATAAGACTCATCAGTGACGCTCATATCAAAATAGTTAAAAAAGCCAAATAAATACAAAGTTGAAGAGCATTGAGGACCTAAAATTCCAAAAAGTTGTGCCAAATACGGCTAAGGTAATCTACTCCTGGGGTAAGAAAATCCTTAGTTTTTCGAAAAATTCAAAGTTTTTTAAACAGAAAATTTATAAAAATGACCATATAATTGATATTCATGTCAACACCGAAGTGCTGACTACTGGGCTGGTGATACCCTCGGGGACGAAACGTCCACCAGCAGTGGCATCGACCCAGTGGTGTAAATAGTTATCAAAAGTACCAGGATTATAATTTTATACGCCAGACGCGCGTTTCGTCTACATAAGACTCATCAGTGACGCTCATATCAAAATAGTTAAAAAAGCCAAATAAATACAAAGTTGAAGAGCATTGAGGACCTAAAATTCCAAAAAGTTGTGCCAAATACGGCTAAGGTAATCTACTCCTGGGGTAAGAAAATCCTTAGTTTTTCGAAAAATTCAAAGTTTTTTAAACAGAAAATTTATAAAAATGACCATATAATTGATATTCATGTCAACACCGAAGTGCTGACTACTGGGCTGGTGATACCCTCGGGGACGAAACGTCCACCAGCAGTGGCATCGACCCAGTGGTGTAAATAGTTATCAAAAGTACCAGGATTATAATTTTATACGCCAGACGCGCGTTTCGTCTACATAAGACTCATCAGTGACGCTCATATCAAAATAGTTAAAAAAGCCAAATAAATACAAAGTTGAAGAGCATTGAGGACCTAAAATTCCAAAAAGTTGTGCCAAATACGGCTAAGGTAATCTACTCCTGGGGTAAGAAAATCCTTAGTTTTTCGAAAAATTCAAAGTTTTTTAAAACAGAAAATTTATAAAAATGACCATATAATTGATATTCATGTCAACACCGAAGTGCTGACTACTGGGCTGGTGATACCCTCGGGGACGAAACGTCCACCAGCAGTGGCATCGACCCAGTGGTGTAAATAGTTATCAAAAGTACCAGGATTATAATTTTATACGCCAGACGCGCGTTTCGTCTACATAAGACTCATCAGTGACGCTCATATCAAAATAGTTAAAAAAGCCAAATAAATACAAAGTTGAAGAGCATTGAGGACCTAAAATTCCAAAAAGTTGTGCCAAATACGGCTAAGGTAATCTACTCCTGGGGTAAGAAAATCCTTAGTTTTTCGAAAAATTCAAAGTTTTTTAAACAGAAAATTTATAAAAATGACCATATAATTGATATTCATGTCAACACCGAAGTGCTGACTACTGGGCTGGTGATACCCTCGGGGACGAAACGTCCACCAGCAGTGGCATCGACCCAGTGGTGTAAATAGTTATCAAAAGTACCAGGATTATAATTTTATACATTCGAGCTTCGCTCTCACCCCATATGGAATTTACTGACCCCATATATACCGTATTAGGTCACTAGCACACTATGTAACTAATAATATTTTACAGATGATTAATTACAATAATGCTAAGATATAGATTCACCATAGTTTAATCAATGTTAAATAAAGTTTTTTTAAAGTTCAGTTGTATGTATGATTTAATAAAAAGTAATTTGTTTTCTACATGCCAATGTGTATTATCCATCATGATTATTCTGTATCTCAATCGGTCTCAATCATGTCAAACGTCTTAATTGAAACTATAAACCTAAGTGCCAACGTATAAAACATATCTTAATTCTGTCTTCGTATGCGTATGCACGCCTTGTCAATACATAATAGTTATGTCACACTGATTAAAACAAAATTACTTTGTAGACGAAAAAAGTTAGACAATGAATGTACCAATTCAGGAATATGACAGTGTTTTTTAATTCTCTCCATTGGTGGATACAGTCATTCGTTGTATTTCCCCGTTTGATTATATGTATGAATTCGGCTTTTTGGCAAAGACTGGTTCTTATATGTATATATATGCTTACCCCTACCAGAAAAATAATTTGTCTGGTTCGTTTATTATCTTGTTTCGAATACAAGACTTTACTTTCAAAGAGCTGGATCGATATTGTCTATTAGTTATGATTAGCATATCAACTCAATAGATCTTGTATATCAGTTCTTACTCAACAAGATTATAAAAAACAACCGTTATTATCCATTGTTACTGTTGCCTATAATTGCTTGCATTCACTTCATTTTAAAAGATACCAGAAGGACGGTCAAACTTAAGTTTTGCAAATAAACTGACAACACCATGACTTAAAAAATACAAAGACAAACGAACAAATCATAGTACACAAGATACAACATAGAATACTTTAGTCTAAAAGAGGGACGAAAGATACCAAAGGGAGAGTCAAACTCATAAATCTAAAACAAACTGACAACGCCATGGCTAAAAATGAAAAAGACAAACAAACAACAGCACACTTGACACAACATGGAAAACTAAAGAATAAACAACACGAATCCCACCAAAAAACTAGGTGTGATCTCTGTTTCTCCGGAAGGGTAAGTCTAAGAAACACGAACTCCAAGAACCTTGGTGCATAGTGGTTTCATTGGCAATCAAATCTCATCTCCTTATTTTCATAATGAATATTAGGGCAATTATTCCGAACCTTTTAATTGAGCATATTCAACTCCTGGAGCAGACAAAGATCCATATTAACATAGAAGAACGAATCATTGATACACACTTATAATGTAGACAAAGCTACTGACAGTTTAATGTTAGAATACTTTATAATTATCAATAAATAGATATTAAATCGAGGGTATCACAAGCCCAGTAGTCAGCTTTTATTGTTTTTGTGCTGACATGAAATTGTCATTGAAATGGTTATAATTATAAATTTACTGTATACAAATTTTTGAAATTTTTGAAAAACTAAGGCTTTTCTACCTCAGGCATAGATTACCTAACTGTATTTGGCAAAACTTTTAGGAATTTTGGTCCTCAATGCTCTTCAACTTCGTACTTTATTTTGCCTTTTTAACTTTTTTGGATTCAAGTGTCACTGATGAGTCTTTTGCAGACGAAATGCGCGTCTGGCGTATATATTCAATTTAGTCCTGGTATCTATGATAAGTGTATTTACTGACCAGTGAATGTTTAAATGAATATTTGGGCTAAAAGTGACATTAGTTTTCGAATGTGAAGTAATAAATGTAACAAAACAAATTAAAATTTTATTCAATGAGATGTACATGTACATGTATCAAGCAAAAATTTTACGGTAAGGTCTTACCGTTGGTTTTCACATTTTGTTGTATTAGAAGTAGTGTGAATGCCGCTAAACATCTAAAGGACAGTGTGGAAACAACATGTCACAAACAGAACACTAGATTTAAAAAAAGTATCAATGCAAACAAGAAAACGAAAAGTCCTTATTTCAGTTAAAAACGTTAATCGAAACAAAACAAATTTGTTACACAGGAACCATCGTCAATCACTTGACTATAGACTCCTGGATTGGTACAAAAAGAAAGAACTTTAAACCACTTTTATATAGGACAAAGATCAAAGAACAAACTCTATAAACAAGTTTAAAATGGTTTCATTTTTTACTTTTTGGGATTCGAGCGACACTGATGAGTCTTTTGTAGACGAAACGCGCGTCTGGCGTATATACAAAATTTAGTCCTGGTATCTATGATGAGTTTATTTACTAATCGGAAATAAGAATACAAAACACCAAGTAAACATTAACTGAAGAGACAAAATCAGGTCAAATAAAATCACCTTCAAAAATTTAATAACAAAACGTATAGCGTAGATCTTTGGAAAGTCGCAACTTTAAATTGACTGAAAAATGCAAAAACTAAAACCAGAAAATTACTGAAATAAATATTTATAAGTTTTTATTTTCTGTTAAAGAAAGACAAAAGATTACAAAGGGACTTGCATAAGTGAAAATGAATTGACAACACGGTAATAGATGAAAAAGAATAAGACAAACAAACAAAAAAACTCAACACAGACCATAAACACCCCCTTCTAAAATTTGGTAAGATCTCAGCTGCTCTTCTAATTGTGATGTGGAATATTAAAAATCAAAAATCGGTGATTGTGGACATTTTATTCATTGTCATATGTGTCACCAAACCATAAAGAAGAATTGTAATTCGTTGAGTCACTCCTCGTGATACCCTTATCAAGAGTAATCCATGAAAAGAGAGGCGGCATATACCAATATGGATATCAAACTCTTTAGTCGATAACATGAAATAAACTAACGTGTAAAAGAACAAACGAAAAAATTTCAAAAGATACACATCAATATAACAAACACAGCATAACTGAAGACCACGTACCCAATCACAAAACCGGGGTTGTTCTTATGTGCAGAGATAAAATATAAGCAGGTCCTACTCCATATTTGGTACACGTAGTATTAGTTCCTTATCATATCAAACTCATGAATTTATTTTTTAGTCATTTATTCTTTTGATTTCCAAAGAAGACATTAGATAATGTTTACAAATACATAAGTTACGTGAACAAATACCCTCTAGGTGTACAAGTTAATAAAGAAATCAGGAAGGATACCGAAATATCCAGCGAAAACCAGGATGTTGTTGCCTTTTTATAGTTTAAAATTGAGAATGGAAATGGGGAATGTGTCAAAGAAACAACAACCTGACCATAGAGCAGACAACAGCAGAAGGTCACCAACAGGTGAACAGATTTGAATGTTTAAAAAAGTACAAAGGTGCAATTAAAGATCAGTGAATTCATTGAAAAAAAAAATGAATTAAGTTGAATTTAAGGAGAATAAATTGTATCATATGACTTACATTGTTACCTATATGATTTCTCTTTTTGGATGTTCAAAACGCTGTTTACTGATAATTTTAAAGAAGTTACACGATGTTGACTTTAATCAATCCTAATTCTATCTTACTTTTGAGATATAGTTTTTCATATGTGACGTAATTTTTCTGCTGTTTCAGAAATTTCATATATTCAAATGTGACGTAATTTTTAATGCCTTTTCACCATCGTATGTGACGTAATTTTTAATGCCTTTTCACCATCTTATGTGACGTAATTTTTAATGCCTTTTCACCATCGTATGTGACGTCATTTTTATAATTTACTGCGTTGAAGCCTGGACTGAGTCGGGTGTGTCTATTCTGTGTTGGTCATTCATTATGTATTCGTGTTTGTTTTATGTAATGAGTTAATACTTCAACTTCATCATGTATATCTGTTATATTCATTTGATAAAATTTACTGTTTGCAATAGCATTAATTGTTCTAGATAATAAGGATGTTCTTATCCCAAGCATAAAAACTTAGCCGTATTTGACACGACCTTTTTCGACTTTCGATCTTCAGTGCTGTACAACTTTGTACTTTTTTTCGCTTTCGATCTTTTATATCTGGGCGTCACTGGTGAGTCTTGTGTGGACGAGGCGCGTTTTTGGCGTATTAAATTTTAAATCTGATGCTTTTTGTTATTCATTAATCATGTTTCTTTGTCTAATACGTTTTCCTATTTATTTGTATTGTAGTCCTGTAATATTATGTTGTCATTTCTATGTTATATTTAACATTGCCATTAAAGTGCGAGGTTTGGCATGCCACAAAACCAGGTTCAACCCACCATTTTTTCCTTTAAAAATGTCCTGTACCAAGTCAGGAATATGGCCATTGTTATATTATAGTTCGTTTCTGTGTGTGTTACAATTTAACGTTGCGTCGTTTGTTTTCTCTTATTTTTTAGTGTAAATTGACATTGCGATAAGACGTGTCATGGTACTTGTCTATCCTAAATTCATGTATTTGGTTTTGATGTTATATTTGTTATTCTCGTGGGATTTTGTCTGATGCTTGGTCCGTTTCTGTGTGTGTTAGTTACATTGTAGTGTTGTGTCGTTGTTCTCCTCTTATATTTATGCCTTTCCCTCAGTTTTAGTTTGTTACCCCGATTTTGTTTTTTGTCCATGGATTTAAGAGTTTGAACAGCGGTATACTACTGTTGCCTTTATTTGTAACTTTTTTTTTTAACATTTTACCTATTTAGGTCTGTTTGTTTTGTTTACATATTGTTGACAATATAATGAAATTTTATTCAATTGTCATACAAGTGTGAGGTTTACCAATTTATTAAACCATTCTTAAGTTACCATTTTCTACATAAGGAAATGTCTGTACTGAGTAAAAAATATGACAGTTATTTCCTTTCGTATGATGTGTTTAAATTTGCCATTTTCTAAGTGACTTTCCGATTTGAATTTTCCTTAGAGTTCGTTATTTTTGGAGTTCGGTAATACTTAAATAATAATAAAATAGTAAAACCTCTTGGAATTGAGCTATCTTTTCCACATATTTAATCTTTAAATTTTACTTTGTACACGTCGTATTTATATAAACAGGACACAATTGCCATTCAAAATACGGTTTTTATACAACAAGTGAAAGAAACATCTCCTCACAGATATATGCACACATTTCTGCATAAAAATGGGAGGACAAAGTGTCTGAAACAGATTGTTAAGATATAAAAATGAAATTAAGAAACCAAAAATTGCTGTAACTGAAGTCAAAAAAGATAGTCAACTTTTTTAAAAATTGAATCCTTTTACTTGTTATGACACTTGCAAGACAATCCGATGCACTCGGTATCGTGTGTTTAGGATTTTATACAATATTATATGTTTTGTTTGCTACCTTAATTTGTCTCTTACTAATCAATGTACGAGATTTGAATTTTGTAAACTACTGTCGTGTTTTATTAAGACATTGTTATCAGTTAACAAAAAGAGGGTCTTTGGGTTTTGTTTTTTTTTTTTTTTGTTTTGTTTTGTTTTTTTACATGTGGGGCCTCTTCGGAAGGGTGTGTTTGCATTTATGAGTTAATTTTTAAAGACTTAAATATTTACAATATCACGGAGTTTTGGCATCTAAGATAAACACAATACGTATACGTCAAAGTGTTAAATTCATTTCATTACAGATTTTATATTTGAAATTCTATAAAAGAGATGCAGAATGAAAAAATGACATTATGCCGCATAAATTCAAAAAAAAAAAACTGCCCACACCATGGCAAAGTTACGAACGATGACCAAAAGACAAACAACAGTCAACAAAACACAATATCGTTAAGTTCAAAGACAACATTAAACATCAGGGTGATATCAGATGCTCATGTAGGGTTACCAGATCCTGCTTCAAATGCGGAACCAGTCGTTTAATTACTGTAAACGTTCATAATAGTTATCAAAGGTACCAGGATTATAATTTAGTACGCCAGACTCATCAGTTACGCTCATATCAAAATATTTATAAAGCCAAACAAGTACAAAGTTGAAGAACATTGATAAGTTACTACAAGTAATCAGATACAAACAATTGCGGATTGGTTAATGACTTTAACATCACGACATTCGTAAACCACTGTACATGTATATTTTTTAACCATGTAGACCAAACTTGAAATATTAAATTAATCACGCTCTTCCTGTTAAAAGTAAGGCTGTTACTGGTAAATTTAAAATGGGTAAAGAAAATGACTGTAATTTAATGCATGACCGACATGCAACCCATAAAACAAAACTTGTGATGATCTCGAGTAGTCCGAAAGGTTAACCGATTGCGATCCATATGCAAAATTGTCTTTTTAGCCAAACAAAGGGTCGTCTTTTGTCCAGGACAATTATGTACCAGTTAGTATATTGGAGCAGCAGATTATGCACTCTGAAGTACCTTTTCTGATTTATTATGGTATGCTTTGAATCAGCAGTTTCAGTATTTAAAATGGCTTCGAATATTATTCAGACATGATACTGTAAGTTTATGTTTTGTTAGTCGTGGTTTGTTTTCTTTGTAATATCTGCAATCAATATTGTAGACAGGAATTGAGTTTCCCGTTTGGCTATAATATAAAAACAATGTTTTAATGTCACTTGTAACACTCATCATGTTATTATAAAGGGGAAGGTTTTAGATTGGAAAATAATACAGTTTGGCCTAGTCACATATGTTATTGACTTCATCAAATGTATTTTGTTTGATCGTATTTATTAGATAACAAATGCTAAATTAAATTATGTTCTTTGTGATTATTTTCAATCACAAGTTTTTTAGACAGAGAGAGTTTTTTCCACAGTTTGGTATTATGAGACTGTGATGACGAGAAAAAGTGCAATCTCGTAGAAGCTTTAGAAAATAGCGATATACAGATTATGTCAATCTATTACCTTTAAAAATCGAGGACGTTTCTTATATATATTGATATAAGGGTCGTCAATGTTGAGTGATATTGTAACTCTTGTTTTCAGATTCCTGTATACTACTGAACAATTAAAGAATAGTCGTCTGATCAGTAAATTTACTGATTGATTTCTGTTCCGGTGACATGACAAGTAAGGGCTGATTCGCATTGCGTGTGATACAGGTATAGAAGGAGACGCTTATCCCAAACCTTTTTTTCTGATTTTAGGGCATGCCCATTCTAGCACTCAGTTAGCTTATTTGATCCCTTGCTTGCTATCTTCTTCTTCAATTATCTTAGTTTGAACATTGGTATGCTTCTGTTGCCTAAATGTATGCTTTTTTATTTAATATTTGGTAGAGTATGTAAAGTTTTAATTCAATTTATTCAGTTTACATAAAGGTACATACTATAAATACACACGTTTATACGCAATAGTGATCTGTGAATGCCCTTTAGTGTCCTTGTCTTGTTCGTGATTTTTCAATATTTTGAACTCAGTCATCACTGAAGATAATTATTGAAAAATATCCTGTCATTAGTGGAATTGGTATCTATTTTGCTATGATGTAAGCATTGGTTTATTACAATACGTTTAACATGACTTATTTTGAAGCAAGCTCAAGAGTTGAAGTCGCATCAAATAAATGATATCCAGCTTATCTTTATAGTAAAGCTTTAAAGAAAAAAGAATCATACAGGAAATTTGGTTCGATTTTTTTGTCAAGTAAACCCTACACTTACATGAACAAGTGTTTTATTTAGGTATTAATACACCACATCAGCACCTGAATCTGTCAATATGATTTTCAATTGGTAAGTGTTTTCTATGATTACTCCTATTCTCTATTGAACAAATCGTCTACTCGTCAAACACATGGTTAGGATCATTTCTATACAGCTGCTTTATAAAACAGCCAATTTGATAAAATACGTAAAGCAATTTCATAAATGAAATAGAAACTGTTCAAATAGTCAATGAGAAAAGCTACTTAACAAAACTTGTGAAATAGGAAACAACTATCATACTTCAAATGATTGAGAGAACAAGTTTTAAGTTTTCTTGATAATTTTACATATTAAGCAATTTAAATATGATCAAATAAAAGATAAAACGATAATGTTGTTTAATAACAAAACTATCTAACTTGACTTCATGCTACTGTAATTTATCAACGACAGCCGAAGCACTTAATATTGTGAAACTTCCTTATCTTGTTTGATCTAGATAAATGTACGATGATGTTAATTTGTAGTGAAAATAAAGTTATTTGAAAAGACATCATATATGTTTATCTCAAATGGTAAATAATGCGTGCTACATATATCCGAATAGATATTCCACCGGATTTGTTAATAGTAGAGAGTATATTTTAAAAAAAGTAAACTATGTTTAAGGGCAATTTATTAAACTATTATGATGATGGTGATTCTTTGACCTATGATTTAAAGGTTAAAACAATATAAGTAGTTGCATGTGTAAATTCTGTTTCAAATAAATGTGACTGTTAAAATACATGTGATTTTAAAACAACTCTGTATACTAATACGGACACAAGCAGAGCCTCTTCTGTCTCACACAAAAAAAATAGAAAAAAGAAATCTTGACATGAATGATTGGTTTTATATGTGTTGATGGTTTACGAAGGACGATTTGTTTTGTTAAAACCAAAGTCAACGAAAGGTTATCCGTTAATAAACAAATTGATGTAAATAACAATACATTTCATGCAGGTTCAAGGTTAATTCAAACCATTAGTCTTTATATTTGAATGAAAGGGTGGGTGCACGTCAACAATATGTTAACTTAAAGATTTGGCAATGCATTTAAATAATCTTCAAACTTTACGACAATGACGTCTACATAACGAAATTTATCTTTTATAATCGTTATTTGAGTATATTTATAAAGTGAATTATTTCTCGTGTAGAATGCAGACACACTTCATTGCGACATTATCATTCAAATAAACCAATGGTCAAAACGCGTTAATCAACTATAATGTAAAAAATATAATTAAATCATAAGAACACAAAAGAGACAGAGAATGAATTAATCGACAGAAAAAATATGTACTACATATAGTAATAGAGGCATATTTTAATTTTAGAGAGTATTATCAAAAACGAACGGAAACGTAGATATAAAATACATTTCGGTTTATTTCTTCTGTGCATTATTTTCAAGATTATGTTAATATCATAATTAGAATCGTTTCAAATGTAGTTCAATATATTTATAATGCATAATGCTATAACAATCAGTATTTTCTGTATATACTATTATTTGATATACATAGACAAGGTCATTAGTAATTTATTTATGATACAGACACAATTTACTAATAGGAGTTGTATTAGTTAACTAGCGATAACATGTATAAGAAGATATGAGTTCAGTAAATTATTATTTAGAAGATTATAATTGTATTAACATAATTTCACATTTATAAATTCAAGACGACGGTTTATAATTATTAATTTTGAAATTTACTTTATATGGCATAAATTGCTAAATTACTTTCCTTAAAACATTGCGTAATCAAATGTTAGAATTATCAAAATAAAGAGAAAACTCTTGTTATGATACATATATCCCAAATGGTACCTTCTATGTGAAGAATTGTGTAGAATACATATATCCCCAGTGGAACCTCATACACCGATAAGATCATTAAATATGTTTACTTAGCTTATTACACCCATGTACTATATCAAGAATGTTGTATTAAATGAGTCATCGTTCCACACATGTATGTAATTAAATACCAGACTTAATGTGTATTTTGCGTTTATAAAGAAAAGTTGCCGAAATCAAGAAGTCTTTGTTTACATTTATTTTATAGACGCATATCAAATGTTCTTAATATTTTTTTAAGTAAGGCATAACTTTACTTAGAATGTAGGGTAAACAATAAAACTGACATCTCAAGTTTTTATTTGGATATACTATGTATTTGTTAAAATCTAAAATAGTTAAACACGATTGCACACTTGTACGGGTAACAATGTGAATGTTCTTATCAAATCATCATTCTTTTTATACCAGAAACCAAATAAAATTATAAGTCATCTAGCCGTTTACACATTACAATAAATATAAGAATTAAAATTATATTTTTGTAGTCATCTAGCCATTTACACTTTACAATAAATATGTGAATTTAAATCATATTTAATTATTTAGTTGAAGGCTTTAATATATTGTAGCCAATTTATATTTCATAACGAAAATGATGTTTTTCAATAACTGTAATTACAACGGTATTGATTCACGATACACCAGATGTCCGTCCTGCCATAACAAACTAGTTTGTAACCATAGCAACTTATTGATTTATAGCATAGAGAAAGGAACGTCAATAATTCGACTGAAGTAGTTTCGTGTTTTTTTTTTTTTTATGTAAAGTGAAATACCAAATATGTTCGATATAATTTCGCTTGACAGCTTTTATTCATGTCGTAACAAAAGAGCATTATGTTTTATATGACTGATTTATTACAAAGACATCGACACAGCAATGTGGTCGTTAAATTATTAAATATGCGGTTGTATATTTTAACACTATAAGAGCCTTTCTAACGCATTCATATAAAACATATATAATGTTTAGCTATATTGTTAAAGATCCAAAAGAATATTAGACCTTATTCAATGCTTCCGTTATTGTTTGAAATCCGAATATGTTAAAGTACAATCTACAACATCATTAATCATGTTTTATTTTGTTCTTAACGTCTGTAAATCTTTTACTATCGTCATTTATCATAGATGTGTTCTTTTTGTTCATATTGTCAGAATTTTAGTCTGATTAATCGTTTGTCTTTGAAGACATTTTATATTTTTAGCAAAATTTGAATATTCTCCTTTGCGTTTATGTACTAAATAAAGAGACGAAGTAAGCCTAGGGGAGACTCCATGCCCATACGTCGAACAGAAATAGGAAAGAGAAAGAAGACCGATGAAAAACTCTCAAAAATAAAGACAAATCATCCCGAACCCCCATCATATAAAATTAAGAATGGAAATGGGGAATGTGTCAAACAGACAAAAACCTGAAAAACGAGCAGACAACAGTCGAAGGCCGCCAATGGGTCTTCAATGCAGCAAAGTCGTGAATCAGTTTGCTTCCATTTGTCTAGCTATGCCAGTTTCAAAATTTAAGGAAAATGTCAGTTATTTTTGGCAAACACTGGTGGTGATGTAAAGCAAATACTCAAATTATAATGCTATATATTAACTTGAAAATGGCGTCTTATGTATTTTCGTTTTTTTACATTTTGAAAATTATTATTCAATCACAACAATGCAATGTGATGTTTGTTTTTTGTATTTGTCTGTGTACCCGTTTGGATCATATGTTATCACAACTAGTTGTTGGTAGGGTTCAAAAAGGGACTTTGATAAGTTACTGTAAATGATTAAACATCACGCAATAGAGAATTGGTTATTGATTGTAACATCACGAAATTCGTAAACAATATGTTATGTATATATTCAATCATGAGGCATGGCCGAATTTGAAATATTATAATTGAATCACGTGACAAATGATAGACAATATCAGGAGCCTGTAATTCAGTGGTTGTCGTTTGATTATGTGTTACATATTTGTTTTTCGTTCATTATTTACATAAATAAGGCCGTTAGTTTTCTCGTTTGAACTGTTTTACATTGTCTTATCGGGGCCTTTTATAGCTCACTATGTGGTATGGGTTTTGCTCATTGTTGAAGGCCGTACGGTGACCTATAGTTGTTAATGTTTGTGTCATTTTGGGCTTTTGTGGATAGTGTCTCATTGGCAATCATACCACATCTTCTTTTTTATAATACTGTTATTGATATGAATAACAAATAAACTGCACAAAGACCAACACTTAAAACTAAAGCATGAGCAACAACCAGCCTATAAAACAAAAATAAGGCTGATCTCAAGTGCTCAGGAAGGTGAAGATCCCTATAAACAATTGGTTTGTAAAACAACCAAAAAGTTTTTTTTTATTGCCCCTACAAGTATTTAATGATTATGAAATTGAAGCAGTTTTAACGATTTAAAGTGATAGTTTGATTTGAATCAGAAGGTTACGTGTTTTGACATTGATTCGAGTATTCTATAGACACGATGTTGATTATAAATGTTTTCTATTTCATGGATTTTGGATTTATAACTATTGCAGACTAGAACGGTGTTGGCGTTTTGGTTATAATTTTTATTAAAAGGTTTCAAATACCTTGTATCTTTCATGCGCGTCTGGCGCAAATATAAAATTTCAATCCTAGTATTTATGATGAGATACTTCACATCAGCTGAATATAAGGGGGAAGGCTTGAGATTGAGAAAATAATAAAGTTTGATCGTGTCACATGTTTAAGTAATTATCCCATGTCTGAAACTACATTAACGCATTGTTGTTGTTCATATTGTCAGAACTTTGGGGTCTAATACATCGTAGAATTGATTTTGTCTTTGAAATCTTTTTATATATGTTGCAGACCTTATATATTCTCTGTTACGTGTATGTGATCAAGTTGTCAAAAGTACCAGGATTATAATTAAGTACGCCAGACGCGCGCCTCGTCTATATAAGACTCATCAGTGACGCTCATATCAAAATATTTATAAAACCAAACAAGCACAAAGTTGAAGAGCATTGACAAAACCATAGAAATATATGTATGGGACACTCAAAGCTCATTAGTCGAGGAGGACATGACAACGCTATAGCAAAAACCGATAGCCAAACCAATGAAACCAAGTCCATAATACAGTACCTGACTACAAAGTCTTATCAACAATTACCACCAACCACTGTGGCTGATAAAACCAAAAAGAATAAGATTCTAATTGGATATATTATCTCAACAATGGAGCGTGATATTTGTAGTCTTATATGTTTAGAGCCATACAGAAATCTAACCTTACGGTATAATTGTTTTTAAATGGCAAACGTCCTCGCTGACATGGAATGTCATTGATGTAATATGTAGATATTGCAAAATATATTTTCATTGAAAAAAACAAAACATTAATCAACCACATGATGTTTATAGAATACTCGTAGCAATTTCAACTGTTCACAAAACTTTGCGTTATGCGAAACACGAAGGTTTTTCTAGCACAGAAAATATATTACCTTTAAGTTATTACATTCAGAATTGCGGATCTCAATGCTTTTCAACTTCTTCTCTTTTACGGCTTTTAACTTTCCGATGATTGCAGACTGACATGGTAGAATTGTTTGTGTGTTTCGTTCTTCAAAAAACAAAACATATTTGGTGTTACTAGACAACGCGTTTTTTAACAAGCTTCGCCTTGCCTTATCTTTGTTTTTGGTGCGGTATATGAATTGTACAAATTACAAACGAAAGGTGGTTGTCCTTTGAAAAGCAGCAAAGGGCTGTGTAAACATAATCAAAATTGTAGGCTAGTTTTGCTTAGCCTTTGAAAGTCTGTGGTAGTCTTTTATAGCCTTAAACTATCACTGGGTCGATACCACTGTTGGTGGGTGTATTATTATCATCGTAGTATGTGCTTCGGTTCCATATGTTAATTCGAATGTAAATCTATATGATGTTGCTGATTTCAATTTTTGAAATCATGTTTGAGTCTGGAAGATAGATTCCTCGAGCATAGCTCAGACTCCTTGTTCAGCAGGTTAAGCTTTCATTTCAGTATTGATTCGGTTGTATTGGTTTCTCGAAGTTTATACTCTGTTTTGGACTTTCAAAATAATATGTTCTCAAGCAACATGAAAAAGCATTAATTGTCAACAAGCGTATTTGATCAATCAAATGTGTACCGCTCATATGATATATTTATTAACCTCCTTTTTGTCGAAAACATGCAGGAGACAATATGTTGAAGTGCTTATTTCAACATATAGGTCGAAGCAAATTATCCACTCAAGTCGACTCATTTTGTATATTACAAACGTAAACGTGAACAGATTATTGTAGTCACATGTTCAAACCTCACTTACAATGACCAACATAAAACATGCCAGAATTAGAGCAATATCTTCTTAAAAATCCAGAGTACCTGATGTTATATTCAGCTATCATCAGTCCTAGCTTTTTATGTTGTGTTGTGTGGACTTCTTTGTCTGGTCATGTTACTAAGTCATCAGTTGTTTTATGTTGTGTTATGTGCACTTGTTTGTCTGGTTGTGTTACTAAGTTATCAGCTGTTTTATGTTGTGTTGTGTGGACTTGTTTGTCTGGTCGTGTTACTTAATCTTTAGGTTTTCTGTGTTGTGTTGTGTAGACTTGTTTGTCTGTTCGTGTTTCTCAGTCTTTAGCTTTTTCATGTTGTTTGTGTGGACTTGTTTGTCTGTTCGTGTTTCTCAGACATTAGCTTCTGTGTGTTGTGTTGTGTAGACTTGTTTGTCTGTTCGTGTTTCTCAGTCTTTAGCTTTTTTATGTTGTGTAGACTTGTTTGTCTGTTCGTATTGCTCAATCTTGAGTTGTTTTTGGTGTGTTGTGTGGACTTGAAGTTGTTTGTCTGTTTATGTTGCTTAGTCTTTAGATTGTTTGTGTTATGTTTGTTTTGGATTTGTTTGTTTGGTCGTCGTTTTTTGATATATTGCAATACCGTTATTAAACCGTTATTGAAATTGGTTCGCTAGCTAAACATTTCACTTGTATGACAGTCGCATCAAATTCCATTATATTGGCAACGATGTGTGAAAAAAATGAACAAACATAATAGGTTAAAATGTTAAAAATAGGGGTACAGCAGTCAACATTGTGTCATTATCGTTAACACTTTAAAACAAACAAATATGTTAAAAAAAAGCAAAAAGGGCATATAGACAAAGCACAATTTACCAAAAATGAAAGTCAAGGATACAAAAAGAATACAACAGCGCAATAACACCATGACGGGATGTATAAGAACAGAGCCATGTCATTTGTATCAGAGGAACTAAAAAGGGCATATAGACAAAGCACACGAGCAAAAATGAAAGAAAAGAATTCAAAAAATATCATAGAACAATAGCGCAATGACGGGATGTATAAATACAGAGCCACGTCACATGTATCTCAAAAACACTGAAAGACATATAGACAAAGCACATAGGCAAATATGAAAGACAAGAATACAAAATTTACCATAGCACACAAACACATTGACGGGATGTTTCAGTACAGAATAACGTTAAATTGATATCACATAAAACAGACTTAACAGTAAAAGTAATAATCATAAGGACAACTAGAAGAAAACTATACCCCTTTATGAAGATGATAAACAATGTCGGTACCCTGAATTTATACTTCAAGACTATCGTGCATTATTTGTGAAGATGATATAGTATATTTATCCACAGGGTCTTGGTTCCTTCCTATGAGATATTTTAGAAAAGGAAGAGATGTTCTTTGAAATACCCCTGGTTCATCACATTTCTGCTCAGATTCTGTTGAAGTTTTACAAAGTCTAAGTAGGAGCTTGTCAATAGTAGTATGAAATGCCATACGATGGGATAAAGAGTGTATAAGCCTTATAGAAGAATGTTTATGTTGAATCTTGGGAACATGGTGAAGTTAAAATGATATTGATGCATATACTTTGCAAGATCGGGCACATGTGCAGTATTTGATTTTAGAGCTACAGGTGGGTCTAGTGTAGACAAAACGCGTACCTAGCTATTCAAATTATAGCCCATGAATACAGTTATTTCTGTTATAATATTCCTGAAACTGTCAAATACTGTATATTGGTATAAAAAGATGTTTGTATATTGACCACTAGCAGTTGTTTGTCTGGCAGCGTTGCTGTCTAATTGATGTATACTTATAATTATGTATCAATATCACTTTTCTTCTTGTGATGTTTTTTCTTTTATTACAAAAAACTGATTAAGCCAAAAAACTTACTTTTAATCTGATATTGCAAATTTGATTGAAGTAACAAAAACGATTCTTTACCAACATCCAAGGTAATGATATCAGTTGAGCATATAAAAAGAAATGTATTATTGAGTAAAACAATGATAGAAAGTGGAAACGCCAAGTAATTTAATTAATTTCACTCCCTTGTTTATGTCGGTTAATACACAACAACAAAAAACCTTTGTAAACAAATATAAAACCTTGAGAATTTTTAATGTTAAGCAATTCCCTTCTACCTTTTGGTTTTCTGTTTACGATATTAAACTAATAAGGGTAACGCATTTTTAACTGTTTTAAAAAACATTCTGTTTTTGGAAAAAAAATGCTTTAGCTAAAACTAAACTGCTTCGTATGAAGCAAATGTAAGTGAGAAGAAACAGTAATTCATTGGCATGTAGACAAACGGCTTTTGATAATCAATTTTGATTTAGTTTTCCAATTTGGAATTTTAAGTGTCTGTCTGCCAATCAAGAAATTCACAATGTTAAAAAGCATATTTTCAATCATCACAAAATACACGAGGGACACCCAACATTCAGATTTGACATGATATTTCCTATTAAAAATAAAAATTAAAATTTGGTTTGTACTTTAAAATTACCTTAAATTTAAGCTATGATTGATTTTATTTTCACAACAGAAAACAAAATAATGGCATTAAAAAAAAACCTATTATCGTTTTTTTTAATTTTAATTCAAAACTGTTGGTCGCATGAAAATGCTCCATCTGATGAATTTCCTTACAGTGCATTCAACATATTATTGTTATTTATGACAACAGGGTTACATTATTTGTATCTCTAAAGGGTAAAATATCGCATTTTTAAAAACAAATGGAATATTTATTGTTTTATACTAATATAATGATTAATTTATTTGTTCGTCTGAGATCACCTCTATTTGTTGATTATGTTCGTGTTACTGTGCCCTTTATTTATTTTACTTTGATGTTATCATTTTATGTATGACTTATGAGTTTGAATGTCACTTTGGTATCTTTTACCTCTTTTTCTAACAGGATTTTTTTTCGATTCGGATTTTCACATTTTTTAATATATATTTGTTTTAGGCTTATTTTTGCAAGAGGTACATTATTGGGGGTAAAAGTTAAGTTAAGTTACATATAATATAGGAAATTATTTTTCCAACTCCGGCAGTTAGATTCGAACTCTCAATCTTGGCGTCTTGAGATAGATCAGCGTACCCCTGCTCCACTGGCATTGTAGGGAATTTATTGAAATCTAAGTACTTGAGTCTACTACTACGAAAAAAATTAAAAACAAAAATAATATAAAGATTCTCACCAAGTTTGTTTTCTTTTTTTGAATTATATGTTCAGATGATAATTTTTTGTTGCCAAATGCATGATTTTTACGCAAATCTAGGAGGAATCCACTCTTTAAAATGTCATTTTTTCATTGAAATATGCATGTTCCTTTATTCAAACAAAAGTGTTTTCAACTTTATCATACCGCAACACTTACGAAACCATGTTTTGTTACATCTATTTCAACTTTGGAAAAAAAAAAAAAAAAATCAGAATATTTTTGCGGTTTTTGTCTCTTTTCTCATAACATCTTTAAGAAATGACGCTTTTCAAGTTTGTGATTGCGCTGCTACACTAACAATTACATTTGCAACTAGTGTACAAGTTAGAACTATTAGTTTAATACTATTCTTTATAAACTCACTGCACAATTATTGAAAAAAGTCATAAATCCTTTTAAAAGAGCAGTTTTCTTTGCACTTATTTTTGAGAATATTCCTCAACATTCAAATAAAAATAAATGTTTTTTTCAGAAAAATTACACATCAGTAAGGGGCGACTTGTTTATTAACTAATAATGATAGAGGTTCGATGCACATTAAATCGGATTGCTGGTTATCTGAGGATTAATTTGAGCCATTAACCACATCTGTACGTCAGCAAATGGCGATGGAACAAGTCTAAATTCCCCAAAAAAATCTTGAAATTGGTTTCGGTTTGAAAGCGAGAGGGTTAATATGGAAAGATTCTAGTTTTACATTTTCGCGACGATTTGTATTCGTGATGTTTTTCTACTCGCGAAAGTCGCAAAAAATAAATAGCTGGCGACAATAAGTTTGTTAATAAAAGATGTTTTTTAAAATGAATATGAAAATGGATAAGAATATTTTAAATAATAACCTTCACAGAATCTTGTGATAAAAGCTCTTTTCATTTCTTTTCTTTTTATGAACTGCTTTATAGTCGCATACACGTATACATTGCAGCTTCTTTATTCTTTGTCCAGATGACCAATGATATGTTTCAATTGTTATTAACGCTTCACCATTCTTTTTTACACGATTAGATCACCAAATGAAATTTATCATCGAAATTGTAGTAACATTGTGTTAATAATGGACCGAGGTCTGCTTACCCTTTCGGCATTCTTTTTGTCGAGGTTTGTCAGGTGTCAATTCGTCTCATTCTAAAACATAAGACAACAACCCGATTAAAGAGCATAAAACAGTCGAGGGTCACCAAATGATCTTCAATACAGCGAGAAAAATCGCCCAACCGGAGATGGACTGAAGCTGGCCGCTTTACTTGAAATCTGTTCTGGTGTTTTAATCGATACATAAACAGATTATTCCACTTTAAGGAATATAATCAAGAAATGAACGGTACATATACACTCTAATATGTCGGTTTAATTTGATAGCAAACAAAATGTTACAGTGTCCAGTAAATCATTATATAGAGTAACCTCTGAAACAGATAGTCCACGTCGATCAATGCTTAGTGATTTAGAATAAAGGATTTTACCTTTATCTTTGTTGGTAGTACATTTTAAAAAAGAAGTTCTTTTTATTGTCAATTTATCATAGCGAAATCAAACACAATAAAAATTCGGTATAAGCTTTACAAAGGATAACAGATGGTCTTGAAGTATAGATTCTGGGTACTGACGTTGTTTTCCATTTCAAAACGTTTTATCGTATTCTTTTATTTGTCTTTTTGAATGATACCTTAACTGTTCAGTCTGTTTTTTGTAGTATCCATTTGACGCGGCTCTGTACTTATCCCGTTATTGTGTTATTGTTCAGTGATATTTTTGTACTCATGTCTTTCATTTTACCTACTATGCTTTGTTTATATTCCTTTTACATGTTTTAGTGTTTCTTTCTCACATATGACATGAGTCTGTACTTAAACCTCCCGTCATTGTGTTATTGTTATATTACAATTTCTGTATTCATGTCTTTTATTTTTGTTAAATTGCTTTTTCTATATCCCTTTTTATGTTTCTGTCGTACATATGACGATTCTCTGTAATTACGCATCCCGTCATTGTGTAATTTTGCCATGGTTTTTGTTTGTTAATATATTTGTGTTTTTTAAAAGTGATTAAGATAATAACACAATGTTGATTGCTGTACCCCTATAATTGACCTTTTTATCAATTCTTCCTGTTTAATTGTATTGTTCACGCATCGTTGTCAATATAATGGAAAATTATGCAACTCTCATACAAGTGAGAGTTTAAATAAAGGCAACAGTAGTATACCGCTGGTCAAAACTCATAAATCTATGGACAAAAAAACAAAATCGGAGTAACATACTAAAACTGAGGGAAACGCATTAAATATTAGAGGAGAACAACGACACAACATTAAAATGTAACACACACAGCAACGGACTAAGCATTAGACAACATCCGATGAGAATAACCAATATAACATCAGCCAGCTGTAACACCAGGTTTAATCCACCATTTCCTACATTAAAAAAAACCTGTACCCAAGCAGGAATATGATAGTTGTGATTCTTTCGTTAGATATGTTAGAGCTTCTGATTTTGCCATTTGATAAGGGACTTTCCTTTTGCATTTTCTTACAGTTCGTTTGTATTTTTTTTATATTCTTCATAAAAAGGTATAACATAATTGAAATATTAGAAATAATTTAAGTTAATTCTGTAAAAGTTTCTATCAGTTTTGAATTGAAGCAATTATACTATAAGCGATTTTCATAAAGTTTGTTTTCCAATAAGTCATAATTAGATGTAAATATTAACTCATCATACATGTAGATACCAGAATTAAGATTTTGTATTTACACCAGACGCACGTGTCGTCTACTAAAGCCTCATCATTGATGTCAGAATCAAATAAAGTTTAAAAGGCCAAATACAGTACTAAGTTGGAGAGCATTTAGGACCACAAATTTTTTTTTCTTCCAAAAATACAGCTACGGTCATCTATTTCTGAGGTAAAAAATTGAATTCTGAGAACCGACTTTTTGATAATTGATTGATCGATTGTTGGTTCCTTAACGTTCAGTGTCATACATTTCATGCATTTTCAGGACGAGAACAAGCTAAAAATAAATACAATGTATGTCTTGTCATAGAAGCAATACGGGATGATAGTCGGGAAAATTTGGAAATGAAGATACATTCGACAGGGAAATTTTCCCATACAACAGAGCACCTACGGACCGCTCAATAAGTTGTTGCATGGGTACTGTACGTGCAAAGAGCATGACACTTAAACGTGGTATCGGATCCAATTCTTAGTTCTTGAATAAAGATAATAGGTACTTTGATAATAATAATAATAATAATAACAATAATAGTTATATAAATAATAATTATGATTATAATAAGAATATTAATGATGATGATGATAATAATAATAATAATAATAAGAAGAAGAAGAAGAAGAAGAAGAAAAGAAGAAGAAGAAGAAGAAGAAGAAGAAGAAGAAGAAGAAGAAGAATAACTATAACAATGATGAGGAAATAAAAGAATAATAATAATTATAATAATATTAATAATGATAATCATAGTATTAAAAATCATAATAATGATTATTTAAATAATAATAATAATAATAATAATAATAATAATAATAATAATAATAATAATAATCTTGATAATAATCATAATAATTGTAATGACAATAACTATAACAATGACAAAGAAAATATAAAAATAATAATAATAATATAGGGTTATTGCATGAATATTGGGGAATATTGTCCGGACTAGAATTTTATATTGCACGAGCTTGCGAGTGCATTATGTTCTACGAAGCACAATATTCCCCAATTTTCATGCAATAACCGTTGTATTGTATAGCAATATAATTTTTGAAAGTAGAAATTAGTTTAAACTAAGATTTTGTCGTTGATGACGTCATAAATTTTAAAGATTTATTGCAGTAGTGTAATATTGGAATTTATTGCACGCTAACTTTTTGTTACTTTCTGTTGGAAATATAATATTGCTATGCAATGATAATCATTATAATAATAATGATATAGTACAAAGATTTCTTGGTACATTTGAATGTAGGGCACATTTCACTTAATAACTGTTGTGTTTTTTAAAGTGTAAACCTAGCTGTTGATGTGTTAGGGTTGAACGTGTTTATTAAAATACCGATTGTCTTATTTCATATCGCTCTAAGTCATATATATTTTTAGATTTATATAAAAATGTTTTAACAACAAATATCATATTTGGTTTTGAGCGTTCTTGGTGAAGGTACATCCAGAAAAAAGACTTTTTATGCTTAAAAGTTATAACGTGTTATTTTCGTATTTTGAAATTGCGCTCAAAAACTGCACGCAAATTTTAAAACCGTATTATTCATTATTAAATATTGTATTCATGCTACTTTTATATAATTTTATCTTATATCCCTGTTATAAGGAAGGCCTCGGTGACCAGGTGGTCTAAGTAGTTCTATTTCTGTAATCACTAGCCAGCTAATACCGAACTTGTGAGTTCAAACCACGCTACAATTGTGGGTTCACTCGACTCCAATCTTAATTGACTTTAATTATCAGTTTTTCTATCGCAGGTCGGCGGTTTTCTACGGGCACGCTGGCTTCCTCCACCTATATATAACAACTGACCGCCACGAAAAAGCACAAGAGTGGCGCTTAAAAGTGGCGCTATAGTACCAACTTTGAATCATTAAATATTATAAATAAAGTGATAGACTACAGCGCGACGAATGGTTTAAACACAGGTATAATATTAAAATCATCAAAGGGCATATGTTGATTTTTACATGTTTGCATAATTTGTCAAGTTGGCTGCCTCCTCATGGATGTATTTCTAATATTTCATATACCGATCGATATAATTAAAAACATTGTCGAATTCATGAGTTTGTCAAATTGACAACTTTCATACTGAACAACGTTTTTGATTAATCTAGCAATTATTTACATTATTTAAAAAGTAAAATAGCAAAATCTCAGAACTCTTTCAAAAAATCAAAACGGAAAGTCCATTAACAAATGACAAAATCAAAACCTCAAACACATCAAACGAATGGAAAATAACTGTCATATTCCTGAGTTGGTACAGTCATTTCCATTTTTATACAATGGAAGATTAAACCAGGTCTATTAGCTAGCTTATCTTCTAACTTGTATGACAGTCGCGTAAAATTTCATTATATTAACGACATTGTGTGAGCAAAATATCTAAGTTTTAAATTTAGCAAGGACTTATCAAATAGTTAATGTTAGAATTTTATCGTTTCTTAGAATGATAGAATTTTTTTTTTTTTTTTTATCACATCTCTCATTAATATAAACCAAGTTTAGTATGATGTTATATTAGTAATCCTGTATTCCCCTTTTTGATTATTATTTGCTCTTTAATATATAAATGGTGAAAACGGAAGTTCTACCATTCAAAATATATATGAAGTCATTGAAATCCCATATAAGCCGATTTGACTTTCAATCAAGCTATGTATCGATATTGTTGTGAAAGCCTTATATTTGTAAATGCTGCTTTAAATTGCATAAGTCCCGAGTCAGACAAAACAAAATCTATTTTTTTTTTTTTGTTTTGTTTCATACATTCATAAAAGCGATATATTGAAACACAATCTAGCGAATAGCTGTCAAAGTTATAATAAAAAAATAATATAAAAAACACCTCTGAATTAGATGTTTAATTGCCTAGCAAGTTAATAAGTTGATGGAATTTGAATCTGTATTCATTCGACCTATAATTTAACTTGGGCATGAGCTTAGAAAGCATACTTATTAAATTGAATATCAGCTAAACAAAATTGACAAATGGAAAGCAGCAGTATGAAGACCAATTTCGTCAAAATATTCGACCCGCAAAACAAAAAACACAAAGAAACGCTTTCATACTGGTAATGAGAAAAGTATTAACATCTGATCTATTCATTTTAACTTATTAAATAAGATCAAACATTACAAGGGAACATAAACCTCATGATACATGTGCCTTAATGTTTATCTGTATACGCGTTCATATGTAGAATCAGCAGTTTTCAAACGTCATTTTATAGTAACTTATATTGCGTCTAGTCAGGGAAACTAAAGATTAAATACGTTGTGTATTGTTTTCTGTAATAAATGAAAACACTTTATAAATTATATCTGTCCTAGGTGCTTATCTGGATTTACCTGAAACGCCTAATTTTTGAAAGCCAAGGATGCATAAGAACCGAAACAGAAAGAGGGCTATATAAACAAAAATGATCTAATAAAATAGCAATATAAAGCCATAAAGCTCTTGTACTTTTAAATTTCATTTTAATTTGAGAGATTGAACAGTTTCAGTCGGCTTAGATTTGGCAGCAAACACCATTTTAAACAGCTATTTAGTGAATCATACCACAGTTATTAGCAACGGACTGGTTTTTTTTTATATTCAGATCACATTTATCATGCATAATTACTTTAACTGAGGAACAAAGGTGTCATGCGTAATGTGTAAAGGAAATGAATGTTGTATGTTTTTCATGTACCTTGTCTGTAAATTAAATTACTTATTGACTTTTTTACATGGTTGTTTAGGCAGTGCCACAATCAGGTATTTCCTTGATCACTTTTTATTCATTGAAAAAACTGCTAGCTCGAATATAATAAATTTGTTAAATAGAAGTTAGAAGACACATAAAATTAAGCAAACCTTTTTGTAATAATTTACTAAGAAAAAGTGAAAACTATCATTAAGATTTTTCCGTCAATTGTTTTTCATGGTAGTTAAGATGACAAGACTGCATGTTTAAAAAATTTACCATAACCATGACGACTTGCTAACATAATCATGTATGGTATGGACAGCAATACTTATAAAAGTATTGCAAATAATAACTTAATAGTTGAAACTTTTTATTTTTATATGAATTAATATTAATTGTATCGATATTTCATGTCAGTTAAGCTTGTGCCCAAATTTAGAAATTGACAAAACATTAGAGAGCGTGTTGTTCTGCTATCATCTATTAAACAAGAAAATAGGGGAATATCAAGAGCTAAAAAATAGGATTAGATTTACTCTGCACTCTGATTATTTGCTATTTGGCCGGTTTAAATCTGTTTAAAACATCGGATATGTTTGTTAACATGTGAAATAAATAATGTTTGGGAAACAAACAAACACAAGTTCACATAACATTTTTTCATCACCAATGACATAAACATACTTGTAACATTGATGTTTAATAATTTCTACCTCAAAACATATTTTATGTATGGTACAACTATACTATAACATATGTTATAAATTTCACATATTTTGTTAAAACTGAGAACGAAAAAAAAGAGGGAAAACAAATATGTATGTGTTTTTATAAGTTGATAATTATTTAAGTATTATAGAATTCAGAATCAATATCTATATTATATATTTCTACTGCGTAAAATAAGTAACGACCAAATACCTTTAAATGTTAATAATAACACGTTCAAAATTTGTTTTGTCAGTTTAGATTTGATTTCAAAAGCTTTTTGTGTAATCAGGCTTCCATTTAAAAATATTCAAAAGCTTGAACACAAGTAATTCAGCTATAATATACGACGGTCTAATGATCCGATATAATGTTACATTATATAAATTTGGCTTTTATCGGTTTGCCTTATCGATCACGTGTACACAAATGTGACTTTACTGGTATGCACTGTGCATGTTACGAAAAGGCAGATAAACTTGTAAAATCGATTAAACATCTCGTTGTTTTTATCTCTACAGATAATGGGATAATCGCATATCTCCATTCAGTTATATGTCGTCTTAGATCTAAAAACAGCTGTTAGTTTGTAAACATTTAAGTCTGTATTATAATTTCAAAACAAAGCAATACATTCAACTTTTCTTGTAACTAGATCTGTTTAAAAAAATGATTTAAGCATCGTCATTTTTATTTCTATGTTATAAATACACACGCACATTCAATGGCGTGACGCCAACAAATATGTGTATTATGTTTGATCGCATGATAAATCAATGTCATCCATACAAAATATCGTCTGCTTTTCTTTATGTAGATGCAAATGACTTACATTGATTGAAGTACACACACACACATATATATATAACTATGAAATATAGCATGAATAACTTTATTTATGCAGGAACATCGAAACATTATATAGTGTTTCATATGTTTATACCATCGTTCATTCATTCCTTTGTTTTTGTTTCAATTTCTATTGATAATAGAGTGACCTTCAAACGTCATTAGTCTTATCGACAGGGTAATAGTGTATGACTTCATAATAAAACATTAAGTTCTACACGATGTGCCGTTGATTGATCCACGTAAGGAGTGTCAAAGTTTAGGACACTTCAGAGGGAATATTAAGTAGATTTACATGCAAGACTAAAACACAACCTTGAATAAATTTACTTCTAAACTTATAATGGCGTATACTTCATTATAATGTATGGTCTGAAAGAGAATCATTAATTTTTTTATTCTTTAATCTTTTAAATGATTTTTCTCAATTCTTTATTTTCCCCAAATAAGCATTATTCTTTACAATTGATAAGTATCCCATTATTTTTTACTTCTTTGTGTTCTTTTTTTTTTACATATATATATATATATTGATCTTTCCCTTTTTCTCTTTTTTTCTGCATATTTTGTGTGCTTTTCTCTATTTTGGGTACCCATCTAGATCATCATAATTAATTGACTATTTCCTTTACATAATCAGTGATGTAAAAACGTATTTAATGACAAATAAAAATAATCCATTATTTTACATAACTATGTATACAACATTGAGCCAGATGTTTACTTATGCAATTGCTCTTTTACATTATACTAAAAAGTTTGTTGTTGGTACTTTTTAAAACGTAAATATCCCCTATACTAAAAAACAAAAAGCCAATCACAACTTTTACATTCGCCAATCGTTTACGCACTGAATTTGATATTTTACAGGCCTGTAAAAGGGGGGGGGGTCACTGGCTTTACTCATTTATAATTATAAGCATTATTATTATTGCTACCACTTGTTCGACTACGGTTACTAACAGGTCAGTAGCCAGTACTAGGGAAACGACATAAAACTATCTATAATGCGTAAATCGTACTCCCTTTTCTTGGGTGTTACGTTTGGTCCTTTGTTATTGGTTTTTATTAGCCTTGCAATGTGTTATTGGCTTTCAAATTTCAAATAGTTTGGTTTGTCGTCAAGGATCTCTGACGGGACTTTATTGTTGACATGCGCATCTTCTACTTAAAAATACGTACCATCAATGTTATTACTACCACTAGGTTAATACCTCTGCTTTTGCAATGTGAATCTCAACCTAGCAGCTTAAACTTTATAACAGGCATAAAATTAAGGAGCTCAGATTCTTTGTCCGAGTTCTTCTTCATCATGGGTTCAGTCATTCAAGTGTGACTTTCAACCGTCATTATCCTTATCGACAAGGTAGCAGTGTATGTCTTCATTATAGAATATAAAGATCTACGCGCATTGTCTCTCTATATTGCTCTATGTAATGAATGCTAAAATTCAGGACATCTCCTTGTAAATATTAAGTATATTTACATGCAAGATGAAAAGACGTACATGAAAAAAAATAAGTGCTTGAGGTATAATTGAGTGTACATTATTTTAAATAATTCACACTTCTCTAGTGATGTAATATGTACTTTATAGCAAATGAAATTAATACATTATTATACGTATGTATATAACATGGTAACAGATGTTTTCTTCACAAGTGTCGTTTAGCATTGTACTTTACAAATGCATGTGTATGTGGTTAATAAATTTAACAGAATAAGATATTTTCTACTAAAAAATCAAAAAATAATTCTAAATTTTTATTATTCGCAATATGTTCAAGCATAAGAATTTTTAATTTATATAAATTTCTAAAAATTATTAAATATATAAAAAATCAGAAACAACGGAGGCGAGAGATACTAAAGGGCAATTCAAAAGTATAAGTTGAAAATAAACTGTCTTCATTTTATAATGTTTAGATCTACGCCCTGTGCTGTTATAAAAAGCTCATAGTAAGGAGTTCTAAAGTTAAGGTAACTTCAGTGGGAACATTACAAAGATTTACACGCAAGACGAAAGCACATCCTTGAAAAAAATAAGTGCTTGACGTATAATTGAGTGTACATTATTATAATTAATTCACACTTCCTAAGTGAGGTTAAATTTACTTATTAATAAATATCAATAATCTATTATTCTTCGTATGTATATAACATGGAAACATATGTCTACTTTAGCAAGTGTTGATTTGCATTGTACCATACAAATGTGTGGTTAGTCCTTTAAGAAAATAATATTCTTCCTACTATAAACTCATTTAATATTCAAAATTTTTCTTATTTGCAAAATGTTCAGGCATTTGAATAGGTAATTTATATAAATTTCTAACAAACATCAAATGGATGTGGGCAACAACATAAAATCTGACACAACGGAGACCAAGGATACCGAAAGCATTTCAAAGCATTTGTCGAAAACAAACTGACAATGCCACCGCAAAAAAACATATCTCAAACAAATGTTTACAAAACAGAATAACAAAAACAAAAGACTGAGTAACAAGTAAACAGAAAAACCACAAAAATACCGAACTCCGTGAAAAAATCAAAACTGAAAGTCACAAATCAAATGACAAAATCAAAAGCTGAAACACATTAAACAAACTGATAACTAATATCATATTTCTGACTTGATACAGGCAATTTCTTAAATGTTTGTAGAAAATGGCTGATTTTACCTGATTTCATAGCTAGCAAACCTCACACTTGTATGGCAGTCGCATATAATTCCATTGTATAGACAATGATGTGTAAACAAAACAAACAGACATAAAGGAATTATTGTCAAACATAGGGATACAGCAGTCAATGCTGTGTTATAATCTTAATCACTATAAGCATGGTAATAACCCTACTCAAACTAGGAGAGATATTAAGTGCTTCGAAAAGTGGAAACACATCCTGCTCACTATGTGGTACCAGTCGTGTAAGTACAAACTGAGTGATAAATCTAACTCATTATGTCACATTTGAGGTAAAGAGGACAGTACAACAATATTACGGGTACAAATTATATTGCTCTCGGTGCGTATGGATGAAAACCAATAATTAACTTAAAGAAGGGAAATGAACTCATAAGCAAACGGATGTGAACGGTTCAATTTGGACATTTCTCTGACCGAAAGTGAAACAAATTAAGTTTGAATATGTCGTAATAAAATTAATTATGATTGAGGATAAATTATTCCACTGTCAATTGGAACATCTCGTCTGTCAAATTTTTTGTGAACTACTGATTGTCCTTCTGGTGTTTTCGTTGTCGTTTTAGTACTTTCAATTTTTTGTCAACACATTGTTTTGAATAGCGTTCTTTGTATCTATGCATTCTATATGTCAGTCCAAATTTTATTTGATATTGATTTGAAACTTTGGAAACGCTGGGGTCGTGAGTTTGAAACCCACAAGTTCGCACGTGTGCTCGACTCTAATCTTAATTGACTAGATGTGCCAGTTTTTTCTACAGAAACTCAGTTGGTCTCTCGGTGCACTCCGACTTCCTACACTAATAAAATTATATCAAAACAAAATATCCTAATAAGGCTAATAGTTAACTAAAGGTACCATGATTATAATTTAATAGCCAGACGGCAATCTTTTAGAGTAACAATTTATACTTTTGTAAAATTGGTCAAGTTGAAGACATACTTGTTTGCCAATTTGTAAACGTTTACTTAAAAAAGACACAAATCAGAATATAAATACAAAGACAACAGGGTTATACGTTATAAATTAAAATATACAAGACAAATCAGTTGACGAACGTGCAAACCCTTTGGATATATTTAGATCAAAGAAATGAAAACAAAATGTTAAGTAGATTGAATCACGAATTTCCTTTGCTATTACACGTAGGGTCAGTTTTGCCTTCACCTTTACTCGGGTCTGATAAATTAACTGGTGTGTACATGGGGATAACAAGCATTAATAATCATAATTGTCATGTTATTTAATTTCGTGTTGACATTTTGTAAAACTGTATAAAAATTTCATTAATTTAACTAAAAAAAAAGATGAAATATATGAGTCTATCTTGTGTCGTTATTACAAGGAATATAATTTTAGTGTGAAGTAACTTAGTCTAAGCACTGACTCATTTAGACTAAGTAAATTTTACTCATACTACCAAAAGTGATAACAACTTCATCAACTTCTATTCTTTATTTTCTCAGCATCCGTGTTCAACGTATTTTTTTAATTAACTAAAAACTGAAATTGTGGTATAGCTTGACAACAACAAACTATTAGAAAAACAATAAATTCAAAGAGGGGAGAAATATACCAGAGGGCATTTAAACTCATAGATCGAAAATAAACCGTCAACGTCATGGTTAAAAAAGACAAAGACGAACAGACAAATAATAGTACACAAGATACATCAAAGAAAACTAAAGACTAAGCAACACAAACCCCACCAAAAACTGGGGTTGATCTCGGACGGTCCGGAAGTGTAGGCAGATCCTGCTTCACATTTGGCTCCCATTTCTCAAGACTTTATGCAAGTATATATGAAATCAATAATTCACTAGTTTGCATGTCAGCCGATATTTTCGTTTAAAATTACTAATTAGAAAAAAGAAATGCTGCATATTCCTGGGATATAACACTATTTGACTCATTAATGATCCTACGATAATACACAAATAAAAAACATCATACTTGGGTCAGTCCCTCCTTTTTTCAATTACTGTTGATAGCCTTAGTCTTTCTTTATTTTTAACAATCAATGTCTGCCTGTTTGTTTCTTTCCATTTTTCAAAAGGACTCTTTGTGAGATGAACATCAAACATGTCTGTGATTAATTGGTTTCGCTATTGGCGCAATTGACACCAAAGAAAAAAACATAATCCTGTTAAAATCCTACAGAGGAATAAAGAAACGATAAAGATCATATAAGGTTTGATGAGTATATGGTCTAAAGTTTGTTGTCGATTTCATTTGGCATTGAACTTTGACGTAATCATTGTACAGTTGATAGTTGTTATCATTTGATGAGCTTGTCTTAAGATGAAGAATAGTATCTTTAGTATGATCTCCTTATTTCAATAGGAAATGATAACCAAATTTTAACCTCGAAAACCGGAAACCATTACAGTGGTTAACCAAACGTTGTAGCCAATAATTAACATTTAGGTGCGTTTATCTCGATAGAACATTGAGTCTTAAACCACGAGATTTAAGTTTTAGTATGTACGTGCATTTAGTCACAACTATTTGCTAATGGTTCACGCACAATTGTAGCTTCAGTAGTCATATTAATTACATAAAACATAAATACATCATGTTAATTATAAAAAAAATCAGGTAAAGTACATTTCATTTGTATCATCATTTTTGATAAGTGCATTTAGTTCAATTTCGATTTTTCGAACTATCCTTACATTAATATTCATCGAGGTTCGACCGACATTATTTATTGACATTTCAATCATTATTACTTGAAAGCAAACATCCATTTAATCATAACATGCATAAACAAGATTACATACCATAAAAATACAGTAGAACATAAATTAACCGAATATTCGAAATAATTACAACAGACAATTGCAAAAAACATGTTTTATCAATAGCTCCAACTCCTTTGTTTTTTCATGTCCAATAGTAATTGGCAATAATGACAAGTCTTTATTCTGAAGAAGGTTTTATGATGTGTGTATACTGTGGTATCCTTCAATAAATTGCATCGCCTGAAGGTGCTTGAATAAGTGCTGAACAGCAATAAAAAAACAATTAGTTCACTTTCATCAACATCATTGATCTGTTTTGTTCAAAAATTAGTCTAATAATCTCTTAGGGTTTAGTTTCGTTTTTTCATAAGTGAGTTCATTATTTTTTGTAGACTTTTTTCAAATGTGTAAATGAGAATGATTTGAATATTGTTTTCCATTGAAGTGTCTGTACATAATTTGAAGAGTGTATATAAATGAAGATAACGGACAGTTGTCTGTCTCATCAATGTCATGAAGATTTTTTATAACTTGAGATATAAAAAAAGAAAATAAGTAGCTCTTTTTCAATAGAATACACTTTAAACTGTATTTACTTTTTAGTCTGTTTTTTTTTTTTTGTTGTACTCATTTGAAGTGGGTCTTTAACTATACATCGCGTTACTGTGTTATTGTTGTATGATAAGTTTTGTATTCTTGTTTTTCATTTTTTCTAATACCCTTTATCTTTATTGATTTTCGTTGTGTTTTTTTAAACATATGACGTGGATCTGTACTTATGCATCTCTTCATTGTGTTAGTGTTTTATGATTATGTTTGCATTCCTGTCTTTAATTTTTGCTTATACGCTTCATTGTTTTGCACTTTCGTAGCTCTTTGATACATATAACGTGGCTCTGTACTTGATTGTGTTATTGTTCTTTGTTAATTTTTTGTTTTCTTGTGTTTCATTTTTGCAAATATGCTTTGTTTATATGCCTATTTGGTATGCTTGGTTACACATGACATGTTTGTTTGCATATTTGTTTGTTTTATAGTGATTAAGATAATAACACAATGTTGAATGCTGTACCCCCTATTTTTGCATTTTGACATATTATGTCTGTTTGTTTTGTTCACACATCGTTGTCAATATACCAGAATTATGCGACTGTCTACAAGTGAGAGTGTTAGCTAGCTTTAAAGTCTTGTTTAATTCCTCATTTTCTACATAAGAAAATACCTGTTCCAAGTTGGGCATATGACAGTTGTTATTCGTTCGTTTGATATTTTTGAGCTTTTGAATTTGCCTTTTGAATAGGATTTTCGTCTTGAATTTTCCTTGGAGTTTAGTTTTTTAATTTGTGTTTTTATTTTTTAGATGCAAATACTTCAATCACCTTTTTTGTCAAATCAAAAATCAATAGCTGAATTGTTTTCAATGTCAGAAGGATAATTTGTATGGTTTATTCTTCAACAGCAATATGTGCAATAAAGAATCAATTAGAAAAAGAACAAATGTCTGGAAAGATTTCGCATCAAAGCAGATAGCGTTAAAAATCTTTGTCTATTCTAGATCATAGAATTGAAACCCGCACGCATTATTTATATCCCATCTAGAACATTTGATTTCACATACAGGAATAATAGTATAAAACTAGACTAAGTATGAGTTAAGTATATAAAACAAATATCATGCAACAACTAGATAAACAAAAATGAGCCATATCTATAAACAAACATCGAACTGAACACGCGCATCAAAAGATTTGGGATCTAGGTCATCAAACTTTACCCGTTCGTTTGGGTTAATAATATTGTGCAAATCGTGCAATACAGTATTTTGATTGGTTAATTTCTGCCTCTGAGTACGATAATCGTATTCAAAAATTTATTAGCGTGATGCCGTATATCATCATAAAAATTCCGAACACAAAAACGCATAAAAAACCTAAGTCACCCACTAAAAGTTTCATTACTTCTGACAGGTCTGGTTTTTATAATAATTGACTTTGAAGAATTGCCAAAACTAAATACCAGCACAAAACAAATTATGTCGAACAAAAAAGTCTATTACGTTTTTTTTCACTATTTCTGAAGTTTGACATTACCGTTACACAGAAAATATGTACAGTTCAATTTAAGAACAAAGTTCAATACATAAATAAAGATTTTAAGAAAACGCACATATGTCTTTATAGGATCACTATCACTTCTGTGTTAAATTTCTTTATTACAAATTTTTTGAGACCTACTTTTTTTCTGAAACTCCAATTTTAACTTTTATCAATATGCATCATTTGATTCATGTGCATAATAAATTCATATCTTTGGAATTCTAAGATAATTTAGACATCAATACATTCAGCTATATTTTCATCAGAGAGAGTTATTTCAAATGTTTTAACAAAAGTCTTGTTCAAATTTCATACAGATTTTCTTGTATTTTGAATGTAAAGACCATCACATATAATTTATTCTGTCTACAAAGTCCTTGATCTTTAATATTAATGATAATGTAATTTGTATGTAATTGACTCTTTTTTTTTATTAAAAAAATATATTTATTATTAAACTGACAATTTAGTAATAAGTTTGATATTGATTTCAAATCATGCAAAAACTGATCTTTTTTTTTAAATGATCTAAACATTATCTATTGAGATGAAAAGAATTATGTTCTATGTACGTCCGTTTGATCCGTCATGCAGAACTTATAAACAATATTTTTTCTATTCAATAATGAAATTAAGGAAGCTTGACAAATATGGAACAGTGATGGGACTAGCGAATGACTTAATTTTTACTTTGTAAAAAAGTAAATCAAAAAAAGTAATTGTAAAGTTTAAAAAATAATGTATATTTCAAAATTGTAAATATCATCTTATTTCTAACATTATCCATGCATATTAAATTTGTTGATGTTTGCATATACCCATTCATAATTTAATTCGCCAGATGCGCGTTTCTCTACATAAGACTCATCAGTAACGCTCAGATAAAAAAATGTTATAAAGATAAACAAGTACAAAGTTGAAGAGTATGGAAATTCAAAATATCAAGTTGTCCCAAGGTAATATATGCCTTGCATAAGAACATCCTTAGTATTTGGAAAGCGTCTTATGTCGGTATTAAGTGGTCATGCGTGTGTAAAAAGTAAAATCACAAAAATACTGAACTCAGAGGAAAATCAATTCGGAAAGTCCATAATCACATGGCAAAATCAAATAACAAAACGCATCAAAAACGAATGGACAAGAACTGTCATATTCCTGACTTGGTACAGGCATTTTCAAATGTAGAAAATGGTGGATTGAACCTAGTTTAATAGCTAGCTAAACCTCTCACTTGTAAAACAGCTGTTTATTTGAATGTTTATGATTTTGCAGATTGTTTAAATTCAAATCAATCGAACCCACTTTGAATCCGTTTTTGACTCTAACAGACATTGCCCCCCTTAATCATTGATTCGAGGGGCAATGTTTGAGGAACCAACTGTTAAAAAACACCAGCCGTATACCATCATTGTCATAGAGTATAACAAGCTTAAATTTCTCAACTGATGTATGTCATTCTAGTCTCAGCTAAGATGAAGCAGTAGTTACTAGAAAGTAGGTCCACCTGTTGACAATCAGTTTTATCAAAATAGCGCCACTGACACAGTGGAAACCATAAAAATTTTCAACGATACCAGGTGTATGTTTCTTGGAAGTTATCGGTGGTGCTCGAATTAAAACAGTTGAAAACCAAACCAAACAAGAAATTAAAGAGTCGAAACCTGAATGTTGCACGATACATTTTTGTACTTCCAGAAAAAATCGTCATCATATAAACTTGAAACCAAAATTATACTTATTCGCCATACTCATTCTCTTTATGATTCTCATAGCAGTAAACTCATTAAAATTTTCCAGACACATCTCAATTTGCAGTTTGTCAAGTAGCTATTATTTACTTTCGGAAGACTGATGAGAAATCTTAAAAGCAACTGAACTTCCATTAGATTTACTGCAAGGGATATAATAATAATAATATACTGAATATAAAAATTTAAACCTGAAAAAGCGGACATGTTTATTTCCCCAAATTACTAAAGGTGTCATGGCCATAATCAGAAGAAGTCTTATGTAATTGATAAAGCACACAACTTTGCAAAAATGAAACAATAAGTCATCATTATAAGTAGCCATGTTTTGCAATATATTGAATTTCCTATACATTCAGTGAAATACGGAGACATGTAACAAACAACGTTGACTTTGGGAAGGTAGAAATTGAGTGTTTGAACAAATAGAACCCCTCTGATATCTTCTTTATACCTCTGTTGGAAGAGTTTGTGTAGTAAAATGGTAAAATAATTTATGGGATAAGGCTGTTGCTTATGTCTATTTTGTCTAAAAAAGATTCTCTAAAATGACTATGTTAGCTAAAATGTATCGAGCTGATAATGTAACAAACAATATAAATGCTATATAATGAGTTTAGACAGTATGTTACTGCTGACAAATTGACCAATACACCTCGTCACGACTGGTAGTTTCGGTTGTAATTCTTATATCGATTAACTAGGGTATACGATGCATGCTCTCGCTGAAATTTTAGGTAGACAGATTATTATCAATAAACTTGATAAAGATGGAAATAAATATCATACAAAATAAGTTATATGTTACGCAATGTAAATTCGTCGCAGATACTATGTTGAAATTGAGTTACCTAGACGCGCGTTCTGTCTTCAAAAGACTCACTGATGAGGCTCTAAACAAATATTTTAAAAAATGCAAATAAAGTACGAAGTTGACGAGCATTGGGGACCAATAAAACTTGTCAAAACATTGTTTAAGGCTATATACAGACTAATAGTTAGTTATGTCTACACCATGTGGTCCTCGTTAGAAAGTTTTCTAAATATCATTCATACCGCATCTTCTTATCATTGAATTAAATTTTAATAGAATGCATCCTTTACATTATTTCTAATAACTATAACTGTTGGATCTCAGAAACTTTGACTGCAATATAAACATTTAAAATGAAATCCTTAGAACAAATTACACTTTTTAAACCAAACGGCAATTCGAATTTAAAGATGATTTTTGAGATAGAACATTTTTTTAATTTTTTCAGTCCCCATTGAAGCGTGTGGTTTGGAATTTGAATATATCAAGTTTGATCAATCTTGCGATGTACAGGTGTAAAATCAATATTTCCTTTTGAAGCTGCTTTAGCTGATGAATAATACTTTATTGAGTGGAGGATTCATATCAGTACCAACAAACACGCAAACAAATAAGGGGGACCAGCACTCACTTACAGAATTTCAATTCCTGTTAAACACATTTAATGATATAAATCGATCGTGATTCACCTTTATTTTGTGAGGTAAAAACCAAAGCACTATCAATGGCCGTTCTTTTTTACTTGCAAATGTGCATGTTGTGGTTCATAGCACAATATACACAAAACATAAACTGATTATGTTAATCATTACTCTGTTGCTTTATCCTGTACAACAAACATATGTTGTTAATCCGATTGAGTATTAACAATGACATGCAATATGTATACGTTTTGTTTTCAAATGGCATGTATTAATCAGTGGGGGATTCATTAAAAGTACTAACATAAACACGATCAAATAAGGAGAAAGACTAGGCACAATTTACAGAATCTTATTTCTTGTTAATCACATTAGGAGAAAGACTAGGCACAACTTACAGAATCTTATCTCTTGTTAAGCACATTAGGAGAAAGACTAGACACAACTTACAGAATCTTATTTCTTGTTAAGCACATTAGGAGAAAGACTAGGCACAACTTACAGAATCTTATTTCTTGTTAAGCACATTAGGAGAAAGACTAGGCACAACTTACAGAATCTTATTTCTTGTTAAGCAAATTAGGAGAAAGACTAGGCACAACTTACAGAATCTTATTTCTTGTTAAGCACATTAGGAGAAAGACTAGACACAACTTACAGAATCTTATTTCTTGTTAAGCACATTCGGAGAAAGACTAGGCACAACTTACAGAATCTTATTTCTTGTTAAGCAAACTAGGAGAAAGACTAGGCACAACTTACAGAATCTTATTTCTTGTTAAGCACATTCAAAACTATAAATTGATTGTGATACCTCTTAACCTTGTGAAGTAAGACTACAGCAAAATCAATGATTAGGCTCCTGCAGTGTCAAAAACGACCTGCGACCTCTGGGCTTTTTAGAGGCGACTTCCGACCTGAGGGCCTTCTAAAAACACCTGCGACCTGTAAAATTAGGGAAAAACGACCTCCGACCATCTTCCGTCCTCTGTGTTAGGATAAACGACCTGCGACCTGTACATTCCCCTTAAAAACGACCTCTTCACGAACTTAAAAGCGACCTTGCGACCTGAGGGGGTACCCTGAGGGAGCCTCAATGATCATTATTTTTTAAATAGCAATTGTGGTTCGTAGCACATAGCACAATACACAAAACATCAACTGACTATGTTAATCATTATTTTGTTGCTTTATCCTGTAACAAACATTTGGTGTATACTCCGATTGAGTCTTAACAATAAATTATAACATATACTAGTATAAGTTCTGCTTTGCAAATGACATGTATATACTTATTCAAGTTATAAGTTATGATGCTGACGTAATAGTTCTACATCAATAGCAGTGGGAACAAGAATGTTTACTTTGGAAGCCTGAAGGCTTATGTCGTTGCTACGACGATATGTTTTCTGCAATGACATTTACACGAATCAGAACAAGTGAATGTGTCATTAATTAAATTGTTTAATGAACAAAGAAAAACTTCCGTTCATCAAATAGTTAGATCTTCTAATAATTATATACAACAGCTTACATGTTTATCTAATTAAAATTTACTTCGGAATGTTGATATTAATTTTCAAACATTACCATTTAAATTTTTTAATCGAAACTAAATAAACTATAAATTTGTATATGCACCAGACTCTCGTTTCGACTAAAAAAAGGACTCATCAGTGACGCTCGAATAAAAAAAAGTTAAACAGGTCAAATAAAGTACAAGGTTGAAAAGCATTGAGTCTTTCAATAAAAACCAATTAGCTCATTAACAGCCTCAAGCAAATTGCCCATTATACTGTGTTCGTAGGCAATTTAACAAAAAAAAATTATCTACGTATCAGCGAACTTTGATCATTTTGAAACATGTGGTAGCGTGCTACGTGATATGAACTGCATATAAACGTTCTACAAAACACTAATAGATATCCAAAACTGCAACTGCATAACCTATAAATAAAATTCATATTATTCCCACGAATGATCTAATCTGGGGAATATTTATCTTGTTGGTAACAGTAATATGAATAATATATAGAACTAATTTACATTTAAATGAAAACCTACACATTCTAGTATTGATCATTAATAAAACATGACGGCTGTTGTATATTAAATGTGTTTGTGTAAATATCAAATATTGAACTTATATCTTTGGGCTATAAATGGCTGCCATTTGCGTCATAGGTTTTACTTTCAATTGAATATTTTAAAGATTGATTTGAAGATTCTAAAGGCAGACAAGTTATTATGTGAAAAATATCCAACACCTTAGAAAACATGAAAAACGCAATGAAACTGAATGAAAAAAATATGCTTTATTTTTTCAATAAGAAACAATCGGTATGTGTATATCTAACAACACAAAAATAAATTTTCATCCACTAGTACATCAAATATACTTAGGATACCCTCTGAAATTTAAAAAAAAAATGTGTTACGTTTTGTTAAAAGTATATTGTTAGTAATCACATATTGAGTTTTTGATCGGTCACATTTTAGAAATTCCTAGTGTGTTCTTAAACTAACAGAGCTACTAAACATGCAGACACATGTTAAACTAAATGGCAGTCACAGTGTCAAAAGTTGGACATGATTTGATATTTACATGTTAATCATATAAGGTCAAAGAACAAGGATAAAAAAGCAACTTGTTTACTGCCTTGAATTCGAAAATAAAAAAAAGTATCATAAATCTACCAAATAATATATTTCATATTCTCAAAAGACGTAAGTCTTTCAGACGTCAGAATCTATATTGCACAACTGCATAAACTGCCAAAACACCTTCCATTGAAAACATCGTTATAAATAATTAGCTATAAACAGCACATTTACTGAAAAACATAGTTTGCTGCAAGATGTTCTTTAGTCCGCTTATAACGAGAGTAAAATATTTTATTTGATCTCTCGCTTTCAACATATTTTTTTTAAAATACAGTGCCACCAAGGAGGATATTTTCCAATACAATGTTATGTCTACGTTCACTTGTTAATTCAGTAATAAAATTGGGGTTTTTTTTTTGTTCCATTTATGGGCCATACATTACTCATACATTTGCCAAAAACTTGATAAAAATGATATATTTAGTTTTTATTTTTTCTAATTTTTACTCTAATTTTCGTGTTCAGACTTTCTATCGAAAGCGATAACAGGTGTATTGAAAAGTTGTTTTAGTATCTTTCTGAAATAGAAGTTGTATGAATAAATTATGCAAACAATCTAAATCGAAGGATTTTAAAAGCAAAGAGCAACAATTACTGAAGCAAACACATGCTATCTGACAAGAGAATAATACGATAAACACAAATAGAAAGTTTCAGATTGGGTAAACTGATACCCATCACATTTCGAATTTTTAAATAATGGTTGTTCTTCCGGTAGTGGTAAAATTGTTGATACAAACTGCGTGATATCAAACACAAAAAACAGTACAAGTGTATGGCTCCTAACAATGAAAAACATTTCTAGTTATATGACCTACTATAGTCTTAAATGTTTTACTAGTATTGGTAGCGTGAGTATATTATCGAAGAAGTCTTTAGGTTTTGCAACTAAGAAACGTTGCGTCGAGATCATATTATATATAGAATCAACTCTCGTCCAATGAAAGTAATGACATACAGTACTATATGCTAAATATGTACATCAAAGTAAGACACTGCTTGAATGCATTATTGAAATTAAATTTAAGTGTTCAATTACTTGCATCAGTCCCGATATTAAGTCAAAGTATTTATATGAATATTTTGTTTAAACCCTCAATAAGCTAGGTGTGATCCAAATATTTATAAAACATTGAATTATTTTCGTGAAAGAACCACAAATAAGGCAATATATATATATATATATTTGTTTGTTACGATAATAAATGAATGCTGCCAGATAGAAACAAAGGACCAATGCAGCAAAGAAGAGCCACAGCAAAAAAAGTCAGAACGACAATTTAGGTAAAAAAAAGTCAGGATAAACTAAAAAAAAAAGGCAGGACCGAACAGAGTGAAAAATAAAAATGCAGGACAGAGATTACAGCTAAAAAAAATGCAGGACAAAATTTTTCATCCTAGCCCCCCCCCCCCCCCCCCCCCCCCCCCATAATAATCAAATGGTAGCTCCCTTAAATGACACCGATTCCTATTCGCATATGACTTACATATGTAACATTTAAATTGGTAAGAAATTTTGATGCATTAAAAAGCAATGTCAGGATTGAAATTTTGAATTTGTATCAGACGTGTCTTTCGTCTACTGAAGACTTATCAGTGACGATTGAATATAAAACAAAAAGGTGATAAGGCCAAACAAAGTACGAAGTTGAAGAGCATAAAACCAAGAATATCAAACGTTTTGCCTAATACAGATAAGGTAATATGTTCCGGAGGTAAGATGCAGAGTCACAGCAATTCAATGGCTCTATGTTGTAATATTGTTGTACCTCTCTGGTTAGCAATAGCATATATTGTTTTAAATGATAATCCCTGTTCAATTGTACTGCCGACAAAAATAAAGAGATGTAGTGTGATTTCAGTTTAGACAAATAAAGTGTAAGAATTATTCTTGTCTCAACATACGCTATACTTTGTTAAAATATTATTATTATTACATGTTTTATTAAATTCCAAAAAATGCATGTTTAAACTTGTAGAAACAAATGCATAGGTCTTAAAATTTAAAATAAATGAGCACCTTCAAGCTGCTTTCGTGTAGAAATATATTAACATTTTATTAATCTTTTTGACTCGTTTAACTCATTTGAAATAAGGCTTTTTTAAAGTTATAAAAACGGCGTTGAAAACGGAAAGAATTATATGTCTCGAAAATTGCAGTCTTATTTTGTAAATTTAATACCTTCTATTTCCTTCAATAGGTTGTACCGATATTTTAATGTTTGCGAAACGATTTAGTTTAAAAGATAATAAATTTAATGAGCCAAATTATCTCTACACAATAAGATCAAATGTAAACGTTTTTATCGTAAATCAATACACAACTTTAAATATAAGGTATTATAGTTCAATACTTAAACGATTGCTCAATGACAAATGAAGGTTACTTGTTCAAATTTATTATTACTTATATACGTTTTTATACGGAAAGAGCAAATATAGAGCATTATTTTTAGCAAGTTATAAGGGAAAATAAAGATGTTATAGATTTTACGAACGCCTTCACGAGTTAGTAGACCGTTATGGAATATCTATATGACATATGATTACGGACATGTTCCGATTACAATCCCTTCCCCTTTTACACGAATGTGAACTTCTGTACTTATAAACGAGTTTGTACTACTATGGGCTAGACAACGGGTGTCCTATGTGGAACATGATTGGTTCACTCTTCCAGAACACATGAGCTAACCTGAAGTGTTTCTTGATATTAGTTTTCTGTGTAATATTTTGTGTACTGTTGTTTGTCTGTTTGTCTCCTTTTATTTCTTTAGTAATTTCCTGGTCATTTAATTTTTGGTATCTTTCGTCTCTCCTTTTTTTAATTTGAATATTTCAAAAGTGTATTCTTCTTTTCTTTTCATTTTTTATTAAATGATAATGGTTATCGTTTTACGAATTTTATGTTTCTTAGTTTTATTTATTATATCTTATTACGTTTATGTACGTATGGAGACATTAGTTTTTTTCTGCTGCGTTTTGTTGAACAATAAACAATATATAAAGGCAACAGTAGTATACCGCTTATAGATGACGTTACCATTAGAAGTAACATCATGGACCCCTATGAAATTTACCTACCACCTATGTATCCATTGGGAGTCACCACCTGACGGCGTTAAACCAAGCACAACGTGATAATTTACCCGTGGTGCGATAATTGTTTTTATGTTTCTTTTCTGATTATTTTTTAAATTACTGTTTGCCAACATGCATGATTTCACGTATTTACGTACAAAACAGTTTATCCATGAAAAAAAGACTTACCTCAGTTGACTGCAATTTATAACGAAAATAGAAAATAAATGGAAAGCAGAGAGAGACATAACAACATTGAAACGAATTGCTCGCTCTTTCGAGTTCATCTTGTTGGGTTTTTTTTTAGAACTGCTCAATATTTACAATATTTAGTAATTTGCTAATGTTTTGTAGAGATAACACTCATGTTTAGTCGCTTCCTCGTTTTGTCCATATACTGTCTGTGTAGTATGTGATTAGCATTTCTTTCGCGTTGTTACATTCTCCACTATTATACAACACATAATGTTCAATAGTTACGATAAATTCAAGCAAGGTATGTAGATAAAGGCAACAGTAGTATACCGCTGTTTAAAATTCATAAATCCATTGAGGAAAAAACAAATCCGGGTAACAAACTAAAACTGGAAATACATCAGATATAATAGGAGAACTTTAACACTACAGAAACACAACATTAAAATGTAACACCCAGAAACAAACTATATTATAACAATGGTCATTTTCCTGACTAGGTACAGGACATTTTAACAAAAAAATGGTGGGTTGGACCTGGTTTTGTGCCTAGCCAAAGCTTCCACTTTTATGGCAATGTTAAATATAGAAGTGCGAAGATTAACCATAGTAGCCAAGATCAAATAATGTACTGTCCTAAAACAAAGCTACTTTTAAAATATTTATGACAAATATTTTATTTCAAACCATTGCTGCAGTTTTTTCGGTCAAATTAGACTACATGAGCTATTCTAAAGTTAAAATAAAGTTATTGCTTATTCGAATTCATCACCATTCAAATAAACTTGATGAGTGTAAATTAGCTTATTATTACATAGAACAAGAAAATCATCGATGAAGGCTGAATGTAAAGCAAAACAAACGAACAGAGCAATCAAAATTACACAAATGAAACCGAAATAAGTACATAAAAAAGGAAAAGAAAAGAACGAAAAAAATCAGTAAAAATTTTGCAACTGATGACAATATTTAAGCATACCATGTATTCTCAAGAGGACACAACAGTAGAGAACCCATAACCAAAATACTTGAAAGAAAATGCAGAAAGATAGTCAAGTAATCTTTACATATAAAAGTAATAATGTTTAAATGACTTTCTTTCGTAAATATAAAAAAACGATTTATGGATCATGGCATTTGCCGTTTATAGAGCTCTTCAATTAAGATACGATCCATATAAATGTGTATTTTCTTTGAAAAAAAAGAAAAATATCAATAATACTGAACTCTGTAGAAAATTCCAAATTAAAGTTCGTAATCAAAAGGCAAAGTCAAAAGCTCAAACACATCAAACGAAGAATGGACAACAACTGTCATATTCCTGAATTGGCACAGGCACATTCCCTTTTAGAATTTGAATTTCGAATAGTTTGTGCATTTTTATTATTTGGTGTATATTATTTCAATAGTTCAATGTTAATAAACATTTACTGCCTAGACTTTTAGTATGTACTTGCTCCAGATCATGTTTTTCTAAAAATATTTATTAGTAACTTCTAATAGTTCTCTAATATTGATAAGTTGTATGTTTGTCTTTTTGTCATTTTGTTTTCGCTTGTATAACGATGGTTATTGTTTTATTGCCACAGTTTAAAAACAGTAATGAGTTAATTTAATAGAGTTCAATGTCTATCGTTATAGGAGCTACATCTGTTGGTATTTGTTATCCATTGCCACTTACACCGTTTACACCTACATTTATTCGTCATTGCGACCGCACATAGTTGGTTGAGATTCTGTACTGTTTTGCATAACAACTCCTTCATAATTTTGTATCTTTTGCCCTCAATTGTCTTTTGTTTTAACAGTTAGGGTTTCTTGCGATGTATTTCTGTCAACGCTGGAGGTTATAGTCATTTTGATTTCACATAAAGCTACTAGTATTTGATTGTCAATATTTATGGTTAAAACATCCATTCTTTGGAACTGAAAAATTAAGAACGAACTATCCTAATGAAAATGATATGGCTCGAAAAGGAGACAGTGTAATATTAGCCACAAATTGGTCTAAGAAAATAAAGTTGATAAAATCATTATTTCCATTCAAAATTGTTTACATTGTGATTGTCCATAAATGGGGAAAAATTATATGTCCACTTTCGTGCGTAAAAGGTGTATGTTATCAGGCCCCTTTGAGGTCATTTAAAACTTCAAATTTTGAGTGCACATACGATTGAATTGAGTAAACAAAACCAATAGCTGGATTTGAAATACAACAAATATGTGTATTGAAATACATATGTTAGTGTAAAGGTGAGTTTACAGGGTATGCTTTTCTATCAAATTTGAATTCTAATTGATACTGTCGTCAAGGTTAAATTTACAGCGTTCTGTTCACATACCAAATTTTCTATCTGATTAACAAAACAATAACCGACGTTGTGTTCACATGCTGAGAATTTTGTCCAAACGACATTTTAGATAAGAAAAACGAACACTTTAAATCAAATGAAAAATACTAACGTATTAAACCTCCTGGAGATATCAAAAAAGAAAAGTCACTTTTTGTGTTTGGTAAAATCCCTTGAAAAAATGTTTGGATAAAAAAATGTCTTTTGAAGAAGTCAAGATCTACGAATACGTTTAACGCAATAAAAAAAAGACAATATTAAAAACAAACGGAAAACTAAAAAATAATTTCTTTGATGCTATTATTCTTCTTACATGTTTTATGCCTGTTTTTTTTTTCTTTTTTTTTTTTTTTTTTTTTTTTATCATAGACCCCTATGTAAACATTATTGAATTACAAACGCACAACATTGATAAATTGTCATTTGTATTTACTAGCACTTGATTGATACGTCTTTTGCTGTCATATTAGTTCCTTAACTCAACAGTAAGTACTGTGATACTGTCAGGATAAACAACATATTTGTTTAATATTCCACGTTGATAAGTTGAGTAATTTTTAAGAAAATATGTTCCTTTACATTCCCTCAAAGAGTCACTAGCTGTCAAATTGATGGTCACCGATTTGACTCAAATTCTCATATTTGATTTATAACAATGTAAAACATTTATCCAAGCCATCAAAAGTCTAAAATAAACAGTTTACAGAGCATGGGGTCGATAATATGTAGGTCCGTTCGTGTGTATTTTTGTCCAAATGCCATCTAATTAACTATCGATTTGACCTTAGATGACCATATGAGCGATGTAAACATAAACAAAGATATGAATGGATTAAGCCAACACGTGCAATTGAATTTTATAGGTCTGTTTGATTTTATTTTATAGAGTAAAAATATATGTTTCTCATTCTTTTTACCCGTATAAGAATGAATTTATGTGGATAAAATCAGTTATCAAATAATTTACCTTTGTTTCACTTTCATTGTTGACATTCTTTTCCTTTAAATAAACAGTTCGCGTACAATGCATGCGTTGTCAATCTATAGCTAGGGGTTAAATTGAAGTTCACATGAATACGGATTTAATGAGGTCGAATTATTCACTTGCAAGTGAATAAGTAGTTATCAATGTTTCTTGGCTTAAATTGACAAAATTGAACCATTTTGGCTGATAAAAGCGAACTATTATTCCACTATTTCACTTTCATTATTGATTGAACCAAAAAAATCTTACTTTAGATTTTTTATATATCTCGTAGCTAGTGCCTCTTTAAACATTTGAAGTGATATAAATTTGTCTTTGTTATTAAGCCTTCTTTTGGTCAGAATTCTTTTAAATGGTCTATTACTTTTATTTATCCCTGGTTTTCAATACTTTTATAATAAGAATAATTTCAATAACAAGTGTAAGTCCATAAAAAGTAAAATCACAAAAATTACTGAACTTAGAGGAAAATCTAATCGGAAAGTCTATAATCACATGGCAAAATCTAAACCAACATTAGAATTGTTATAACGTTCCTTTGGAACAATTGTATATTTTTCGATAAAAATTAAAATTTGATATGGTTTGCCTCTGACAATACTTGATTTAAAGAAAATTTAGATCTACACAAAACTGCCGTTCGGGGGTAGAAAGTTTTTTTTAAAAACAAATGTGTTAGTGAGTCTGTCCCTGACTGTGAAAAGTAATTGATATTAGTGGATGAACCATTGATTTTCCAAATATTCTTACATTTGAGAACTTGTCCTGTTAAATATTATGCAGCTTTTTGAATGATGCCATTTAGCTTATGTGTTTAAATGTTTTCTTTATTGAACTAATTAAAGTTTAATGAAAACAATATTCAGACGTTTGTCTTTCAATGCATGGAGACAGTTGAGTTTCAAATAAGGCAAACGGAAAATACAATTTCAATGAACTGCTACTATAAACCGAATCTAGAAGGTTAAGTAAACACAAAATATTATACATATATTATTATATTATAAAACAATTCTTATGTTGGTTCATGGACTAACACTTGTTTTTCATTTACCTCAAGAATCAATTGTGTTATTCTAATTATTCTTATAACTCTTTAAAAAATTTAACCCCGGAGATAAATAAAAGTAAACTGAAGTTGTTATGACTATAAACTTGGATTTGTAGCTGGACGAACTACAAAATGTATTTTATATTTCCGATAGAATTTACTTATTTCATAAGTACCCATGTTCAATGACAAGTGCAAATTGCCTCTTCAGGGAAAATGATAACTAGGTTTAGACGTTTTCAATTTTGTTGATCATTTAACTTCATGGTTCACCTGCACCTAATACACTAAGATAAATTATAACCAATTTTATGATTATGTACCCACATTATAAAGTCATACAATGTTTTAAAACCAGTGATTGTTCTAAACATATTTTTGGTTCAAGTTGCTATTGAATTTGATAACGCTATCAGATAATGTAATGCAAAGCAAGAGAAGGGTGAACTATTTTCCTTAGTTAAATTTCATGATCATTTACCTCAATATATCATAATTTGGTTCTATGTAAATATAAAATGTTATCTTAAAGGTTTAGGTTTGCCTAGGGCAAATAACATTCCATTTACCAAGTCACAGGTAAAAAAAAAACATTAATCTTCCTCATGTTATTATCGTGTAGTTACGCGTGAATGAACTTCTTTGTGCTTAACATGATTGATTGTCAATATAAGTACTTGTTAATTTTGTGTATTCCAATCAAAATCGAAAAACTACGAGCGTAGTAACCTCTGTTCTAACTAATATTATTTTGAAAAAGTTACAATAAGTTATGATATATAAATCTTATTTAGGAGATGTATATATATATATTAGAGCCCAGGTGGTCGTGTGGTCTAGCGGGACGGCTGCAGTGCAGGCGATTTGGTGTCACGATATCACAGTGGCATGGGTTCGAATCCCGGCGAAAGCAAATTTACAGATCTAACATTGTTGGGTTGATGTTTAGACGAGTTGTATATATATATATATATATATATATATATATATATATATATATATATATATATATATATATATATATATAACATATATATAAACAGGTTTGATTATAGGTAACCATTACATTAATTTATACAAAATCGTTCAAGTCAGGGGCACCGAATAAAGAAGATCAATGGTAAAATTAAATTAACGATGTAACATTAATACTGTTCTAGATATAGCCTCACTAGAAACACTCAATACCGAATCTTAACATTAATACGTCCGAAGCGATTTTCTAGATTTAACCTCATTTAAACACTCGAAGCCGAATCGTTCAAAGCCAATAATGAACCATAACAGTTTGAAAAAGATATAAGGTTTAAAGATGTATGGTATGCGGACGGACATATATGTAATAAAATGGCGTAGTTTAAAATGATTTCCAAGAATTGTTATTTTTAAATGTATTTGTACGTCCTGTGTAGCGGTGGAAAAAAGTTCAGGAAGTTTATCTGTTTTAATCCTATTGATATAACTAGAAGGACACACATTTAAAATTTTGTATAATCAAGTTCATTTCCAAGAATTTCATTGTCAACTGAATATCATGTGTCAAGTACTAACTAATATTTCACACAATTCCGCCTTTCATATTATTTTACATATTGTACTCGTGATAGGTGCATTATTTTAAAAATCATCAATGAGAGTGTTATATATTCTTCATTATTAATATACCTTTAGATTCAATCATATTACAGAAGAGTCTATTATAGTTATAGTTATTTAATAAAAATAATATGATTCTTTTGAATATTTCCAAATTATCAACATTTAGTATGGTACATCTTAAAATAATGAAGTCTACGTATATTTGTAGAAACTGCAATGCAAATATGTCGATTAAAATGTTTGTGTTGTTACTTAATAGTATTCAATCCAACATTTTCTACATTTGAAAATGCCTGTACCAAGTCAGGTATAGGACAGTTGTTGTCCATTCGTTTGGTGTGTTTTGTCATTTCATTTTGCCATTTCACAAAAATACTGAACTTCGAGTAAAATTCAAAACGGAAAGTCCCAAATCAAATATCAAAACTAAAAGCTCAAACACCTCGAACGAATATTTTTTTTATAGGTATGCTAGTTGCAAAACATTTCATTATATTGACAACAATGTGTTACTAAAACAAATATATATAATAGGTGCTTAAGGTTAAGAATTAAGGTTAAGCAGTCAACACTTTTTTAAAATCTTAATTATTAATAAAACAAACAATTATGTAAACAACGAAAAACAAAATGGCACACTATGGTCAAAGCACAAAGCACAAAGAAGCACGAAAAGGATTTTTAAACGTGTGTGTGTGGAATGGTTCGCTACACAATTGCTTTGTAACAAGATTGAAACTTAGAGTTGTATTTTAATTACGATACATGACCTTTAAAATGATTACCATGTAGAACGAAACGCCACGAGTAATTAAAATACAGGGATTATTTACCTAAATAGATGTGTGCACTGATACGTCGTAAATTAAACTTATACACAATAGTCATAGTGTTAATAACTATAACTATTCTGTTTCAATCCAGAAGATATTCTGTGAGCTTTTAAACACGAAAGATTTTTAACTATGAATTCATCTCGCAAAATATTCAGACGAGTTAAAATGGGCATATTTTAAATGTTGGCTTTTCATCAGTGTTGAACCCTTCTACCATGATTGTAGATTCGGTTTTAAATATTAAATATCATTTTGACTATTAAATTATAAATGAATGTCGTATTACTATTTTACAATATACATATTTTATGCAAATATATGTAGATTTCATTCCGCAACCTGATTGATTTAATCAATTTCTTGTCCAGTAAATCAATCAATACCAGCTGAGATAGGCATAAATATTAAGCACAACTAGCCGCTAAAAACCGTATCTCAAAAAAATACCCAACGCTCGAAATGTCATATTTTCTCAAATTATTGTAATCAGTAATAAAATTTCCACTTTTTCTCAATGATAAATGCATAAATTCTTAGTTTATGATCATGCACCAGGGGTTCAAGTAATAGGTTTTCAAACTTGATTTGTATGCTTAAATGTTCTGTCAGTTGTCATGTATAAAATAAGTATTTTGGTGATGGTTCTTATATATATCGTTTAAATATTCATGATACTTTTTTGTCTTGTAGTTTCTCAGTATACACACTATTCGCTCTTTAGTTTTCTGATTCGTCTTATGTGCATTTTGTTTGATGTAGGAATTGAAACTTAAACTTATTGTAATAGCTTTTTTGTCGCTGTCTATTCATTAACAAAAATAGTCCACGGTGTTTGTTTATCGGTAAATATCATATTATCAAATTACAAGGCGTTATGGTCATTTTGGTTGCTGTCTTATTAAAGCCTATTTCTTTCGATCCACACAGTAATAAGATTTGTTCAGTTTTCCAATGTTCTATAGGAAGACTTTAAATCTTGTGACTAGCAGTCTCGAATGTTGAGAATTGTTTTTAAACACACATGGTGGCCTTGAAACATTACAGTGTTTTTACACAAACAACTACAACACAACTATGTGTTAAAGTTATCGACCTATATCTTTAACCATAATTGTATTTTGAAATATTCGGTTTCATAAAAATGTATTTAAAAAAGATTTATAGTCATGTTTACAATTTTCTTTTCTAAATCAGGCAAAGGTTGTAGAATATATGTCAAATAATTTGTCCTTATTTAGAAGTAAAAATGGTAGTGGAGTTTAATTTTAAGACTAAGTGTAGGAAACTGCAATCGATTGAGTTATCAATATAAAAATTCCGTATTATTTGTTATAGAGAATAACTTGAGCTAAGAAACATTGATAAATAAAAGAGGGGACCTTGAAAATCTGTATTTTTATAAATGTATTGCCGTCAAAGACGTTCATTCACTATAAAAATAGAAATTCGTTAACTAAAATCACAAAAATGTTACAATTTTAAAACACTAAGTTAATGCTACCATCGGACATAGATATATTAGCAACATTTAGCTTAACTTGACAGAAGTCTTTGTTTATAAATATTTTGCAATTTCAAACCTTATTTATTTTCAAAAACTGTGTCTCCATTGCCACAGATGAGTTTAATATAGAAGAAATAAGAATATGGCGTACCGAAGTATAGGCTAGTGTCTTTGATGATTATCTTATCAATAAGAATATGGCGTAACGAAGTATAGGCTAGTGTCTTTGATGATTATCTTATCAATAAGAATATGGCGTACCGAAGTATAGGCTAGTGTCTTTGATGATTATCTTATCAAGAACATAGGAATATACGATTGAATAAGTTCGCAACAATACAGGTGCTACATATGAAGCAGTATCTTCCGGAGCATCTGAGATCACCCCCAGTTTTTGGTGGGGTTCGTGTTGCTTATCATTTAGTTTTCTATGTTGTGTTTTGTGTATTATTGTTTGTCTGTTTGTCTTTTTCTTTATGGCCAAAGTGTTGTCAGTTTATTTTCGATTTATGAGTTGGAATTTTCGTCTGGTATCTTTCGCTCCTCTTTTGAAAAAAGGTGTGTGTCTTCTATAACGTTTATCAATTATTTCCAGTTTTGTATTCACTTATTCTTTATGTACTATTCGTCAGCTTCCTGCTCCAGGCTAGTTTTTTATTGTTTTCTTTTCCTATATAAGTGTATATGTGTTAGCTTGTGTGGTGTTAAATTGATACTAGTCATTTACAATTATTTGTTCATTGTCTTACTGTTTACAATCACACATTTATTTCAATCGAAAAAGCCTCATTATGTATGACATTTTCAGAACGTTATTTTTTATCTGAATTTTATATATGTTTTTGGTCATTAGCTATGTATTTATGGGGGACAATCATTTTTACATGTTTTTACTTTTCAAAAATCAAAGATCAAAGTTCGTTTGAATATTGTGAAAATATATCGTTGTTTGCTATAAACGTACACTTGTTAAAAGGTTGTAAAATGTATGCCATTTCTAATTTTAGGGTATGCTACCAATTTAGTTTTGAAGTTATAAATATTGTTTTGTGTAAAAATCTGTTATTCGGGTCTACGTTATTCAGTGCATATGTAGAATTTTACTATTAATTGTCAAACGGTATTGATGTATGAAATTGCTTAAATATTTTAATCGATAAGTTGTTAATATCATAAATCGAATGACAGTGTCCTAGGCTGTGTGTTGGCATGTAGTTGCTGAATTTAAATTTACTCATGAATAATCGTCTTGTTGACAATCATACCACATCTTCTATTTCTCTACATCAATCAAGGGGTTACCTTTATCAGATGCTTCGATTTGAACGGTTTAATATTATAAACAGTTGTTTTCCATTCATTTGATGTGTTTGAGCTTTTCTGTTTTAAATTTCCTTTGATTTTATTATTTAACTCATTGTACTTTTTCCACATGTATCAAAGCTACAGGTAGGGGAAAATTAAGCACTTGTCAAAATGACATGAAATATACATTTTTTGTAAACAAAAAACGAAGAAGATGGCTATCTTCTGAACCTTGCCTAGTCAGTTTGGACCTTGCGATTCAAAATAAAACTGAAAAGCAAATATATAATGTATAAATACAACATTTTGCCTAAGAGGAGATAGAGTTAGCGGCGACATGCTTGTAATTTTATCTATTTACTATGATTTACACACACAAAGTGCTTTGTTAGGAGATTAAACTTATCTAAGGGAAAGGTGAGTTTTGTAGTTAGAAACAAAAGCATTTAACATGTTTTGACAAGCTCCATGTTCAATTCTTATTTCAACATTATATCAGTCAGTTTTCTTGTGAGATGTCGGTGATACTTCATGTATCATCCTTACACATTATACGGTTGCACAATACTTAGCTTGAATAAAAGCACTGCAGCATATTTATTTTATTATGTACCATGAAATAGTTTTTGTGTATTTTGTATATACTTTTGTTCACCGTTAAGTGCAACGTCAACAATGTAAGTGTTGCCATCATGATAATAGGATGACACGACTGGTATTTCGGGATTTGAAGACAAAAAAACACAGTCGTATTCTTCTGTAAGATTTAATGGATTCTTAGTACCCATTTGCTACAGTATCTCCATATCTTATTTCTTTTAACAACAAGTCAATATTCATCATCCTAAAATATCTAATGTGATTATAGAATTGAAAAGGCGAGTGTAAAGATAAAACCTCTGAGACCTGTTGGAATGTACAAATTAAATATTGTTCGTTGTTAGTCCCTTTTGGTCACGCTATTCCTCAAATATAAGATGTCATGTAGTTCTTCCTTTCATTTTTTAGAAGATTTTAACGATCATGACGAATACAAAATGTGATATTTGATTTTACAGCGGATATTGCATATTCGCCATGTTCACTTGAACATATTAAGTTGAATTATATTTACATACTTCGAAAATGTGTACTTATCTATAGATTCGTTAACGTATTTTGGAATTATGTGTAAAAGTTTGTCCCATTTATGTTGTCAATTCAAGTTCTATCGGGTGTTTTTTTTTTAAATAAAACAAATAGATACATACCTATTTTTCATGATAATTCAACACGTGATTTAAGTTTTTAACACCTGCATGTGTCTACCTTTTTTATATCATCGTTGACCTATGGTTTCTTATTTCACTTTCATACAATCTTTCACTTTATAGTAAGAGCCGACTAAAGTTCGATAAACATGATATAAGCAAATCCTTGAATATCTTTGTAAAGGAATTAACCAAACCATAAAATAGATAGCTGTATTTGGCAGTTTAGCTTTGTTTTTGTTTTAGTTAGTAATATAGGGTTACTTCTCTGTGACCCTTTTGGTTAAATAAAGGCAACAGTATTATACCGCTGTTCAAAACTCATAAATCTATGGACAAAAAACAAAATCGGGAAAACAAACTAAAACTGAGGGAAACGCATTAAATATTAGAGGGGAACAACGACACAACATTAAAATGTATAACACACACAGCATTAAAATGTATAACACACACAGAAACGGAATATTGTTTAAAATGTCCATATCTCAGACTTTCTAGGTAGTGGTATATCATGAAACACTTGTAAGATATGTCCAATGAATGAACAATATGCATATGAATTACACAGTACACTAAATATATAATAATTGTAAAGAATGCCTATCAAAACCAGCAATTGTCTATATATAAATAAACTCATCATATATACTAGAAACCAAAAAAAAAATTAAAAAAGCCACATAAAGTACGAGGTTGAAGAGCATTAAGGTCCGAAATTCTTAAACGTTTAAAATTCGTGAACTTAAAAAACATATTTATATTACATTTGATTCATATACCAACAATCTCCAAAGCAAACAGTCAAAATAAAGGTCAATCCCCTTGATCTTTCAATGATTGTAAATTATAAAGCATTATACAATTCGTGTTGAATTGTCTAATTAAGAAAATGTTCAGAATTCATAAAAAAAACTACCATACTCAGTCTGAACTGTTTCTTAATTAAGTCTTTACAATCGTTGTACGATTTGTACTTTTACGTTTGTCGAGTAGCTCAAATTTGGAGCATAACTTCTTACTAACTTATTATTCATATAACATATATAAGACACATTACGTGGATTATGTTCATTGCAATTTTTGTTGTTATATTTAATATTTAGGCACATGGAAATTTTCCATATGATTGTAAAAATTGAGGAAAACCAGCTCAGTCAGTCTGAGTCAACAGTACAATAAAAGTTCTCGTACACAAGTAAATACAAAAAAGAAGATGTGGTATGAATTCCAATTGGACAACTCTCCACAAGAGACCATCTTGACATAAAAAAAAGTACATTAAAGCAATAGACCTGTGTAAGGTCGAAGAAAGAACGTCACATAGATAGATAGAACCAGTGAGAAACATCGTATTAACATATAATGCTTTCTGGCGTGAATCAACATTTATAATTCCACCATTAAATACCTGTATTTCATTGACATGTTTGACGAATACAAATACATGTGTGTGTGAGGTAGATATTGATTTATTGTATAGCAATACATTGTATCCTGAATATTTACGATATCAAAGTGTGTTTTATTACCTTATAGAAAGAATTAAACAAGTGCTTTTAACATGGTAACTACAGTGTAAGGAAATAAAGATGGCGTTATCCTTCTAAATAATGTTTAATACACACTATCATATTATACAAATATTTGTGTACACTAAAATAAAAATACATATTTCTTAACATGGGAATAACTCAAACATATTTCTAGACGTTTGACACGCTTTATAAAAGACAATACGATCATATATAGCGTTAATATGCAAATATTAAAACGTGCGATCTTACACATTTAGTAAAAACATAATAAATGTGGAGAGTTGTCTCATTGGCAATCATACCACATCTTCGTTTTTATATAAATGTATGAGATAGAGACATATTATAAGCTGTTTAATACATCATACATTAATACTATTAAAAAATATGGATTGCGTAGTGTACTTTTCAGAATAGTTAATGGTTTGGTTGCTTAAAACAAATTTGTAAATGAATTTTCGCCCGCAAATTAAATTGACTACTTTATTCCAATAAATATTGGGCGTTTTTAAATTAAAGGAGGAAATCACTATTTGAATTTCAATTAAATAATCATTACTCAAAGCAAAGTGATTGAACGCAATTTCATACAGATAAAGAATATTTGATTGGTATAGTTTTAGTTGAAATAGCATTTAATATCTACCCCTCTCCATTTTTGAATTGTACAGTATATTGAGAGAGAAAAAACGAAGAAAAGATAAACAACAGTATATCAAATCACAGCATAAACAACATAAACTGCACTGAACCAGAAGTATAACTAATGGTTTGATAAGAATCAGTAGATCCTGTTCCACGATAATACCCGTCGTCCGTCTGGTGGCAAGAGTCAGTGATTTATTGTATTTATTGACTTCAAATTTCATGTAAAAGAGAATAAGATTGTGACTACGACAAACAGACTATTTCAATATTAAGCCAGTTCTAATAACATGAACATTTTTTATAGTGTTCATGTAATATATCATAAAAAAAATTTTTACAACCTTAATATAATTATCATTTCTTATTTTCCTGTGTACATCAAACTTTTACTATAAAACCACAATTAATTGTCCAAATTATTAAGTGTTTTACGTCTGCTTACATTTACAAGCAACCTGTTGCATAACAAAAGCGGTATAAAGTAATCGATTTTGTTGGGGCAACAGCTGCGTAGACGAATAGATATTTAGAATATGTAAAAAATATTCTCTGTTATTGACAGATTTCTTTGATGTAAGTAAACGATAGTTTTATTACCTTTTAACGGTTTCGTGAATAGATTGATAGCTGTGACATGTGTCAATGAGACAGCAACCCTATGTGACAAAAATTCAAAAATGTATAGACATCATGTATAGCTTATTATTTGGTATGAGGGTTTTTCATTGTTGTTGAGAGTGTTTCATTTACCATCATACCACATCTACATATTTTGATATCAATATTCGATCTGCTATCATAAACAATTGTCTCCCTATTATAACAAGCTAAAAATTGTCCAATATTAACAAACTTCTTGCTAAATTATCAAATTTAGGTACCAGTAACAGAAACACTTATCAATTGTTTTATGGGGTAGTACTTTCATTGATTCTATTCTTTTAATTTACTACTGATGAACTTTTTGTTTCTACTGCTCTAAGACATCCTGATTGGTTCAGTCTTTCAACTGTTTTGCTTAAAGCGCAACTAATGAGTCATATGTATATGAAATGCACGTACATTGTACAAAATTAAAAGTCTTGTGTAATTGTCGGTTGGTTACAGCTACTGTCAGTGGACGTTTCTTATCCGAGGTATCAACATTCTTGAACCTTTATACTAAGTGTTTAGATATGCTATATAATTAATTTCCTGATAAGGCTATCATTGTTTATAGGTTGATATAGTATTTTATTCCTAACATAGTAGTTTTAAATGTTCCAGATAAATTCTGTTTCGTACTTCTAAAATAGACATAGCAACTAAACGATACATACAAACAGAAATACATTTAATGGTCAACCCATACACTTAAGGAAAAGGTATGTCCAGTACGCTCCTTGATTCATATATAGAATATGAAAAAAGAAAATGCCTGGAACTAATAGAAATACTCTAGGCCAAATTCTCCAAATGACATCAAAATAAGATATGAACTACACAGCCAATTACAACGTAGCAGTGCGACGAATCTATTCTTTGTTTTTTTAAACCCAGTATTTTTTTTCATTTCTATTTGTGTACAAAAAAAGGTACACAAAAAGAAGCAAGCATAATAATTTCAACTACTCATAAATTTGAATGACCCTCTGTAATAGTTCGCCCCGTATAACAAATTATCTTACCTCTTATACATTTCTAGGAATATGATTGGTTGAAAGCGTCAGCGTGGATACCGTGTATATTAGGTTAAAAGAGAGGCGGGGCTTATTTCATACGCGCTTCACTCTCAACCCATATGGAATTTACTGACCCCATATATACCGTATTATGTCACTAGCACACTATGTAACTAATAAGTTTAAATTAAAAAATATCAATAAATATGACATCCAGTAATCCTTCTTAATCCTGAACGCAATCTTAAAGTATATATTGTCTGAAAACAATGTTGACAGTCGGATTTTCTCGTAAAGTAGAAGCATTCATATTTGACTAGAGATATTCTATTTTAATTCTGCTTAAGCTCATTGGTTTGTTTAAATATTGACATTTGTACACATTGAGACTGTACATAGACATTTGTACACATTGAGACTGTACATAGACATTTGTACACATTGAGGCTGTACATAGACATTTGTACACATTGAGACTGTACATAGACATTTGTACACATTGAGACCTTATATAGACATTTGTACACATTGAGACTGTACATAGACATTAAATGATACGTGTTTTTCTTGAATAACTCTTTGATTAGAAATTGATAAAAACAATGACATAATTGCCAATTCAAACTGTTAATGTCTAGTTTTTTCCAGCAATTCATGGTGTATGAAAAATGTGCAAAGGAACTTATAAATCTGATGTAGACATAACACTGGTGTTATAAATTACTGTAGATCAACTAATTTTCGCGTGCGATTTATTTTCGCCAGTTTCGCGAGTGGAAAACTATCGCGAATATAAATCGTCGCGAATATATAAAACTTTGATTTATTCCTTACTTAACAATATCAAGTAAATTTGAGAATCACGAAATTAAATCGGCGCGAAATAGGATAGAAAGGGCTAAACGCGAAATAAGGTTTCCGCGAAAATAAGTTGGTTTACAGTATATCTATGAAGATTACTAACTAAATTTTGTTCATTTCGATTGCAACTCATGCATATAATGAACACAATCGTATTTAACTTTTTCGTATACAAATACTGACATTTTAGTTTGGTAGATTATAAAATTGAGAATGGAAATGGGGAATGTGCCAAAGACACAACAACCCGACCATAGAAAAAAAACAACAGCAGAAGGTCACCAACAGGTCTTCAATATAGCGAGAAATTCCCGCACCCGGAGGCGTCCTTCAGCTGGCCCCTAAACAAATATATACTAGTTCAGTGATAATGAACGCCATACTAATTTCCAAATTGTACACAAGAAACTAAAATTAAAATAATACAAGACTAACAAAGGCCAGAGGCTCCTGACTTGGGACAGGCGCAAATGAATATTTAATTGGTTAACATTGGACTGTTGACTGTTGACCTGTTTGGGGTAACAGTGGGAACCCTTAAGTTGGTTCGTCACTTAATTTGTGCTTAGTCCCGTTCTGACGTGTCAAACTTTTTCTTGCAAATCTACACAATGTGTTAAGTTGTGTTGTTACACAACGGTCCCATGTAGGGGAATGATTCACATAAATTTGAAGTCTTGTCACATCAAAATAAAAGATCCTGTTATCCACAAATTATAATGTGTTGCTGTCTTTGATGTTTGTTTTTCGTTCTTTGTTGTAGTATAATTCAGGCTATTGGTTTGCTCTTTTACATTGTTATACATTGTTACTTACATTATAGAAAATAAAGGGTATAGGGTACCAATCCATGATACAAAATCACAGCACAACACAAACCATAAAAAAAGCAAAAGAAATAAACTGGTTTTTTAAAGCGTTATATCTCTTCAACGGTTTCGGTACTTATACATCTTCGGATTTCAAATTTTTGGCTTTGAGTGTTCCTGATTAAGGTAAATCCGGAAAAGCGCTTCGGACGCAAGAAATAATTTGTTGATTTCAATCTATGGTATGAGCTTATTTGACGTACGAAGAATGTATGATGACATATGTTTTTTGCATCTGGATTCTTTTGTGGTCTTATTGTATATATTTGTTTCATTTGCAGTTTAAACAAATCTCCACATTTAATTGCCTTTGATATTTTAAAATCTCGTTTCGATGAACGTTTGCAGTTGACATCTAGAAAATTTTCAATCTTTTTAACTATGGGTTTGCTTTTTAAGACGAATTGTCTAAACTGCTTTCCAGTCGATTCAGTTTCAAAACAACATTTGAACATGCATGTTTTACTCATAGTGTATCGTGATCTTGTTGACTGCTTGTGAGATTAAAACATTGGTAAACTACAACGTCAATTTGATATATACATATATATATGTTCCGTTTTATGCAATGTATATCAAAGTGTTTCGCTAGGAACTTTTTTTTTGACATTCTCCTTTCTATTTACACTAAAAACAAATCAACGGAATATACTTATTTTTATGTTTCGAACTATCATTATGTTTTATTATCGTTCAAAAATTGATGAGGTAGTAAATACAAAGAATGATATGAAAGAGTGGGACGAACAATACCAGAGGAACATTCAGTTTCATAAATCGAAAATAAACTGACAAAGCCATGGCTATAACTTGAAAACAATAGATAAACAATAGTACAAAAAAAACCAAAAAATAGACAAATAAACTAAGCAACACGATCCCCACCAAAAACTGTGGGATATCTCCGGTGCTTAGGAATGGAAAGAAGATCCTGATCCACATGTGGCACCCGTCGCACAGCAACAAACCTTATACGTAGGAAGTTGGTTGTGCCTTTTTTGATAATCATTATATTTATATGTTTCATTTGGGAGCTTAAACATCATGAAGGTCAACAAACCATACAACACACATATTTCATGTCAAATGGCAATCTTGTTTTATTCATGTCGATGTACTTGTTGAATCAAAAACTGTAGGACGAAATTGTACATTTGGATTCAACCCCGTTTAAGCTCGATAACCATTTTTGATTCGTATTATTCTTAAAATATGGTAGCATTAGCGATTCTAATTTTATAAATCGCTAAGGATATAATGCAGTTTAATACATATTACTATTTCTGGTCTTTTTATGGCCTTTCCTGGCTTACATTAGAGGTACCTGACTATCATTAAAGATCAGTAAGTAACTAAAGGAATTGATAAAAACAAAATCCTATTATAAAAAGTATAATTTATAGATGTGTATTTTTTTTGTGCACTTTCCATTTTTGTATTTAGTGTAGGCAAGTTTAAATTTATAGAATACAAGTCATTTCAGGAAGTTATCTTAAACAAAATGATTCGTTATATTTGTGCATTACAGTTTAATAGTAGTGACATAATAAAAGATCAAAGATCAAAATAGAAAATAGAAAATAAAATATTAAAACTGATAATGATAACATGACTATTATTATTATCATCATTGTTATTATTACAACAGGTTATGATCAAATAACACCCCCCCCCCCCTCCTTTTTTTTCCCTTGCAATTTTTTTTCAAATTGTATAACATTGTTTGGTGCAAATCTGTGTAATTGTAAAATTAGATATTTTGAAGTACTGTCTGAATAAGCTTTAATTTGATAGACAATTGTCTGAATTTGCCGAGTGTTGTTGGTAAGTATATCACTATAGAAAATCAAATGTGTCTACTTTAGTCCTAGTAGTTTAGAGTACTACTTGTCTTTTTCTCGTTCGTATCGTATATATCTCATCAACTTGTTATTTCAAACTGCCAATGGTGTTTTCTGACATATTAATGTATTTTCTTGCATGAAGTTGAAAATAAGTTGGTAAAAGGAAGATCAAATGTAAATATTCAATGAACATTTTAACTCTTGAATATCATATGTTGGTTTTTTTTATTGTTGTAACGGACGATTTGAGATCCCACAAAACGTCCGAAGTTAAACTGGGGAAAATCATAAAAAAGTACTGGTTTCATATGTATTGTTTCGTTCACGGAAATATCAAAACAGACATCAATAATATGCAAAGACTACAGGAAATTGTATTAGTGGTGTTGGGTCCATCAACAACAGAAATTTTAATCTTAATTGCCAGAAATAATTTCACCATATTTGAAATACGGTTGTACTTACAATACAACGAACATACTACTTTACTAGTGTTCATCAACCTAGTTAATAAAAGATCGGAACTACAAAAAACACATTAAACAATAATAAAAAAAAACACAGAAGAAAATTGAGTTTGTATTATCTTTCAAATACCTTTGCATGTTCTGTTGAATTGGAAAGATATTCATCGAAGCAACCTTCACGAAATTGTCGTTAATTTGCCTCAAGTAAAATCTACATAGCAACCATCCTAGTTATGAAAGAAAATCTGATTGACGGAATTTATAGTACTTATTGAGGTTACAAACATAACGTATTTTGGTAAGTTTGTAGGAACGGACAAAAATGGCTGATTTAAAATTTCTATTCTTATCATATTACTTTTAAATGTCATGATTATATCAGTGTTCGTGGTGGTTGGTGATAATTTAAATACTTAGTATAACGTCATTGATAATAGCTAATCTATTTATATCGTGTTTCATATCAGCATGACTCACACATAGTTTAACATACGATAGTAGAAACTATACCGTTGTCCTATTTAATAGAATAGTTATACTATTAACTGCGAACATACATTACAATCATGATGGTAAAAATTACAAATATGTTAATTGCGTATAAAAAATATATATAACGATATTTTTCTACTAATGCTTTGTTTACATTTAGTTGTAACTATTCAAAACCAGCTATCAACATTTCCTGCAGAAAATAAACACAACTAAAAGATAACATGCCTTCAGATATCATTCTGTAATCATTGAAAGTTTATTACTTGTATAAAATATATGATCGATTTGTTTATAAATACGTGGAACAATATTAATAAGGCGTCATGCTACACCAAAATACGTTATGTTTAACTGCAATAAATACTTCAAATCCCTTCAATCTGATTGCTTTCTTACATAGGATGGTTGCTATGGAGATATAACTTGAGGCAAATTATCGTCAATTTCGTGAAGGTTATTTCGATGAATATCTTTCCAATTCAACAAAAGTATTTGAAAGTTAATACTTAGTTTACAGTAAGAGCATTGATTTTAGTTAATTACAATTTGTTCTCAAGAAAGCCATACATGTACATAACGTTGCCTGATTGAAGTTATCTACAAACAAATTATAGTTACATCTCTGATCTATATCACATGCACTATTATATGGATTGAATCTTCATCAGTAATGAAAAATATTTGTTTGTTTAAATTCCAATGCAAACGTATTGAGTTAAAAGCACAAACTTAAAAAGGGGGAGGGGTACAGTTATATAAGGGGTTATTATTTTAATCAAGTTAAAAATACAACTATGGTTTGCATGCATGATAATCAATTGAAGATTACGCTAATTCATTTCTTACGCATCAAGAAATTCATTCAGCTCGCTTCATAAAGTAAAACAAAACGAAATAAGATACGGAGTTGAAGAGCATAAAGGATACCAAACTTCGAAACAGTTTTCTCAAATACAGCTTAGGTCTTCTATAACTTGGATTTATAGTCCTCTGTATTTCGAAAAATTCAATGCTATATATTCAGTTAATTTATAGTCATGACCATAACACTGTATACATTGCGTGCTGATCAAGTTCAGGTATTTGTTTGTATTTCGTTGACTATTATTAAGCAGTATTAAGATTACATTCTGTATATAATATGTCGAAAAGGAACACGAGCGTTGTATTGAAATTATTTCGTTTTATTTATTCATTCTCTACACTGACAAACAAAATGAAAATCTCTCACTTTATAGATATGGCTCGTAAGGTAATTGCTACTTTTTTTTATTTTTTTTTTGTTATGATATATATCTTTTCTTGACCACTTTCAATTTTTTAAATGACTATGGTACCATTAATAGTTATTGATGTCTTTTGTACAATGTTCCGTGACATTTATTTTAAATTCTCTAGCCAACAAACCATTGGATTTCTACTGGCCAAAAATAACGTAATTATGTCCACAAATCGGGCTGGAACTGTCGTGTTTTCCCAGGCACCTGCGTTTTTAACTGGCTTAGTTGTTTTTTATAAGCTTTACTTTTCTGTTTAGTGTTATACATACTGCTGTTCCTTTTTATGTTTTCTACCTTTTTTCTAACTCTGTTTTGATTATTAAGTTCGTGTCTTTACGAATTAATAATATCAAATAAATAGTCTTTATTTGATTTTCAAAGCTTTCGGTTTTCAGTTTCAGTTTAACCGTATTAATCTAGATGCACGTATAATGAATATGTAAGATCAAATACATGTAACACATGTTTATTATCAAACGTTAAAACAAATTGAACTTAATTAAACTTCCAACATATATATTTGGTCAGTTAGGGTGAAAAACGGAATATCTGACAAAATCATCAAATATTCAATTAGCATTATTGGTATTATATTACACTGTTTTGATGTGAACAGATTGCATACCGTTTCAACAGTCTGTATTCTAAAAGGCATATTGACATAAATGTGTACTGAACAACAAATCGTAATGTCAAATGAGAAAAAGACCCTACTGTCCTATCAAGTGTATAAGGAAAAAAGGGGGACAAAAATTACCAACTTTTTGTCCTTTTAACTTCCTACTAATTCATTGCGTTTAATTTACGTGAAAGTATATTTATTTTCTAGACATGTTGTTTAATTAATTCTGGAACTGGTTTTTTTTCTTTGCATATCTGTTGATTGCTTAGCGAATTGTGTTATTAGCAACCTTTCAAAGTATAACAAATTGTAAGAAACATGACAAAAAGTTCTAGCTGTATAAATTTTAGATATCGGGGTGAAAACCTATCAATTTATCATAAGGTATTCTATTAGTTCAGCTATACTTTATGTAGTATGTCACGTTGCAAGCTCACGTTGCTAGGTGATCCAATTCGGTAATTGACATTTTCTCTTAGGGCGATTTTTTTTAACCTTTCCGCAATCATGTATTGCTTCTCCTTGATTATAAACAAACTCACAATTTGCAACATTGCCTTAAAGTCATGTACTTTTCCATGATATCTTCTAAAATGTCCTTTGGGATCAGTTAGACTTGTAGCGTTATACTACTCGAACTGTTCCGGTATGAGATAAACAGAAATAATATACAAAAAGGTTTGTCCATTTCTTTTATTTTTTTCTAGTTGCAATGTATCATTTGAAATAACTTATTTATCTAGTGTTTGAGGAATTTCACTCACCGCCTTCCGAAGTTATCTTTATATTTTGAAATAGCCCTTTCTATTGCTATCGTCAGTCCCATATATGTTGATTAACAGTATGTTATCAGTTTTTTGATGGAATTCGTGTTGTTTATTCTTTAGTTTTCTATGTTGTGTCGTGTGTGCTGTTGTTTGTTTGTCTTTTTCATTTTTAGGCATGGCGTTGTCAGTTTGTTTTAGATTTATGAGTTTGACTGTCCCTTTGATATCTTTCGTCCCTCTTAGATAGACTTTTGACATTGGCATTATTCTTGATAAATTCTTTTATACTTAAATTACTCATTTCTTGATAATCAAGGGATACACATAGGCTTAGGTTTTTCCATAGTTTTAGTGTATGAACTGAAATCCTTGGCTTTCCATAGTTTTGGTGTATGAACTGAAATCCTTGGCTTTCCATAGTTTTGGTGTATGAACTGAAATCCTTGGCTTTCCATAGTTTTGGTGTATGAACTGAAATCCTTGGCTTTCCATAGTTTTGGTGTATGAACTGAAATCCTTGGCTTTCCATAGTTTTGGTGTATGAACTGAAATCCTTGGCTTTCAAATCTTTATATAATGTGTTGTTTTCATTTTTTGTAAATATATATTGTCTAACCATATCATACATATTAAACTAATAATAAAGTGAAAATCACCCAATGCGGCTATGTAACAACATGTATACTAACAATGGGCAAGCTCATATGTGCTTCATGTGGATTTATGAACTATTTGCCCTTCTGGAGGACCGGATATCATCAACGGGTTTTGGCTGGAGTTCTGTGTTCGGTTTTTAGTTTCTGTATGCAGTATTTTAACAATGTTGTCTATCCGTGTATAGTGTCCTTTGTACTCTCATTTGTCTGTTTGTCTTTTTCTTTGTTAGCCATGGCGTTGTCAGTTTATTTTCAATTCACGAGTTTGACTGTCCCTCTGGTATCTATTGACCCTCTTTTCCAATCATTTTCGGATTTAGCAATATAATAGTTGTCATTTTTCTTTATTTATGATGTCTGAACGTTTTTATGTTATTTTGTGTTCCTTTTTTATAAGGAAATTGTTTTGAACTTCTTCTATGATCTTCTATTGTTTTTATTTTATTGTCATACACATATACAGCTTTTAAACTGTCGTTGTCATTAGGAAAAAGCTTCCCCAGGGTATTTTCTACTCTTTGTTAGAGGGTGCATTTTTTGACGTCATGTAGTAGTTTATTTTTGTCTTCTCATTTTTGCCGTGACTCTGATAAAGTGAACGCAGTGTCCTTACTCTTGTAACTTAACCACATATATAATTTGTAACCTTTAAAAACTTTAACATTTTTGAACACTTCTAAACCTTTTAATTGCATAACAACTGAAAACAATTCTTTCAATAAATAGTACGAATCTGATGTGTTGTTGTAGCAAAGGGTACGAAATGTTTTGATCTAGAAACGTCCAGTCTGCGTTGTTTTTATGATATCATTGTTGTAGTATATGCTTCTTTATTTAGATATGTCGATTGCAGTCGATTGTCGAGACTCATTTTTAAATCCTTAAATTAAACGCCTTGTATACAATATTTCATAAAACAAAAGTAATAAATAACGCTGTTAGTTTTCTCGTTTGAATTGTTTACCATTGTCATTTCGGGCCTTTTGTAGCTAACTATGCGGTATGGGCTTTGCTCATTGTTGAAGGCCGTACGGTTCCCTATAGTTGTTAATTTCTGTGTCATTTTTGGTCTCTTGTGGAGAGTTTTCTTATTGGTAATCATACCACATCTTCATTTTTTATATTGAACAAAACTGTTGGGAAGTCTTCATATCGGTCACGGTGTCGGTGGCTTTACTCATGCACATTTTAAATGCGAATAACCCAAATTGATTAACCCATATAAGTTGTGTTATTTTGAATTGTTAACATATTTTGCCTTTTTGTGACATAGTCCCTACAGGCATTCAATCAATACTAAAAAAGATGGAATACACAAAGTTAATAAAAAAGGTTGGTTGCATAAAGTGATTTATTTTCACTTAGATTTCATATGAGTTTTGTTCTATAAACTAAAATATCATTAATAACATCAGGGTGTCAAACTAATACTTTTTGATAGATTTTGCCAATCGTCAAACATGTTAATTATACACTGAAATGGTTTTGTAACAAAACAAGTTTTAATTCACCAGCTTATTGTTACTTGTACTTTGTTTTAGTGTTTGTTTTAAGAATAATGGTGTAATGTTCAAATTATTAACCTCCAAATTTACGCGTAATATGCATGTCACGACAGGAATTAAATAATGGGCGTTGTATGACTAATCGGATGTTATGTTTATATAGAACATGATTGTGCTACAAAGTACATGTTAGTATCGCTATCGTTTACATATAACCGTTAATTTTAACAACAAATGGAAGTTTTTAACGACCTTGACTGGCTATACAGCCCTTGCATGTCGGTTTTAATTTTAAACACAAAAAAAACGGTTTTATATACACAATGATGGGTTAATGCAGAGACTAAAAGGCAACGAACGACATTTAAACGTTTTGATGACGAGATTGGTCTAACATATTTATCAATTGTTTAACCTTATTAACCTTTCATTTAAATGTTATGTGATTACACTAATCAAAACGGCGTAGTTGTATAAACATAACATTTAAAAGTTGTCCTGAACTCGTGTTCAGCAAAGAGCCTTGATGAATTTCATAAGTAATGCACGTAGTCGGTATTTTTCTATTTTATCATTTGCGTCGTAAAAATGAATAATTTAAATCTTAAAATTATTTAAAAAGTCAAATCACAAAAATACCGAACGCCGAGGCAAATCCAAAACGGAATATCCCTATTCAAATGTCAAAATCAAAATAATGGATAGCAATTGTCATATTTCTGACTTGGTACTTTTCTTGTGTAGGATTAAACATGGTTTCATATCTAACTAAACCTTTGACTTGCTTGACAGCCGCATTAAATTCAATCATATTGACAACGTTGTGTCGACAAAAAACACATACATAATACATGTAATAGATTAAAATGTCACACATTGGGGTAAAACAGTCAACACAAAAAGGCTTACCTTACAAAATTATGTTTAGTTTATTAATAAAAGAAAATATTATTATAATATGGGTACGTCAGTGAAAAGTCACATGTGATGATGTCACTATGACGTCATAAGCATGTCTAATGAGGATATTTCTCTTAACGTTTTTGTATACAATATATAATAATTTAGAGATAAAGGTGTATCGAATTATGTAGATATAGAACTAACAAGTCCTACATAACGTTATCGTTTAAAACTGGCTATTATTACAAAGGTATGAAAATAAAGGCCATTCAACAGATGTGTTCAAAGATATATATAAATATATATATGACATTGTGAATATGCTTCCCCCTTTTTTCCTAACTTGTAAAGTATTTTGTTTAACAAAATACAAAACATGTGATAGCAGGTATAGGTACAAATTCTGGAAAGTATACTTTATAACATGATATAATATCAACACTACCAATATTCGGTGAAGCAAATAAACAAACACATATAAGCAACAATGGACAAAACATTTGTTCGTCACAGAAAAATAAATATTAGTACTTTGCAGAAGACGTGATAATATTAGTAAAGTAAGTCGGCCTCATATCTTGACTTACATCTAGAAATTGACAATGAGGGTCCGTTGAAAATAAAATTTTACGATAAAAAAGAGATGATTTCAGCTTTCCAATTGTGAACTTTCCATTTCTAAGTAGCAATATTCCAGCAGCACCTGCATACGGGGTATATATCTCCCAATGATACAATATTCCCGTGCTTGCATTTCCTATCATGATTTTCTTGATAGAGGGTTGCTGCTCACAAGGAAGCTATTAAACCAAGAGTTCCAAATGGTGAAGTTGAAATCATCCCTTCGTAAATTTTACGGACGCCATCACGAGTTGGTTGACCGTTATGGAATAACCGTTTCACAAATGATATCGGATATGTTTCTTACGTCGTAACTACAATCCACTTCCCTTTCATGACTGCGACCTACCGAATTAGACTATTTACTGGATTTGTTATCACATAAGCGACACGACGGGTGCCACATGTGGAGCAGGATCTGCTTACCCTTCAGGAGAACCTGAGATCACCCCTAGTTTTTTTTGGTGGGGTTCGTGTTGTTTATTCTTTAGTTTTTTATGTTGTGTCATGTATGCTGTTGTTTGTTTGTCTTTTTCATTTTTAGCCATAGCGTTGTCAGTTTGTTTTAGATTTATGAGTTTGACTGTCCCTTTCATATCTTTCGTTCCTCTTTTATATGATCAGAAAAGCCAACAATTAAAAGAAAATACCCCGCATAAATTTTCAACAAATGTTCTTAATTTATCAGAATATATATACGTTATATTTGAAATATAATTGTCCCCAAGCAAGGTTTTTCGTATGTATTAACAACATTTTGAACTATTCCAAGTTGTACCTTTAGATAGGATGTACACTACGTTACCTGTCGAATCATGATTCTCATAAATCACATTTAATAAAAGTGATAACCCTTTTAACTTCAGTCGCGACATACAAAACATGTGACCATCTTAAAAATATTAAATCTTTAAATACTGATGTCAAAATCACAGAATGTAATCGTTAAATTCTAAACTATACTGTGCAATTTCTATGTGAAATTAGAATAGGTAAATAAAGTTTGTCTTTCTGTAGTAACGTTAAATTGTTACCAAATCTCGACAGTTCTTTTGGTTCTGTTTGATATTTGGAAACATAACTTCATATAATTTTATCTTTTTACATGGCTGAATGCCAGTTACATTCTAAACGTATTTATCACTCGTGAGAAACTTTTCTACATTGAAGATAACAGATTGAACTTTGCAGCAGACGACCACAATAAATGGCGGTTTACCGATGATCGTTGCATTAAACCTTGCATTCATCGCATATGTAAAACCTATTCATTTCAATTTGGCCGTGCAAACTATTTAATCACATACAATAAATAAACAATAACCTTAAAGATATCCAAACATCAATATGGGTTTAAACTATACGACAGAAATGTTTTAAATCAACATGTCTGGTCGCTTTTATTCAACGCATGACATATTATCCTATAATATATATTTATTATACTTGTTGTATGTAATATATTTTAAACGTTAATATACAAAAGCTGTTCGTAGAACACAAGTATATAAATGCAGCTGATTGCTTCTATATTAAACTATAACCGCGTTTGTAAATGACCTATTTCATATCAGTCTTTTTCCGTTAGATACCGGTGTAAGGCTCATTAATGGTGTATTTATATAAAGTACTAGAGTCCTGAAGATAAACAATAGCTGTACGTCACAGTTCAGACAAAGTTTTAAGTGGTAAGTTTTTATGTATTATATTTTCTCTGGTGATTATTGAACTGTAAACTATTGTAAGTCGCGTATTTGTTATTATGAGGTATAGCAGAAGAAATTAAATCTTAAAATAGAAACATTTTTATCAATCACGTTACCTATAGAGTTGTCTGCGTTGACAAGCAGATTATTCTGTTAATATATATAACACCACGTGCAACCGGCCAGTAAGTTTCTTATTCATGTTATTTAATTGCATGCACTGTTTATGTACTTGTTTTGTTCTTGTAGGTTTGAATTCGTTTATTTATAGTAGTATTATCTCTATTGGAGGTTATCTGTAATTTATATACAAGCATGTATTTATGGTATTTTCACACATGTAAAACATTTTCAAATGATATCATTATTAATAGCTTTGGGTATATATATACGGTAAATTGTGATGTTTAGCTGTGTAGTTTGCATTGTACATTTAGATACAACACATCATTATGTGATGAATAATGTCGTTCTCTGAACAATATTTTACAGCAGAAGGTACGTTAATTGCCACTATTTTGCGTCTGAAATTTGCAATTTTACAAACGTTCTCTTAATAGGTTGACAGAAACGTCAGTTTTGATGTCACATGCGATTATAAGACGTAGATTAGCCAAGGTACTCATATTGTCCTGTAATCATCAATCACACTTTTCAACAGCTTCTCTCAAGGTTGTGATTATTACAAACGCGTCACTAGTAATAAGAAAAATTAGAAATACAAACTCACAAAGAGCAACATAGAATGTATAAATGAATTACATCTTTATGTTGATACATTGATATAAACGCTAAGGAAGTCCTACTATAACACGTGTTATTTTCTTTGTCGACAGCTGTACCATCCACAGTTAATATCTTGTTCTTTTGTTTTCAGATACGTTAAATGTATGACTTAAAACGGACAGTTCGACAACTTTAAAGGTAATAAATGATTTTGTAAAACAAAGAACTTTTTTTTTCATTCAAAAAGATAACAATTATCACAATTTTTTTTTTTTCAAAGAACTTTCTTGCACGTTTGTTGAAATCGATATTTTGAAATCAAAGATGGTAAAATCAATATAAGAAAACTTTTTTTTCAAATTCGAATTGTAGATATATACAAACCTCTCTTTTTAACTTTTTTCCTGGGTATGATTTTTTGTAGTTCTTGTGAAACGTCTATAAAACGAATAACATTTATTTGAAACATAAAGAATAAAACCACCGTAATATGATTTCACATGTATAGCTGAGACTTGAACAACAAAACACTGTATCATCAACTTTACACACTTATATAGAAAACTTTGCATTTGTGTAATATAGTCGTTGCTAGGGATTTTAAATGAACAGACGAAATGAAAATAAACTCATAAGCAATGATCATTTGAGGAAAGATCATAGATATCAAATCTACACAATGTCTTCTAAAGTCGAAGAGTAAAACAATATTAAAGCGAGAAAAAAAAACAGAAGAATAGAAAACGAGGAACAAATGGACTTACATTCATTTGAAGAAATACAAACATAAGAAAAATGACCAGATACTTCAAAACACAGGTAATTTTGTGCGCTTTTTTTTTTAATCTAGCCTCAACTTCAACGTGTTTATGAAAATGTAAAAAAAAGTCCCGAATAGTTGAAATGTAAGAGAAATATATTTTATAGCAGCATATAAAAAAAGTTATCGCTTTTATACTAGGTTTTCTTTTTAGAGAGACGAAATACAGACAGATTGGTGCTCCAGGTAATAAATATATATGTATATATATATATATATATATATATATATATATATGTGAAAGCAAATTTACAGATCTAACATTGTTGGGTTGATGTTTAGACGAGTTTTATATATATACAACTCGTCTAAACATCAACCCAACAATGTTAGATCTGTAAATTTGCTTTCACATATATAGGGTTGTCACATATATATATATATCAAATAAAGACCATATTTTCAACTTTGTCACTTTACAATGATAATTTCATCAAATGTCAATAATTAGGACATCATGAGACATTACTTCAAAAGAATCTGATTTAAAAAAAAAAAGCTCCAGTAATGTATTCCAAACAGGTTAATGCCTAAAACTACTGTTCAGACAGACAACCAATGAGTCATACGGTTAATGGAAAAAAATGCGTTTCCTTCAGAGCTAGAAAAATACAAATTTAGCGTATTTTCGTATGAGACAGAACAATCCGTTGGTCAGTCTTCTTAACAGGCGATACTAAAATGTAAAAATAAAAACAAAACAAAACTTAAAATATATAAAAAAAAAAGTATCAAGTGCTTAAACAATATCTTCTCAGTCAATGCAACTTTGTGTAATGCAAACTGATAGTAATCAAACCGCCTGTTTGAACCGTTGGTATCATACCACTTGCTAATGAACAACATTATTGCCTTATAAAAAACCTATGAAAAACAATATGTCACATGATATCATATGTCAAGTAAAATGACAAATGCATAAGTGAAAGAAAGATAGTCACCACTATAGTCTGTAAAATGAAAAAGACAGATTATTTGTTAATCGGTTAAAACATGTGTGTGAAAATCTAAGGATTTAGCAATTTGAAACAGGTGGAAGAACCTTCGTGAAACCAAATGCTGTGAAACCTTCGAATGAGAAACATAATGTTTTGAATGGTAAATTTCTAGCGAATTCATTATTCAAAGTTGTTTAATTCTTATCGCTTATTATCACTACTAATATTTTACTATTACTGTCTTTCATAACAGTATAATGTTCAAATTTGAATAATACTTACACGATTGTAACATCGGTGAAATACATTATTGACAAACGTATCAGTCAGATTAGTACATACATATTTTTTCTACTATACATCTGGTGAGTAAGAGTAATCGATATGTCTGAAACCCGTTTGGTACAAGAATAAAACCTTGCTTGTTCCGAGTGGTGTTCAAATGTTCTCTGACTGAGATTCAATTATTCATCACAAATTTGTTAAAAGGGTAAACATAGAAACCACAAATAACTCGGGAAATTCTGATCAAACGACGTAAGCCCAGGTTGACAATCTACTTGATCACTCTTTCTGTTATTCAATTTATTACAATGGCTATTATTTATTTGTATGTTTTAACAGATGTATTACTGACATTAAGAAAGGTAACATTATTGAACTGTTGCCTGCTTAGTAATGTGTTTGAGAAGAATTTATCCTGTGAATAAATAAATAAAAACAACTATTGATATTTTGACGAAACAATACATATTTTAGATTTTATATTATAGTTTACTTATGTTTCAAATCGCCAGGGAGAAGACAAGAGAATGGTCATACATTGAAAAAACAGGTATCTATATGTTACAAAAATAAAATGTGCAACGTTTAAGTGATGGGCGGTACTGTATAATGATAATAGGCTTATTTTTTTTGTGATCAATTGCTTGTCATCCGGTCATTAATAAGACTTTAAGAAGTGTCGGGTGTAGATATAGATATACAATTTAAAATGCCAATTGTTGGTGACATAGGAAATACATTTCATATAAAAAATTCGCAATCTTCATTTTTATTTAGATAATACTGATACAAATATCCAAAAGAATATTCTGCTTATTGTCAATTTTAAAATGTCATTAGAATATAAAAATACTCCAGATAGAAAACAAATCCTTGAACAAACTTTTCAATTTGGTAAATACAACAATATTTTTTCATATAAGGATCTTTGAAAAAGACATTTAACAAATAAACTTGCCATCAGATGAAATAGCAATGCTTTCTAAAAACTAGACAACACATATAACCATATATGTGTTCCAATGTCATTTTGCTCAAAGTCGTAATCTTCACATTGATGTCCTTCTTTTGGCTTTTTTAACGGTGAACTTGTTTACAGTCTTACTGAAATTTACTCCTATTCTATTTAATACATACTAAGACATTGCAAATTAGGTGGATATAGTCTTTAATCAAGGTAAAATAAAAGATATTGATTATATTGTATTCTGTTGCAGGAGCAATCGATTTGGTTATTTCAATTATAATGTAACAAAATGAAACAAAATGTTAACAACGAACGAATGAACTATTACTAATGAAAATTGATAACTATACAAAACAAAATCACTAATTTGTCAAATTGGAAGGGAGAATGCATTATAAACTGAAGTTGAAATGACATAATTATGGACTTGTCGTAGTTTTTATTTTGGTTTCTCCTAACTGTTACTGTCAACGTCTTATGTGATGCGCAAAACATATAATATTTCAAATAAACAGACAACCAATATCAACGATACAAAAAGGACATTCAAAACAAATTAAAGAATAACAAGGACAAACATTGGCCATAAATTAAAAAAATGTATATAACAGATAATAAAACACTTCAAAGAAAATTAAAGACGGAGCAACAGTAGCCACACACAACAACCTCGAAGGGTAGTCTGAAAAGATACATTTGGTGAAAGTGTATAACACATATATTTTCTTAAAAGATTAATCTGTCAAGCTTTAAATTTAAAATTATTTATAATCATTAACACATCGATGTATCATATTTGGAATTGAAGTCAAATAATGATACGTCATTCAAATTCAAAGAGAAATATAAACAGAAAATCTGAAATCATCAACTGTATATTTCGTCAGAAATTAAAATATGAACCTAAATGCAGAAATGAATGATACCACAAATACTGTCATGTCTGCTTCATATCTAGAATTAACAATAAAGGTAGGTGGAGAAGTGAACTTTCAGACACTAGAAAGATGAGTTATCAACTTTTCCCTAATAAACTTTCCATCTCTCCGTCTTAATTTGCTTTCCTATAGCGACTGCATATAGAGTAAAGCTGAACCGGATGATATGATATTCCGGTGCTCGAATATATTTTCACCATATTGGTTTGAGGCTTACAAGAAATGTTTTCAGCCAAGGGTTTCAAATGGTAAAATGGAAGTAGATTAGTGACTACATTATTTTAACGAACCATTTCACTTTGCCGCTATCAAAAACTTTGTCGCTTTCAAGATGAAATAACTTTAGTTTTAACTTCTATTAGTGGATCAGAATCATTCATTTCATTGGCTTTTTTCATTATTCTTAAATGGAAATGTTGTTGGCGTAATTCTCTTTTAAGACCACATATGGAAATTAGTTTCATATCAAATCAAATAGTGTGTGTATGTGTAATACAACCCAAGACAATCATTGTATACTGTCATAAAGAGATATAAACATCCAGCCAGATTGCAAAGGCTGTGTTACATTCCAACAGAAATAATATGTTTTATTAATTCATATAATAAAAGCGTGTATCATATGGCTTTTTCAATATCGCACACCGTATCAAATCTGAACAAATATAACTCCTCGAGCTCAGTTGTAGAAATTATACCGGTGTTTGGTGCTTTACGATTATGATATTGAAAATCCATATAATATTCTCTGTCTATTTTGTTTTTATTATATTATTTTTAGAAATATACTCGAAGATAACAGATAACATGGGTAAGTGTTTGGTGATAACAGTTACTGTGGATTCATAATTATTCGTGGTGTACCAATTTTCGTGGATTTAATTGGTACATGTGAACCACGAAATTAAATGTTCAACGAAAGATAAATTTGTTTAGACGTATTTACAGACTTTGTCAAAACCACGAAATTAAATAACCACGAACATGCAAGTTTTCATTTATCTAGGAAAATTGGTACCCATGAAAAAAAATGAATCAACAGTATTTTATAAAAACAAAAGTTAAAAATTGAAATACAGAATAAGTCACTTCTTTTCGATATTCCTCAAAACTTGAGTATTAAGATCGATCAGATGATTTTAACATTCGATCGAAATATCAATGAATTTACTTTAAATTATTTTACATCAAAGAAAAAAAAAAGACAGCATTGTTCATACTTTGTCAATATGTCATGCCATTATGAACATTCTATAAAAGATAAGGGTGTCGAAGCTTTGTGTTCGTACTACAGGTTTTGCTAAGGAGTCAGATTCTCTATAAGGACTGCTTCTGGAAAAAAACCTAATCGAATGAATTTTAAAACGAGACTTGAGATGTAAGTTCGTATACAATATAATTACTGTTCTTTCTAAGATTTAAACAAAAATAGAAGGACCATTTTCTTGCTACGTAATAAAATCGTTAAATGCGCTGTACATTCCCTTATGAAAATACATTTACGAGTTATCTTCCTTGAATTAACAAACTTAGAATTTGGAATTGATGAAAACATTTCTTTCAATGTGAATAAGATTAAGATATTTTTTTCATTGAACTATATTCTATTTCTGAATTTAATTTGGTAAATTAATTTCATTTTTTTTTTAAATATCGAGCTTAGTACTACCTTTTATTAAAATTAATTAAAACCCCGATCCACTTTCAAAGCGAATAAAATATTAGAGCACACATTTTTCAAAACTGTAGATTTGATTTGTGAAACTAACATGACTAAATGAATAAGATGTACAAAAGATGTTTACCAATTTAGAATTAGAAACAACTTTGTTTATTTTATTGGATGTTGCTATGTTAAACACAATTACAGTACATCTATAAATGTTTGAGTATATTACATTGTGTAAAGCTGTTTTTGTAACATATGAATATTTAAAATCATTTCATTAATAATAAAATACAAGTAAAACCCAATAAACAAGAGTCAATATATAATACTGTCAAAAAAAGGAAGAAAAACGACTGTAAACAAACAATAAAAACTACATGTTTCAAAATTAGGTATATGCTTAATCAGAACAATGTATGGGGATGTGTATTGGTTATCGAGTTTTCCTTCTGACCGCCTTCTCATGTCAGCTAAATATATGTTTAATATCGATGTTCACATCCAAAAACAATATTCCTTTTATATTATTGGAAATATGTAACAGATATAAATGACTTAAACAATTGTTATTTGCGACGTCATTTACAAGCCGGAAATTCGTCAATATATTGCATCAGGTTTCAATAGTACAAGGATGTATATATTTCCTGTTTGTTTTTTATACAAACGATACAAAGCAATAGTATGTGTATGTGTTTTAGAATAAAGAAAACTTCTTACTTTGTCTATTTTATATTTGTTGACTATTGTTCTTCTTGATATATGTGAAAAGCAAGTTTTGTTAATCTTCAAACTATCGAGTCATATAACAAAAAAAAAACATATAGAAAACATTTATGTGTAATTTTAATGTAACACATGGTCCACTTTAATGGGCCTTATCCTACCCAATATTTTCCGTTGTTCGGGATTTTTTTGTAATTCCGTTTGACTAGTTTGTTCATGGTGTTTTCCTTTCTTTCTACAATGATGCTTGCTTTTATGTAACCGTTGTGGTTCTTGTCTTATATTTACGTATGGTTTCTTTTGCACCGTTTCTATCTTTTATCGTTCTCGTAGCAAAAAGGGTCCTATGACCTGGGGGTCGCTCGTATAAACAATCGATTGAACAAGTAGCTATTGAACTTAAATGTGAATACTTGTACAGGGAAAGTATTTGCATTATTGTTCTTTCTTTTCCCATAATTTACGAAACATTACTGTACATAAAAATGAAAATGAACATTTTGTATTTGTAATAAAATTATGGGATCACAACAATCAAACATGTCATAAATTGGGAATAGAAACGGTGAATGAGTCAATGAGACAAAAATCTTATCAAAAGGCAGAAAAAAACAATCAATGGGTTTGTGTTCGATCGAAATTGTACGAATTGTAGTGCCGTTATTTGGCCTAAAATAGGTTTTTTTTTTTTATTATGTCGTCATTTAATTGATTCAGTTATAAGAATCGTAAATCAATGTGTTAGTCTTGTTGACCTGTTGGTTACTGTTACAAGCTTTTAAAAGTTACAATTACAATGAGCAGTGTTTGATATCTAATGGAAATACAAAAGTTGTACATAGTTTTCATTGATCTTCGTTTCAGTTATCAAACGTCCCCAAATTTAATTTAGTATTGCTTTGTATTCAACTTATATATTTTGGATGAGTCTGAGTTTATACTTAGTTTGTACAATTAAAACAAAGAAAATGTTTGCCTTTTATGACAAATGATTATTCTTTTTTTCAATATTGTGTGCTGCTGGGAGATTTTTATTTGGGCTTTTTTTTAACCCAAAATCACCACGTTACGACATAAATGGGATGTCTTGCTAACAAAATGATAACAAAAATAAACATTTACTCTGAATATACCTAAATGTGTCAATTGAAAAGTATTATTTAACCAAAAAGTGAATCCATAAATTTCGGAGCTTTCTTGACTCGTGACTCTGGTTTATAATTTAGGATATGTTTGGGAATATGTATTGGAACCTTTTTAGTTTATTGATATCTTAAATTTTAGTAAATTGTTTTGAAATCTAAACATCTCATCAACCTCCTGTCACAATTAGTGTGAGACCAAAGCTTCTGTTTAACATAATCGGAACCTTTTTTCAAACCGTGCTCTACTGGCCATATGTAAGAGGGAAATTGTTGTATACTACTGTATTATGTGTATATCTAAGTGTTGTTATATAAAAGTAAGCCATGTAACTTCCGTGGTAAATCTTAAATTGAAACTTCCGTATTCGCTGTAATTTTACAATTTTCCTTGATGAGGTTTTCAGTTTCACGAGTATGAAAAGAAATCATACTTCCTGTTTCCATAATCAAACGGAAATGGATACTATTATAAAATACATATATATCAAGATCTCCATTTGTATGTTACCTGAACAGATTTTTAAAATGGAGGATTCGTTAAAGGTTTGTGTCGAGTGGTCATGTATGTTTATGTATCGTGATGAATTTCTATTCGAGTTTATGTCATTTAAGACCTAATTGTTTTATTTGAAAATATTGTTGAATTTCAAGGAATTGTTTGAATCGTCATTCATTATATATGTTACAGTTTATACACATGTTAATAGAATGCAGATATGAATATTAAGAAATAAAACAAATTATGACAAAAGGCATAACATTATTGTATATGTTGTAACCTTTCAATTCTTATATTAAAAATAAGACTCTGTTTGTACTAGATCCTGAAACAATGTAAATATTCGTATTGTTTTTAGTAGAAGACTGACTGTTGTCTTCTATATTGGTATTTAACACATAAACACACTGATGTAAACATGTTTTGTCCCTCATTCAATTCACCTATATCCTTTTTTTTTACATTTCCACAATGATTGACAATGACAGTGACAATTAAAGAAAGATTGTTTTTAATATACAATGTACAAAGATACATAAGGATTATTAAACATGTCATATCATCATTATCATTGAATGGACCGAAACAACAAAGCAGGATAAAACCAGAGCAACAAGATATACCAGATTGATAGTCGGATGTAAATAGATTTAGGGTCTTTTCCATAAACTCATGTTAATCTGTTCCTGTGAACATCAAGATATCAAGCACGCATCTTCCATGGCAGAAGAAAAATAAAAGGTGTAAGGACCAATATTTCCAACTCAACAAACAACAAGGAAATAAATGCAAAGCCGACCTTGTGAAAAACAGTTGATCATAAAAAGGAACGATCATAAAATATTATCTTTAGTTCTCTATGTTGTGTCATGTGTACTATTGTTTGTCTGTTTGTCTTTTTCATTTTTAGCCAAGGCGTTGTCAGTTTATTTTCGATTTATGATTTTGACTGTCCCTTTGGTATCTTTCGTCCCTCTTTTAGAATAAAATAAAATATGTTAACTTTGTCCATCATGATTCATGTCCTTCTTTTTCGTTGTGGTTTTACATTAGAAAACATTGTCAGTATAGTAATAAAAAGACTTATTGTTCGGTATGATATTGGTCTTTTCTTTATTGTAGCTCTTCAATTAAATATCTTTGAGTTGCTATTTGTAAACAAAGATATCCTTCCACACTTTATCGAATTGATAACGTCAGCATTGGTGTTGGTACTCGTTGTGGTACTTCGACTATCATTGGCAAACGGTTTGTTGTAAATAAGGCAACAGTAGTATACCGTTGTTCGACGTACACTGTAGCAAACATGACGTCTAGTATGTCAGAGAAGTGTTCAATAGTTAATCCACTCGATCAGTGAAAAAAATGTGTATATATGTTTTACAAAAATCGTTTAACTTCAGTACATTTCAATAAGCTTAGCTCCAGTTATTTAGAATCGATGCCGTAACTAAGGTATTCGTGTATTGTATTCTATTCACAAATATATTTGACAAAGCAATCTGATATTCTGAATCTACCTGGCCAATTTGGAACATATCAAACGATGACATTTCGAGGTATGTTCCAAAGAGCGGTTTTTGACATTGTGGTCAATAGTAGATATATTTTCTTCGATTCTTTAGATGACTTATTTCATTTTCAATTTTCAAAATTAATATTTTCCAAAACGGATCATCTATTGTTCAGATTGAATAAAATTAGAACTGTATCGTTGATGATTTATTACATGAATATAATTGAAAAATTTAATGTTCATGTCGTGTTACGGTAGCTGAAACATCTAATTAATTTAGCCTGGCTTAATGTGCTACGTTTTAAGCTTACAAATAAGTTGGAAGTTCTGTATCATTTTTTTCTGTCATTTAAGTTAACCTTTCGGTAGCAACATGTTAAATGCAGCGTGAAGACCTTAAAATGTGGACAAACTGGGGTTGTTTTTTTTTATCAGAAAACAAACATAAAGAAAGGTTTCTGGCAATGATTCAAAAGTTCTTGACCACAATCTGTTATTAATCTGTTCATAACCATGTTAAGTCTTTAGTTTTCTATGTTGTGGTATGTGTACTGTTTGTCGTGTGGTTGTCAGATTGTTAGATTTCTCCAACGAAAAAAAAACAGTTTTGTGACGTCTGCAAGTCTTAAACTATTATCATTGAAAATACAAGTTGCTTGCGCCACATGCTTTAAGTTGATCACCGGGCGGTGCTTTACTTTTTTTATAAAAGGTAAAATTTAGTACGAAAAACAACATAAAGAACTTGAACTCAACGAATTACCTTCACTGGTGAACTCACATAATACGGAGAGTTATAAGTCGAGTCGAAAGTAATTATATACAAGTGCATTCTCTTTCCTTGTCTATATCGAGCTCTACATAATTCATCATATACCCTTTTTAACAACATGATGTCCCTTAAGTTCTTTTGTTTATGTATGGACATAATCATACACCATATACTATGAAGTACTTTGATGTTTGGATTATTAATACTGTAAACACCATAATTATATTGTATTATAAATTGATTGTTATATCGTTATTAATACTAGTATTATTATCTTTGATATTATTATCATTATAATTTTTGATATTTTTAGTATTATTGTTATTATTGTTATTATTTTCATAATTATTATAATTATTATTATAATTATTATTATTATTATTATTATTATAATTATTATTATTATTATTATCATTACTATTTTACATTTGCGTTACTTTTAAAATGTATACGTATTTAATAAAACTATTTTTTTATCATTATAATCACTATTATTGCATAGCAATATAATATTTCTCACAGAAAGTAACCAAAAGTTAGCGTGCAATAAATTCCAATATTGCACTAGTGCAATAAATCTTCAAAATTCATGACATCATCAACGATAAAATCTTAGTTTAAACTAATTTTTACTTTTAAATATTATATTGCTATTCAATAAAAGGGTTATTGCACGAATATTGGAGAATATTGTTACTCATAGAACATATATTGCACTCCCAAGCTCCTGCAATATGAAATTCTACTGGGGACAATATTCCCCAATATTCATGCAATAGCCCTATATTAATTTTATTATTATTATTATTATTATTATTATTATTATTATTATTATTATTATTGATAATTATTATTATTATTATTATTATTATTATTATTATTATTATTATTATTATTATTTTACATTTGCGTTACTTCTAAAATGTATACGTATTTAATAAAACTATTTTTTTATCATTATAATCACTATTATTACATAGCAATATAATATTTCCCACAGAAAGTAACCAAAAGTTAGCATGCAATAAATTCCAATATTGCACTAGTGCAATGAATTTTCAAAATTCATTACATCATCAACGATAAAATCTTAGTTTAAACTAATTTTTACTTTTAAATATTATATTGCTATTCAATGAAAGGGTTATTGCATGAATATTGGGGAATATTGTCACTCGTAGAACATATATTGCACTCCCAAGCTCGTGCAATATGAAATTCTACTCGGGACAATATTCCCCAATATTCATGCAATAAAAAGCCCTATATTAATTTTATTATTATTATTATTATTATTATTATTATTATTATTATTATTTTATTATTATCATTACTTTAATCATCGTTGTTGTTGTTGTTGGTGTTGTTGTTGGTGTTGGTGTTAGTGGTGTTGTTGGTGTCATTATTATCATTATTGTTAATATTGTTGTTTTTGTGGGATTTTGTTCTGGGGTTTTTCGTTGTTATTATAAAAAAAATTTGTAAATATCATTCATACTAAGCATATTATCATTTCTACTACAACTTTAGTACAACTACAACTACTACGTGTACTTCATCTAAAAAACTTACTAACACCTTAAGGGTAATTTTTTTTAATGTAAAAGTAACATGATGTAACTTGTGGTTTCTTGTCGGAACATAAAATATCCCATGATATATCAAGTACAGAAATAAGGTGCGTATGTGTATTTTGCATGAGCATTATTTAAACATTTTAATACTCAGTGTTATCATTATGATTTTACGAGAGGAAAAAGATCGTAGATTTGAAAGAGTTATGTTTGTTCACCTTTCACTCGAACCTTTCTCCATTTTTTTTACTTATATGCATGATATCGATTACTTGTGTACTGGCAACACCCTTATTATGCACTACATCTATTACAAATGTCCTAAATCACTACTTCAACTGCTGCTTTTACTAGTATATAACGACTACGACTACGGAAGCTACAATAAGTACAATCATTGATGTCAATAAAATTCTACAAAAAGCTACAACTACTACTACAACAATATTTCTATCATTGAATCAATCATTATATTGTTTTTATTTAAGTCATAATTACTACTACTACTTCTACAAATACTGTTATACTACTATAGTACAGTAACTACTACTACTACTTCTACTGTAACTACTATAGTTACCAATAATAACTACTGTGAAAGCTACATGTACAACTACTAATACTACCATACTGCTACTACGAAAGCTACGTTTATTACTTACTTACCTCCCAAGCTAGCATTGCAACAACTATACTACTTCTCCTAAAACAAACATAATTACTGTAGATAATACTACTTCTACTACTATAACTCCTTCTAAAGCACAATTTCTACTACTACAACTACTATTATTACAACTACTACAGGATTTCTAAGTTGTGTTTTGTGTACTATTGTTTGTTTGTTGGTCTTTTCTTTTTAACCATGGCTTTGTCAGTCTGATTTCGACTTACAAGTTTGAATGTTCCTATGGTTTCTTTTGCCTCTTATCGTCTACTACTACTACTTCTTCTACTTCTCCTTTTACACTACAATTACTACGTCCTCTTAAGATACAATTAGTTCTCATTATAAAGCAAAAACAATACTACAACAACTACTACTACTATGCCTGTTCTATCAAAGCTGCTACAACAATTTCCACTTCTACTTTTACTTCTATACAGTTTTTACTTAATCTACAATAACTACTATTCAAACTTTAACCACTAAAACTACTACTCCTTCTATTTCTATCCCTTCGTCTATAAAAACTACAACAATAACTTGTACACTACTTAGGCTTCAATTACTACTACTACTCGAGTTATAATTACTACTACTTCTAGTAAATCTGCAATAACTCCTACCAGCAAAACCACAATCACGTATACTTATATTACTATTAAGAAACAATAACTAATAATATTACTACTTCTGCTATTATGCCACTTCTATTTTATTACGTTTTTCATTATAACAGCGTCCACTTCTACTGCTACTTTAACTGTGCTACGACAACGGTTACATTGATACGTGTGAAAATATAACTATAACATTTACAGCTTCTATTTCTAATATTGCTTTCACTATTAATATTACGTCTACAAAAGCTACTAATACTTTTACTACATCTTCTACTAATTCTACTTCAACTAAAGCTTCTATTACTATTAATATTACTACTACCACTTATAATACTACTTCTACTGAAGCTACAATAACTCCTACTATTACTACTACTAATACTACTACTATTACTACTACTACTTTTTCTAATAAAGCTGTAATTATTTTACTACTTCTACTACCTTTTCTTCTTAAGCTATTATTGCTATTACTGCAACTACTTATAATACTTCCTACATCACAGCTACAATAACTATTTATTATTACTATTACTACTAATACTACTAATTCCACTGAAGCTACTATTTCTGAATTCAAAACAAATAATACTGTAGCTACATGAGCTTCAATTACTATTACTATCACTAAAACTATTACTACTACTAAAACTTCCTCTATATAGCTTCAACTACTATAACTACTTATACGTATACTTCCTCTACTAAATACTAATACTATTTGTACTAAAGCTACTATCAAAATTACTTCTACCACTACTAGTACTTTAATAATTATTACTATAACTATTACTATTACTACTTCTACAACTATTACTACTACTATTACTACTTCTACTAAAGCTATTATTACTAGTACTCCTAACACTACAAATACTTCCTCTTTTACAGCTACAATTACTTTTACTACTAATAATTCTACTTCTATTTCTAATAAAGCTACAATTACTTTAACCATACATCTATGTATTCTGTATCTTCTAAAGCTACTAATAAAAATAGTACAAGTATTTGTCTACTACTACTTATACTACTTCTACTAAAGCTACTATTACTTTTTCTACTACGACTATAAAAACTGCATTAACTTAATCTATTATTAATATTAATATTACTATTGCTGTACCTACTATAAATACTATTTTAACTAAAGCTACTATTATCATTACTACTACAACTACTAATATTAACTATGCTTAAGCTTAAGCTTCTGTTACTATTACTACTACTACTACTACTACTATTCATACTACTTCTACTAAAGTTACTATTACTATTAATTATATATCAATAGTTATATTACTACTTCTAATAATGATAATACTTTTACTAAAACTACTATTGCTTTTACTACTTCCACTATTAATACTATCTCTACTAAAGCTACGAGTACTATAAATATCAATTTTACTACTTCAGTTTCTTCTTCTTCTACTACTTGTACTACTAATAATACTTCTACTAATGCTACTAACTAATACTACTACTGTTATTTTTACAATTATTGATATACTTATCAATATTAGTATTATCAATAGTATTATTATGATTAAAATTAATTCTACTAATATTGCAAATGCTACTACATCATCTACTTCTACCACAACAGCAACGTTTACTTCTTCGACAACTACTACCAGGGGCGGATCCAGCCATTTTAAAAGGGGGTCCTAACCCAGGACAAAGGGGGGTTCCAACTATATGTCCCCATTCAAATGCATTGATCAGCCAAAAAATGGGGGTTCCAACCCCCGGACCCCCCCCCCCCCTTTTGGATCCGCCAATAACAACTAAAACTCAAATCCCTGTTAGCTATTGCTATAGGCACTGACACTATTTTATCTACTACTAGCATTAGTTCTAATTTTACTTTTTAGTGTTGAAATTGTAATGATGATAGTGATGTTGATATAAATCGTTTAAGTATTTGCAGATAGTTTTAAAAGTTGCAGTATGAAAAGTACAACCATACGTTGTCTAAGTACATAAGTGATATTTGTACAACCATACGTTGTCTAAGTACATAAGTGATATTTGTACAACCATACGTTGTCTAAGTACATAAGTGATATTTGAAAGATCACCTAGAAACAGTACAGAAATGCTCGACAAAACCTATCATGTTGGATATGTTTTTGAGACAAAGAAAGTTTTGTCATTCTACATGTATACATCTAAACTATGTTCTTTATTCCAAGATGTTCGTTTTGTTTTTGGGTGGGTTTTTTTTCTAATCTCATTCTGTATTATACACATATGTAATTTTAAAAGTTGAAAGTACTGCTTCTTTTTTTCCCATCTTGTTTGTCCAGAACTGCATGGGAAACGATATTAATATAGATGGAACTGCAAAAGTATTCATATCCAGATTTGCGGAATTATTCATTTTTCCTAGACTCTGGACTCAATTCGTGAGAAAGAACACTAGAAAAAGAACACAAGGAAGAAGAAAAAATAGACCTTTATCAAATTAAAGTGCTGCTCAAAAGGACTTTGAACTTTTTTTTTAACCCAGACAACACGCTGTACAAAATCCTATGAATCTGTTACCTGAAGCGTTTTCTCGAATATTATATATCTAAATTGTTTATCACTGAACAAATAAATTGGCTATAAACATGATAAATGTTACTGTACATTGCTTTACTTATCTAATACGTTATATTTTTGTCGCTACTTCCTTGTTCACTTCTTCCTCGTTTTTTTTCAATAAAAATCTTTAAAACCAGGAAGACAGGATTTTATTTCATGTTCGGGCTATAAAACACTTATATTAGTTCTTTTGACAAGTTTCCGTTTATTAAGCTTTCATGTACGTATATATGTTATAATCCTGGTACCTTTGATCGTGCACTATTTCATGTACACTTACACTATGTTGTTGGAGCAATGAAATGAAGCTGATGTTTCGAACTGAAAAGCTTGAAAATTTTCATCAACATGATCAAAAGAACTCATGTATCTATTCAAGAAGAAACATAATCGTTGACAGAAAACAATACAAAATTTATGGAGTAATGAGAACACCACTCGAAAAGAATGATGATGTCTTAGGATATTGAAATTGCGGAATCGTCTGACTTCCAAATTAAGATGTTGGTCTAAAACACTCATGCTAATTCATAGTTGACACTGTACTTGTTACGTGAAAGTTCAAGTTCATGTTATTCTCTTTCATCATGTTCATGTCTATTCTTTATATGTTGGCCCCCTTTTTTCTCTAGGATTTGTGATCCGTGTTCTTTTTTTTTTTTTTTTTTTACAATTAATTTCTATTCTGGAATCCCCATCCAGAACCTTATTGTGATGATTTATAATCTGGAAGAGGTAAATTTGGGCTCAAATATCTAATTGGGCTCCACTTTTTTCTTCAATTTATCATCTAAACACCGGCGAATACCAATGACTTAAAGTCTTTTACTACATTCCATTTGAGTATTTATAGGCCAGATTGTCAATGGGACTAACTCCCACTTTACCAATGCAGTACAGTAGACAAACAGACATCACAAATGTCAATCGACAAGAGACCGGGCCCAGCCTTATTAACAAAATCCTTATTCGTGGGCTAACATTTCTTGCGGCCATTTTCCATCAATATTTATTATCTAATTAATAAAAATTATTAAACAATGAAATTTGTGAATCAAATATTCTGCGCCCAACTTTGTTTATTATCCAAACGAGAACCCTGAACTGTCATTTGGTTCAATCCATATAAAAATAAATAAGCAAGTTTTGATCTACTTTAATTGTTTAACACATAAATTAGTTCTTAAATAAATGTTTTGCATTGTCTTATGTTTATTTAAACTCATGGTTGAGTAGTTATTCTACAAGTTTCTAATGTACTATCTGTGATCAATGTACTTTGCTTCTTGCTCATGAAGTCCTTTGTACAGCTGACTGACGTCACATCCGCTCCACTAGATTGGCAGCACAACCGCCATTATCATATCCCTGGAAAGATCATACACTTGATTTCTGTCAAAATTAGGACAAAATATAACTTTAAATGAAGATTTATTAGTGCAAAACACGATGGACGAAAAGGTAAACATACGCCGGTATCAATCGTGAACTTTTATTGATGAAACACTATTTTAATAACTATTTTTATTGCGAAGCGGGTGTGATTATATTGCACCCTCGTTTATCGATTTGTGTGTTGCCACGATAACGTGACAAGCTAAAAAAAGATACACGCTTATAATAAACAAGGCGTGTAAACATGTTAAATGTGCGATTACATTGTGTGTAATTACGAAGAATGAATGAAAGTAAATGTAATATATATATAATAATAAACACGATAAATAAATGGTGATCTGTTGACATTTATAAAATAAGTTGACGTGATGGGAAATTAATTTAAAAAAAAATAATACAATCAAATATTTTTCTTTTGTTAAATTTTTGTTTGAGTTTAAAAATTTACAAGAAATATTGCTATTACAATGTCATCAATGACAAACAAGTATTTATAAATTAAAATTACAGATTATTGTGTATTTATGGGAAGGTAAAAAGGAGGGGGGCACTTGACACTCATGATCAGCTGATGATGTTTATAATCATAACATTGATAAAAGTTTCATCAAACGATAAATAATCAATTATAATGTGAATGTTTCTGCTTATTTGACTGAACCGATTTAAATATGGTAAAGAAAAACTTCATATAATGTATGTCATGTATGTAGTCCTTATTTCTGCGTGCTTTTTTTTAATTTATATATGACCTTATAATACCCCATTTTCTATATATTCTAGTATCTTTTCATCCCCTTTATTTCTTATCTATATGCCTTTATTTGTCCTTAATTCTCTAATTCTGCTTAGTTATGTGCTATTTGTTTACCTAAATTGCCGTGACAGTTTTGACAATACATGACCAAATTTCCAAATAAAATCATGAAAATAACTAAAAATTAAAAAAATTGTATTTGAATGGTGCTTTTTCCCCTCAAAGACACAGCATCCTGGTATCGAATAAAGCATGTTTGACACGGACGCGGAATTGTCCTGTCTTAATGCTCACTGCTACCTTGTGAACTTGCTTTTTAAAAATCAGGCTCTGCATGACCGTCAAGTGCAAAACACGATTCATATTCATAATTTCAGATCTTATCACATTATAATGATTATTACAAAATATGATTTAACATAATCTTGCCCTGAACCGTAACTCTGAGGTTTGTGGGATATTTTTTTACTATTTGTACTATCAGGTACGTCGGATATTTTTTTACTATTTGTGGACAACCATCTGCGGGTCTGCAGCTAGCCCAGATTATGATGTCGTGTAATATCATGAATATTATATTGTACAATTTTATAATTATTTTTCCATTTTGGGCATTGTGATAAGCAAATAAAATGTTTGTGTGTTTGTTTGTAATCATTGCCACTGGACATTTGCAACAATCCATCATCTTTCTTATATATTTATACTGACTTATATCATGTCATGCATGTACAATGTATATGCAATAAAAAATATATGTAGTAAAACAGTTTCTATCAAATGCTAAATCATGAAGTAAACATGTAAAGGGGGATTGTCAAACGACCTTATTATGCTTATTGTTATTAGAATTATTGTGGTTGTCTCACTCACCCTGCTTCTAATTATCATGATTATACAATATTACATTATTACTGTTATTGTTGATTAAGTTTTCATTTAATAAAAATGAATGTAAACACCAATATAAATTTTGAATAGTAACTGCAAAAGTGGTCAGTGACCTAAATCTGTGTGTTAAGCAATTGAATACTTGTTTATGTAATATATTTAACCAGTTTTATTTAGATTTTTTTTAACCCTTTCCTCCATAATGATGCTTTTTGACGCCACCCCCTTTACCCCATAATGACGCCTGTGTAGTACCTCAGTTGAAACGCTTTAACTACAAAATGTCTGCATCAGACTTAAAAAACTTAGCATCCAATATCAGAATATGAAAAGGACATTTGTAAGAATATCTGATTTGAATTTCATTGATGAAATATTCATTTTCACAATGCATTAATCATGTTAATACTTTAAACCCAGATGATTTTTTTTTAATAAAAATCCTATGCAAATCAAGTATGTAAGAAAAAAAATTCCACGGAGGAAAGGGTTAAGATATTTTCCAAGGTCATGAAAGACAACATTTTGGGAGAAACGTCCCCCATAGGTCTTCTTATTCATATATCGTATATCATTATAAATTTACTGTTGCAAATAATTGTTGTTTGTGGGGCATTATGTTTTTCGGTATGTGCATTCTTTTGTTTGATCTCCCATAGTCTGTTCTGCATCAGGTTAATTTTGGTCCATATAGTTTTTATACGCCCATTACCAGTGTTTACGGAACATTATAATTATGGTATCACCTTTGTCCGTTTGCCTGTCGTCAACATGTCAGACATTAACTCAAAAACGCTTAACCAATTTGTATAAAACTTTGGTAAAATTGTTTATATCTAATGACCTGAGCTCCATTTCGTTTTTTATGATATTTAGATTTTATGTTTCTGAGTTACAGAGTTTTATTCATTAAACATGTTAAACATGTTAAACTAGAGGGATTTTCAAGATTTCTGACAATAACAGAAACTGTCAGAAAAATGTTTTCAGCAGGTCTCTCTTATGAAACATTGATGAACAGTTTATATATATATCTATTGAAGTAAGCTCCCTTTTTATTTTTATAAATTTTAGATGTTACAATTCTGAGCTATGGGGTTTCATTGATTAAAAAAAGGGGGATTTTCCAGTATTTCGACAATAACTCAAAAATGCTTTCAACAGTTCTCAAGAAACTTAGGTAAATTGTTTATATCTATTGACCATGTTGACGTTAGCTCCCTAATTTTGTAATTTTCAACTATGACATTGACGCCTGACGGGCGTATCATGCACTCATGGCACAGCTGTTTATCATGTTTATTGATGATGTTGAAGTCCAATCAACTTTAAATTTAATACACATGTTCATATCATGATATGGTCTTTGTAATATTAATGCCAAATTATAGTTTTGAACCCAATTTCATGATTCAATGAACATAAAAAATGATTGTGCAGGTGAGGCATTCATGTACATGTACTACATGTACATTGTACTATGGACATGATGGACACGTTCTTGTTTAACATATAAAATGTGTATCATCCGACTATACAGTACGTACAAAGTATTTTTCTCCTTTATAAAAATCTCCTAAGACATATAGTTGCTAATTGCCTTAAACATGCTGTCCAGTGTCCTGCTGATAAACAAATGAATGCATACAGTTATACATGTGATGTTTTCCATTTGACCGTGGACATTGAACACAAATTCAATTTCATCTTGAACGTTATACATGTACAAGTAGTTATGATTGAAAACATGTAACAGTTAACAAAGTTGATGTCAATATTACATGTACATGCAAACTTTCAAATCATGTACCTGATTTATATGCCTCTTAAAGGGGTACCATAGTTTTTGCCTTTTGCAGTTACTTCCAATAGTGAGCAATATACATTTTTATTCTTGAGCTAAATAGTTGAACATGATAAATGAAAAAAAGTTAAAAAAAAAAAAACAGCAAAACATGTTTGAGGTATGTTTGCCATCTATAACCTTGCACTGTCCTTGGAAATTAAGGAGTACAATGTAGGGGTTGTTGTGGTTGTCTTGGAGAAGCATAAGGCATGTACAGGGAGATTATTAGAAAATTTAAATCTGACAATACTACCTAGAACTTTATACTTGTATTGTAAATCGGATAAATAATAAGAAATATTAATTTAATTTTAACCCTGCCACATTTTGTATGTGCATGTCATGAGCCTTTAATTCAGTCAGTGGTTTAGTATCTTGTTTAAATTTGATTTGTTTTACATCTAATCTCATGAATCTTGGGGCCTTTTATAGCTGACTATTAGTATGTGGTATGGGCTTTGCTCATTGTTGAAGGCTGTACAGTGACCTATACATGTACAGTGATGTAGTTGTAAATTTCTGTGTCAATTGATCTCTTGTCTTGTGGAGAATTGTTTATTGGCAATCATACCACATCTTCTTAATTTTATATTAGCTGCATGCAATGATCATAGTGGTTAAATAAAGTATTGTCTTGTTTCTTGAAAACCATTGAAACATGTTGAATAAAGAAAAGGAAGCAAGGTTAAAAATTTTCTGAATGTTTTAGATCTATTATGTCTATAGCTATTTCCTCAATTCTGTCTATTGCAACCACAAAATCAGAAGACTAATATTAAGTATAAATTATAAATGCCTTAAGCTTATTACCCTTATAAATACTATAAAAGAATTACGTTTGTAAGCCTAAGCTATCATCTTAAAAGCTATATATTATCATAGACATGATAGCTATATACATGATATACATCATTATATAGGGATACCAAATCTTCTTTTTTTATTCATTGTAATAACCAAAAGGATTGATAGCAACATGTGAAATAAATCTTAATGGGGGATATATATTGTTAGGTGAATTCTGATAGGAGTCATACTATACATCTTTTTTAAACCCATTAAACATGTGTTAAAAGATATATGTGAGAAAAAAAATGTAATTAAAATGATGATTAATGAAAATGATATCATCATTTTCTTAAGTGTTTAAATTCTTACTTATTAAATTACTGATATAAGTGATTTTAAAAATTCAGTGTCCAATTTTGTTAACATTTTAATTTTTCAAAGCCTTAATATCTAAAATAGCTTGATTACCGGTAGGTGATCATGAAATCACTTGTGTTAAGTATTTATTAATTTTTTATTGTCTTTTCAGTTGATAGACATGTTCACAACGTGTTGGCTTGATTTTAGATCTTATCTTGATCTTGTAATATACATGTAATATTGCAGTTATCAAGGTAAACATGACAAAAATTAAAAAATAAAAAAAAAACAACACAAAAATGGGTTTAAATTTTCTCTATATAGGTGATAAACTATGACTCCTATCAGAATTAACCCCCATAAAGATTTATTTCAGATGTTGCTATCCTATGTTTATATCGGCAATGTTCTTGGACAATCCGAAAAAATCAGTCTTTAAATTATTTTTATTCCTTTCGTAGCAGAGGGGCATTAAGTTTTAACCTTGTCCTGTCCTGTCTGTACATCTATACGTCCCAAAGTTGTTTTACGTTCTGTAACTTTAGTTTGCCACAACCAAATGGTATGAAACTAAAACTGTTCACAATCCCTATTACTTGTACAACAAAACGTAGATCATGTTTGAATTTTGGTGGCATTGTTTTGACTATTCTAGAGTTATGCCCCTTTACAAATGGATAAATTGCTAAATTTCTGTTTCTGTTCTATTAAACTTAAGTTTGCGTCAACCAAATGTTATGAAACTAACATGTATATATACAATGCTCATTCAATACCACAAAACACACATCAAATATGTATTTTGTGGCGTCACTTTTACCAATCTAGAGTTGTACGCCACTTTACAAAAATAAATCAGTTTTCCACATTTTTATACGACTGCAAAAATTGAAAATTTTTGTGGTCGTATATTGGTATCACGTTGGCGTCGTCGTCTGCGTCGTTGTCGTCCGAATACTTTTAGTTTTCGCACTCTAACTTTAGTAAAAGTGAATAGAAATCTATGAAATTTTAACACAAGGTTTAAGACCACTAAAGGAAGGTTGGGATTGATTTTGGGAGTTTTGGTCCCAACATTTTAGGAATTAGGGGCCAAAAAGGGCCCAAATTAGCATTTTCTTGGTTTTCGCACTATAACTTTAGTTTAAGTAAATAGAAATCTATGAAATTTTGACACAAGGTTTATGACCACAAAAGGAAGGTTGGGATTGATTTTGGGAGTTTTGGTTCCAACAGTTTAGGAATTAGGGGCCAAAAAAGGGTCCAAATAAGCATTATTCTTGGTTTTCACACAATAACTTTAGTATAAGTAAATAGAAATCAATGAAATTTTAACACAAGGTTTATGACCACAAAAGGAAGGTTGGGATTGATTTTGGGAGTTGAGGTCCTAACAGTTTAGGAATTAGGGGCCAAAAAGGGGTCCAAATAAGCATTATTCTTGGTTTTCGCACCATAACTTAAGTAAAAGTAAATAGAAATCTATGAAATTTAAACACAAGGTTTATGACCATAAAAGGAAGGTTGGGATTGAATTCGGGAGTTTTGGTCCCAACAGTTTAGGAATAAGGGGCCCAAAGGGTCCAAAATTAAACTTTGTTTGAATTCATCAAAAATTGAATAATTTGGGTTCTTTGATATGCCGAATCTAACTGTGTATGTAGATTTTTGATTTTTGGTCCCATTTTCAAATTGATCAACATTAAGGTCCAAAGGGTCCAAAATTTAAACCACGGTAAGTTTGATTTTAACAAAAATTAAATTCTTGGGATTCTTTGATATGCTGAATCTAAACATGAACTTAGATTTTTGTCGAGCCTGCAACTTTTGTTGCTGAAAGCTCGACATAGGGATAGTGATCCGGCGGCGGTGTTAGCTAACTTCTTAAAAGCTTTATATTTTAGAAGGTGGAAGACTTGGATGCTTCATACTTCGTATATATAGATGCCTCATGTTACGAAGTTTCCGTCAGTCAAATGTCCAATGTCCTTGACCTCATTTTCATGGTTCAGTGACCACTTGAAAAAAAAGTTCAGATTTTTTGTAATGTTGAATTCTCTCTTATTATAAGTAATAGGATAACTATATTTGATATGTGCGTACCTTGCAAGGTCCTCATGTCTGTCAGACAGTTTTCACTTGACCTCGACCTCATTTCATGGATCAGTGAACAAGGTTAAGTTCTGGTGGTCAAGTCCATATCTCAGATACTATAAGCAATAGGGCTAGTATATTCGGTGTATGGAAGGACTGTAAGGTGTACATGTCCAACTGGCAGGTGTCATCTGACCTTGACCTCATTTTCATGGTTCAGTGGTTATAGTTAAATTTTTGTGTTTTGGTCTGTTTTTCTCATACTATATGCAATAGGTCTACTATATTTGTTGTATGGAATGATTGTCAGGTGTACATGTCTAGCGGGCAGATGTCATGTGACCTTGACCTCATTTTCATGGTTCAGTGGTCAAAGTTAAGTTTTTGAGTTTTGGTCTTTTTTTCTAATACTATATGCCATAGGTCAACTATATTTGGTGTATGGAAATATTTTATGATCTTTATGTCAGTCGTGCAGGTTTTATTTGACCGTGACCTCATTTTCACGGTTCATTGCACAGTGTTAAGTTTTTGTGGTTTGGTCTATTTTTCTTAAACTATAAGTAATAGGTCAACTATATATATGTTGTATAGAAGCATTGTTAGCTGTACATGTCTGCCTGGCATGGTTCATCTGACCTGGACCTCATTTTCAAGGTTCATTGGTCTTTGTTTAGTTAACTTGGTTAATGTTAAGTTTATGTGACAGTTGTAATAAAGCTTAGCTTTATACTTAGGACTATCAACATAATATTAATAATTAGTATAGAAGGCGAGACATTTTAGCGTGTGCACTCTTGTTGATTATTGGCCCAGTTTTCGAGTTGGTCCAAATTTGGGTCCAAAATTAAACTTTGTTTGATTTCAACAAAAATTGAATTCTTGGTTTTTTTTTATATATATGCTGAATCTAAACATGTACTTAGATTTTTTATTATGGGCTCTGTTTTGAAGTTTGTCCAAATCATGGTCCAAAATTTAACTTTGTTTGATTTCAACAAAAATTGAATCCTTTGGGTTCTAAATTGATATGCTGAATCTAAACATGTACTTATAATTTTTATTATGGACCCAGTTTTCAAGTTGGTCCAAATCGTGGTCGAAAATTAAAGTTTGTTCGATATCAACAAAAATTGAATCCATGGGGTTCTTTGATATGCTAAATCTAAATCTGTATTTAGATTTTTGATTATAGGTCCAGTTTTCAAGTTGGTCCAAATTGCGGTCCAAAATTAAACTTTGTTTGATTTCAACAAAAATTGTATATATTTGGGGTTCTTTGACATGTTTGATATATTCTTAATCTAACCATGTATTTAGATTTTTGGGATACGATTGCTTTCAAGCAATCTGTAGACTTAAAATGTATACCAGTGGCTCTAGATGAAGGACAATGCCCTCATGTCAACCGTTTTATTCTAAACATTAAGGAACATCTCAGATTCTTATCATTGTCTTGCTTTAAAAGGTAAAAACAAACAAAGGGATTGAACTTAAACAACTTTCCTATAATATTCTTCATTTGTTCTTTTCATAATCTTCATGTTTGATATTTCCCTTTACTTATATGCATGTTTTTAACAACACTGAAAATCAGAATTAAGCAGTATTTATATTTAGTGTTTTTATAAATTTAGAAACATGTCAGAGGGAAGTCCCCAGTTCTGATAAAAATGCGAGAGTTCTCTGGATTCCGATAAATCTATGTCATGTAAGAACTGAAGCATTGTGAAGTGGAGTTTTTCTTATATGTCACCGTTATGAAACTGATATTTGATATTGTACTTCCATAAAGAAATAGAGAACCATCTAGTTCGTTCGATTAAAATTTAATATACGTTCTTGCTCTAGGGTTTGTTTAGGTAATTATGTGCATGTGTATAGTTTTCTGGACTTCAAGGGGTATTAGCTATATATAGATAGAATGGTTGCTCTGGATTCCCCACTCAATTGAATAATTTAAAACTCATGGGATCCTTTCTTTGTATGTCTGCTATTGAGGGTTATTCTTGTTGCATAATTTTAAATTATATGCATCATTTAAATTAAAATAAAAGTATTCCACATCGTAAGGTATGACTACAACACCCCTTCAGGCGAAATGGAGTCTTCTTTATTATTGTTTCGAGTTGTCTCCCTTCCGGAAGTAACTTCCGTCAATTCTGAATGTAAATACATTTCGAGAAAAATTAACTCGTTCTGTCGATAAACATCATATTATATTAAAAACGATCGCAATTTTAACCGAGGAATATGTACAGAAAAGGAGTCATGACAACTGGCCTAAAGGAAATTAAACAGTTAAAGAGTTAGGAATGGGCCCGGGTTCCTCCTAGAATTAACGTAGGAAAATAGGTGATAATTAAGATACGAAGTGAAATACCTTCTCTCACTCTGAGTCTCAATGACTGCTGTGGAAAGTAAACTTGGATTTTATAGAACAAAAATAAAACACAATAGGCCTAAGTACATTGTTCATACACTTTTATACCCGGGATTGGCTATTTTGTAACTATTCATATTACATAAATTACATTTTACATGTGCAGTTGAATTAGTTTTGAAAATAATATTATCTAGCTACATGTATACATGTGTCAATAAAAACAATGGCAATCGTATCCCTCAGAGCATTCTGCTCTTTGATTTATGGTTGGGCCTGGTTATCAGATTGGTCCACATTGAGGTCTAAAGAGTCCAAAATTGAACTTTATTTGATTTCATCAAAAATTGAATTCTTGGGGTTCTTTGATATGCTGAATCTAACAATGCATTTAGATTTTGGATATTGGACCATAATGGGTAATGTCCAATTTAAAATTTAAAGTTTTTAAGTTTAACTTCTTAACCACATTCATTATGTGTCAGAAATCTGTGTTGTGTCAACTATTTAATCACAATCCAAATTCAGAGCTGTATCAAGCTTGAATGTTGTGTCCATACTTGCCCCAATGTTCAGGGTTCGAACTCTGCGTTTGTATAAAGCTGTGCCCTGTGGAGCATCTGGTTATGTCATTATCCTAGATTCAGGACAAGGTCATTACCTGAATTGACCTGGTCATCCTATCAACACAGATGTTGGTCTGATAATTTTTAGAAACATAATTAGCCCCTGGATCATTAGTATTCTATATTTAAAGTAAAATAAAATTAAATCACTTCTTCTTGAGATTAATTTGTAAGTGAGGGAGTCAGGGAATGCAAGGCAGGGAACACTTGAACTCTCTTCTTTTATTTGCTATTTCAAGTTTGAGCTTATAAGTTTTCAGAATTTTCCATTGTATGATTTGCTGAGTGAACCAAGCCTCTAATTATTTTAAGATTTATTTTATGAAAAGTTTTAAAATCAGAAAAAAAAGGGTTTTTTTATGGCTATTGCTTGGTTATTGCCCTTAGATAGATAAAGTATGTGCAAGGCAGGGGACTTTATAGAACTCTGTTCTCTTAATTGAATTTATATTTCTGGCTATTTTTATTTTGACCTCAGTTTTTCCCTTAGTCATGTTAGTCCTGAATAAGAGAATTGAGAATTGTGCATTTATTTTTGGTTTTTCATGTAACATCTTGTCAATACAATCTGACAATCATAAAATGTGTAGATCATATCTTGTAGACATGCAGTGTTAATCACAGCAGCTGGCTGAATAACTATTGTTTTGTAATCATACATGCATCCTCCATTGTTATTTGATTGTAAAAACTTGCAAGAACTTACAAATGAAAATAACTAGTTTTTCGTTCATTTTTTGTACATAAATTAGGCTGTTGTTTTTCTTGTTTGAATTGTTTTAAATTGTCATTTCGGGGCCTTTCATAGCTGACTATGTGGTATGGGCTTTGCTTATTGTTGAAGGCTGTACAGTGACCTATAGTTGTAAACTTCTGTGTCATTTTGGTCTCTTTCAGAGAGTTGTCTAATTGGCAATCATACCACATCTTCTTTTTTTATAATGATAAACATTACAAGTGTCTCAGAAGCATTTTTATTTCTTCTAGAACACCACAGGCACTTGTCTCAGAAAAAAAACCCCATATATACCTTAATATAACACAAGGTACTTAACTTTCATTTTCTAAAAATATCAGGCGGTGATGAAAATCTGTTGTATGCTGCTTTCTAAGATGTCAACCCCGCTAAAATTTGTTATAGTGTAAATCTAAATTGATTTGTCTTTACAATGGTGTATAACATGCCTACATTTGTTGTCAGAATCATCCGTAGCAATCCTACCTAAGTATGTCAATCATAATAATTTTGCCAACCGCTGATGATTTGGCAATAATCGTGTCACGTCTACTTATATCTCGGTTGCCGATTGGTCAATTTGATGGGAAAGTCTAAATGATTCTCTGAGTTATCTGATCTTGTTTCATTGTCATACGTAAAGTCAAGAGAGAGTCTGAATGACATTGACGTCATGGGAAAATTTGAATCTAAAAAAGGAAACTGGTAACTTATTAGACATACCACAAATAAGACATGTTAGGTTTTTTTTCACAGTATCTTATACAATTTTACTAACTGGGTGATAAGTTCTATTCAGACAAAGAATAACAGTTTTTCTGAACAGTTTTTATAATTAATCATTTACTGCGAGCTGTTTATTGCCAAAGTTTCAGCGGTTGGAAAAATTATTACGATTGACATACTTGGCATCTTTGGTAGGATTGCTACGGAAGATTTCGATAACAATTGTAGGTGTGTTTTACACCATTGTAAAGATAAATCAATTTAGATTTACGATATTACAAGTTTTAGAGGGGTTGACAGCCTAGAAAGCGGCATATAACGGAATTTCCTCACTGCCTGACATTTTTCGAAAATGCAAGTTAAGTACCTTGTGTTATATTAAGGTCTATAGGAAAAAAAATTCTGAGACAAGTGCCTGTGTAGAACACTCAAAGCTTAAACCTTTTGAAACTCGTAATTGATAAATCATGTTAACACATTTAGAGCCACAGTCATGATGGTGTATACATGTATAATCATGACAATCATGACAATAAAATTGAGAATGGAAATGGGGAATGTGTCAAAGAGACAACAACCTGACCATAGAAAAAACAACAGTAGAAGGTCACCAATAGGTCTTCAATGTAGCAAGAAATTCCCGCACCCGGAGGCGTCCTTCAGCTGGCCCCTAAACAAATAAATACTAGTTCAGTGATAATGAGCGCCATACTAAACTACAAATAGTACACAAGAAACTAAAATTAAAACAATACAAGACTAACAAAAGCTAGAGGCTCCTGACTTGGGACAGGCGCAAAAATGTGGCGGGGGTTAACCATGTTTATGAGATCTCAACCCTTCCCCTCTAAATTCTTACAAGTCATGGCTCATGCAAATAATTCAAATTCTAAATTACAAACAAATTACAAAGTTTATATAGATCATGTAAATGATCAATTGATTGGTGTTTAATGTCTTAAATCTTTGAAACATTTATATAATTACATTGAGAAAATTGTATGCAAAGTTTCTTATTTCCATTAGTATTTATAATCTATTCTGTTAATAATTTAAAATGATTTTTTAAAAACCACTGTTCAATAAAAAAAATAATTATAGTTGTTCAATTTTTTTAATTCCCATCAGCAAAAATTACAGGCAATACCAGATTAACTTGATAACCAAATTTTAATAGTATATGACGGTATAGATAAAAGCAACTGATATTTTCACAATGTTAAGGAGTCATTTAAAACATGTAAAAGCCATATTAACATTTCTGAAATAGATTAATGATTACTGCAATATTATATTAACATTCATGAGTGGTTATAATAAACTATATATCACTTTTACAAAGGATAATTGCAAAAAAATATTGTTTAAAAGGTAAACAATTTTCATGGCCGTTAGGCTAATAAATACTCAAGCATATCTGCATATTGAATTTCCATACAATATCACCGCTGGCAGAGAAAAAAAAATCTCAATATATATATATATATATATATACAAAATTGGTGAAAAATACCATTCTCCGTTCTATCAAAATACAGCATAACAAAAGTTGGATTTATATTACATACATGTGATAAATATGATTAAAACAATAAGTATAGATTATTACATGGCATTTTTCATATCAGACCCTTTATCGGCCCAAGGTTATGATATCAGCCCAAGAGCCGCAGGCTCGAGGGCTAATATCATGAACGAGGGCCGATAAAGGGTCTGATATGAAAAATGACATGTAATTATCTTTTTATCATATACTTCAGCAGAAGAAATACAGACAAGATCTATTAAAATTTAATTTTGTTTGTCTTTGCACTTTCAGATAATATTTACAGCCAACAACAAAAACAAAATCTTAACTTTAATTGTTTTTATTGATATTACAAGCATTTTATTTATCTTGTCACAACAATTATCATGTTCTTCAATAATATTGTTACCTCATTTATGTCTTTCAAAACATATTTAACTTAAATCTTTTTTGCTCCTCAAACATTTGTGAAAAGTCTTATCACTTGCCGTTTTCCGCGTTCTTTTGTCGTTTCAAACAAATTTCCGGAAATGCACGAAGTTGCATGTGATAAACGTCACGGAAATTAACGGAAAGGCATGTAATAACATTCCGGAAGCAGTCAATAAAGGTACCTTTATCAGCCCGCTATGTAGTTTCTTAGGAATCTGGTCAATAAACCTAGTAATCCTTTCATAGCCTTTTGATATTTTCAAATGTTATTGAACTGTAAAATTTTAGTAATATTTTATACAAGTATATGATAAACATATATATATATATACATGATATATTTTATCTTTGTAATTTAGTATTAAGTGTAGAATTATTTCTCATTCCAGATCAAATCGAAGATAGCAAGCAAGTTGATAACACGGAGCAAAACAAAAACATCCAAAAGCCACAAGAAGATCGTTGCTATGCTAAACAACCTCAGTAAAGACAAATCGGGTGCACCAGTATCGTGGAAATTCAATAAATCAGGTATCAAACAAGCCAATAAGGTTGCTAAGAGACTACAAACAGCTCAAGATAAGGAGCTCCAAAAGGACCCATCAACATCATCAGAGAGTAGGAAAACTGACATTGATACAAACAAACTTAAATCTGAGAAAAATAATATAAACAGTGATCAAGTTATTCAAAAGAGGAAGCCAGGAAGACCAAAAATAATCAGAAACGAAAATCAACAGTCTGAGTCTAACCAAGATATATCTGATACAGTAACTCAAGAAGAGGCAATTAGTTTCCACACAGAGGGGCAAGTAGAAAATACACAGAAATCTGGTCGTGGGAGAAAAAAGAAAATTTTATCGAAAGATATTCGAATTAAGAGACTTGAAATTTTAAAGCGTCATATTGAGAGAGGAAGGGGTCGAGGACGTGGAAGAATAAAACGTATTCGTGAACTACATTCAATTCCTGTACTTGAAAAAGACGATTCAGATACAGACAACATGGATGGTCAAAATAGAAATAACATTAACCAAGATAAACTTAAATTACTAAAAGAACAAATCGACAGTGAGAGGAAACGGGGCAGAGGACGTGGTCGTGGTCTCCGTGGAAGACCACGCATAAACCTACCTGGTATTCATTCAAGCATCATCAATGCACATCATTTAACTACTCAAGCTGATCATCCAGGTGTTGATTCAGAATTGAAACCATTAAGAAGTCGTGGTCGTGGTCGAGGCCGTGGAAGAGTTAAAAAAGGTCGACGTCCCTGGAAACATTTGAATACAGAAGTCAGAACAGATACCAACATGCCACAAATTTCATCAACATCTGAGCAATCTTCAAAACCAATAGGTAGGCCTTTTGGTCGAAGGGGAAGGGGTCCCCGATGGACGTCTTTAAATAGACAGACGTTAAATAAATCTGTGTTGAATGAACATACAAGAGCAGCTATTTCCAGTGGGAACTTAAATTTTGGTGAACGGCTCAATGAGACTCCTGTGGATTCTGAAAATGAAAGTATAGACTCTAATCTAAGTAGCGCCTCCTCGAAGGCTCGTAAAAGAAAATTGCATCATCATATGGGAATAAAATTAGGACCATCAAAAATGTTACGAAGTCAGGACAGTATGAAAACAAGAATTGTAAAGAATTTGAGTGGCCTACCAGTGCTTAAAAAGAGGAAAAGAACATTAAGTGGTGAATTTGATCTATTAGACGAAAAAACATTGAGGAAACAAATGCGTGGGAAGGATGACGATGATAATTCTGTAGCACAATCATTTGATGGTAGCTGGGCAGACGTAACCGATTCAGAATTTAATGAATCACAGATTGATAATATTTATGGCGAGAGTGACAATGATATTCAGGATTCACAAGTAAAATCAGATAAAGGGCTTATCTTCAATGAAACAAATTTGTCAGAAACGAGTAAAAAGTATTCACATCTGCAAGGAATTAAGCTTGGTCGAAGGAAGGGTAGACCACCAAAAATACTTTCAAATGACTATGAAATACCAATGAAAATGAATAAGAAGACAAAAGACTTAACTAGTGTTAAAAGTTCATACATTCGTCAAAATAAAACGGGGAGATTGACCATTATTGGTCCTGGTGGTATTCAGTTTGTAAAAGTTAGAGGTCAACATGGGGAGGATGAAGTTGTTTATAAGATGGCAGTTGATAGAGAAGCTGAAAATTGCGATTTGATAGAAAAATATAATGACACATATGAGTCAAATGCGAAGGAAGAAATCATTACTGTCCAAATTGTCCATGATGAAAGCTTAAAAGAAAATATTGCCTTTCAAGAGAAAAAGATCAAAGAAAAATTGTCTGGCTATCATGATGATATGTTACAGAAAGAAGTTGATGTTAAATCCATGGAAAGTGTGAAACAAACTAAAGATAATGGTGATTTTCAACCGAAAGAAATACTTACCACCGAAGCTGAAATATCTCCAGAAACCATACTTTTGTCCTTAAAACAAGTGAAGCATGACAAAACGGAGTCATCAAAAATAAAAGAAGAAACAACAATAGGGTCAGATGCATTAGACAAACTTGGAGGTCAAAAATATGAGACTGAAATGCCAAGTTTGGTAGAATTGGTCCCACAGCTACATGAGCTAGGGGCTGCAGGCTCATCAATACAGCATTCACAAACTCAGGAAGTAGAATCAATGAAAAGTGAAAATAATTACAATGCCTCAAAAACAATAGAAGTGGCTGAAAAAACAGAAACAGTATCGCAGAATATTTCTGAACTTGACAAAAGCATTCCTAAACAAGAGGATGGCGTCATAAGTATTGAAGCAGCGTGTGTCGCAACAACGGCTTATGACAATTTCAATAAATTGGAATCAGCAACTATCACAAGTTCTACTATCGATAGTACTCAAAATACAGAAGTCTCAAGTTTCCTAGGAAAAATGACTGATAATGAGGATAAGAACAAAATATGTCAACAAAATGAAATTGTAGATAAAGTAGAGGATTTAACTGATGAAGAACATTTACATCTAGAACTATTGTCAGATGATCCAGAAATTGGTGAGGTTGAAGAAATGTCATCAAATGACCAAGCACAACATGTAGTTTCTGATGTTCTAGAAAAAATGGTGGAAGAGATTTGCGGGAAAACCAAATCTGAATATGAAAACATGGAAAAGGATGAAAATGTTATAGAAAAGAAGGATATGAATAAGATTGAAGACGAGAATGCAAAAGATAATGTTGACTCTGTAAATAGTGATGTGACAATGTCTATTGAAACTGAAAGTGCCATGCTTCCAATAATTGCAAACAATGAGGAAAAAACAAATATTAAACAATTAACAGAAACAATACCTGTTGATAGTGTTTTGAATGAGACAAACAATACACCAATCGCTATAATGGAAGACAAAACCAAAGTATCGGAGGAAGAAGCAAAGAGCATAAATGAAAGCAAAAAAACTGATGAATTAACTGGGTCAATTGAAAAAAATAGCAAGTTTGATAAAACTAGTGATGGCTTTTTGGAAACTAGCACTGGAGACGATAATCAGACTGATATTAAGGAATCTAATGCCAATGAAAATATTGATGACAAAGAAGGAAAGTCTGTTTCAATTCCTACGGAAGTATTGGATGAAAGCGAAGAATCAGCATCTGTCAGTGAATCAGCTGAATTACAAAATAAAAGGAAAAGAAAGATAGAAAATGAGACAGATTCCAAGTCAGAAAGTGAATCAACACAGGAATCAGTAACAACACCTGAAACTTCAGGAAAAACAGAAGTCAAACGTGTTTTCCAGTTAAGAAAGAAGGCATCTCGTTCTCCGTTAGAAATAATTGCAATGAAACATAGTCTGGAAGAGAGAAAATACATGTTGGAAGAAACTCAACGTGCAATCAGAAGGGAGGAGAAACAAAAGAAAATGTTCCAAAACAAATTATTGAGAGAAAAAATAGAGCAGCTTTCTCCGCCAAAACATTCTATAGACCAGTTGTCTCCCCCAAAACAAACAGAACAGTTACAACATGTACAAGATTACTCGCCAGAAAAAGTAGATGAACTTGCAGAAGCACCAACACATTTATGTAAACCTTGCTCCATCGTTTTAATTGACTTTGTGAAGTATTTGAAAATGAGTGATCATTCTGAAAAGCCTACGCCTGATCTTGATCATGACGATATGTCTACAACTGAAGATGAAGCTGCAACTGATAATGAAGGGACTGTTAATGGCAAACCAAAGCACGCCCATGCTGAAGTTGAGAACAATGTCCAGAATAATTCTACCCAATTAGGGAATGAATCTAAAGATGCAACACAAAAGTCAGCAGTAGAAGGGTCAAATCCTCCTGTTAAAAGACCAGCAAAAGCTAGGAAGCAAGCTAAATCATATAATTATTCATCAAAGTTGTCAAAGTTGACAGCTGAAATAGTATCAAGTCCTGAGCCAACTGATATCGAAACGAAAACTTTTACAGTTCCACCATTAATATTGAAAATTAAGCAGAAAGAAAAGGTTAAAAAGAAGTTTAAAGGTCACAAATGGACAGCGCCTCGAAACAGAGCTAGAAAGCAGATGACGCCATTTAGACGAATCTTACCAAAACAAACATTCGAATTTGAAACTCTCGGGTCAAAAGACACAGCATTCAATTTTGATGATTCTTTAGGGAAAGTGATGCCAACGGCTAGCACATTGTCACAAGTACCAAATCCTGCAACTACTGTAGTTGCTAATCAAGGATTAGCTTCAGAATATACAGAAAATAATTCAGCAAATATTTCTCTTCAGGCCATGAATAAGAATTCTTCGGAGAATATGTTTAGGTTTAAATGCAATTACAAAAACTGTGAGTTTAAGTCACAAAAGAGAAATCTTATGGAATCACACATTTATATTCATTTGAACTCTCCATTTAAATGTTCGCATTGTGATGAAATATTCCCTTCCAGAAATGCAGCATTCAATCACTCCAAAAAAGCACATTGTGAAAAAGAACTAAAAATTATAACAGTTGACACTGTTGACGAAAGTAATTATTACGAAGAAATTAATGCTCCACAAACATCTGAAAATTCCAACGTCATTCAAGCGGATATACAAGACGTTCAGCATTCGTCGGAATCTTTAATAATTAGTGTCCGACTCCCTCGGAATGTTAATGACAGTGCTACTGGATGTTATTGTTGTTGCCATTGTGACTTCTCCGCTAGTAAAGTGAAAGACATCAACACTCATGTAGAACAAGAACATCGTGAGAACATTCAATATCTTTGCTCAGTATGCAACAAATCTGTTAGTCGATATGGCGAAGGAATCGCTAGACACTTTTCTAATGAACACCCCGATCAACCAGTCGCATACAAAAGTTTACCAGATTATTATGATGTCAGAAAAACAATAGAAAAGCCTTCAAGGGGTGATAAAGGAAATATTTTCGATAGAATGAGTGATTTATTCTCTGGGAAAAAAGGTTCAAAAACTTTTACTGAGAAAACAAGTGCCGAGGCTGATAGTACGACAGCTGAAAACGATGAAGACATTACTTCAACTGATTCCCAACCATCAGCGGATGAACCAACTACTACCGATCACCCAGATACTAGTAAGAAAACAGTGGAACCAGTCCATCATGAACCAGATGGAATTGAACAGTTGGCTCAAATGTATGGTAACCCCACTTCTACTGAAGGGGATAAAACTGTATCAGAGGATACCAGGTAGGTTTCCCCTTGTTACATCAGGGATTTTAACAAATAAACACAAACAAATATGCACCTTCTTATAATTATAGAGAAAAAAAATCTAAAGATTTAAAGTTTTGGCAACAATGAACATACACCATGAACACGTATTGATATGCGACAATCGCTACTATAGGGAATATTGGTTTACCTAATACCATAAATATATAAATATGTGGTATGAGTACCAATGAGACAACTCTCCATCCTAGTAAAAATTTGTAAAAGTAAACCATTTTTGGTCAAAGTATAGTCTTCAACACAAAGCCTTAGCTCACACAGCTATATAGCACCCCAAAAATGACGTGTAAAATCTACATAACAAACAAGAAACACCTATATATATTTATCATGTTTATGAACGACATCAACAAACAACAACTGAACATCAGGCTCTTTGCATATATCCAATGTCACAAATTAACTCTTGTGGGATTGGACATGTTGAGTACTTATCCAAGTTATGTCTATTTTCTTGAAGATGAAAGAAACATTTACTTGTACAATGTTGTAGATTATTAATTTTCATTTTTTAATTCAAGATTTGAATTATCTCGCCTTAATCATGTTGATTTTCTGTAACATCCAATTTTTTTCACAAGACCTTAAAATCTGACATGAGTCATGTTAGTAGGTCAAAACATGCCAATACAATTTATTTTATGGTTTAATTTGCTAATACATTTTTAATTATTATACTCTCAAGAAATATAAACAAAGAAATCTACTGGGCACCTTCACTTATCATGCATATATCATGTTTATATATATTTTAATTCAGTAACTAAGTGATGCCTTCAAAAAAAAAAATTGTTTTGAAGAAAACAGACAAATTTGATGTGAATTGTCAATGATCATGATGATATTCTGATATTATATAAACATTTATTAATACATGTAATAGTAAATATGAGAATAAGAAGATGACGTATGGTTGCCAATGAGACAACTTCGTGTTAAGCCCTGTCTACATGTATCTCTTTTTCGCAGCGATATAATTTTGTGATTTTCAAATTTACTTGAACATGTTGAAGTAGTTCAGTAAGCATGGTTAGGGACAATATAATTTTTACATAAATTTACAGGACAATTAATTTTTGCATTATTGTTTTACAAGTGATAGTCGCAATTATAAATTCATTGTGAAAATAAGTCCGTTTACAGTATAAGCATGTTATTAGTGAAACTGATTACTCTTACACATGTAACAGTCATATGACAATTAAAAAATTGCCAAAAAAAAAAGAGTGAAAAGTTTAGATTGAATTTCGTAGGCTTTGGACCTGAAAAACAGTGTTTAAGTTGATATCTGCAGTATAATTTAAATGTTTGTTTTGTTTCAGAAATGCCAGTGTAGCTGAGAATCCTAATCAGCTATTGGACGATAATTCTGGAAATGACATGGGACTGAAAATCGTAGATGTTGTCAGCTTACAGGGAGGAAGTGACTTTGCCAAAGATGTTTGGGGTGAAACAGCTGAATCAAGTAAACCCCCTCCTATTCCTATTCAAATGCCAGTAAATCGACCTCCGGTACTGGTACCCACTAGTAGTTTAAGGCATCAATTACAGGCTAATAACAGGCCACTTCTTTCCATGCCACAAAGGATGCCGTACAGTCATCCTAGCATTATGGATTCTGCTAAATTAAAAGAGACTACAACAACGTACAAATGTGAAAAATGTAATGTGCATGCACCCGTTTTATCTTCAATGGTTGAACATTTACGTACAGGCCATAAAGAGATTCCACGATTATTTTTATGCCCGTTTTGTAGACAGTACGAAGGTGCTACAGAACCTGACATTCATAAACATATTAAGCAGTTTCATCCATCTCCTAACACAAAAAGCCCACCTGTGGCCTTGTCAAGCGATGCCAAACAACATTTACGAACAATTGAAGTGCCTGTGGGAGACACACAAAAAGTTGATGGGAAATATTTAATTGAGAAGGACATTTACAAATGTTTAAAATGCAAGCGCCACATGCCATCTCTAGACTATATTTATGAACATTTGGAAAAAGAACATAACGAAGTATTTGTCTATGTTTGTCCTGATTGTAAAAGATTCCGTGCTAAAGAAGAGGAGGTTGTATTTAATCATATTAAAACAGCTCACAACAAAAATACAGACGATATAATTCTATCTCTTGCAATCGAAGAGAATCTCTTTACAAGGGTTCAGTGCCTTATAAAAGATAAAACCTCACAAAATAAAAGTACATCACAAAAACAGATACCACCACCTCTAACCTCACAGAGTAATCAACTAAGACAAGGATATGAGAATATGGCAGTTCCTAGCAACAGGCAACCGTCTATGCCAGTGCCCAGCTTCAGGCAACAATCAATGCCAGTTCCCAGCATCAGGCAACAATCTATGCCAGTTCCTAGCATCAGGCAACAATCTATGCCAGTTCCCAGCATCAGGCAACAATCTATGGTAGTACCTAACAGCAGGCAACAACCTATGCCAATTCCCAGTAGTAGGCATCAGCCTTTGCCAGTCTATCATCAAAGACCACCTCAACCATCAAGGCCACCAATGCAGCCTGTCTTCCCAGGCATGATACAAAGTCAGCCTGTTAGAATGCCAGGTCCAGTTCCTGGTTCTATAGCGGTTCATTCTCAATCGAGCAATCAGCCTATAAATCCAACACCACCTATAAATAAAGCTGCTAGTCGAAAGTCATACCGACCTGTTCATATTCCTCAACAGCAAAATACAGAGCCCACTCAGGCTCAAACTTTGCCATGTAGTGATGGTAGGAAGATTACAAGTCCACCACCCTTAATGAGAGGACCCCCTCCTCTGATTCGCTTTCCAGGAAATAATTCACAGCCTCAGTCACAAGTAGTGCCATCGTCTACTTCTATTAGACATACAAACTTTACAATGACAGATAAGGTGCAGAGACTGCATACTCAGTCTCAAGGACAATCAATGTCAAGTAATGTCTCTCCGCCACCACAAAGTAGGCCAGTACTTAAGGTGCCATCGGTACCCATTCGACGGTCTGTGACATCCCCAAATCAGCAAAGTGATGGGAAAACATCAGAAGGTGGAGGAGCACCGTTAGACTTGTCTAGGAATTCAACTCCCAATAGTCAACACGATAACTCTGAAGATATGGACGATATGTCGCCTGACGCATTCCAAATATTTAATTTACAACCAGCAAGACAGCCAACACCTAACATTAGGCCAGTGCCATATTCACAAATGCATGGAATGCAGCAACAAAGACCTCAACAGATAGGACAGTACAATCCATCGGCCTACAATAGACCGGGAATGTATAATCAGATGTACAGGGCTCCCCCTCCGTACCCTCAATCGTATCAAAGACCTCATCATCCGAGTCCAAATCAATTGTCTGGTCAGAAGCCTGCCCAACCTCTAAAGTGTCCGTATTGTCCAAGTCTAGTGCCATTATCAATGGGAGAAGTTGCTCCTCACATTCAAAAATACCACCCTAATCAGAAAATTCAGTACGTGAAAAAGGACTAAATTTTTTCTAAACTGTTATAATATGCAAATTTGTAAAAATGATAGCTTTTTTATGTATGTTAGTGTACACATGTGGAACATAATATTTTTTTTTTGTGTATTTTCTAATCCTGTTTGTAATATGTGTAATAATGTAATACAGTGTTGGATAATATGAATAATGTTTGATGTGTGAAATACAAACATGTGTTGTTTTTCTAATGAATAGGTGTATATGTTTCATATTAGTCATGTTAGTTTAAGCACTAAACAAATGTATTTATTTACAAACATGACAACAAATAGGATTTTTAGATTTATACATGCACATTAATGTTTTGATATGTCATTTAGGTTCTTGTTCTAAAATTTTATAAACCTTGCTATAAATATCATGTTTTAACATAAAATCATGGGGAAAAAGGGAAGAAGGGAAGTTTTGGAAAAAAATTATTGTTAAGTACAATGACAATGTACATTTTTTGGATATTATAGGTCAATTTTATTTTTTGTATGAAATACATTCAAGTTACAAATAATTCAGACACATTCCTAAAGTTAGAAAACTTTCCAAAGAATTTTTCAAAGTTTTATAAAAGATTATTCCATATAACATGTATAAGCATGCAACACATCCCATGATAGTCTCTATGCATTACTTCCTGCAAAATTTCAAATTTATACATGTTTTTATTAAAATCTAGACAAAACAGATAGATGTATTTTTTTTTATTTGTAAACCCACTTCCTTTGTCAAAATAGATTTTTTCTAGTTATTTAACTCCTTTCAGTTATTTGATATTTATTCTTAAACTCATTTTCAAAAATGCCAGACTTTGTATTAAAGAGCAATAGAAAATTACACTTTTGAAAGAAGTGCTAGTGTTTCAGATAAATTTTAGAAAATGACACTTTTGAAAGAAGTGCTAGTGTTTCAGATAAATTTTAAAGAAAATTTCAAAGAAAATCATCCCTGCAAGTTTGGTAGACTTGCAAATGACTTGATAAGTTCTATTTGAATAGAATAGGCTGAAGTCAGAATAGATGCATAATTTAGCTTCTCAAGTCTTGATTCATTTGTTCAATCCCATCTTTTAGATATTTAAAAAAATCATCTTTATATCTATCTGTTATACAGATATAGTTTTTGATTGAAGACGATTATCTTGCTTCTTTATTTAACATTATCATGCTCTTAGAAGCTTAAACATCTAACATTATCATGATTATGCTCTTAAAAGCTTTCATCTAACATTATCATGATAATGCTGTTAGAAGCTTAAACATCTAACATTATCATGATTATGCTGTTAGAAGCTTTCATCTAACATTATCATGATAATGCTCTTAGAAGCTTAAATTTTGAATGGTTTGAATATATTCCAATTTTCTAACATTTTTCCATTTATATTCAATGTTGTTTGTCAGTGATTTTTTGTAAGATGTCACATTATAAGTTGAATTTCAAATTTATTAATTTTCATATGATCGTAATAATTGTTTATTTAATGTGCTTTTGTTACATAGAAATATGGGCATTATTTATTTAAATGTGCAAACAGTGTATTGCTATAGACAACATTATAACTTTTTTTTATAATTCCTTCATTTCACAATTTTTTTGAATGGTCAAAATTTTTTTCATGTACTTAGCTTGTCATCTTTATTTATTACATAACAGCGATTGTTTATTTACTGGTTCATAACTTAAAATTTGAAATTGTTGAAAATTATTCTTGCTTGGGTTACCTCCCTTCTTGAGAAAAAAAAAAGTCTCTTATTCTTTTTCATATCAATGATTCACAGCCTTTTTGCAATGATCGTAAGGAATGCTATTGTCAACTTATTTTTCTTCTACATTTTTAAAATTAATAATAATGAAAATATTGTTTATATTTGATTGGACGGATTAAATTCAGACTGGCAACCGTCGTAGGTGTTAATGTTATAATCAAAATATAAATTCTATGCAAAGCAATTTTTTTAGAATGAATCTTCGAAAAATTATGACTTGCATGATTTCTAACTGAAATACCTTTTGGAGTATTGTATGTAATTTGAATATGTTCAACCATTGTTTCTCTTTTTTCTTGGATAGTAATTTTCCAGCACCAATCGGTAAAATGTATCACATTTTATAAAGTGTATATATAAGTGAAGAAATTGGTATTACATTTTATAACTTGTATACTTAAATGACAGAATTAATGTGTAAAATGAGATATATATGCATTTTTCTCTGTATTTTTACATTTGTACATTTTATGCACTTTAATGTTTATGTAATTAGATAAAAAAAATCTTTGTATAGATTATTTTTTTGTGTGATTTTATACCACAAAAATTGGTAGCTGGTTTTGTATTTTGGTTCAAATTTTTGTGTCATTGTATATACAAATTGTAGTGTACATTTGTAGCAAAATAGCTAAATTGATCCCATTAATTTAAAATTAGATAATTAAAAGTTATAAATATAATTTTGATTCATACTGGATATATTTTTGTACAACAATTACCCATTCATGCAAATTTTGGAACTTTTTCACTTGAGATTTTTAGTTGTGCATAAATGCTGTCCTGACTTTTTATTTATGTGAACTTTGAAAGTTATTCTTTTGAAATTTGAACAGTGTTCCTTTGCCCAAATATAAATTTGGTATGAATTATTTCAGCGATACTTCACATCCTGTTTTTAGTTCAGGCCTAAATAGGATATAGTTATTATCTCCCCTTCTAACTGATTGATATGTATTTTCTCCCCTGTTTACTGATTGATATGTCTGCTTTTCAAACCATCTACACTTTATAGATTTAGGATACCAGTTTTACAATGATCTTTTTATGCTTTTTAATTGAAAGGTATCATGTTTTGGTGGATTGGTTGCACAAATGTTCAATGTGATAAATTTCTATGTGAATTTGATCAAATAGCTAGGTATCAGTAGGAAATGACTTTGAGACTTGAATCGGATGTGAAACCATAATTGGGTATACTTAATTTATAAATCTTAATAAGTTTTTGTTGAGTCTTGTTGATTAATTATGGTTTTATATTTGGTCTTAAATTCCTAGAGTTTAAATATACACAGTGTTTTGAAAATTAGATACATTTTACATTAAAAACTGAAGAAAACTAAGACCAAACATTGCAAATAAATATGTGTGTATAACAAATTACGGCTGTTTGAAATGTTTGACAAAAATTCTTAATATTCAGTGATAGAATCATTTCCATGTATTTAAAACTTAAAAATGTAAAAGACATTACCAATAAAAAGGATGAATATTTGTAACAGTTATATTCTTTTTTAGTTTATAATTGTGTTTTTGCATCAATGTTTCACAGAAAAAATGTATCAATGTAGGCTTTGTATATAATTTTGATGTGTTAAGAACATTCTGTAAATTTCATATCAGATGATACAAATATGTCCTTATTTGGGCCTTAATTGTTCCTTATATAAGTCTATAATGTATTGCTGTTTTTTATGTGCACATTTTTTTTTTCATTTAACGAGTATGAATGGTTTGTTGGAAACAAAATGTTTCGTAAAACGCAAAAGTTATCATCATAATCTTGTCAAATTACACATTTTCCTACATGTATCAGATACAAATGCGGAAAGAATGTTTTACAGAAAGTATGATCCTCATTTTCATAATTGCATGTAATTTATAGACCATTATTTACTGTAAAGGAGTACTTAAAAACAGGTGATATCTTTGTAGGCTGTTCTTCATGCATTTTATTTATAACAAATGATCTCTTTTGACCATTAAGTGTTCAGATACTGTGGGTTCTGTTTTATTGTCGGGTTTCTATTTATGGCGTGATTTTTAGAACATTCAGTTTTCAATGAAATACACTTTATTTTTCTTTAGAACTGAATGGAGAAATTTTTCAAAATTGTGAAATCATGAAAGTGTGAAGTATTCCTAGAGACAAGAATTTTTTTTTTTCAATCGACAAAAAATTGGTAGCCATGATAATAAACAAATCCACAGTAGATATGAATTTTGCTTATTATTGAAGTAAATTAAAATTGTACAAGACTTTTACTTATTATGTAAGTAATTATGAATATATAGAACAGTACTTATTACTTAAGTAAATCTAAATTATATGGAATTTGACTCAATATTTTAGTTATCTAAAATTGTATTTAAAAAATGTGTATACATGAGGATGTGTTTGAAAATCATTGAAATGCATCATGGCATTCTTAAAAAAATATTTATTCAGAACTTTACTTATTCTTTAAATTAATTTGAATGATATGAGACTTTTTATGATATACAAGTGAAATTATTGCCTTTCCTGTTAGGATAATCTATTTGATGAATGGTTCTTTAAAGAATTTATTTTTTACTATAGGAAAAAGGTTGAGTTATTTGTAGCTTGACCCTCACCAAATTCCTGTCAACCTTGTTAAACAAATTTTGGGATCCCCTGAGGGTTTTTTGATAATGATTATTCTGACGTGGTAATGACTGGAAGAAAAAAAAATGTACAATACTAGGTGAAAATGAATATTCTGTTCTATAAAATACAGGACATGGCAAGAAGAACTTTTGTTAAAAAATGTGAATTTTCACCCAGATGTATATAATGCCCCTGTAACACATCCTTCCCTCAGAAAATCAAATTGCAGCTCCTTGAAGGCTAAAGATGATAAAAACTTATATTTTATTGTTTAAATGAATAACAGAAATGTCAGTGTATTCCCATTCTGTCAGAATATAGTGCTGATTTCCATGTGTAGTGAATTTTTTTTATTTAAAAGGCAGTTGTTTGGTATCATGTATTTAAATTTGATTTATACAATATATGATTTCAAATTAAAACATGCAAAGAGTTATTGAAAAATGATTATTTTTTGGTTCATGAATTAATTAAACTTTTGTGAAAAAAAACTTTTGTACACAATTTTTTTTTTTGTAATCATTTACCCATGAATGTGTGAGTGAAATCATGAGTTTTTCCCCCTTTTTTATCTTGACTTTTGCATTTTCATATCGTCTCAGTGCATATTATAACATTCATGTACATAGATTGAATGCTCAACTTTTATTATATGTTAAAGTCAGACTAGTGGGGGGAGCTTAACAGGAGATGCTATTTTTCTTAAGCTTCGCCCAATCATATGAAAGCTGTTTGACAGGTTTACCAACCAAACTATGTATTTTGTCCTTATTGAAATTCTCATTACATTACAAAAGTGGACCATATTGAAATGTAAAGATATTGAATGCATGTTGATCGAATAAATAGTAAATAGAATATTTGTTAGTTTATTTTATTTCTTTTGAACAAATTAGGAGCTTACGTTATTTAATCCAAACTTTTGTTTTCACTTTACTTTCGAAAATTGAAATCAGGAGATATGATATGATTGCCAATGAGACATCTATCCACCAGAGTTCAAATGATATAGATGTATGCCATAAAGTATTATACTTGTGACTGAATGTTTCACACTGATTGTTATGATATACATGTAATACTTGTCACTATACGATTAACACTGATTCATCGTGATATACATGTTATTTTGGTCTCTTATTGAGAGTTTTCTCATTGACAATCATACAACATCTTCTTTTTTTATATGTAAAACTTGCCACGGGATGCTAACCACTGATCATGATCATGATAAACATGTAACACTTTTCACTGGACGATTTACACTGATCTATCATGATATACATGTAAAACATGTGACTGGACACTTTACACTAATTTGCCGTGATATACATGTAATACTTGCCACTGGATGCTTACCACTGATCCATTGTGATAAACATGTAATACTTGTTACTGGATAATTAACCCTTATTGGCCGTGATATACATGTTATACTTGCCACTGGACAATTAACACTGATTAACATGATATACATGACATGTAATATTTGTCATTGGACAATTAAAACTCATCCATCATGTTATACATGTAATACTTGTCACTGGATGATTAACACTAATTCACTGTGATATACATGTCAAACTTGCCACTGGAGGCTTAACACTAATTCATGGTCAGCATTAAAAGATATGCAACAATCCAAATAGCTTTATTTATTACATTGGAATTTATGAAAAACAAATATGACCGACATGAACAAACGACTGAATAGCACGCTCCTTACTTGGGACAGGCACAGAAAGAATGTAGCTGGGCATGGGTTAAAAATGTATGTGAATGTTCAACATATTTGTGGCTGGTGAAATTATATCCTTTCAAAATTACAAAATATTCTATTTTAGTCTATATTTCAGTGTGAAAATCTTACAAAATGAAAAATTCTTTGTCAGTGACTTGTTCTTGTCTTTTTGATGTTTTTTAGGCTTATGCGATAAAATTTCTGAAACATGAAGATTTTCTGGTGAATAATTTACAATACTGTTTTGTTAATGATTTAAAAAATCATATTTCAAAATATTCTTGAATCTAAAACAGACATTAGCCTTCATTGCAAACAGGTAAACAGAGCATGGATTTTTCTCAAAATATAGGATGTTTATCATTAGCCATTGCTACAAACAAGCTGCACTAGAACCCATGTATTGTAGTTTTATTGCCTTTCACTTGTAATGGTTATTATATTGTTTTCTCTAATTCTTACACGATTGATCCTTTTCCTGACATGTTGATTATTTTTATTTTAATCAACGTGTGGTTCGTTTGATCTCAGTTCTTCATTGGTCGAAATGTAACAACATGAAAAACGGCGTCCATGTCTGATGACGTTCGATAGAAAAAACACATTTTTTTGCAAATCATTTCAAAAGAAGGAATAAGTTAGCCTGCATACAAATCATTAGAGAAACAGATTCTATGCAACAAATGCCTATTTTAATTTTTTTGTTTGTAGTACCATCCAGGGATTGAACCCATAACAAGGATGCCAACAAGATACCAAAATCCTTCCCGACAGTTTGGATGAATAAACATTTACATATAGATTCTACCACCAAATCTAGTGTAATACGATATTTATCCACTCTCGACAGTTAAATTTTAAATACAATTTAAAACGCTCTGCGAACCTCGCGTTTTTAAAAATTTGAAAATTTAACTGCAGTGGTAGAATCTATATGTAAATGTTTATTCATCCAAACTGTCTGGAAGGATTTTGGTATCTTGTTGGCATCCTTGTTATGGGTTCAATCCCTGGATGGTACTACAAACAAAAAAATTAAAATAGGCATTTGTTGCAAACTTCTGAGCTCTTTACTGGTCAGCTTGTATCCAAAATATGATTCTGAGTAGGATTAAATATAATCCTACAGACTTAACTTGTGTAATAGCATATTGAAAATCCGGATCAGTGTATGGTCTAGTACGAGCCAGGTTAATCAGTATTCATAACACATGTTCTGATGTGTATGTAGTATTTGTTACAGTACATTTAACAGTAATCCATCTGTCTGATGTACATAAACTTACCAGACACGCGTTTCATCAACAAAGGACTCGTAAAGTTATACTTGCCACTGGACGTTTCACACTAATTTATTATCATGATATTTATAATATACTTGCCACTGGACGCTTAACTCTGGTCCGTCATCATGATATTCATGTGACACATGCCTCTGAACGTTTTACACTATTTCATCGTCATGATATGAATGTATACTTGCCACTAGACGTTTAACACTAAGTCTGTATCATGATATATATGTAATAAAAGCCACTGAACGTTTAACAATAATTATAAATGTTTCATGATATACATGTAACACTTGCCTCTGACTGTGTTACGCTATTTCATCGTCATGATATAAATTGTACTTGGAGGAGAAGAAATCTCCAGTTTTGAACACTTTATCCATTTTTTTTATCACAAATCTACCGCATGGTTTTTTCATTCCATCTGTTGAAATGATCATTAAATATGATTTATACATCCCTTTTACCAAACATGTTAACACTAGTCTCCCTTTTACCAAACATGTTAACACTAGTCTTTAAGATAAACTGAAATTAAAGTTTGATTACGGTATTAAAAAGGGAGAAGCTACTTTTGTAATGTCACTCGAAGGTGTGAATATGTTCTAAATTGTTCAAACAATACTTGATCATATTTTATGAACATTAAAAACCTTCGGCTTCGACTCGGGCTTTAAATATTTATGAAATATGATCAAGTATTATCTAACCTATACATATAACAATGATACAAGAAAAGAAATCTACTTTAACATAACAATATAGAAGACTACAAAAGCACAATTACTAAAACAATAACAAACAATTTTATAGTACCAATAAAGGTATCTGGCAATAAAAGCCAGTCCAAAGTACTAATTATACTAAGTTTTTGATGTGAAACTGTCCCATTCTACACTCTAATATTGGTTGATATACTTCATTAAAGATTTCATAGAACTACAACACGTCACACAATACAGACGTCGCCATCTCGTGAAATGCCCAGAACAAACTAAAATCAGTGCAGTAAAAACAACAAAAAACTTTTTTTGGGATTGATTCAAAGTATGACAAATTGGCAAATCCCCAAATATATTTACCGGACGCATTGATTGGACAACAATCTTATTGAACGTGCAGTAATTAGTATCAAAGTTTGGTATAAAGATCTCCGAGTAAATTCATATATTTAGATCTCAAAAGGATATCAGTCACTATTAATGTTTTATTTATTAATTTTTGGTTGAACATGTTAAAAGCTCAATTGAATTGAGATGATTTTCGTTTGTGTATATGGAAACAAAAATGAATTTTTATAGAATACATCAGTAGCTATAGAGAGGGATGATACGGGGTTGCGCATATTAAAAATCGATCCTGCTTTCTTTGGTAATTGTTTTACAACTTCGAACTGTTTCCCTCTCTTTTTGCATCCTACTCTTATTTTACCCCCTATATTCCACATTCCAAAGACGTGTCATCTCCATCCAGGGTAGTGGTAGAGTTTAAACTTAATTCGCTAGAAGCACGTAAACGAGATGAAACCAATAGTATGTCAAAAATATTCTTTTTTATACCGAGTGTTTTTATGGAAAAAAGTAAAGAGATGTGGTATGATTGCAAATTAGACGACAACCGTACGGTAAATGTTGACAATTGTTTATATATGTACAAAATAGAGATTGATGGCAAAACAAATCAATAACTAGACAAAGTGCCCCCCCCCCCCCCCCCCCCCCCCCCCCTTTTCCACTCTGAAGTAACTGTATTATAACAAAGTCAATGTGATACTTTCTTTGAGATATTATTATGTCTGGGAAACACAAATGATGCCCCCGCAGATGCATTTTATCTTAAAATACACAAAGTCATTGGAGCACGTAGGTTTATGTTTCACTGTAGGACTACCTCTTATACAAATAAATACTCCAAAAATGTTCAACTTTCTGCCAAAAGAGCAATTATTGATAAAAATCAAAACCCTGGCCACATGCACACCTTCAATATATGCAAAGTGAAAACTTCCTAGTATTCAAACTGTAGGAGAAGTTATGCCGAATAACTATATACCCATAATGGGACGGACGGACGGAAGGACGGACGGAAGGACGGACGGACATGGCTAAAACAATATGCCCCGCAACATTCACCCGCAACTGAAAGTTGCAGGGCATTAAAAAAAAGACAAATGAGCCAAAAATATATAGAATATAGAGTATAATGCATATATAAAGTATTATAACGAATTATATATAGATAATTAAAGAATTGGGTAACATAATAATGTTTACAGAAATGAACGATCATGTACATAATATATATAAATAAACTATCTAGCTACAGAAAATCTTAATGCTAACATTCATTTACATGAAAAAATTTCAGATGAATACCCATATTGAAGATTTCAGAATTGTGGTATTTTATTTGAATGATCGTTAAAAATTCTAAAATATAGGAGCATCTACATAATACATATATACATCTGTATCATTTTGAAAAAGTTCAGAGAAATATCAAATTTGTTTTACGGGATCATTGTTCAACTAGTACATGCCGTGTACATTTTGCGCACTTATTAATTTTGAGTAAGCTAGTAACGTTATTTTCCAAAGTGCGCCAAATTGGTTTTATCCGACAAAATGGAGAATGCAGTACACAGAAAGTCCAATTTCCGTCCACCTTAACCCATGAATTTAGTAATTCTCTAACCACATGTATAGTATTAAAGGGCTAGATAAATAATGGACATATGTGCAGTTTTCTCGTTTTAATTGTTTTACATTGTCTTATCGGGGCCTTTTATAGCTGACTATGCGGTATGTTGAAGGCCGTACGGTGACCTATAGTTGTTAATGTCTGTGTCATTTTGGTCTTTTGTGGATAGTTTTCTCATTGGCAATCATACCACATCTTTTTTTTTATATTGCATATCAGTTTAATTGTTACAAAATGAAGATGTTAAGTGGTTATTGTATGTAGATGAATATATGATATTTGTTGTTCGTTCATTTTTTTTACAGGAATCAGGCCGTTAGTTTTCTCTACATTTGTCATTTCGGGGCCTTTTATAGCTGACTACGCGGTATGGGTTTTGTTCATTGTTGAAGGCCAAACGGTGACCTATAGTTGTAAACTTCTATGTCATTTGGTCTCTGATGGAGAGTTGTCTCATTTGCATGGCAATCATACCTCCTCTTATTTTGGTATTGTCCCGAATTTTTGCATTTAGTTGTATGTGATACAAGTAACGGATAGATATATAGCTTATCTACTTCTGGCAAAGACTGGTCGTTCCACAGTCATAATAATGTGTCCAGTTAGTGTGTCATGTCTTCCGACACAACAAGACAGATATTTTTTGTACAAATACTTTGAAAATTCTAATTAGTGTGTCATGCTAATTCTACCTCTCACCATTTGTTTGTTTCCTCAATTTATCTTATAATCGATTAATGAGATTCGAGCATTGGTGAACTCTTAAAGTCTAAATATAGTACTAAAAAGGTTGTATTTAAAACTATATTAACGTCTTTCGTTTTAATATAATGAACTGTTTGCCACTGGACGTTTAACAACAATTCATCTAGCCTTTGGATGTTTTACCCTAGCTGTTCTGAACAAAACCCTTTAATCCTTAAGTTTGTTTAGTGAGAAAAGGGTAACTGGATCATTTGGTTTCCTAATTGTGGCCTTTAAACTAAGATGTCTACCTTGTCTTCTCAGCATATCGTTTCACTTATATATATATCACATGTTCAATGATTTTTATTCAGAATTTCATCCCTTTTGTATGTGTTCGATGTTCCTTGTTGGTCATGACACATACACATTTTGTAGTGCAGATCTTGATGTCTTCAGGTATGCGTTTTGATGTGATGTTCCATTACAATGATTTTCAACATGGGTATATACATGTACTTCGGTAGTAGATTCCTTTAGCTAACTCCTTAACAGAGAAATTCATTACTTAAATTGGTACGCATTGCTTTATCCTAGGACTAGAATGGCAATGCTTTCAGCTTGCACCTATGGATACCCAATGTAAAACAGATTGACTGTCCTGAACTTGCATGAAACATTTGCCACTTGACGTTAAGCAAACAAAAATCAATATAATAATAAATCACACTTGATCGATAATTGGACATAATGGATATTTTATAAATTGAAAGCCATCTCATTGCCTGTTATCTAATGACTATACGGTATTAGTTTTGTTCACTGATGAAGGCCGTACGGTGACCTTTAAAAGTTGCTTACCATGTGCACTATGGTGGAATATTGTCAACCATACAATTTCTCAGTGCTTTGATATTTATTTATCATTTCAACTATACATGTAAATCTCTGTCAATCTGTCAACAAGTTCATATTGTCAACTGAAAGACCCTATCAAGTCTCTTAATCATGTAAACATGTTAACATAATCATCCTGTCGGCCATGTCAACTTGACGACCCTATCAAATCTGTCAATCTTGTCAACATGTTAACTTATCAACATGTCGCCCTTGTCAACGTGACGACCCTATCAAGTCTGCCAATCATATGAGCATGTTAACCTAATCAACCTGTCGCTCTTGTCAACTTGATGACCCCATCAAGTCTGCCAATCATGTGAGCATGTTAACTTAATCATCCTGTCGCCCATTTGAAATTGACGACCCTATCAAGCATGTCAATCATGTGAGCATGTTAACCTAATCATCCTGTCGGCCATGTCAACTTGACGACCCTATCAAGTCTGCCAATCGTGTGAACATGTTAACCTAATCAACATGTCGACCCTGTCAAGTATGTCAATCATGTAATAATGTTAAACTAATCTACCTGTCGCCCTTGTCAACTTGACGACCCTATCAAGTCTGTCAATCATGTGAGCATGTTAACCTAATCATCCTGTCGCACATGTGAACTTGACGACCCTATCAAGCATGTCAATCATTTGAGCATGTTAACCTAATCATCCTGTCGCACATGTCAACTTGACGATCCTATCAAATCTGTCGATCACGTGAGCATGTTAACCTAATCATCCTGTCGCACATGTGAACTTGACGATCCTATCAAATCTGTCGATCACGTGAGCATGTTAACCTAATCATCCTGTCGCACATGTCAACTTGACGACCCGATCAAGTTTGTCAATCATGTAACAATGTAAACCTAATCAACTTGTCGCCCTTGTCAATCGACGACCCTATCAAGTCTGTCAATCTGGTCAACATGTTAACCTAATCAACTTGTCGCCCTTGTCAACTTGACGAACCTATCAAACATGTCGAACAAATCTATCATTTATACCTTGTGTCAAACTGTCGAATCTGTAAAAGAAAAATATCAAACTGTATACCTTGGTAACCTTTTTTGCTTGTCTTTTTTTTCCGAGCCTGTAAGCTTGTCTAAGATATTTTATCAGTCTTACACATAAAATGATTATTGTTACTATATTTGAAAAAAAAAACATGTACAAAACTAGTTTTACCGGAAATATTTGATCATATATTCTGTCCAAGTCCTAAATTTCGAGTTGATCTGACAAACTCTTATGGTAAAACAACATAAAGGTATCCCATAATTATTTATATATATAATCTGACCAATCAGCAATGTGTGAAATTCAAAACAAAACCTTGATTTAGCACACAATTAAAATAATTTTAAAAAATAAACATCTACTAGAACACATCCGCGAAATCGCGGGCATTTAGAGCTTGGTTGAAAGTATAAAAACTGTTGTAGGGTGAATTTTTGTAAAAGATTGGAGAATTTCAGGAAAGGTATCAAAAGTCAAAGGTACTTGGTGGCAGAGCAATTTATTTTAGCCCTCCCCCTTTTTTTCCAAATCCGTGATTTTTTTTTTATTTTCTATTAATTTTCTACTCCAGGAATACATTACCTAAGTTGTATTTGCCAAAACCTTTCGTAAAATTTTAATCCTGGTATTTGTGGTAAGTTGAATTATGCTTAATTTAAACATTACTTTGTAGTGAACTAACTTAAACCAGAACTTTATCCTGATACGGGACTGACAGGTGGAACTGACCTTCAGATCATGTGCGAACGGAACTGACGGATGTTTCGGACGGGACCAACGGACGGGAGTGACGGACGGGAGAATAGAATGGAATACTAACGGACGTACGCACACAGTAAACCCCTTCCATCGTTATAAGTTATTAAAAACATTTAAAAAAAAAAAAAAAAAAAAAAAAAAAAAAATAATACTCATTATTTTCTATTCACAAACTAGATAACTGGGAAATTAATATTTTCTTTTTCATTTTGATTTAATGTTTAATTTACTTTTTTTATGAAATATTTTCAATTCCTAAACAAAATTACTTGATATAAAAAGATGTGGTAAGAGTGTCAATGAGACAACTCTCGATCCAAGTCACAATTTGTAAAGTAAACCATTATAATCATGATTATTGTCAAAGAACGGTCTCCAACACGGAGCTTTGGCTCACACCGAACAGTAAGATATAAAGGGCCCAAAAAAGACTAGTGTAAAACCGTTCAAACGGGAAAAAAGAACAACGGTCTAATCAATATGAAAAAAAACGAGAAACGAGAAACACTTATGAACCATATCAACAAACGACAACTACTGAACATCAGGTTTCTGACTTAGGACAGGTGCAAACAAATATATCGGGTCACAGTTTGAAACGTTTTACTAGGTACCAACCTTCACCTTAATCTGAAACAATAGAGTAACATCACAAACTTGTCTGAAAACCAAACTGTGACATGTTTTCAAATTTTAAAGGCGCGTAGCAGTGTTAGGGGACAACCAATTGACTATATAACGAAACTTTTATTAAGTTTCGTTTTGATTTAAATTTTGAAAATATTCTATTTCGTGTCTCACTACTGAAAGGGCATGCTTTTTTGCATTCAGGTAAGAAGTTAACATTTATAAATTATGATAGTCTGTTGTTATTGTTTTTTTTAAACATAGCAACTTTACGAATCTTTGGCAGAAGTTTTTGTATGATTAAATATAGTGTCTGAACATTTCGAAAATTGCTGGTTTGTATCCTTTTTCCCGTATTCATCTGATGAATATAATTATTGTGTTTGCAGTTTAATACTTCATACTGTCTGGGTTTTTTAAGACATCAATAACAGATTACTTTGTTAAACTTTCATTGAATTTTGTGAAACAGGAACCGAAGCTTACAAAAATTACGAAATTGCACGGTCCTGAAGAATAAAGATTGTTTTTTTCTTTTTTCTTCACTTTTTTCGTATTTTATTGAAAAAATATACTTAGTTTATCGCAGTCAACACCACCAAACTACACTGATAGTAGCAATAACAGACAGGAAACATGGTTCAATGGACCTCCTATACAATATATATTCTGCTGAACTTACTTTAAATAAAGCTAGTACTAACAATGAACACAATCCTTTCCTGGAAATTAATATCTATACAAAATTTGTGATAAAATAGATGATTTTTCATTTCCTATTGTTAATTATCCATTTCTATAGATGGTGATCTGCCCTTGCACCATTGTTTGGTGTTTAAATATCTTTATTTGTTCGATTCGCTCGTGTGTATAATACAGTATTTGATTTTAACGAAAGAAATCTCTGTATTACTGGAAAATATTACACCAGGGTTTTCGATATCACAAACTAGTCAAAACTTTTACTAAATGTTATCATCGGTACAAGGACATCATTCATAAATATGAATCAACATGCAGACACCTTGTACGTTGAGATATTTCACATTCAATTTTTAATGGTAATATTCTATACAAAGCACAACAATGTCGACATTCGACATTCACCTCAAAAGCTTACAAACCTTTAAACAAACTTATTCTGAAGGGATTTTGTTATGCTACTGTTGTCAGCTCATTAAGGATGGCATATTTGGTATTAACATTGATTTTGGACTTTGCAGCGGAAATAAACACATTTATTTTAAAACCAGTTGTTGGCATGATACGGGTTATGTTCATCTCATATATTTTATGATGGTATGATTCTAAACCTCTAACGGGAGGGATTGTGCGTGATTTTCATATGATGAAGACATAATCTTTCAATTAGTTTAATCGAGGTCTGGAGCTGGCATGTCAGTTACTGCTAGTAGTCCCTTGTTAATTTATGTATCATTGTAATTTTGCTTAGTTTCTTAAGTTACAATGTACCTTTTCTGACATCGGACTCGGACTTTTTATAAACCGACTTTGTCTGTGCGTATTACTGTGTGTTTGTTTATTCTACATTGGCTAGAGGTATAGGTGGAGGGTTGAGATCTCACAAAACCTGTTTAACCCCGCCGCATTTGTTCGCCTGTCCCAAGTCATGAGCCTCTGGCCTTTGTTAGTCTTGTATGTTGTTGGATTTTTTTTAGGTTTTTTTTCGTTTATACGTTTTGAAGTTTAGTCTGACGCCCATTTTCATTGAACTAGCACACATTTTGTTAAGGGACCAGCTAAATCCCGCTTCAAAATGCGGGATTTTCTCGCTGTGTTGAAGACCCATTGGTAGCCGTCGGCTGTTTTCTGCTGTTTGGTTGGGTTGTTGTCTCTTTGACACATTCCCAATTTCCATTCTTGATTTTACATAATTATCACGTGTAAACAATAACAGTTGGACACGAGTACATTTTAAGATATGTAGCAATATTAATCAAAGAATCGTTTAGGGGACGACTGTAGTAGTTTGAAAATAATAAATAACCTGTCTTACAATGTAGGAAATAAATAACTCAGCAGGTCTAATCGAAAGTATGAGATGACATCAGATTCTTCATAAAATTCATCTTTTTTCCCAAAAAAAATCGGGAAACACTTCCCAAATCTTTTAACAATAAAAGTATAAATATTATCAAATATACTTGAAATGTCTGAAAATTGGTTTAATTTGACTTTAACAAGGTATTTGTCTCAGGAACACTTACAATGTACCTCACTTTTATTACAGGGAAGTTACTTCATTGAGGCAAATATAGGTTCATGTAGGAAATTTCAAAACCAAAAGCTTGTCTTCATATCAAATTGTTTTCACTGAGAGCTTCTTGCATTTGTCTTGCAAGAAGCAAGTTCTATTCTCCTTGGACATGGCCCCTGTTTTTTCAGGATCAATGTTTCTTATTTATTTGTCTTTTGTTCATTCTGTATTCTGTTAGTGTTGCATTCCTTTTGTAATTTAGTTATTAACTTAGTCATGAGTTTAAAAAAAACAGCAGTCACAGACTTAACTATGAGAATTACATTTTTGCTTTATCCTACATTTTGGTCTTTTAATGTTGTCTCTAAAAACTTAATTTTTACACTGAATCTACACATTTTGCTTTGAGACCAAAATATTGTCAAAATGTGATTAAAGCAGAACTTACGTTTTCAGATTAAGACAAGGTCTGGGATTAGCACCCAGAAAGCATGATTTAGCATCATTTGTTCTATTGCTTCTTAAGGCCTTCAGCAGCATCAAAACCCTTCCAAAAAAATTTGACTCGCTCCATTCGGTGAAATATGTTTGGCAATAATTAATAAAAAGGCAAGTTGCAGCAAAACTTTAATACTGTGTATGTATGAAATACATGTATACGCAGTTGGCAAGATTCATTCCTGCAGAGGATAATGGTTAATTCTAATTAAATGGTAATGACAATGATAATACATAATAGTTACATGTATTATTTATAACATGTATAATAAAATTCATTTAAAAATTGTATGTTTTTAAATATTATAAATATAGTAGTGAAAATGAATAATCAGTCCCTTGTTTTAATGAAAATGAAAAATCTTATTTCAACAGTGCAGAAAATAAATAACCTGTCCTCTTAGTTAACAAAAATAAATAACCGATGATCCAAAACAAATCCTCCTGCCCCCCCCCCCCCCCCCCCCCCCCCGGCAGAATATCAAATGGTCGTCCCCTTAGTATGGCGTATATAACTATGTATATTTCTAAAAAGAATTGTTTTCTGTTCCAACACTATCGTCTGTTCTAAATACCACTTTTTGTATACCTAAGATCTTTTAACCCCACATCATAAGCTCAAAATTAGGTTTTCTGCTGATGAATTTCAATCTACTAGTGTTCGAATGTTTAGAGTATGCTACGTTCGCGTTTGATCTTATAACAGTAACCAATGATGCATCTCTTTTATCTAAGGATTCATAAATATCTTTTGCCGATCGGCGGAAAACATTTGTCTGACAAAACCCCCAATAAACACATTTCCTTTCAGGATACATCGCTACTGTTTTCATTTCCTGCTCAGCTCTTCTTAAATTCATGGCTTTTTTCCCGCTGGCCACACTTGCCACTACTATGTTTCTTCCGTCTTGTCTGAATTTGATATGTCCTCCATAGACCCCTACCCAATGATTGTCAGCAGTACTTATTGGGTTATAGGCGACAACAACCCAGTCCCTCCAGAAGTATTTTTTACCAAGGTAAGTAACTAGTCCATCGGCAAATTGCTTATTCGTCTGCCCTATGTTTTTAAGAGAATATTCGTCAATATCCTTTCCAGATTGGTTGTAATAATTATCAACGCACTGCTGATCCAAATCCTCGAACTTCCTTCTTACCTTCTGTATTCTGTTTGTCCATACAAACTTCGTATAATTAGCGACGTGAGTAAAATTTTTCAACCGTAAATAGACTAATTCTACTTTTACAGCTTTCAAGAGAAGTTGGATAACACGGCGAAGAAATAATTGCGTCTTTCTGCGGTCATTTTTGGTATAAAATAAGATGGAAGTACCAAGATTTTCTTGAAACATACTGCTTTCTTTTACAATGGCATCATACAATTTTTTGCCACTATGATGATAATCATTATCATAACTATCTATATAAAGCTGTGTCATGTTTCTCACAGCAGCCGGGGGAACAGTATAAATATGCTGAAACTCATCCGACGCTATATTTATTTTTTGTTGTATTTGCCCAAACTGGACTCTTACAACATTCCAATCCATCAATCGTTCGATATCGTTAAATCGATTATCAACATGATCCAAACGTGAGTCGATAGCCTTCATCATATTTTTCATGAAAGCTAATTCAGCAGATTGGGATGGAATGAAAGCCATAATTAACCCTACAAATGGACCCAATGCACCAAGGTAAGGACCTATACTTTTTCCGATCTTCGTTAAAGACTCTCTAAAATTTTCCTTTTCAAGCAATTCAGCCATTGCTTTTCCAATTTCAAGGCCAGATTTGGCTTTGTTTATTTCATTCGGAGAAAGGCTTTGTGTAGGTGAGAAATAAACTATCAAAAACGTGACCATGATGAACCATCTTGATGTTAACACTGAAAAGATAATTAAAATAAATAGATATAATATTCTTTACAAATAACGATTGAAAATAATATTGTTTTAGAAAATGTGAAATGTGAGATTTAATTAGAATGTTTGGGGTTGTTTTTTTGTTCCTGTATATCATGTTTGTTTGATTTATATTTATCAACTTGTTACCTTTAATTTGATGGCTATTATTCGTTTGTTTCTCTGTCCTATATTTTCTCCCATTTATTTATTGTAGCCCTGTCGTGTAATGTTGTCATTTTAATGTTATAATAAACACTGCCATTAAAGCGGGAGGTTTGGCATGCCACAAAACCAGGTTCTACCCACCATTTTTTCATAAAATGCCCTGTACCAAGTCAGAAAAATAGCCATTGTTACACTATAGTTTCTGTGTGTTTTACATTTCGGTGTTGTGTCGTAGTTCTCTTATATTTGATAAGTTTCCCTCAGTTTTAGTTCGTAACACGCATTTGTTTTTTTCTCTATCGATTTATGAATTTTTAACAGCGGTATACTACTGTTGCCTTTATTTATACGATTGGTTATTCTTGTTTAAATGATTTTTTAAATGATTTACGTTTTGCTATGTCAAATCTTCAAATTTCTAAAGCTTACTATTCGATATAGGGGTTTGCTTATTGTTGAGAGCCGTATGCATGGTGTCTGACATTTGCTAATCTCTCAGACATTTCGTCTTTGGTGGATAATTAGCATTGGGAATCATACGACATCTTGTCTTTATATATTAGGTAGGTATGATCTTGAGAGGGAAAGACGCGGAGTGTTTCCCAAAATACTTTAGGAAACGTGGTGAGTATCAGAGCTTCTTGTGTCAAGTCTTGGCATATTGGCTGGTATTTTTCGTTTATAAACTAAATATTTTATCAAAATTCATATAACAGTAACGCGTAATTATAACAATGATCCCAACATGTCGCATATCAACAAACATTTGTCATAACAATATAAACTAACTAAACTTCTCGAATCTCGAGAGAGGACGATGGAGTCTTTATCGTCATATACTAGTATCAGAAAACTTTGTCATATATCATATAACTTAGGTCAGCATTAGATCTTCCTGGGGCAAGTATTGGCTTCTTGAGTGAAACTTTATGAAGCAGTAAAGGTATTTTTCGTTATGTTTCAAACAAGTAGACTTACTCTTGAATAATTTTAAAATATGTTCAGTGACAAAAAATTAAGTCTTTGAAATTTCTCTCAGCATACATATAAATCTTCCATGAGGTACGAAAAAGCACATCAATGAAACACATGTGAATCTTCCGTGAGGTACGAAATGACATGTACGTAAATCTTCCGTGAGGTACGAAATGGCATACATGTAAATCTTCCATTAGGTACGAAAAGGTATATATACAGACTTTTTATTAGGTACGAAAAGGTATACATACAGACTTTTTATTAGGTACGAAATGATATACATGTTAATATTTCATGAGGTACGAAATGGTCAAGGTACGAAAGGGTCAGGGTACGAAATGACTATCATTTGTTTCAGAGGAGAAGATTTTTGTAAGATTACAATTTTTTTTAAAACTTCTTTAAAGGGCAATAACCCATTAAGGGGTCAATTGACTACTTTTGTCATTTGACTTATATGCAGATCTTACTTTGCTGAACAATTTTGCTGTTTCAGTTTATCTCTATCTATGATAATATTCAAGATAATAACCAAAAACTGCAAAATTTACTTAAAATTACCAATTCAGGGGCATCATTCTAACAACGGGTTGTCCACTTTGTCTGAAAACTTCAGAGCAGATAGATGTTGACCTGATGAACAATTTCGCCCCATGTCAGATTTGCTCTAAATGCTTTGGTTTCAGAGATATGAGCAGAAATCTACATTTTACCCCTATGTTCTATTTTTATCCATGGCGGCCATCTGTATCTGTATCTGTATTAGGAAATCCCTCCTTCAAAGGAGCACTTCACAATGAATATATATGTCTATACACACTTAGTTTGAAAATATAAGAAATAAAAATATAAATGTACGCCCCGTGGGGTGTACGTTGGCTACAGTCTTTGACTCTTGCTCTTGCTAGACGGTAAGGTCTTTAAGAGTTCGTTTCTCTTGACATGTAAAGCATAGCATAATTTTCTGGATATGTATTCTACCATAAAACAATTGTCAGTGCATTTGCATCTGCAACCACAAGCACATAATAAGTGACTCGGATCTAAAATGAGCTGTGCGTCTATTACAACGTTGGTAAGATTAAAGCATTTGGTACAGTTTCTAAAGCTACAAAGAAAGCTTTCAAGTTCATGCAGGTATGGTATGCGGATATCATGCAAAGTCTTACATTCCAGAAGGAAGTGATCTACCGTTACTGCGGATTCTTTGCATAGTAAGCAGGTTGGATCTACGCTATTTTGATTAAATGAAGCTTTGTTGCTTTGAAGATAGTAGGTGCCTGTAAGAAGCTTTAGTTTTGTTTGAAGACGACTTATATCCTGAGATGATGTGCCTACACTTGCAAGACAAGGATGAGTGTTTCGCCAGAGTATATTGTTAGTGGATAGATAATTGAGAGAACTATATAGGGATACTTTTGTTCTCAATTGATCATGCCAGACACTGTCAACTGCTTTTTTTACTTGTGTTTTCCATCGATTTGTGTTGATCGGATTGAGCATTAGATCATGAGCTGAAGGTAGATTATATTGGGCTAGAATGCATCTTGCTTTTGAGAACCAGCTTTGAGAGTTGAAACCAGACATAAGTAGTTGTCGTTCAGCTAGTTCCTTTTCTATTGAGGATTCCATTCCACATATTTTGTTATAGATATTTATGACAGCTTTATGTATTGTTCCTTGTATTGGAATTACTCCTGTCATAGTATAGACAGCTGCATCTGCAGTATTATTTGGCAGTGATAGGATTTGTTTCATAGGAAAGCAATGAAACAAATCCTATCACTGCCAAATAATACTGCAGATGCAGCTGTCTATACTATGACAGGAGTAATTCCAATACAAGGAACAATACATAAAGCTGTCATAAATATCTATAACAAAATATGTGGAATGGAATCCTCAATAGAAAAGGAACTAGCTGAACGACAACTACTTATGTCTGGTTTCAACTCTTGTTTGGTTTGCGGATTATCGGACACATTTATTAATCTAGATACCCCAATGATAATTGTGGCCAGTTTGTTTAAATTTGGCTCAGTAGTTTCAGAAGAGAAGATTTTTGTAAAAGTTAACGGACGACGGACGCAGGACGACGACGAAGGCGGACGGCGGACGCCAAGTGATGAGAAAAGCTCACTTGGCCCATTGCCCCAGGTGAGCTGAAAATATTTGTATGTTTTTCACGTAGGGTCCTGTTAAACTAAGTCCCCGCTGGCGGCCATCTTGGATGATCAATAGCCTACAAAGTTACAACACTTGGTAAGAATATCATAAGGAACACTTATGACATATTTTATTTCATTCTATTTAGTGGTTCTCTAAAAGAAAACGTGTGTATGTATTTCTCGTAGGGTCCTATGTTAAACTAAGTCCATCTCTGGAGGTCATTTTGGATGATGGATCGGCTTCAAAATAACAACTTAATGAATACTTGGTCAGAACGCCTTCATAAGGAATATCCATGCCATTTTTGGTTATATTTCATTCAGTGGTTCTCTTAAAGAAGACAATGATTCACTCATAGGGTCTTAACATCGAAAACACATTTATTCTAAAACCAGTTGTTGGCATGAAACGGGTTGTTTATCCTCGTATACTCTATCATCTATGACGATATGATACTTAACTATTGTACTTGATTTTCTTATGATGAAGACATAATCTTTCATGCAATCAGTTTAATTGAGATCTGGAGCTGCCATGTCAGTAACTACTAGTAGTCCTTTGTTAATTTATGTATCAGTAATTTTGCTTACTTAATAGTTTTACTGTGCGAAATGCTAATATGTTTTTCTTTATTCTACGTTGACTAGAGGTATAGGGGAGGGTTGAGATCTCACAAAACATGTTTAACCTCACCGCATTTTACGACTGTCCCAAGTCAGGAGCTTCTGGCCTTTGCTAATCTTGTATTTTTTTTTAAATTTTAATTCATTTATATGTTTTGAAGTTTCACTGAATTACTAGTAGTACACACTTTTACTTAGGGGTCTGATGAGGACCATCACGGGTGTGGGATTTTCTCGCTGCGTTGAAGACGCATTGTTTGCCTTCGGCTGTTATGTGCTCTTTTGTTGGGTTGTTGTCTGGTTGACATATTCCCCATTTAGGTTTTCATTCTCATTTTATTTGTATATATTGTCCAAAGGGTCCTAAGTTAAACGTAGTCCCCCTGCTGACGGCAATCTTGGATGATGGAAAAGCTTCAAAGAAACAACACTTGGTCAGAACCTTATAATAAATAGTCATTCTATTCTGTGGTTTTCTAGAAGAAATTCAAAATGTAAAAATTTAGCGACGACGGACGACGGACGTCAAGTCTTGGAAAGAGCTCACTTGTCCTTTTAGGCCAGGTGAGCTGAAAATGTGGGAGTAATTCCAAATACTTGTATACAAGAAGTACAAATGCAGTGTCTAGTGATCTCAAAATAGAAATCTTTAACAATTTTTGTAACCAACCATATTTGTCAATTTCTTCTGATGAACCTCAATTAAGATTTTGCACATGCATGTAGTTAATAGTATAAAGGATTTTTGTGAACCTATTTTGTTCTGACCATTGTGCTATGTTAAGTTTATTGTAGTACTTACCCTTTTGAATAATTAACATTCTGTTTTCTGTTTGCTTACGTAACTGTAAATGACAAAACGTTTATTGATTCTTTTGTAAATATTATAACATCTTCTTTGTTTCATTTGGGCAAATTTTATTTGAAAATTCTATTTTTAGTAGCACCATCACATAAATGATAAAAAAAAAGGCACCATCTTATAATACAAACGTAACATCACATAATATAAAAGCACCATCATATAAAAAAAAGCACCATCACAAAATAAAAAAGTACCATCACATAATAAAACAAGAATGTGTCCATAAATGCTAGTACCTGATAAAAAAAGTATTCTATCTTCAATACACTTGATAAGTCGTTTAAAGTTTACTTTTGAATTTGATGTTTGTGGACTGAAAAGGGATTTTACTGTTCCTGATCCGTTCATATGTTCAATAAACTCATGACAATTGCATGGTCGTCATAATCTAATATGATTAACATTCTTACTATGCAAGGGGTGTTCAAAGATTTGGAAAGTGACAAAATATACGATTTTAATAAAGTTATTCCCCAGCGTTTGACCCTGTTTTATCCTACTACCTGCATCTTTTAATGTCTCCTTCTCGTATAGCCAAACGCAGAACCTGGTATTAAGGAGCAACCATTTACAGTTAAAATTCACCATTTCGTATATTTTATAGTATAGCAAAAAATTTTAGTGTTCTGATCTTCTATTAAACACCAAGAGTAATAAACTACGAAATTACAGATACTTAAGAATATTAATTTTACTGAAAAAAAAACCTTAAATAGAGTTCAACATTTTCTTAATTTCTTTTTCTGTTATTAATGAGTATAAATCAGGAAATTTTATAGAATGAAAAACAAATTGAAAAGGAAACACACTCTAATTGGTGAATCAATTCAATATAAAAAAAGGGGTTGATGCGGTCATTGAAATGTGTTATGTGTGTAACGATTGTACCTTTTTTCAAAATGGTGTATCTTCCTTTCTAAAATGATCGTTTTAAATCATGAATTTATATATTGTCATACTGAAAGTTTGCTAATGATAAGAAAAAACTTACCAGACAAAACGTTGAACGATCAACAATCACTTTAATACGCTAATTTTACAAGTAGACGTATATAAGTTAGTACCTATATACAAGAACGTCTTCCGTCCAAGGATAAAATTGAGTGGTTAAGCTACAACAAAATAGATATGTATAGGGGTCATCATCATTATGTCATGCGCACTTCTATTTCTAATTTGATTGCGTAAAAAGATTGAAGATAAAGTTAGGGATTGCTATCCTGAATGTGATTGATTCACATGCCATAAAAACATATAATTGAGTTTAAACTTCCTAAAATCAACACGAAACAAGACTCTATTTACTGGTCTATTTTGATTATCATCCTTAATTTTCCACCGAGGGAAAAGAGGCGACAGTTACAAGTCTGAAAGGACCGTCATCTTCTTGAAAAGTTCAAACTTGAACTAAACTTTTATCTATAACTGTATATTTAACCCAAGCTTGAAATCGAACGTTTAATCTAACGGAATTGTAAATTGCCTTACCTTGTAGGCTAGCACATATGTTTCCAATATCAGCATGACAGTTTAGTGCGAAACAGGATATATCTAAAACTCATTATTTTCAGTACGAAGGGCATTGAAAGTCACCTTTCTGCAGATTTTCAGTCTGCATATGAATATAATTAGTGTTAGCAAATTCCGCTTAGAACATGAATAAGTATAAAGTCAGATAAAAAAAAACTCCTCGGAAAATTTAAATCGGAAAGTCCCTTATCAAATGGCAAAAGCAAAAGCTCAAACTCATATTTTTCATTATAGAAATATCCACCAAAGGTCAATTCATTACCATGGTATCGAGTTCTATTTTTTTTAAATTTGAACAAATGTACTTACATTGATATTCGTAGTTAATTCAAATGAATATATCCAATTGTCTGACCTCATTCTCTGTTACAAAAACATGCAACCGAACAGATGATTGAATAGATGGCTGTTCGACTTCTAAATAAATTCTCTGAAACTGACATAAACAGCTGCTAGATTTCCTGATTTACAACATATTTATTACGTTTGGGAGACGTGTTTGTCAACAGAAAATCGGCATTCCTATAGGAATCATTTGTGGTCCTCTCCTTTTTTTATTGTTCCTTATTCATATACAAGCTCGTAAGGACGATTGAAAGCAAGCTAAAATTTATTATCCTTTAATTTAAGGTTTCGCTACAAGTATACTAGTATATATGATGCCCTCTCACTAAATAATCCAAAGGATGATGACTATTGTGAACACGTTTGTCCCATAAAACCGAGGTAAAAATTACAAAAGGTACAGTTAAATCTTGACTCACATCTAGAAATTGACAATGAGGGTCCAATGAGAATTAAAGTTTACAAGAAAAGAGATAATTTAAGCTTCCAAATTGTGAACTTTCCATTTCATTGTAGCAACATACCTGTTTTGGAGTATTTTATCTCCCGGTTGATATGATATTTAAGCTCACGGATTTCTTATTAGAATTTTCTCATTGATAATTATTGCTTACAAGAAAGCTATTAAACCTTGAGCTCCGTAATTGTGATGAATATTTTCAACTCTACCCCCCGACGTAGACGCAGTCATGGTCACCGACATTTAACATCACCTACTCTGTATAATGTTTCTTTAAATGACGTGATGTCATTTATACAATAGCCGTTAGGTATTCATCACATTCGGACGAAACTTTATTCATTACTTCTTTCAAAACTAACCAAAACAAACTTACAGCTATCATGTCGGATTTTGCAAGTCACAGATTTTTCAAATCATTTCACATTGGAAAAGAGAAAAAAGAGAAAAGATCTGTTCTTTAACTTTCATTTGCAATGCAACAAAGGTCGCGATTGCGTCAACTTGGGCAATATCCTTCATCATAAATTAGTTCAATCGAAAATACCTCCTTATTTTTAAGATCAGTTTGTACCAATCATTTCTAATACCTATACCAAATCAATTGCAACTACAATTTTCAAACACGTTTTGCAGGATCTCAATATTGACGGCTTCAAGTCTAAACCTCTTGATTACACCTGTTCTAGTTCCCAATTCACATATAATATGGCTGGCCACGTTATTACCGGTCACCCTAATATTGTCAATAATACTTCCCTTCGAAATGTGTTACTTATAACAGGTCCGAAATATCGTGAAACTAAATATATCAATTGGAAAAACAACTTCAAAATACTGATGGATTCAGTCGAGGATTATGCATATTATGTCAGGCAATGGGCTAAACGCAAGAAAAACGACGTAGATACTCTTTCCGAATGAATTAAGGCTGTGATGTCGGTGATTCAAATCAGAATTAAGAAGCTGAATGGGTCTATCAATACACTTGCTACGTCAATCTTTAAAGACCAAAATTTTGCAAAACACTTGTTCTACCTCCATGACAAATATGTTGTTGTCCCCGCAGATAAAGCCCCAAACAACATCGTTTGTGTGTGTAAATCTCATTACACAAACTGCTTGATAAATGAATTAGGTATTGACAGTTAACTTTGAAACTCAACATATACCCTCAAGACACTGGCCAAAGAGGAAATCCTGGATAAACTTATGTCAACCAAAGATGAAGAACTGGATCTTCCATCACTGTATTTGATACATTACCTACATCAGTGTCCTCACAAGCAATGGTTTATATCTGGGTCCACGTGCTCCACGAAACCTCTTTTATATACATATTTGTTACGTTTCGGGGACGTGTTTTTCAACAAACTATCGGCATTCCCATGGGAGCCAATTGTGCCCCTCGTCTTGCCGACATGTTCCTTTATTATTATGAGGTAGATTTTATATAGGAACTTCTTAGGAAGAAAGATAAGAAATTAGTAATATCCTTTAACTTTACCTTCCACTATATAGATGATGTTCTCTCACTAAATAATTCAAAATTTTGTGACTTTCTTGAATGCATCTATCCCATCGAACTAGAGATTAAGGATACAACAGATGCAGTCTGCATCATATCTTGATTTACTTCTAGAAATTGACAACGAGGGGCGCTTGAAAACAAAACTTTACGACAAGAGATGATTTTCAGCTTCCCAATTGTGAACTTTCTATTTCTATGTAGCAACATACCAGCAGCGCCTGCATACGGAGTATATATCTCCTAATAGATCATTATTCCCGGGCCTGTATTTCTTATCATGATTTCTGTGAACAAATGTTGCTACTCATAAGGAAGCTATTAAACCAAGAGTTCTAAATTGGGAAGTTAAAATCATCCCTTCGTAAATTTTACGGACGCCTTCACGAGTTGGTTGACCGTTATGGAATATCCGTTTCACAGATGATATCGGAAATGATCCTTTTGTCGCAACTACAATCTCGTTCTATTTTTACGAAAATGACCTACCGAATTAGACTATTTACCTGGTGTGTAATAACATGAGCCACGTAGTGACACATGTGGAGCAGGATCTGCTTACCCTTCCTACGCACCTGAGATCACCCCCAGTTTTTGGTGGGGCTCGTGTTAATTAGACTTTAGTTTTCTATGTTGTGGCTTGTGTACTTTTATTTGTCTGTTTGTCTTTTTCTTTTTAAGCCATGACATTGTCAGTTTGTTCTTGATCTATGAGTTTGACTGTCCCTCTGGTATTTTTCGCTCCTCTTGCATTGCCATAAATGTTCAGTTATAAATTTAACGATGAACAACACAATGTAAGAAATGAGCAGGGTAAAATAATAAGACAATGAAACTGTTCAAATAAAAAGTAGTTACTAAGAAAGGACAATTTTAATTAAAAATACAGAATTGCAATGAGGTAAATTTAAACATTGAACTTTAAAAAAGTATGTATAAATAAATAAGTGTTTCTATAAAAGGTTCACAAAGTGAATGTTACTTAGTTTACTTGGATTATCGTTCTACAGAACAGCGCCTGTTTTTTTCGATTCTTCGTTCTGTTATAAGCATAGCAGCTCCTGATCTCAGTTCCTTCATAGGTTTGCAATGGGTAAAAAGTTCATGGACGCGCTTTAACCTTTGAATAATGGTTTTTGGATTCATTAATATTTCGTTGGATACCAATTTTCGTATATTTCGTGGACATAGGTGAACCACGAATCTATATGTTCAACGAACTACAAATTGTCTATAGGCTTGTATGTAGACTATGTTTTCCTCAATCCACATACAATGGTATATACGTACCTACGAATATAAATGAATCCACAGTAGTAGTTGGGAGAACATACAACAATGGGTCTCCATGGCGCAACCGGCATGTCAATAGACACATATAAACGTCTTGCAGGCTTTTCTGTAATAAATTGCCGAATTTGTCCAATGGTTCTGATCTGATTTTAGTTGGATTTTTAAAACAGCACTATAATTTGCTTGTGCAAGTTTTATCGAAATAAATGTTTGACCCCAAAACATTGTTATCCAGTTAGAAGTAAACTGTTATGTTTCTAATATTTACGAGGCCATGAAGGTGGAGAAATTTAGAACATTTTTTTTATTCTTCAGATGTGGAAAAGGATAACATGAAATGACGTGATCATGTGAATGTGTGTACTAATGGACGAACAGGCCAAAGCATGTGTTTTGGAAACCAGTAGACTATCACTGCAATAATGAATTGAAGTTAATTCACATATTTTTACAACTAAATACAAAAAACATGATACTTTTTCACCAAATATGTTGATAAAAAGGGACTTCCCTCCATGTCTATTTTTAGTTGGGGAATAACCCCTAGTTTTTTTTATTACGAAACTGTTTATAGCACCCCTATAACTTTTTTAAATCAGCGTACAAAAATATATCCTTTGACCCTAGAAATGACATTTTAAACCATTTTTTTTTGTATCAAAATAGTTCTTTTGCGCTGGAAAGAACTTCAATTTTAATTGTGACTTAGGATTTTTCTCGTTCAGTTTCCCGAAAGCTGAAAATTCATCTTTGTATAATATTTACAATTTGCAAAACTGATAAGTCTAGTAGATGGGTTTTCCCAATGTGAAATTAGAGCATTTTACGTCTTATTAAATTGCTGTCCAAGTGTTTCTTTACCTTCGATTTAAAGACGCATTTAAAAGCACTTGACATGTAAACATAATTAGTCGAGTGACACTCTACATGTGATTTTATTATTAATGCACTCACGTTACATGTTCCTTATGTCGTAATTACAATCAACTTCGCTTTTCACCACGAATGTGACCTACCGAATTATACGTCTATTTACCGGGTTTGTAATTACACGACGGACCACTTGAGACCATCCTCAGTTTCTGATGGGGTTCATATTGCTTATTCTTTAGTCTTCTATGTTGTACATGTCTTTTGTACTATTATTTGTCTCTTTGTCTATTTGTTTTTTAGCCATGGCGTTGTCAGTTTGTTTCCGAGTTTGATAGTTCCTCAGTTATCTTTCGCCCTTTTTTTACACATGAACGTATCATTTATAATTATTCTGAGTATCATTTAAAACATTTTTTGAATGAAATCTTGAAAATAAGGAATTATTGCTCTGTAGCAATTTCCACCATAAATTCGTAAGGTGGGATTGGCTGCAATATGGAATACTCTGTTTTTTTGGAATAATAGAAACGTAAAAGAAAAATCCTAAAACAGAGACTATATACAGCAATACATTAATAGAAACCAAAAATACTTTTAAATATCAATTTCGTACTTTTGAATAAACTTTACCTTTCCAGAAAATCCAGTATAAGGGTCATTATAAAAAAACATGCAAATTTCGATGAGGGAATATTTGGAAAAATGATGTCATTGTTTAAAACATTTAAATGTGTTCCTCTATTCTATAGTATGGTAGCAACTATATTCAGAAATATGCAATGGGAAAAATGAAGAGTTCCTTCAATTTTAACAGCTTTATGTCATCCTTTGGTAGAATCGCGTCAATGGTGTTACCAATTTAAAACATGCATTTAGGTACTAAATATTATTGTTAAATATCAAAAAACTGTTCCAATTTGTTGTTAAGATTAAAATTACCCTTTATTGACATTATTCCGATACCTATGCATACTATTTAAACATAAATTTCAGAATAAATTGTTGTATAAAATTAAGCTGTCCCAATTGTTGCCGTTTTTTTTATATTAAAAAATACCTTTAAACTGAATATATACATGTCAAATGTTGAAGACTGAATGATTAGATAATGCCTATCCTCCATTGTTTATAAAAAATAAAAATAATTGCATGTTTATATAGTTACACCACTGACCCTTTAGTAACTCCAATGACACAAAAGTATCACTATTGAAAGCCAATTTCAAATTTTACTTTTATTAGTACTGGACACAAAACAAAGACCACCAACAAAAGAAAAATAAAAATAATTAATTCTTAGGCTGAAAAATCTCAAATTATATATCATAACATCAATAACTAAAAAGGTCAATAGTGTTACTAAATTGTGTCATTGGTGTTACCAGCATACACCAGTTTTTGAAAAATTTGTATATGTTATACATGGTGTTGTTAAAATATTGTCAAATAAGTATCGTTTTTCATAAATAATATGATGTTTTGCTTGTTAAACATAACGGAAACACAAAAAAATGCTGATTGTCATAATATATTCAGTGGTGTTACTAAACTGGTCAATGGTGTTATTTTATCAAAGTGGTCTCACCATTGACAGTAACACCAATGATTTACAGGTGTATTTTGATATTTAGTTACAAAATAAGTGTTCCATTCCCCTATTTTATATGTTGTTCCTGGTGCGTGTTTCAACATTCAATATATTTCATAATTCAAAGTTCAAGAATTTAAAAAAAAAACCATTTTTTGTAAGGGTACACCATGGACACTACTTTCATTTACGATACAGTTTTACTTACTTTTAAGATTTTTTTCACTGAATTTTCAACATAAATGTTTGTTTTCTCTTGCATAACATGTTTACAGGTAACATTGCTAAGGAATAAACAATTGTAAGTGCTGAAATCTTGAGAAAGATAACTCTTACCCTACCAATTTGTCTTTTGGTTACACCATTGACTTAAAAAATGAGACTTTTCCTTTTGGTGAAATTTTTATTATAAAACCAACATACACCTCCAAAATCATTAAAAAATGTTTGTAGGTATCAAAATGCAATAAATAGTGATAAATCCTAATAACAAATGATATAAAAATAGTCCTATTTCAGGTCTGAAAAGATTGTTCGTAAAATAAAACAGTTAATTCTGTCTATATATGCAAGGGTTTAAGAAAACATTAAGGATGTTTTTATAACATTTCATACTGTAAACTGTATATAGTGTATCACAAAACATTCATAATTATCTAAATATGCAAGTGTTATTTTGATATATGTTCATGTGTGTGAGTTTAAAAGACCAAATAACATGGTTTTGCATGTTTTTTTTTATAATGACCCATAAATGAAAATAAACTATTGACACAGAGATAAGTCTCGCCTATCGTCATACAATTCAGAAAAGACAATCCGATGGACAGCAACATTCAGTCCCTGGACAATGATCTAGGGGGCAGGGCCTGGTTATGATCTACAACCTTATATGTACATAGAGTAATTTTATAGAAAATCTCATTGCTTATTGTTAGTAGTTCTTATCAAACTGACTTAAGAAGAAAATCTTAACACTGAAAATTGTGAATTAATTTAAAATCAATGTACAATGACCTAGAGGGCTGGGCGTCAAACTTGTCGTCAAACGTATATGTATTGATAGTAATTTGCAATTTTATACAAAATATCATTGATCTATCAAAAGTATAGTTCTTATATCAAATTGATAATCTCTTAAGTCAAATTCATGATTTGTATATCAAATTGATTTTCTGTTATATCAAATTAATATTTTTTTTATATCAAATTGATAATCTATTACATGTACTATATCAAATTATTAATTTGTTATATCAAATGGAAAAGGTTAATATGGCCATAAAAGGCTTCCGTAAAAACCAGATATATTACATATTTATATTATCAGAAGTATAGTGCGTCTCAGCAAAATAAACCAAAAAAAAACAAGACTGTTAATTGTAAAAACTAATTAGTTGATCTATCAGAAAAATATTTGTACTTTAAACCAAGACTGTATCTACTTCTTAACTCTGGATAATGTACTTGAATAGGAAATTATCAAGCTTCTGTCCAAATTTCATAAAATTCCACGAAAGCGTGACAAAATTATTCTCTAAAAAAACATAGTCCATCTAATAGTACAAAAAGGAAAAATGAAAATAAATATTTTCAAAAGTTTGCTCTTGATACTGACTGCAATCTGGTCATAAACAAGATTTGATATCAAGTGATATGAATTGTGAGTATGTTAGAAATTTTATCATTTAATTGATTTCAAGCAAAGATTCAACATGAATTGATCATGTTGTTCTGCAAAACTAAACGATTTACTAATTTTATTTTCATTCAGGAACAATACAATTATCAGATAATGGAAATAAAGTATGATTGTTTGCTTGGGGTCATCTTAGTTCCTTCATAAAGGTAAGACGATCCTGCTCTACATGTGGCACCCGTCGTGTTGACTATGTTAGTTCAAACCTGTAATAAGTCTAATTCGGTAGGTCACATTCGAGGGTAAAGGAAATGAAATTGTAGTTTAGACAATTGAAACATATCCGCTATTATCTTTCTTTTGTGTAGTCTTTATAAAACATTTATTTCCAACAAATTCGTGATGGCGTCCGTAAAAGTTACTAAGAATAGTGAATTTAAAATTTAGATCATGAATGCAAAAGAAACTTATCACGTATATACAAAGATGACATAATAACTTGTATACGAGTGGCGAATTACATTGCTATTATCGCTGTAAAAAAAATATGTGAATACTGAATTATTTCCTTTTCCCAATAGATTATTGATTGCTGAGAAGAACTCACTTTTTTTGGGGGGGAGGGGCTCATGAATAATATGTTATTATAATTGGACATTCATTTGCAACTTGAAACAAATTATCTAAGATTGTCATTCGATTTCCCCCCTCCCCCCTGGATCCGACTATGGTAACATATCCGGGCACTTCATGAGAATTGACAAATAAACTACGTCTGAAAGAAATGTTTTATCTTGTTTCTTGCAACTCTATAACATTCCACAACATAAGAAAAGAAAAAAATATTCTGAACGACTTTTCGCCATCTTAAAATCTTCCCATGATCACGCGAGTGTAGTTTGTCAAAGTGATTGTTCTGATCCACACTCTGGTCAGTCATTGTCTGTATTCATTTGATTTTATATCAACTATAGGGTTATAATTGACCTCAGTCTCTTTATACACATTATATTGTTCTTATATTACTATTTACACAACTGTACGAGGTAAAGTTTTTTTCTCCACTCAAATAAATGTGGAACATAGCCATTTGGTCCGAGACCACAATTGTCGTCCCTTGACGATTAAAGTCCCTAGTGTTGGCAGTGGGTTATACAGGAAATTAGACAGTTAAAAAATTTGGGTCCTGAATTTTAAAGAAAAGTAGTGATTTGGTCCAGCTGAAAAAGGTTAAAAATTAGCACTTCGGAAGCTGTCAAAAAATTTCACGACGCCCTAAACATAAAATTGTCCATATTTTGAGTTAGAGCCGATGAAGTTTTCTATAATTTTGATATAGTTTGTCCCAAAAGTAGTACAACACACTGTAAAAATTTCATTGAGAATGCGCAGGTGGGATTTTTTTAATGTTCATTTATGTTCAAAAGAAATGCACTACGAAATAATTGTGGTCTCGGACCATTTGATATATGAGTATGTCCCAAATCCTGGGCCTGTAATGCAATAGTTGCTGTTGGTTGTCCGTCAAATTTGTTTTTAGTTATTTAATTCGTCATAAATCAGACCGATGGTTTTATATGTTAGGTTGAATTGTTTCACATCTCATCATATATCGGGACTGTTCGATATTTGTTCAGTCATAATTGAAGTCTGAGCGGTGACCTATTGTACATGTAGTTCGTCAAATCCAGATCACTTAGATGCGGGTTGGTAGAAGTCTCATTGACAACATCTCCTTATCATAACCAATTTAAAAGTCCAGACAATGGATTCAGTGCACAATCTTCTTTTATCGTTTATTAGCAGTTATGGATATTGCTCATTGTTGAAAACTGTTCGGTGAACTATAGTTGCTTAAATCAACGGTATCTGAAGAGGACTTTCGTGCACACCTGTCTTAGTTATATATATTTTATATCTTTTGGATAGTTTTGCGGTGTTTCGTAAATTTTCCATAGCTTTTGTTGAAAGCCTCGGCAATAACCTCATGAGAAGGAGTCGAGTGAGGTTGTCGAGGGGTTTCAACAAAACATTATGGTTTAATTTACGAAACACCGCAAAATTATCCAAAAAATATAAAATATCTGTTTTAACCTATCGCATCTTTTGCTGTTTAAAATTGTATATGTCAATATGTGTGTTTGTTTACTTTAAAATAATTTTGATAAGAATCAGTTAAATAACCGTTTAATAGTTAAATACAGGTAGTATTGGAAGGGGCTAGATCTCAACAAGACGATGTTCTGATAGGAGTGTCACATTACACAGTGCTAGGACCTTTATTGTTCCTAACATACATCAATGACATTACGCCTGGTTAAACTCAATCAGACGTCCGCCTCTTTGCTGATGACAGTCTACTGTACAGGGAAATTAGTAACGCCAAACATACAAAACAACTGCAGAAAGACATTGGAGCGTTATTGGGAAAAGATATGGATGATGAGATTTAATCCAACAAAATGCAATGTTATCCGCATACCACCAAACAAAAGAAGAACCTTTACAATACCCATACACTCTACGTGGACACATACTCGAACCAGTAGATAGTGCCAAGTACTTGGGAGTTTCAATATCAAACAATCTCTCATGGAACAAACATATCCAGATCGTTACAGCAAAGGGAAACCGAACAATTGGGTTTGTTAAACTAAACATAAAAGAATGTACAAGGAAAGTAAAGGCTGCTGGCTATACAACTCTCGTACGACCTGTCATAGAGTATGCTTCTACTATATGCATATGGGATCCAACCAACCAAGCAAGCATCAACACACTAGAACTCATACAGAGGAGAGCTGCTAGACTAAAATTTAGTGACTAAACATCACGCACAGCAGGGTGTGTCAGTACGATGTTAGAAGATCTAAAATGGGACACATTACAGACAAGACGTCGTGACAACAGGCTATGCATGCTCTATCGTATCCAGAATGAGCTGATAGACATCAGCAGGAGTACTTACCTTAAAGGTGGCGACAGTAGAACTCGTGGTGGACACAAGTTTTACCAACAGAGGGCCACCAGTGATGTCTACAGGAACTCCTTCTTTCCAAGAACAATATTTTTCATGGAATGGAATACATTTCCTGCCAGGGTTGCTAAAGCGGGATCAGTTGAAGATTTCCGCTCAGGGCTACAGACAACACATTAATACCAGAGTCAACGATTGTACATTATTTTAACCGTAACATCCTGATTTTACTGTGAATACTGTATATAGAGCCTTAGGGGACTAAATATGTAATGTCACCATGCGTAGTTCCGCAGAGTTAACACGTTTCATTCAAGGAACCCAACTCTTATATGGAAGAAAAAGAACCCTTTTCGGGCCTCATACACAAAACTCCGCCTACTTTCTCGAAGTAAGCACGGGCTTCTGAAGCAGCAAGAATATCAATTAGTCTTGATTTTTCGACAGCGGTGGATGCACATTTACATTGGTGACGGATAACGTTGCAAACGGAAAAAACTGTTGACGGAATTAGATTTTCTGGATTAGGACGCAAGATAAGTCACAGATTTTCTGTTATTTGGATGCTTTCTGAAATCCAAGATTAAGGGTGAGGTTTTTTTTAATTTCATCTTAACAATCGGAATGGGTTTTTTTAATAGTAATTTATAATTCTTAGGAAATAAATTTCAAAAGTATCGTTCTGATAATCGGATGAATCATTCCGCCTTTTGATTTGTACAAGAGGCTTTTAAAGTATAAATTTATTTAACTTTCAAAACTGAATCGTGAAGTTTTTCAAAGGTAATATGAATAATGGTAGCATGCAAATGTGGTGTTTCGGTATATATTCAAATTCAACGTTTTAACGTATTCAATGGTTTATTGCCATTGGAAAATATTTTTTTTTTTCAATTCAATTCAAAGTTTTATTGCCATATAAACTCTACAGTTTGTGACATATAACAACAACAAAAACAAATAAAGACAAATTACAAATTAATGGTAATAACAAACACATTGAATTATATATTTAATTAAATCTAAGGAGTGACAACAACACTTTGGCAACACCCGTAATCGTTCAGCCCCACATCAGCAGATCATAAAAATGTCTGGGGACCTCTTTCATTCTCTTAGTGTCACAAAAGTAATATGGATCATCGCTTGACCTTATAACACTAACCAATGAGGCACCTCTTCTATCTAAGGAGTCAAATATATATTTTGCCTTTCGAGCTACAATTCCGTGCCACCAATGCCCCTTGTCGTTGTTACTCTTTTCATTTCCCGCTCAGCTCTTGCTAAATTCATGACTGAACGGTTCTTGTCAATGCTTGCCACAACTATGTTTCTTCCATCTTTTCTAAATTTGATGTGTCCTCCTATGACCTGTACCCAATGTTTGTCACCTCCCTTTACCGGTTTATAGGCGACAACACACCAGTCCCTCCAGTAGTATTTTTCGCGAAGGACATTGTATAGTCCTTTTGCAAATTGTTCAAGCAACTGCTTTTTGTTTGCAGACGAGTATTCGTCAATATCCTGTCCGGATTGGGTGTGATAACGTACTACGCACTGGTTGTCAATTTCCTGGACCTCTCTTCGTACTTCCTGTATTCTTTGTTCCCATTCTAACTTTATATGATCTGCATTGTGAGTAAATTGTTTCAGTAGGAGATAATCTAGTTCTACTTTTACAGCTTGCAAGAGAAGTTGCATAACCGAGAAGAAATATCTGCGTCTTTCTGCGGTCATTTTTGGTATAACGCATGACGGTAGTACCAAGATCTTTTTGAAATAAACTCGACAATGAAACCATACATTTTTGTGCCAATTTTTTGATAATCATTATCATAACTCGAAAGATAAAGTAACTCCTGTTTTCCACAGCAGCCTGTGGAACAGTGTAAATATATTGAAATTCTCTCGACACTGCTTTTATCCTCTGTTCTATTTGCCTGAAGATGACTTGAACACCACTCCACTCAATTAATCGTTCGATATCGTTAAATCGATTATCAAAATGATCCAAGCGTGTGTCGATATCCTTCATCATTTTTTTCATAAAAGCTAACTCTGCAGATTCGGATGGAATAAACGCCATGATGATTCGTATGACGGGACCTAATGCGACAAGGTATGGACCAATACTTTTCCCGATCATTGCTAAAGAATTAGTAAAATCTCTATGTTCTAGCACTCCAGCTGTCCCCTTTCCAAGATTAAGGCCAGTATTAATTTTTTCCTTTTCACTCTGAGAAAGGCCGTGGACAGGCGATGAAAGACTGAACAAAAGAGCCACAATGAAGGACCATTTTGATGTTAACACTGAAATGATAATTAAATTAAATAAATAAATAATTAATTATATAAATAACATTTTTATTTGGTCGGGTTGTTGTCTCTGACACATTCCCCATTTCCATTCTACTGACATATAAAAGGAAAAACGATTTCGGAAACTTTTAACCCTTTGAGCGCCGGGACGTTGTTTTGTTACAACGTTACGTTGCCATACATATGTGAATGACGTTACTATAAACTATACGTAACGTAACGTCAACATGCGACGTACACGCACATGCACGTTGTTAACGTTAATTGAATAATTAGACCACACATGAGACATGGAACGCATATGGAACACTAAATATTATATTTATAAAGAGCAGAATTTCACTGTTTTTTTATTGTTATGGTGAGAAGCCTTTAAAATCAAACATTTCATCATGAAGTTGCCAATCATTGTATTATTTTTTTTTATAAAAACGATTATGAAAGAATTCAAAGATTTTATTGCATGATGATCAGACAAAAACTTTCAACACTGAATGACGGTATCGAGCTGAAAAGCAGTGTTCTCATTCCTCAAAGTTGATTCGGGTGTGATATCTTTTAAAAACCCTGCCGACGCAGAGTCCAACTTTGCAAGTTCCACACCACCACTGAATACGGGATTTTTTTAATCTGTTTGTGCCAGCACAAACCACACATTTCTTCCGTTTACCATCTGGGATTCTTTCTGGGAAATGCCTCTCAGTAATTCTGGCCAACTGCCGATGTTCCAGCCTTACGGTTCTCATCTGTTGATGTCTGGTTCCATCTCTATGATTGCCTATCAGGTCCTGACATAATTGTTGATGGAACTTTAAGTGGTCTAGTTTTGTTTCCACAACAAAAGTTCGTTTGTAACAGATGAAAGCATTAACTGAAAACGAAGAATAAAAATAATACATATTTTATACGAATGTCTTCCACGAGTAAATCAAAAGAAGAAAACAAAATAGAATACAAAATGAATTTAGATTTGTGCAATTAAGATACATGTCGATAACACTTCTCCCCGGCATGTCTATAAATTTCATAAAGTAATCCAAAATTGTTGAATTTGGGAGAAAATTTACCGGTCCAGTTTGTTCATGAAAATTTTGTTCCGGCAATGAAAAAGTCCCTGGATCTAATACAGGGAACCACGGTCCCCTATTCATGGGAATACCTTCATCCAGTTCTTCATCTCCCTCTGATTCAGAGTCTGAAATATGTATGTCCGATTCATATTCGGATCCCGAATTGCCGTCGTCCATCACTAACTTTACGCCCAGAAAAATGACGTCATAGTTGACCATGACGTCATCAGTAGGTGATGTTTTTTTTTTGAAACATGTTCCGTTATTTTTCTTTAAAGCTATATAGGTTTAGAGCATCAAACTTGCTGCTGTTGATATATATTTTTTGTTTTACTTAATTTGGATAAAAAACGACAAAAATGTCGTTTTGGCGTGCTAGCGGTAAACGACATTTTTGTCGGTTTGGCGCCGAAAGGGTTAAAATGTAAGCTTTTATTACGAAAATTTGAAAGACCAATATCACTAGTACTACTTTTAGAACAATGCCCGACAGAAACAATCCACAATTCGTACATTTCGCTAAATAAATCCACGTTTGCACGATAAAAAATCTTGCTGCCGAGTTTTTTTCTTGCTATGTCGCGCCAAAAGCGTCTTGACGTTTCTTATCTGTGACGTTGCAAAACTTGTGCCTCTCTGTAGAACTGCGCTTTCCCGCCGTCCATAGTTTTTCCCGCGTCAATGTAGCTGTAATTATGAAAAGCAATGTTTAAGTAATTTTACGGAAGTTATTGCTCTAAAATTGTCATAAACGATGTTTTTTAATACACTATTAATTAAAAATACAACTTTTATAACCTTGAAATATTCTTTTTTGTATCTTTCTTGTCTTAAAATAAAGGGAAAATGAAGTGGAAAATGATATATACCAATTGCTATAATAGCTTTGAAGGCGACCTTGTTTTATCTTTGTCAAGTGAAATGCATAAAGGATTCTTAACCAAATGCATATAAAAAACTTAAATATATTTATTCTCATTTTTTATTGGGTTAGTAAACCTTGTTATAATAGGTACCCAAACAAAAAAAATTGAGGAACAAATCATGGTAACAAATGATAAACAAATCGTATAATTTCTTTGTGATTTGAAAGTGATAAAATTTCACATGCAAATGAGCTAACAAATCACGAACAAATTGCTTACAAATCATAAGCAAATCAGGGTTACAAATGATAAACAAATCGTATGATTTCTTTGTGATTTGTAAGTGATAAAATTTCACATGCAAATGAGCTAACAAATCACAATAACAAATCACGAACAAATTGCTTACAAATCATAAGCAAATCATAAACAAATTGCCAAGAAATTGTTTTGAAATCATTTACAAATCAGAAGCAAATTGTTTTCAAATCGTTAAGAAATTGTTATCAAATCTTTAACAAATCAGAAGTAAATCATATTCCTACCTCAAGCAAATCACAAGCAAATCGTAAATAAATTGGCAACAATCATCAATTCACAGATTATATCATTAACATCCAAATCAAAAATAAGTTCTGCCCCTGAAACCCCAAAACTTTGAGGCGCAAGTGTCTTCATTTTACCTTTAATAGCTACTCCACTAATTGTAAAAAGAAGTACTATCTTTGGTTGCGATGAGGGACACATTGTTCTTTGTGAAGTTTCTCTTACTTTTTACTCGAAATTTGAAAAAAAACATAGGCAACCACGTGTACTTAGTAGAATAATGTCGAATAGGTGATGGGTCTTAGCCTTGGTTCAAATCTGCTACATTGTAATATATATATAGATTTGTCCATTTTGCCCGGGACCTGGTAAGTAAACAACAATTAAAACATTAAACTTGCCAGTGAATTTTATCTGCTGGCGCGGGAAGCTATTCTTGAAATGTTTTGATCTGTTTACACATCTTTTACACATGTCATTGTTTATTTCTTTATAAATTAATCCTAACATCACTAAACTATCATGATTATAACGAGATACTGAAATGCACAGTTTCTGAATTTTAAAGGTTAACATTTGAATAG